>NC_052101.1:134715753-135315753 GCF_015852505.1 Tachyglossus aculeatus
AAATAAACAAATGAATAGAGTAATAAATATGTACAACCATAGTTGTACATAGTCCCTTCACTTCTCTGGGCCTCAGTTCCCTCATCTGGAAAATGGGGATGAAGACTGGGAGCCCCACGCGGGACAACCTGATCACCATCATCATCATCAATCGTATTGAGCGCTTACTATGTGCAGAGCACTGTACTAAGCGCTTGGGAAGTCCAAGTTGGCAACATATAGAGACAGTCCCTACCCAACAGCGAGCTCACAGTCTAAAAGATAATAATAATAATGATAATGGCATTTATTAAGCGCTTACTACGTGCAAAGCTGTTCTAAGCGCTGGGGAGCTTATTATGTCCCCGTATATATTTATTAATATATATTATATGTATTAATATATATTTATTATATATATGGAAATTATGTTGCCAATTTGTACTTCCCAAGCGCTTAGTACAGTGCTCTGCACATAGTAAGCGCTCAATAAGTACGATTGATGATGATGGGGAGGTGACAAGGTGGTCGGGTTGTCCCACGTGGGGCTCCCAGTCTTCATCCCCATTTTCCAGATGAGGGAACTGAGGCCCAGAGAAGCGAAGTGACTTGCCCAAGGTCACACAGCAGACATGTGGGGGAGCAGGGATTCGAACCCGTGACCTCTGACTCCAAAGCCCGGGCTCTTTCAACTAGGCCGTGCTGCTCCTCTGTGCACATCATTAACAAACTGAATAGTAAAATTTCCCCCTCATCCCCCTCTCCATCCCCCCCATCTTACCTCCTTCCCTTCCCCACAGCACCTGTATATATGTATTTATGTTTGTATATATTTATTACCCTATTTATTTATTTATTTTACTTGTACATACCTATTCTATTTATTTTATTTTGTTAGTATGTTTGGTTTTGTTCTCTGTCTCCCCCTTTTAGACTGTGAGCCCACTGTTGGGTAGGGACTGTCTCTCTATGTTGCCAATTTGTACTTCCCAAGCGCTTAGTACAGTGCTCTGCACATAGTAAGCGCTCAATAAATACGATTGATGATGATGATAAATATGTACGAGTCAAACGAAGGCCAAATACCCTGAGATGAGGTCAGCGACCTCCCTCCCTTTTGAGCCCGTTCTTCTCCAATAGACACCTCAATCAATCCATCGATCGTATTTATTGAGCACTTACTGTGTGCAGAGCGCTGTGCTGAGTGTACCAAGGTGTCTCCCTGCAATTGGGCAAGTCACTTCACTTCTCTGGGCCTCAGTTCCCTCATCTGGAAAATGGGGATGAAGACATGGTGGGACAACCTGATCACCTTGTAACCTCCCCAGCGCTTAGAACAGTGCTTGGCACATAGTAAGCGCTTAATAAATGCCCTCATTATTACCTGTAAAATGGGGGTTAAAGCTGTGAGCTCCCCGTGGGACAACCTGATCCCCTTGTAACCTCCCCAGTGCTTAGAACAGTGCTTTGCACATAGTAAGCGCTTAATAAATGCCCTCATTATTACCTGTAAAATGGGGATTAAGGCTGTGAGCCCCACGTGGGACAACCTGATTCCCTTGTAACCTCCCCAGCGCTTAGAACAGTGCTTGGCACATAGTAAGCGCTTAATAAATGCCCTCATTATTACCTGTAAAATGGGGGTTAAAGCTGTGAGCCCCCCCGTGGGACAACCTGATCACCTTGGAAGCTCCCCAGCGCTGAGAACAGTGCTTTGCATATATATATATATATATATATATATATATATATACATATATATTACTCTATTTTACTTGTACATATCTATTCTATTTATTTTATTTGGTTAGTATGTTTGGTTTTGTTCTCTGTCTCCCCCTTTTAGACTGTGAGCCCACTGTTGGGTAGGGACTGTCTCTATATGTTGCCAACTTGGACTTCCCAAGCGCTTAGTACAGTGCTCTGCACACAGGAAGCGCTCAATAAATACGATTGATTGATTTGCACATAGTAAGTGCTTAATAAATGCCCTCATTATTACCTGTAAAATGGGGGTTAAAACTGTGAGCCCCCCCGTGGGACAACCTGATCACCTTGTAACCTCCCCAGCGCTTAGAACAGTGCTTTGCACAGAGCAAGCGCTTAACAAATACCAACATTATTATTATTATTATTACTATCAGTCGATCTTTCGTTCTAGACTGTGAGCCCGCTGTTGGGTAGCGACTGTCTCTATATGTTGCCAACCTGTACTTCCCAAGCGCTTAGTCCAGTGCTCTGCACACAGTAAGCGCTCAATAAATACGATCGATTGACTTGGACTTAATAATAATAATGATGATGATGGCATTTATTAAGCGCTTACTATGTGCAAAGCGCTGGGGAGGATACAAGGTGATCAGGTTGTCCCACGGGGGGCTCACAGTCTTCATCCCCATTTGACAGATGAGGTCACTGAGGCACCGAGAAGTGAAGTGACTTGCCCAAAGTCACCCAGCTGACAAGTGGCGGAGCCGGAATTTGAACCCATGACCTCTGACTCCAAAGCCCAGGCTCTTTCCTTGTTCTCTGTCTCCCCCTTCTAGACTGTGAGCCCACTGTTGGGTAGGGACCGTCTCTATATGTTGCCAACTTGTACTTCCCAAGCGCTTAGTATAGTGCTCTGCACACAGTAAGCGCTCAATAAATACAATTGATTGATTGATTTCCACTGAGCCATGCTGCTTCCCATTCATTCATTCATTCATTCAATTGTATTTATTGAGCGCTTACTGTGTGCAGAGCACTGTACTAAGCGCTTGGAAAGTACAAGTTGGCAACATATAGAGACAGTCCCTACCCAACAGCGGGCTCACAGTCTAGAAGAAGCGCTTCCCAAGCGCTTAGTACAGTGCTCTGCACACAGTAAGCACTCAATAAATACGACAATGAGTGAATGAATCTATAGTTCTATTTATTTTGCTGGTATTGACACCTGTCTACTTATTTTATTTTGTTCTCTGTCTCCCCCTTCTAGACTGTGAGCCCGTTGTTGGGTAGGGACCATCTCTACCTGTTGCCGACTTGGACTTCCCAAGCGCTTAGTACAGTGCTCTGCAGACAGTAAGCACTCAATAAATACGACAATGAATGAATGAATCTATAGTTCTATTTATTCTGATGGTATTGACACCTGTCTACTTATTTTATTTTGTTGTCTGTCTCCCCCTTCTAGACTGTGAGCCCGTTGTTGGGTAGGGACCATCTCTACCTGTTGCCGACTTGGACTTCCCAAGCGCTTAGTACAGTGCTCTGCACACAGTAAGCGCTCAATAAATACGACAATGAATGAATGAATCTATAGTTCTATTTATTTTGCTGGTATTGACACCTGTCTACTTATTTTATTTTGTTCTCTGTCTCCCCCTTCTAGACTGTGAGCCCGTTGTTGGGTAGGGGCCATCTCTATCTGTTGCCGACTTGGACTTCCCAAGCGCTTAGTACAGTGCCCTGCACACAGTAAGCACTCAATAAATACGACAATGAATGAATGAATCTATAGTTCTATTTATTTTGTTGGTATTGACACCTGTCTACTTATTTTATTTTGTTGTCTGTCTCCCCCTTCTAGACTGTGAGTCCGTTGTTGGGTAGGGACCATCTCTATCTGTTGCCGACTTGGACTTCCCAAGCGCTTAGTACAGTGCTCGGCCCACAGTAAGCACTCAATAAATACGACGGAATGAATGAATGAATCTATACTATTTATTTTGATGGCATTGACACCTGTCTACTTGTTTTATTTTGTTGTCTGCCTCCCCCTTCGAGACTGTGAGCCCGTTGTTGGGTAGGGACCATCTCTATCTGTTGCCGACTTGGACTTCCCAAGCGCTTAGTACAGTGCTCGGCACACAGTAAGCGCCCAATAAATACGATTGAATGAATTCAATCGTATTGAAAGACGATAGAATAGGCAGATACGTTCCCTGCCCATGACGAGCTCACAGTCAACCCAGTGCTCAGAACAATGCTTTGCACATAGGAATAATACTAATAATAATAATGGCATTTATTAAGCGCTTACTATGTGCCAAGCACATAGTAAGCGCTTAATAAATGCCCTCGTTATTATTATCAATCAGAAGTATGTAGGGAGCACTTACTGTGAGCCCGCTGTTGGGTAGGAACTGTCTCTATATGTTGCAAACTTGTACTTCCTAAGCGCTTAGTACAGTGCTCAGCACACAGTAAGCGCTCAATAAATACGATTGATTGAATGAATGGGAGCTTAGCACCGTTCTAAGTCCTTAGACTTAATATTATATTCATTTATATTATTAACAATGTATTATTAATACTTAATATTACTTTTAATATTAATATTAAACAATGCATTAACATTGTATTATCAATACTTAATATTACTTTTAATATTAATATTAATTAATGTTAATATTGATATTAATTAATATTACTAACAATGAAGTTAATAATAATGATGGCATTTATTAAGCGCTTACTATGTGCAAAGCACTGTTCTAAGCGCTGGGGAGGTCACAAGGTGATCAGGTTGTCCCACGGGAGGCTCACAGTCTTCATCCCCATTTTACAGATGAGGTAACTGAGGCCCAGAGAAGTGAAGTGACTTGCCCAAAGTCACACAGCCGACAACTGGCGGAGCCGGGGTTTGAACCCACGACCTCTGACTCCAACACGGGAGCCCTGTCCTCAAGGAGTTTACGATCCAGCGCGGGAGCCGGACCCTAAAATAATTTACAGATGGGAGGAAAGAAAAAAAAAACCCAGGGTGTGAACATAAATTATCATCATCATCATCATCAATCGTATTTATTGAGCACTTACTATGTGCAGAGCACTGTACTAAGCGCTTGGGAAGTCCAAGTTGGCAACATATAGAGACGGTCCCTACCCAACAGTGGGCTCACAGTCAATGGTTTTTCGCGAGAGCTTACTGTGTGCAGAGCACTGTACTAAGCGCTTGGGAGAGGACAAGCAGCGTGGCTCAGTGGCAGGAGCCCAGGCTTGGGAGTCAGAGGTCGTGGGTTCTAATCCCGGCCCCGCCACTTGGCAGCTGGGGGACCTCGGGCAAGTCATCATCATCATCATCAATCGTATTTATTGAGCGCTTACTATGTGCAGAGCGCTGGACTAAGCGCTTGGGAAGTACAAATTGGCAACATATAGAGCCGGTCCCTACCCAACAGTGGGCTCACAGTCTAAAAGGGGGGAGACGGAGAACAAAACCAAACGTACTAACAAAATAAAATAAATAGGATAGATATGGACAAGTAAAATAAATAAGTAAATAGGGTAATAAATATATACAAACATATATACATATATACAGGTGCTGTGGGGAAGGGAAGGAGGTAAGATGGGGGGGATGGAGAGGGGGACGAGGGGGAGAGGAAGGAAGGGGCTCAGTCTGGGAAGGCCTCCTGGAGGAGGCTTTCACTTGTACGTATTTATACGTATAAATACTTGTATGTATTTATTACTCTACTTATTTATTTGTACATATTTATTCTACTTATTTTATTTTGTTAATATGTTTTAATTTGTTCTCTGTCTCCCCCTTCTAGACTGTGAGCCCGCTGTTGGGTAGGGACCATCTCCATATGTTGCCAACTTGGACTTCCCAAGCGTCTAGTACAGTGCTGCACACAGTAAGCGCTCAATAAATACGATTGAATGAATGAACCTGATTACCTTCTACCCACCCCAGCGCTTAGAGCAGTGCTTGGCACATAATAAGTGCTTGAAAATATCATAGTAATCATTATTATTCATTCAAGTCACTTGGCTTCTCTGGGCCTCAGTTCCCTCATCTGGAAAATGGGGATGAAGACTGGGAGCCCCACGTGGGACAACCCTGATGACCTTGTATCCCCCCCCAGTGCTTAGAACAGTGTCTGGCACATAGTAAGCGCCTAACAAATACCAACATTATTATTACGACACAACAGAGCTGACACGTCCCCTGCCCACAACGAGTGTGGATCTCGGAGGCTGAGGACCTGGGTTCCAGTCCTGACTCCGGCACTCGCCTGCTGCCTGTGACCTTGGGCAAGTCACTTCACTGTGCCTCAGTTTCCTCATCTGTCAAATAATGCTGGTTTTTTAAGGACTTACTACGCGGCTAGCGCACGATAATCACGGCGGATGGGGTCCCAAGTGGTGCTTGCTCACTCGGAGGGAGAGTAGGCATTGGATCCCCATTTCCTCAGACGAGGAAACCGAGGCCCAGGGAACCTGAGTGACTTATCCAAGGTCATACAGCAGGCAGAGCAGGGATTCGAATTTTGGGTAGCCGACCTCCCGGGCCCGGGTGCTTCCCATTAAGCCACGCTGCTTTAATGGAGGTTCACTACCTGTCCTCCCTTCTTAGGCCGCGCCCCAGCCGTCTGACCCGATTACCTTGTATCGACCCCAGCCCTTAGTACAGTAGTTGGTAATTAATAATAATGATGGCATTTATTAAGCGCTTACTCTGTGCAAAGCACTGTTCGAAGCGCTGGGGAGGTTACAAGGTGATCAGGTTGTCCCGCGGGGCGCTCCCAGTCTTCATCCCCCTTTTCCAGATGGGGGAACTGAGGCCCAGAGAAGTGAAGTGACTTGCCCCAAGTCACCCAGCTGACAGTTGGCGGAGCCGGGATTTGAACCCGTGACCTCTGACTCCAAAGCCCGGCCCTTTCCACTGAGCCACGCTGCTTCTCTGGTATATAGTGAGCACTTAACAAATACTATTATTATTATTATCATCATCATCAATCGTATTTATTGAGCGCTTCCTGTGTGCAGAGCACTGTGCTAAGCGCTTGGGAAGTCCAAGTTGGCAACATATAGAGACAGTCCCTACCCAACAGCGGGCTCACAGTCTAAAAGGGGGAGACAGAGAACAAAACCAAACATACTAACAAAATAAAATAAATAGAATAGATATGTACAAGTAAAATAAATAAATAGAGTAACAAATATGTACAAACATATATACATATATATATATATCATTAAGGTGGTAGTGGAGGGGGAAGAGGGGGGAGATGAGATAGTATCATTATTGTTATTATTATCATTATTATTAATAGTTCTAGACTGTGAGCCCACTGTTGGGCAGGGCCTGTCTCTATATGTTGCCAACTTGGACTTCCCAAGCGCTTAGTCCAGTGCTCTGCACACAGTAAGCGCTCAATAAGTACGATTGATTGATTGATTGATTAATTAATAGTTAAGCACTGACTATGTGTCCAGCACTGTTTTAACACCTGGGGCAGATACAAGTTAAGCGGGTTGGACAGAGTCCCTGTCCCATACGGGGTGGACAGTCTAAAGAGGAAGGAGAATAGGCTAACCGAACCCCCATTTTACAGATGAGGAAACCGAGGCCCAGGGAGGTTAAGTGACTTGCCCAAGGTCACACAGCAGACGAGTGACGGGGTCCGAATTAGAACCCAGATCCCCTGAATCCCAGGCCTGTGCACTTTCCGCTAGACCACGCTGCTTCTCCTAGTAATTTGGCTGGAGAAGAAGGGCCCGGGGACACGGCCGGGCTGCGCTCCGGGATGCGCTGCTGCCGACCCGACGCGGCTCCGGGCCGCTGGGGCTCACAGTCTTAAGCCCCATTTTACAGATGAGGGAACTGAGGCACAGAGAAGTTAAGTGACAAAGTCACCCGGCTGACAAGCGGCGAAGCCGGGATTTGAACCCGTGACCTCTGACTCCAAAGCCTGCTGTGTTCCCACAGCTCCATCGTGGTCTCCGAGGCGACACTTTCTTCCGGTGTGGGTGTTGGGTAGTCTCTGCTGGATTTTTTTGTTCGAATTTTTTATGGTATTTGTTAAGCGTGTAGTATGTTTTGGGTTTTTTTGGGTTTTTTATAGCATTTATTAAGCGCTTACTACATGCAAAGCACTGTTCTAAGCGCTGGGGAGGTCACAAGGTGATCAGGTTGCCCCACGGGGGGCTCACAGTCTTAATCCCCATTTTCCAGATGAGGGAACTGAGGCACAGAGAAGTGAAGTGGCTTGCCCAAAGTCACACAGCTGACAAGTGGGGGAGCCGGGATTTGAACCCATGACCTCTGACTCCAAAGCCCGGGCTCTTTCCGCTGAGCCACGCTGCTTCTCCTACGGTATCTGTTAAGCGCTTACTACGCGCCAAGCACCACACTAAGCGCTGGGGTAGATACAAGATTGGCGGTTTGGACACAGTCCCTGTCCCGCATGGGGCTCAGTCTTCATCCCCATTTTCCAGATGAGGTAACTGAGGCCCAGAGAACTTGAGTGACGTGCCCAAGGTCGCAGAGCAGACGGGTGGCCAGACCGGGAGATTAGAACCCAGATCCCTCCTGACTCCCAGAAGCGGCATGGCTCAGTGGAAAGAGCCCGGTCTTGGGAGTCGGAGGTCAGGGGTTCGAATCCCGGCACCGCCAGCTGTCAGCTGGGTGACTTTGGGCAAGTTGCGGCACTTCTACTTCATCTGTAAAATGGGAATTAAGACTGTGAGCAGAGGAAGTGGAGGCAGCGGGAGGAAACGGCTCCCTCAGGAAGCTTGGAGAGAAATGGAGAAGCAGCGTGGCTCGGTAGGAAGAGGGGGATAATAATAATAATAATAATAATAATAATGATAATGTTGGTATTTGTTAAGCGCTTCCTATGTGCAAAGCTCTGTTCTAAGCGCTGGGAGGAACACGAGGAGATGAGGTGGTCCCACGGGGGGCTCACAGTCTTCACCCCCATTTTACAGATGAGGGGACTCAGGCACAGAGAAGTGAAGTGACCTGCCCAAGATCACACAGCAGACGTGGGGGGGAGGCGGGATTCGAACCCACGACCTCTGCCTCCCAAGCCCGCGCTCTTTCCACTGAGCCACGCTGCTTCTCTGAAGATGACGATGTAAAATGGGGATGAAGACGGTGAGCTCCCCCATGGGACAGCCTGATCACCTTGTAACCTCCCCAGCGCTTAGAACAGTGCTTTGCACAGAGTAAGCGCTTAATAAATGCCATTATTATTATTATTATTATTATTATTATTATTATTACTAGGCCACACTGCTTCTTTTGCTGCTTCCTCTCCCCCTCCACCCCCCCGCCTTACCTCCTTCCCTTCCCCACAGCACCTGTATATATGTATATATGCTTGTACATATTTATTACTCTATTTCTTTATTTTACTTGTACATATCTATTCTATATAGAGTCTATCTATTTTTAGACTGTGAGCCCACCGTTGGGTAGGGACTGTCTCTCTATGTTGCCAACTTGGACTTCCCAAGCGCTTAGTGCAGTGCTCCGCACACAGTAAGCGCTCAATAAATACGATTGATGATATGTATATATGCTTGTACATATTTATTACTCTATTTATTTCTTTATTTTACTTGTACATATCTATTCCATATAGATTCTACCTATTTTTAGACTGTGAGCCCACCATTGGGTAGGGACCATCTCTCTATGTTGCCAACTTGGACTTCCCAAGCGCTTAGTCCAGTGCTCCGCACACAGTAAGCGCTCAATAAATACGATTGATGATATGTATATATGCTTGTACATATTTATTACTCTATTTATTTCTTTATTTTACTTGTACGTATCTATTCCATATAGATTCTACCTATCTATTTTTAGACTGTGAGCCCACTGTTGGGTAGGGACCGTCTCTCTATGTTGTCAACTTGGACTTCCCAAAGCGCTTAGTCCAGTGCTCCGCACACAGTAAGCGCTCAATAAATACGATTGATGATATGTATATATGCTTGTACATATTTATTACTCTATTTATTTCTTTATTTTACTTGTACATATCTATTCCATATAGATTCTACCTATCTATTTTTAGACTGTGAGCCCACTGTTGGGTAGGGACTGTCTGTCTATGTTGCCAACTTGGACTTCCCAAGCGCTTAGTCCAGTGCTCCGTACACAGTAAGCGCTCAATAAATACGATTGATGATATGTATATATGCTTGTACATATTTATTACTCTATTTATTTCTTTATTTTACTTGTACATATCTATTCCATATAGATTCTACCTATTTTTAGACTGTGAGCCCACCGTTGGGTAGGGACCATCTCTCTATGTTGCCAACTTGGACTTCCCAAAGCGCTTAGTCCAGTGCTCCGCACACAGTAAGCGCTCAATAAATACGATTGATGATATGTATATATGCTTGTGCATATTTATTTCTTTATTTTACTTGTACATATCTATTCTAGATAGATTCTACCTATTTTTAGACTGCGAGCCCACCGTTGGGTAGGGACCGTCTCTCTATGTTGCCAACTTGGACTTCCCAAAGCGCTTAGTCCAGTGCTCCGCCCACAGGGAGCGCTCAATAAGTACGATTGATTGATTATTCCATTTCTTTTATCTTGTTAATACGTTTGGTTCCGTCCTCCGCCTCCCCCTTCTAGCCCGTTGTTGGGTAGGGACCGTCTCCTGGACTTCCCAAGCGGCCACCGGACTTCCCAACTCGCACAGCGCTCCGCACACAGTAAGCGCTCGATCAATACAGTCGATCGATTGATTCGGAAGCAGGCGGGAGGTCTGGGGCCCAAGGTGGCAACCGATATTTCACCAGCGGGAGCCGAGGGGAGCAGGAAAGAGTGAGCTGTGAGCTATTTTCAGCCTCTGATGTAACACCACCGCCACTCTGCCTCTGCCAAATTCCCGGCTCAACCTTCCCTGAGTCAACGCTGCGCGTTTCCGAAGCGACGCTCGGAAAAGGCCCCAGCCGAGGCCCGGTGCCCTGCTCCAAACCCGCCCTTCCCTCTCTGTTCACCGAAATTGGATCCCACGGCTTTGCCGAAGCAGCCGGGGATCACGGTACTTGGAGCAAGCTCACCTTTCTCCCCCAACGGAGCCTGATAATAATAATAATAATAATAATGGCATTTGTTAAGCGCTTACTATGTGCAAAGTGCTGGGAGGGATACAGTGTGATCAAGTTGTCCCGCGTGGGGCTCGCAGTCTTCATCCCCGTTTTTACGGATGAGGGAACTGAGGCTCAGAGAAGCGAGGTGACTTGCCCAAGGTCGCACAGCAGACTGGCGGTGGAGCCGGCATTCGAACCCGTGACCTCCGACTCCAAAGCCCGGGCTCTTTCCGCCGAGCCTCGCTGCTTCACGATCTGATCTGATCTCGGCCTGGTCCCGGGGGGGATGGCACGAGGACGGAAAGTTCGGCTCTCCTCCGTAAAAAGGATAATCCGATGTCCTGTTCCCTGGGGTTTCACCTTCCTCCTCATTCGTTCTGTCATTCAATCATATTGATTGAGCGCTTACTGTGTGCAGAGCACTGGACTAAGCGCTTGGGAAGTACAAGTTGGCAACATATAGAGACAGTCCCTACCCAACAGTGGGCTCACAGTCTACAAGTTCATTCATTCATTCATTTATTCAATCGTATTTATTGAGCGCTTACTGTGTGCAGAGCACTGGACTAAGTGCGAGCCTGTTCATTCATTCATTCATTCATTCATTCATTCATTCAATCGTATTTATTGAGCGCTTACCATGTGCAGAGCACTGGACTAAGCGCAGGCCTGTTCATTCATTCATTCATTCATTCAATCGTATTTATTGGGCGCTTACCATGTGCAGAGCACTGGACTAAGTGCAGGCCTGTTCATTCATTCATTCATTCAATCATATTTATTGAGCGCTTACTGTGCGCAGAGCACTGGACTAAGTGTGGGCCTGTTCATTCATTCATTCAATTGTATTTATTGAGCGCTTACCATGTGCAGAGCACTGGACTAAGCGCGGGCCTATTCATTCATTCAATCGTATTTATTGGGCGCTTACCATGTGCAGAGCACTGGACTAAGCGCGGGCCTGTTCATTCATTCATTCAATCGTATTAATTGGGCGCTTACCGTGTGCAGAGCACTGGACTAAGAGTGGGCCTGTTCATTCATTCATTTATTCATTCAATCGTATTTATTGGGCTCTTACCGTGTGCAGAGCACTGGACTAAGCACGGGCCTGTTCATTCATTCATTCAATCGTATTTATTGAGCACTTACCGTGCGCAGAGCACTGGACTAAGCATGGGCCTGTTCATTCATTCATTCATTCATTCAATCGTATTTATTGAGCGCTTACTGTGTGCAGAGCACTGGACTAAGCGTGGGCCTGTTCATTCATTCATTCATTCAATCGTATTTATTGGGCGCTTACTGTGTGCAGAGCACTGGACTAAGCATGGGCCTGTTCATTCATTCATTCATCCAATCAGATTTATTGAGCGCTTACTGTGTGCAGAGCACTGGACTAAGCGCGGGCCTGGTCATTCATTCATTCAATCGTATTTATTGGGCGCTTACCGTGTGCAGAGCACTGGACTAAGTGCAGGCCTGTTCATTCATTCATTCATTCAATCGTATTTATTGAGCGCTTACTGTGAGCAGAGCACTGGACTAAACGTGGGCCTATTCATTCATTCATTCAATTGTATTTATTGAGCGCTTACTGTGTGCAGAGCACTGGACTAAGCGCGGGCCTGTAAATTCATTCATTCATTCATTCAATCGTATTTATTGAGCGCTTACCGTGCGCAGAGCACTGGACTAAGCGCGGGCCTGTTCATTCATTCAATCATATTTATTGAGTGCTTACGGTGTGCAGAGCACTGGACTAAGCATGGGTCTGTTCATTCATTCATTCATCCAATCGGATTTATTGAGAGCTTACCGTGTGCAGAGCACTGGACTAAGTGCAGGCCTGTTCATTCATTCATTCATTCAATCATATTTATTGGGTGCTTACTGTGTGCAGAGCACTGGACTAAGCGTGGGCCTATTCATTCATTCATTCAATTGCATTTATTGAGCGCTTACCACGTGCAGAGCACTGGACTAAGCGCAGGCCTGTTCATTCATTCATTCATTCAATCGTATTTATTGAGCGCTTACCATGTGCAGATCACTGGACTAAGTGCGGGCCTGTTCATTCATTCATTCATCCAATCGTATTTATTGGGCGCTTACCGTGCGCAGAGCACTGGACTAAGCGCGGGCCTGTTCATTCATTCATTCATTCAATCGTATTTATTGGGCGCTTACCGTGTGCAGAGCACTGGACTAAGCGTGGGCCTGTTCATTCATTCATTCAATCATATTTATTGGGCGCTTACCGTGCGCAGAGCACTGGACTAAGCACGGGCCTGTTCATTCATTCATTCATTCATTCAATCGTATTTATTGAGCGCTTACTGTGTGCAGAGCACTGGACTAAGCGTGGGCCTGTTCATTCATTCATTCAATCATATTTATTGGGCGCTTACCGTGCACAGAGCACTGGACTAAGCACGGGCCTGTTCATTCATTCATTCAATCGTATTTATTGAGCGCTTACCGTGTGCAGAGCACTGGACTAAGCGCGGGCCTGTTCATTCATTCAGTCATTCAATCGTATTTATTGGGCGCTTACCGTGCGCAGAGCACTGGACTAAGCGCGGGCCTGTAAATTCATTCATTCATTCATTCAATCGTATTTATTGAGTGCTTACCGTGCGCAGAGCACTGGACTAAGCGTGGGCCTGTTCATTCATTCATTCATTCACTCAATCGTATTTATTGGGCGCTTACCGTGCGCAGAGCACTGGACTAAGCGTGGGCCTATTCATTCATTCATTCAATCATATTTATTGAGCGCTTACCGTGCGCAGAGCACTGGACTAAGCACGGGACTGTTCATTCATTCATTCATCCAATCGTATTTATTGGGCGCTTACCGTGCGCAGAGCACTGGACTAAGCGCGGGCCTGTTCATTCATTCATTCATTCATTCATCCATCATCCCTCAAGGGCTCCAAATTTCCTCACCCTCCGTCCTCAAACCTCTAACCTCTGACCACTGGAGTCATAATCAATGAGCAAGACTTCAAGACCAAGGTAGGGACCGTCTCTATATGTTGCCAATTTGTACTTCCCAAGCGCTTAGTACAGTGCTCTGCACATAGTAAGCGCTCAATAAATACGATTGATGATGATGATGACCAACTGCAATGGCAATGCTAGACTGGACGCTCCTTGAGGAGAGGGACAAGGTCTCTCTTGTACTCTCCCAGCCGCTTAGTCCAGTGCCCCGCTCACAGTAGGCGTTCAATTAATACTATCGATTGATAAAAGGAGGAGGAGGAGGAAGAGTTGTTCTTCTACCTAATTTTAGACTGTGAGCCCACTGTTGGGTAGGGACTGTCTCTATATGTTGCCAACTTGGACTTCCCAAGCGCTTAGTACAGTGCTCTGCACACAGGAAGCGCTCAATAAATACGATTGATTGATTGATTAATTTGAAACTGAAATTCCTCCACCTCATTCGTTAGTCCACTATTCCTTCAGTCGTATTTATTGAGCGCTTACTGTGTGCAGAGCCCTGTACTAAGCGCTTGGGAAGCACAAGTCGGCAACATCTAGAGACCCACCACTATTTTCTTCTGGAATTGCCAAATGACCAACCTCTTTCTCAGAGCCTCAGTTTCCCCTTACTTTCTGCTTGTTCCACTCCTCCAAACCCAGCTCCTTTCATCCCCACTGCAGCCCCGCTCACAAGTCAATCAATTAATCAATCAATCAATCGTATTTATTGAGCGCTTACTGTGTGCAGAGCACTGTACTAAGCGCTTGGAAAGTACTAAGCGTTTAGTACAGTGCTCTGCATATAGTAAGTGCTCAATAAATACGATTGATGAAAGTACAAGCTGGCAATCAATCAATCGTATTTATTGAGCGCTTACTGTGTGCAGAGCACTGTACTAAGCGCTTGGGAAGTCCAAGTTGGCAACATATAGAGGCGGTCCTACCCAACAGTGGGCTCACAGTCTAGAAGGGGGAGACAGAGAACAAAACGAAACATACTAACAAAATAAAATAAATAGAATAAGTAGGTACAAGTAAAATAAATAGAGTAATAAATATGTACAAACATATATACATATATACAGGTGCTGTGGGGAAGGGAAGGAGGTACTCAAAGCCCTCTCAGTGATTACCTGATTACCTTGTATCTATCCCAGCGCTTAGAACAGTGTTTGGTACATAGTAAGCGCTTAATAAATTTTATTATTATTATTATTATTATTATTAACTAATGCCATCATTATTATTAGTGATTACGATGACTAAAACAACTGTGGGATTTATTAAGGGCTTACTCTGTGCCAAGCACTGTACTGAGCCCCGGGGTAGATACGTGATCTTCAGGTTGGGCACAATCCCCGTCTCCCCGTCTAAGGGGGAGGGAGGACAGGTGTCGAATCCCCGTTTTCCAGATAAGGAAACTGAGGCACAGAGAAGCCAAGCAGCGTGGCTCGGTGGAAAGAGCCCGGGCTTTGGAGTCAGAGGTCACGGGGTCAAACCCCGGCTCCGCCGCTTGTCAGCTGGGTGACTTTGGGCAAGCCACTTCACTTCTCTGGCCTCAGTTCCCTCATCTGGAAAATGGGCATTAAGACTGTGAGCCCCCCGTGGGACAACCTGATCGCCTTGTAACCTCCCCAGCGCTTAGAACAGTGCTTTGCACATAGTAAGCGCTTAATAAATGCCCTCATTATTATTATTATTATTTGCCCAAGGTCACACAGCAGGGAAGTGGAAGCAGTGTGGCTCAGTGGAAGGAGCACGGGCTTTGGAGTCAGAGGTCATGGGTTCGAATCCTGGCTCCGCCACTTGTCAGCTGTGTGACTTTGGGCAAGCCACTTCACTTCTCTGGCCTCAGTTACCTCATCTGGAAAATGGGCATTAAGACTGTGAGCCCCCCGTGGGACAACCTGATCGCCTTGTAACCTCCCCAGCGCCTAGAACAGTGCTTTGCACATAGTAAGCGCTTAATAAATGCCATCATTATTATTATTATTATTATTATCATTATTTGCCCAAGGTCACACAGCAGGGAAGTGGCAGAGCCTGAATTCATTCATTCATTCACTCAATCGTATTTATTGAGTGCTTACTGTGGGCAGAGCACTGTATTAAGCACTTGGGAGACTACACAAAGTGGCATGGCTCAGTGGAAAGAGCCCGGGCTTTGGAGTCAGAGGTCGTGGGTTCGAATCCCGGCTCCGCCACATGTCTGCTGTGTGACCTTGGGCAAGTCACTTCACTTCTCAGAGCCTCCAGTTATCTCATCTGTAAAATGGGGATGATGACTGTGAGCCCCGCGCGGGACAGCCTGATCACCTTGTATCCCCCCAGCACTTAGAACAGTGCTTTGCACATAGTAAGTGCTTAACAAATGCCATTATTATGATTATTATTACAATATAACAGTTAACAGACACATTCCCTGCCCACAATGAGCTTACAGTCTTGAATGAATGAATGGAGGGGGAGACAGACAAAATGGGGATGAAGACTGTGAGCCCCATGTGGGACAACTTGATCAATCAATCGTATTTATTGAGCGCTTACTGTGTGCAGAGCACTGTACTAAGCGCTTGGGAAGCACAAGTTGGCAACATATAGAGACAGTCCCTACCCAACTCACAGTCTAGAGGGGAGAGACAGAGAACAAAACCAAACATATTAACAAAATAAAATAAATAGAATAGATATGTACAAGTAAGATTAATAGAGTAATAAATATGTACAAACATATATACATATATACAGGTTACAACTTGATCACCTGGTAACCTTCCCAGCGCTTAGAACGGTGCTTTGCACATAGTAAGCGCTTAATAAATCAATCAATCGTATTTATTGAGCGCTTATTGTGTGCAGAGCACTGTACTAAACGCTTGGGAAGTACAAGTTGGCAACATATAGAGACGGTCCCTACCCAACAGTGGGCTCACAGTCTAGAAGATAATAATAATAATAACAATAATAATAATAATAATAATGACATTTATTAAGCACTTACTATGTGCAAAGCACTGTTCTAAGCGCTGGGGAGTTACAAGGTGATCAGGTTGTCCTTCGGGGGGCTCACAGTCTTAATCCCCATTTTCCGGATGAGGGCACTGAGGCCCAGAGAAGTGAAGTGACTTGCCCCAAGTCACACAGTGGACAATTGGCGGAGCCGGGATTTGAACCCATGACCTCTGACTCCAAAGCCCAGGCTCTTTCCACCGAGCCACGCTGCATAATAATGCCATTATTATTATTATTATCATCATCATCAATCGTATTTATTGAGTGCTTACTGTGTGCAGAGCACTGGACTAAGCGCTTGGGAAGTCCAAGTTGGCAACATCTAGAGACGGTCCCTACCCAACAGCGGGCTCACAGTCTAAAAGGGGGGAGACAGAGAACAAAACCAAACATACTAACAAACTAAAATAAATAGAATAGATATGTACAAGTAAAATAAATAGAGTAATAAATATGTACAAACATCTATACATCAATCAATCAATCAATCATATTTATTGAGCGCTTACTGTGTGCAGAGCACCGGACTAAGCGCTTGGGAAGTACAAGTTGGCAACATAGAGAGACGGTCCCTACCCAACAGTGGGCTCACAGTCTAGAAGGGGGAGACAGAGAACAAAACAAAACATATTAACAAACTAAAATAAATAGAATAAATATGTACAAGTAAAATAAATCAATATTCCCCCTCTCCATCCCCCACATCTTACCTCCTTCCCTTCCCCACAGCACCTGTATATATGTATATATGTTTGTACATATTTATTACTCTATTTATTTATTTATTTTACTTGTACATATCTATTCTATTTATTTTATTTTGTTAGTATGTTTGGTTTTGTTCTCTGTCTCCCCCTTTTAGACTGTGAGCCCACTGTTGGGTAGGGACCGTCTCTATATGTTGCCAATTTGTACTTCCCAAGCGCTTAGTCCAGTGCTCTGCACATAGTAAGCGCTCAATAAATACGATTGATGATGATGATGATGATGATTACTCTATTTATTTATTTATTTATTCTACTTGTACCTATCTATTCTATTTATTTTATTTTGTTAGTATGTTTGATTTTGTTCTCTGTCTCCCCCTTTTAGACTGTGAGCCCACTGTTGGGTAGGGACCGTCTCTATATGTTGCCAATTTGTACTTCCCAAGCGCTTAGTCCAGTGCTCTGCACATAGTAAGCGCTCAATAAATACGATTGATGATGATGATGATGATGATTACTCTATTTATTTATTTATTTATTCTACTTGTACCTATCTATTCTATTTATTTTATTTTGTTAGTATGTTTGATTTTGTTCTCTGTCTCCCCCTTTTAGACTGTGAGCCCACTGTTGGGTAGGGACCGTCTCTATATGTTGCCAATTTGTACTTCCCAAGCGCTTAGTCCAGTGCTCTGCACATAGTAAGCGCTCAATAAATATGATTGATGATGATGAATAGAGTAATAAGTGGGGGAGAGTAATTTTCTGTCAGATTTGAGGAGGGAGGGCGGTCCCGGCCAGAGGGAGGACGTGGGTGAGGGATCGGTGGCGAGATGGACGAGACCAAGGGACACTGAGAGGGTTCACGGTAAGAGGAGCAAACTGGGCGGGCTGGGGCCTAACAGGAGAGGAGGGATGGTGAGGTAGGAGGGGGCGAGGAGATGGCAATAAATACGACAACGAATGAACGATCTTCCAGTCCGTAAATGGTTGGATTGAGGGTGCAGAGCCAGGCAGCGGTGAAAGGCGCAAACACATTTGCGCAGTTCTAGGGTTAAAGGTGGGGAATGGAAGTCCACTCAAGATGGGGCCATCTCTCCCGGAGGACCATTTAGGGGGTCCCCACCCACCCACCTCCCACTTGGTCCGGGAAACGGGGGTCACCGCAGGCTCGCCCTCCTTGGCTCCCAGTTTGGGGCTTGATGGCCCACCGTGAAGGCAGGAGAGCCGGGAGGAGGGAGGTCAGGGGAAGGTATCCGGGTGGCAACCGGCCCATTTTTTAAGGCCGTCGACTCCTGGCTGGAATGATAATGATGATGGCATTTATTAAGCGCTTACTGTGTGCAAAGCACTGTTCTAAGCGCTGGGGAGGTTACAAGGCGATCAGGTTGGCCCGCGGGGGGCTCACAGTCTTCATCCCCACTTTACGGATGAGGAAACTGAGGCCCAGAGAAGTGATGCGAGAGGTTTCGGCAAACCCTCCCCTTCGGTCTGGACGAGGCAAGGGCGAGTCTCCGCTTGAAAGGGTTTGGCTGGGGATGGACTCTCGCCCCCAAATTGGAAAGTTGATCTCAGCGAGCCCCCTCAGAAATCCAGCGGGATGGTTTTCCGTTAACTTGAGCTGAGGTTTATGCTGGAGAGATTCACGGCTAAAGCTTGCCTTCCACCGATTCCGTACCAACTGGATGAAAAGAAAGATCTCGAACCGCCTAACCAAATCATTTGACCCAACCGAAAGCTTCCCTCCCCTCATCCCTGCTATTTTCCGGGCCTTTTCTGGGTAGAGGGGTGGCGAAGAAAGACAGGGACAGCGTGGATAAAGCAGAGTGAAGTAGGGACTGAAGTGGGCAGAGACAGAAGACAGGGAGGTCAGTGAGGAGGCTGATAATAATAATAATAATAATAATAATAATAATAATAATAATAATAATAATAATAATGGTATTTGTTGAGCGTTTACTATGTTTACTAGAGAAGCAGCATGGCTCAGAGGAAAGAGCCCGGGCTTTGGAGTCCGAGGTCATGGGTTGAAATCCCGGCTCCGCCACCTGTCAGCTGTGTGGCTTTGGACAAGTCACTTCATTTCTCTGGGCCTCAGTTCCCTCGTCTGTCAAATGGGGATGAAGATTGTGAGCCCCACGTGGGCCAACCTGATCACCTTGTATCCCCCCCCTGTGCTTAGAACAGTGCTTTGCACATAGTAAGCGCTTAACAAATACCATTAGTATGATTATTAGCATTATGTGCCAGGCGCTGTACTAAGCGCTGGGGTGGATACAAGCAAATCAGGTTGGACACGGTCCCTGCCCCACATGGGGCTCACAGTCTCCATCCCCATTTTCCAGATGAGGTAACTGAGGTCCAGAGAAGTGAAGTGATTTGCCCAAGGTCACACAGACGACAAGTGGCCGAGCCGGGATCAGAACCCGTGACCTCCTGATTCCCAGGCCCGCGCTCCATCAATCAATCAATCAATCAATCGTATTTATTGAGTGCTTACTGTGTGCAGAGCACTGTACTAAGCGCTTGGGAAGTACAAGATGGCAACATATAGAGACAGTCCCTACCCGACAGTGGGCTCACAGTCTATCCAGCGCTTAGAACAGTGCTTTGCACGTAGTAAGCGCTTAACAAATCCCATCATTATTATTATCCACCACACCATGCTGCTTCTCCTGATGGATGCGGTAATCAAGGCAGGATAAATCCCGGCTCTGCCAATTGCCAGCCGTGTGGCTTTGGGCAAGTCACTTCACTTCTCTGGGCCTCAGTTCCCTCATCTGGAAAATGGGGATGAAGACTGGGAGCCCGCCGTGGGACAACCTGATCACCTGGTAACCTCCCCGGCGCTTAGAACGGTGCTTTGCACGCAGTAAGCGCTTAATAAATGCTATCATTATTATTTCTCCCCCTTCTAGACTGTCAGCCAGTTGCTGGGTAGGGACCGTCTCTGTATGTTGCCAACTAGTACTTCCCGAGCGCTTAGTACAGTGCTCTGCACACAGTAAGTGCTCAATAAATGCGATTGAATGAATGAATGAATGAATAAGTGCTTGGGTCGGCATAGTGGCATCAGGGAATATGTCTGTTTATTGTTAGAGTGTACTCTCCCAAGTGTTTAGTACAGTGCTCTGCGCACGGTAAGTGCTCAATAAATACGACTGACTGACTGACTTGGATGGAGAGGAAGGGTGGAGTCTAGAAATGTTGTGAAAGTACAACTGACAGGATTTGGTGACATGGAATATGTGGGTTAAATGAGAGATGAGTTGAGGATAATGCCGCCTGAAGAAACAGCACGGCTTAGTGAAAAAAGCCCGGGCTTGGGAGTCAGAGGACCCGGGTTCTAATCCTGGTTCGGCCACTTGCTTGCAAGGCGCCGAACTTCTCTGCGCCTCAGTTTCCTCAACTGTAAAAATGAAGATTCAATACCTGCTCTCCCTCCTACTTAGACTGTGAGCCCCGTGTGGGACCGGGACTGTGTCCAATCTGAAAAACTTGTATCTAAACGGGGCTTAAAACACATAGTAAACGCCTAACAAATACTATAAAGAAAAAAGAAACAGAAAATCAGAGAAGTGGGGGAGAGAGAGAGACAGGGAGAGAAAGAAGGTGAGGAGAAAGAGAAACAGCTTACTGCTTCATTGCCCTCTTGCTGCCTGGATCCGAGTCAGATGATGATGGTATTTGTTAAGCGCCTCTATGTGCAAAGCACTGTTCTAAGTGCTGGGGAGGTTACCAGGTGATCAGGTTGTCCCGTGGGGGGGGCTCCCAGTCTTAATCCCCATTTTCCAGATGAGAGAACTGAGGCCCAGAGAAGGGAAGTGACTGGCCCAAAGTCACACAGCTGACGACTGGTGGGGCCGGGATTTGAACCCATGACCCGTGACTCCAAAGCCCGGGCTCTTTCCACTGAGCCACGCTGCCAAGTTTCCCGTCCCTTTTCGAGCCAGACGCCGCTTTCTCAACTGCACCCTAACCCCACAACCACCTCCCCAGTGTGTTTTTTTTTTGAACCCCTCCTGTATTTTATAGCCACCCTACCCCATTTGGTCTCCATGCCCACGTTACCTTCTCCTGACGCACAGATCGACACGCTCAGCACCACCCTCTCCACCGAACTGAGCCCTCTTGCTCCACAGTCCCTCCGTCGGCCTGGGACTACTAACCCGCCACCCTGGATCATCGTCAATCATCAATCGTATTTATTGAGCGCTTGCTATGTGCAGAGCGCTGTACTAAGCGCTTGGGAAGTACAAACTGGCAACATATAGAGACAGTCCCTACCCAACCGTGGGCTCCAGAGCCTGCTTCCTCCGCTCCTGTGCCTGAGCTGCGGAGTGGAGGAAATCCAGACATCCTTCTGACCTTGTCCACCTGAAATTCCTTCTTATCTGCTTGAACTCAGGCCCCTCCATTGCCCGACAACAATACTTCTCCTTCCTAATTCGCTCCCGCAGCCACTGCCCCCACCAGCTGCTCCAGACATCATCAATCGTATTTATTGAGCGCTTACTATGCGCAGAGCGCTGTACTAAGACATTTAACTCCCTTCTGTTAAGTGAAGTCACTTCACTTCTCTGAGCCTCAGTTCCCTCACCTGTAAAATGGGGATGAAGACTGTGAGCCCCCTGTGGGACAACCTGATCACCTTGTAACCTCCCCGGCGCTTAGAACGGTGCTTTGCACATAGTAAGCGCTTAATAAACGCCATCGTTATTAATGTTATTATTAGTATTATTCTCTGTGCCTCAATTCCTTCAGCTGTAAAATGGGGAATAATCAATCAATCAATCAATCGTATTTATTGAGCGCTTACTATGTGCATAATAAGACTGTGAGCCTCACGTGGGACAACCTGAGTACCTTGTATCTACCCCAGCGCTTTAGAGAAGCCACGTGGCTCAGTGGAAAAGAGCCCGGGCTTTGGAGTCAGAGGTCATGGGTTCAAATCCCGGCTCCGCCACTTGTCAGCTGGGTGACTTCGGGCAAGTCACTTCACTTCTCTGGGCCTCAGTTCCCTCACCTGTAAAATGGGGATGAAGACTGTGAGCCCCCCCTCGTGGGACAACCTGATCACCTTGTAACCTCCCCAGCGCTTAGAACAGTGCTTGGCACATAGCAAGCGCTTAATAAATGCCATTATTATTATTATTATAACAGTGCTTGGCACCTAGTAAGCACTTAACAAATACCATCGTCATTATTACAGTGCTTGGCACATAGTAAGCCCTTAATCATCATCATCATCATCATCAATCGTATTTATTGAGCGCTTACTATGTGCAGAGCACTGTACTAAGCGCTTGGGAAGTACAGATTGGTGACATATAGAGCCAGTCCCTACCCAACAGTGGGCTCACAGTCTGAAAGGGGGAGACAGAGAACAAAACCAAACATACTAACAAAATAAAATAGAATAGAATAGATATGGACAAGTAAAATAAATAAATAAATAGAGTAATAATAAATGGCTTAATAAATGCCATCATTATTATTATTATTATAACAGCGCTTGGCACCTAGTAAGCACTTAACAAATACCATCGTTATTATTACAGTGCTTGGCACATAGTAAGCGCTTAATCATCATCATCATTATCATCATCAATCGTATTTATTGAGCGCTTACTATGTGCAGAGCACTGTACTAAGCGCTTGGGAAGTACAGATTGGCAGCATATAGAGCCAGTCACTACCCAACAGTGGGCTCACAGCCTGAAAGGGGGAGACAGAGAACAAAACCCAACATACTAACAAAATAAAATAAATAGAATAGATATGTACAAGTAAAATAAATAAATAAATAGAGTAATAATAAATGGCTTAATAAATGCCATCATTATTATTATTATTATAACAGTGCTTGGCACCTAGTAAGCACTTAACAAATACCATCATTATTATTACAGTGCTTGGCACATAGTAAGCGCTTAATCATCATCATCATCATCAATCGTATTTATTGAGCGCTTACTATGTGCAGAGCACTGTACTAAGCGCTTGGGAAGTACAGATTGGCAGCATATAGAGCCAGTCACTACCCAACAGTGGGCTCACAGCCTGAAAGGGGGAGACAGAGAACAAAACCCAACATACTAACAAAATAAAATAAATAGAATAGATATGTACAAGTAAAATAAATAAATAAATAGAGTAATAATAAATGGCTTAATAAATGCCATCATTATTATTATTATTATAACAGTGCTTGGCACCTAGTAAGCACTTAACAAATACCATCATTATTATTACAGTGCTTGGCACATAGTAAGCGCTTAATCATCATCATCATCATCAATCGTATTTATTGAGCGCTTACTATGTGCAGAGCACTGTACTAAGCGCTTGGGAAGTACAGATTGGCAGCATATAGAGCCAGTCCCTACCCAACAGTGGGCTCACAGTCTAAAAGGGGGAGACAGAGAACAAAACCCAACATACTAACAAAATAAAATAAATAGAATAGATATGTACAAGCAAAATAGAGTAATAAATATGTACAAACATATATACATCAATCAATCGTATTTATTGAGCGCTTACTGTGTGCAGAGCACTGTACTAAGCGCTTGGGAAGTACAGATTGGCAACATATAGAGACAGTCCCTACCCAACAGTGGGCTCACAGTCTGAAAGGGGGAGACAGAGAACAAAACCAAACGTACTAACAAAATAAAGAGAATAGATATGTACAAGTAAAATAAATAAATAAATAGAGTAATAATAAATGGCTTAATAAATGCCATCATTATTATTATTATTATAACAGCGCTTGGCACCTAGTAAGCACTTAACAAACGCCATCGTTATTATTACAGTGCCTGGCACATAGTAAGTGCTTAACAAATACTACAATTATTATTATTATTATTATAACAGCACTTGGCACCCAGTAAGCACTTAACAAATACCATCGTTATTATTACAGTGCCTGGCACATAGTAAGTGCTTAAGAAATACTACAATTATTATTATTATTACTACTGCTATTCGCCCCACCCGCAACCTCACAGCACTTGAGGACATATCCTTATATTATATATTATAAATTACTTACTTATTCATATTACTGTCTGCCTCCCTCTCTAGCCTGCAAGCGCCTTACGGGCCGGGAACGTGTCTGCTATTTCCGCTGTGTTGTACTAAATGCCATCATTATTATTATTATTATAACAGCGCTTGGCACCCAGTAAGCACTTAACAAATACCATCGTTATTATTACAGTGCCTGGCACACAGTAAGTGCTTAACAAATACTACAGTTATTATTATTATTACTACTGCTATTCGCCCCACCCCCAACCTCACAGCACTTGAGGACATATCCTTATATTACATATTATAAATTACTTACTTATTCATATTACTGTCTGCCTCCCTCTCTAGACTGCAAGCGCCTTATGGGCCGGGAACGTGTCTGCTATTTCCGCTGTGTTGTACTAAATGCCATCATTATTATTATTATTATAACAGTGCTTGGCACCTAGTAAGCACTTAACAAATACCATCGTTATTATTACAGTGCCTGGCACATAGTAAGTGCTTAAGAAATACTACAATTATTATTCTTATTACTACTGCTATTCGCCCCACCCGCAACCTCACAGCACTTGAGGACATATCCTTATATTATATATTATAAATTACTTATTCATATTACTGTCTGCCTCCCTCTCTAGCCTGCAAGCGCCTTACGGGCCGGGAATGTGTCTGCTATTTCCGCTGTGTTGTACTAAATGCCATCATTATTATTATTATTATAACAGCGCTTGGCACCTAGTAAGCACTTAACAAATACCATCGTTATTATTACAGTGCCTGGCACATAGTAAGTGCTTAACAAATACTACAATTATTATTATTATTACTACTGCTATTCGCCCCACCCCCAACCTCACAGCACTTGAGGACATATCCTTATATTACATATTATAAATTACTTACTTATTCATATTACTGTCCGCCTCCCTCTCTAGCCTGCAAGTGCCTTACGGGCCGGGAATGTGTCTGCTATTTCCGCTGTGTTGTACTAAATGCCATCATTATTATTATTATTATAACAGCGCTTGGCACCTAGTAAGCACTTAACAAATACCATCGTTATTATTACAGTGCCTGGCACATAGTAAGTGCTTAACAAATACTACAATTATTATTATTATTATTATAACAGCGCTTGGCACCCAGTAAGCACTTAACAAATACCATCATTATTATTACAGTGCCTGGCACACAGTAAGTGCTTAACAAATACTACAGTTATTATTATTATTACTACTGCTATTCGCCCCACCCCCAACCTCACAGCACTTGAGGACATATCCTTATATTACATATTATAAATTACTTACTTATTCATATTACTGTCTGCCTCCCTCTCTAGCCTGCAAGCGCCTTATGGGCCGGGAACGTGTCTGCTATTTCCGCAGTGTTGTACTAAATGCCATCATTATTATTATTATTATTATAACAGTGCTTGGCACCTAGGAAGCACTTAACAAATACCATCGTTATTATTACAGTGCCTGGCACATAGTAAGTGCTTAAGAAATACTACAGTTATTATTATTATTACTAGTGCTATTCGCCCCACCCACAACCTCACAGCACTTGAGGACATATCCTTATATTATATATTATAAATTACTTACTTATTCATATTACTGTCTGCCTCCCTCTCTAGACTGCAAGCGCCTTATGGGCCGGGAACGTGTCTGCTATTTCCACTGTGTTGTACTAAATGCCATCATTATTATTATTATTATAACAGCGCTTGGCACCTAGTAAGCACTTAACAAATACCATCGTTATTATTACAGTGCCTGGCACATAGTAAGTGCTTAACAAATACTACAATTATTATTATTATTATTATTATAACAGCGCTTGGCACCTAGTAAGCACTTAACAAATACCATCGTTATTATTACAGTGCCTGGCACATAGTAAGTGCTTAAGAAATACTACAATTATTATTATTATTACTACTGCTATTCGCCCCACCCCCAACCTCACAGCACTTGAGGACATATCCTTATATTACATATTATAAATTACTTACTTATTCATATTACTGTCTGCCTCCCTCTCTAGCCTGCAAGCGCCTTACGGGCCGGGAACGTGTCTGCTATTTCCGCTGTGTTGTACTAAATGCCATCATTATTATTGTTATTATAACAGCGCTTGGCACCTAGTAAGCACTTAACAAATACCATCGTTATTATTACAGTGCCTGGCACATAGTAAGTGCTTAACAAATACTACAATTATTATTATTATTATTATTATTATTATAACAGCGCTTGGCACCTAGTAAGCACTTAACAAATACCATCGTTATTATTACAGTGCCTGGCACATAGTAAGTGCTTAAGAAATACTACAGTTATTATTATTATTACTACTGCTATTCGCCCCACCCGCAACCTCACAGCACTTGAGGACATATCCTTATATTATAAATTACTTACTTATTCATATTACTGTCTGCCTCCCTCTCTAGCCTGCAAGCGCCTTACGGGCCGGGAATGTGTCTGCTATTTCCGCTGCGCTGTACTTTCCCAAGGGCCCAGCACAATGCTCTGCACAGAGTGAGCGCTCAGCAAATACCACTGATGGAGCGATCCAGACCCCGCTCTCTCAACTGCACCCTGATCCCTCAACCGCCTCCCGACCGCGGCTACGGAGACCAACCCACGCCCGTCCCCATCTTTGCCCGGGAGGCCTTCTGGTCCACGGCCAAGGACCGCGTCCTTCCTCCAGACAACCTCCTCACAATGCGGCCTGTTTGTCGCAGGGGGATGGGGCGGGCGAGGGGATGGCTCCATGCCACCCTGCATCCCCGGCGGCTGGAAAAACCAGTGAGGCGACTCCTCCCCACCCTCCTTCCCCTCCCCTAAACTAAGTTCTCCACCACTTGGCCGCCTAGGAAATGGGTCGCTTAGACTCGTCCTCCTTAGAGTGTAAGCTCCATGTGGGCCGAGAACGGATCGCTTCTTGGTTTTGCACTACCCAACTGCTTAGTTTGCAGGTACCCAACGTCATCCCCCGGGCCTGGAATGCCCTCCCTCTGCCCCTCCGCCAAGCTAGCTCTCTTCCTCCCTTCAAGGCCCTGCTGAGAGCTCACCTCCTCCAGGAGGCCTTCCCAGACTGAGCCCCTTCCTTCCTCTCCCCCTCGTCCCCCTCTCCATCCCCCCATCTTACCTCCTTCCCTTCCCCACAGCACCTGTATATATGTATATATGTTTGTACAGATTTATTACTCTATTTATGTATTTATTTTACTTGTGCATATCTATTCTATTTATTTATTTATCTATTCATTTATTTATTTTACTTGTACATTTCTATCCTATTTATTTTATTTTGTTGGTATGTTTGGTTCTGTTCTCTGTCTCCCCCTTTTAGACTGTGAGCCCACTGTTGGGTGGGGACTGTCTCTATGTGTTGCCAATTTGTACTTCCCAAGCGCTTAGTACAGTGCTCTGCACATAGTAAGCGCTCAATAAATACGATTGATTGATTGATTGATTGATTTTGTTAGTATGTTTGGTTTTGTTCTCTGCCTCCCCCTTTTAGACTGTGAGCCCAGTGTTGGGTAGGGACTGTCTCTATATGTTGCCAATTTGTACTTCCCAAGCGCTTAGTACAGTGCTCTGCACATAGTAAGTGCTCAATAAATATGATTGATTGATTGATTAGTTTATTCATTGTCATATTTATCGAGCGCTTACTGTGGGCAGAGCACTGTGCTAGTTCCGTATAGTGTACCAAGAGGCAGCGTGGCCTAGCGGATAGACTCTGAGCCTGGCAGTCAAAAGGGCCTGGGTTCTAATCCCGGCTCTGCCACCTGCCTGCTGTGTGACCGTGGATAAATCGCTTCACTTCTCTGGGACTCAGTTTCCTCATCTGTAAAATGGAGATTCGGACTAGGAGCCCCAGACTGTGAGCCCGCTGTTGGGTAGGGACGGTCTCTAGATGTTGCCAACTTGTACTTCCCAAGCGCTTAGTACAGTGCTCTGCACACAGTAAGCGCTCAATAAATACTCTAATTATAAATTATAATTATAAATTATAAATTGATTGATTGATTGATGTGGGACGTGGACTGTGCCCACCCCCGATTAGCTTGTATCTACCCCCAGGCTTAGTACAGTGCCTGGCGTGTTACCTCATCTGTAAAAATGGGGATTAAGACTGGGAGCCCCACATGGGACAACTTGATCAAATTGCATCCCCCCCCAGCGCTTAGAACAGTGCTTGGCACATAGTAAGTGCTTAACAAATACCAGCATTATTATTATTATTATAAAAGAGATCATTAAAAAAACCCCAAAATTGAGCAATCAGTGAATACTAGTCCTCTAGTACTACTAGCCGTGATCACTTTTAGACTGTGAGCCCACTGTTGGTCTCTATATGTTGCCAACTTGTACTTCCCAAGCGCTTAGTACAGTGCTCTGCACACAGTAAGCGCTCAATAAATACGATTGATTGATCGATTGATCTCAATCAATCCATCAGAGATGGTTGTTGAGCACTTACTGTGTGTACAGCACTGTCCTAAGCTCTTGATCTGACAAGCAGTTAGGCAGAGAGGAGCAGGTGGCCCTGGAAAAAATTTCCTAGGAAGGAGCTCAGGATTACGGCCCCGTACACCGAATTACTGAATCAATCAACGGATCTTCTTTACTGAGCACTTACCGTGAGCGTCGCGCTTTCTCATCATTGTAGACAACACCACTATCCCCCCTACCTCATGAGTTCGTAACCTCCTAACCTCGGTGTTATTTTCTTATGGTATTTGTTAGGCACTTATTATGTGTCAAGTACTGTTGTAAGGGATAGATACAAGCTAATCGGGTCGGACACAGTCCCTGTCCCACGTGGGGGTTCACAGTCATCATCATCATCAATCGTATTTATTGAGCGCTTACTGTGTGCAGAGCACTGTACTAAGCGCTTGGGAAGTACAAGTTGGCAACATATAGAGACAGTCCCTACCCAACAGTGGGCTCACAGCCTAAAAGACTGTAACGTAACATATTAGAGAAGCAGCGTGGCTCGATGGAAAGAGCCCGGGCTTTGGAGTCGGAGGTCATGGGTTCGAATCCCGGCTCCGCCACATGTCTGCTGTGTGATCTTGGGCAAGTCACTTAACTTCTCTGTGCCTCAGTTACCGCACCTGGAAAATGGGGATGAAGACTGTGAGCCCCACGTGGGACAACCTAATCACCCTGTATCCTCCCCAGCGCTTAGAACAGTGCTTTGCACATAGTAAGCGCTTAACAAATGCCTATCCCCTTCCTTCCTCTCCCCCTTGTCCCCCTCTCCATCCCCCCCATCTTAACTCCTTCCCTTCCCCACAGCACCTGTATATATGTTTGTACATATTTATTACTCTATTTATTTATTTTACTTGTACATATCTATCCTATTTATTTTATTTTGTTAGTATGTTGGGTTTTGTCTCCCCCTTTTAGACTGTGAGCCCACTGTTGGGTAGGGACCGTCTCTATATGTTGCCAATTTGTACTTCCCAAGCGCTTAGTCCAGTGCTCTGCACACAGTAAGCGCTCAATCAATACGATTGATGATGATGATGATGATGATCCCACCTTGATTACTGCATCAGCCTCCTCACTGACCTCCCTGCCTCCCCTCACTTCGGTCCATGCTTCGCTCCGCTGCCTGGATCATTTTTCTGAAAAAAGTTCAGTCCAAGCGCTTGGGAGAGTACGATACAATGGAGGCGGCAGCGGTTGCTCATCCACCTCTGCCTCAAACGGAAGCTCCTTGCCGTCGGTTTTAAAGCCCTCTCCTGCCTTACCTCGCTGATCTCCTGCTACAACCCAGTCTTGTACTTCCCAAGCGCTTGTACTTCCCAAGCGCTTAGTACAGTGCTCTGCACATAGTAAGCGCTCAATAAATACGATTGATGATGATGCACTCTTCATTCTCCTAACGCCAACCTACTCGCTGCTCCTCGATCTGATCTATCTCACCATCGATCCCATGCCCAAGTCCCCCCCGCCCCGGCTTAAAACTCCCTTTCCCTTCATATACCACAGACCACAAACGCTCTCCGCCTTCCAAGTCTTATTCAAATCGCATCTCCTCCAAGGAGTCTTCCCCGATTAAGCCATCTTTTCCCCTATTCCCTCTCCCTTCTGCATCCCCTATTTGCATCTGTACCCTTTAAGCATATGGAGTTCACCCCGCAACGCTTACATCCAGCTCCGTAATTTATTCATTTATTTTCACGTCCGTCTCCCCCTCTAGACCGGGGGCTCCTTGTAGGCGAGGTACTTATCTACCAACTCTATTGTACTGAACTCTCCCAAGTGTTTAGTACAGTGGTCTGCGCTCATTCGATCGATCGATCTTCCCTCCTCGGACCTAAACTAATGCACCCTCCGAAGCTCGATCACTATTCCATTACGCCGGGCAGAGAGGCGAGGGGGGGTGATTGCAGCGTTCGTCGATCGCTACGGGCTCCGAAGGCCCGGCCCCCAGGGTGGCAGCTTCCCTGGATGCGTGCAGGGGTCTTCCTCGCCCCTCGGACAACAGGAGAGGCTTACGGAAACTCTCCCAGAGGGTCTCCACTCTTCACTTCTTTCCCCCAGGCCTCTCCCGAACGGGGCCCTCGGGGCCAGCGGAAGTCGACACGGCAGTGCTTGAGGGCGGGGATCCCACCTACCACCTCTACTGTAGCGGACTCTCCCAAGCGCTTTGTACGGTGCTCGGCACGCGGTCGGTGCTCAATAAAGACAGCTGATTGATGGACTGCTGTCCAGCCCAACGCTCAAGGGTGCCAAGTCAATCCCCAAGAAGCAAAATGCAAGATGCTGCAAGGAGTCTTCTCCTAGAATGTTATGTTGTGTTGCTATCAGAACACAGGCTTAATTGCATAAGCCTCCTAAGCAGAAAAGTTGTTAAAATAGTCCTTTATATTTAAATTTTGTAGGTGCGATAAAACTGCCATTGAATTTAGAGCTATAGATTCCTAAAAGGCAATGAGAAGTCTTTTTTTGTATTTTTTTAATAGTAGTAATGATAGTAATATTTGTAATAGTTAACAGGTGGCTTTTTTCTTTGACACACACATATATATATAGGAGGCCTTCCCAGATTGAGCCCCTTCCTTCCTCTCCCCCTCGTCCCCCTCTCCATCCCCCATCTTGCCTCCTTCCCTTCCCCACAGCACCTGTATATATGTATATATGGTTGTACATATTTATTACTCTGTTTATTTATTTTCCTTGTACATATCTATCCTATTTATTTTATTTTGCTGGTATGTTTGGTTTTGTTCTCTGTCTCCCCCTTTTAGACCGTGAGCCCGCTGTTGGGTAGGGACTGTCTCTATGTGTTGCCAATTTGTACTTCCCAAGCGCTTAGTCCAGTGCTCTGCACATAGTAAGCGCTCAATAAATACGATTGATGATGATGATGATGATGACCTCCTCCCCAGGGTGGAGCTAAGCTGGTTTGGCCTGTTTAGCTAGGGGGCCGGCCGCCTGTAAGGCAGCCGACCCGGGGCCCCATCCCCAAACCTTGGGGACCTACCAGGCTGAACACACTCCCAGTTTCACGCGGCTCCTTCCAGGCCGGAGTAGCTGTGCCGTGGCCCCAGGCGGCCTTGCGGCCTGCTAAATTAGCTGCGGTGGAGTTCCCGTGTGGAGCAAGGGCTGAAGAGGGAGGGCGGGAAGGAAGGACGGGCCAGGAGGCCTCACTGCTCTACTCCAGCCCACCCTCCCTCCCAGCTGCAATTCCTGCCACAGGGTCTGCAGGGAAGTTGTTCGGGGTTGCCTCTTCCCACCAGCTCGCTCCCTCCCGGCGTTGGACTCCAGCCCAACCCGGGAACAAAACAGCGAAGGAGGAAGCTAAGGCCCCATCCCTCGCCCCGGCCCCTCCAGGGAGTAGCTTTCTCCCTGAAGAGCCCCAGCTCCTGGAAGCAGGGCCCAGAGAGCGCCTGCCTGCACAACTCCAGTCCAAAGCCTTGATCATTTCCTGCCGTTCCCACCCTCATCTCCATTGTCCAGACCGTCTCCCCTTCCTCCGGCACTGACCTTTGCAAAGCCGCTACGCGGTGCGGGGAGGAAGTGAGTCATTGGGTAGCCGAACAATAGAGGAGGGATTTTTCCAAATTCGCAAAAGTTTTGATTTCCCCGGTTGGCCAGTTCCTTTCGGATCCGTTCCCTACTGAGGGGCTCGGCGATACCTCTGCCCAAGATGGGGGCCAGGAGGGAGCGATGGAAACTGCTCCGGCCGGAATCGGCTCCGGCCTCCGATCCCTTGGTGCCGGCCCCGCTCCGGCTCAGAAGTTTCTGATACAAAGGCCGGCACTTTGGTGGGGAGGGTCAGTGGTCCCTCGCCATCCTCCGGGCAAGCGGACGAGCCACGTCCACCTCCGCCCGTCGCTTCCGGCCACGGTTCCGGGGGTGAAGGAAAGCGGCGTGGGCTAGTGGAAAGAGCCCGGGCTTGGGAGCAAGAGGTCATGGGTTCTAGTCCCGCCTCTGCCACTTGTCTGTTGTGTGACCTTGGGCGAGTCACTTCCCTTCTCTGGGCTTCAGTGCTGTAAAATGGGGATTCAATGCCTGTCCTTTCTCCAGCCTAGACTGTGAGCCCCCGGGGGGACAGGATCCCTGTCTGACCCGATGAACGTGTGTCTACTCCAGCAGTTGGAACACTGTTTGACACCCAATAAGCTCTTAATAAAATACAACAGTAATAATAATAATGAAAAAAAACTCTTCCAGAGCGGAGTGCTCCTCTGCCCCCACTCCAGCTCTTGCTTCACTCCTGCTCCCCATCACTGCCAAACAGCTCTCAACATCCCGAATCCAAGTGGAAACGGAGGAGGAGGGGAGGCGCAGTTTGCGCGTAGGAATGAGAGCAGCTGAGAAAAGCCAAAGATTCTCCCTAAAGAGCCGCCGTCAGCCAAGAAATAACAGCAGAAGGTGGATGCACGACTCGGGAGCCTTGGAGAAAAGTGGCCTGATCTTGGCAGGAACCTGGAAGCATCAGAGAGGCCTGCGAGGTGCCATATTCCCAGGAGTGAGGGACTCGATGGGGATTGGCCCTGGCAGGGCCGAAACCGTTGACTCGGCCCTCAAAGCCTCGAGGGTCGGCCGGTCGCCCACCGTCCGACCTCTCCCCACCCCGGCCCTTTGGGAGACATGGAAAACTCGGGAATTCTGGTTGCTCCTGCTCCATTCCAGGCAGGAAAGGATGCTTCCAGACTTTCTGGGCCCCCGTGTTTCCAGGAAACCCGCCCAGCCACCCTCCGGGAGTACCCCCCGAGCGAGGAGAAACCCGAAGAGAGTCGGGATTCCTCGGCTCCCCGCCGTGAGTCTGCCGCTTGTTCCGGGCGACCCTGGACAAGTCCCCGGAGTCCTCTGGACCGTCTTTGCCTTGGCGCTCCCCTGCCTCCCCGGGGCTGTGGGGGAAGATTGGTTACCGTCTGACTCATGTTCGGGGCCCTCGGAGGAGAGGCCTTCGCCCAGAAGCCATGGGAACGGTAAACGCCTGGCTGACGCCACAGCTATATGCCACAGCGACGTCGGTCAGCCGCCCCTGCACTCCCTCCAAGCCAGATGTAGGGATGGCGGGTTTTTAAAAAAAAAATACGATATTTGGCGCTCTTCTGCCAGCATCCATGAATGAATGAATGAATAAGTTCAGTCTTTCGTGGCTGTTGTCCCTAGGCCCCCAAAGATGGACAGAGATAATAATAATAATAATAATGGCATTTATTAAGGCCCTGCTGAGAGCTCACCTCCTCCAGGAGGCCTTCCCAGACTGAGCCCCTTCCTTCCTCTCCCCCTCGTCCCCCTCTCCATCCCCCCCATCTTACCTCCTTCCCCTCCCCACAGCACCTGTATATATGTATATATGTTTGTACACATTTATTACTCTATTACTCTATTTATTTATTTACATATCTATTTATTATTTACATATTTATATACACATTTACATATAATGTACATTTACATATGTACATTAAATATGTACAATTTATTTATTGTACATATCTCTTCTATTTATTTTATTAGTATGTTTGGTTTTGTTCTCTGCCTCCCCCTTTCAGACTGTGAGCCCACTGTTGGGTAGGGACTGTCTCTATATGTTGCCAATTTGTACTTCCCAAGTGCTTAGTACAGTGCTCTGCACATAGTAAGCGCTCAATAAATACAATTGATGATGATGATGATGATGATGATTAAGCACTTACTATGTGCAAAGCACTGTTCTAAGCACTGGGGAGGTTGTCCCATGGGGGGCTCATAGTCTTCATCCCCATTTTCCAGATGAGGTCACTGAGGCACAGAGAAGTGAAGTGACTTGCCCAGCATCACCCAGCTGACAATTGGCCGAGCCAGGATTTGAACCCGTGACCTCTGACTCCCAAGCCCGGGCTCTTTCCACTGAGTCACGCTGCTCCTCCTCCTGCCAGAGACGGGCAGGAGGCTACACAGAAGCAGCGTGGCTCAGTGGAAAGAGCCCGGGCTTGGGAGTCGGAGGTCATGGGTTCTAAACCCAGCTCTGCCACGTCTGCTGTGTGACCTTGGGCAATTCAGCGCTTAGAACAGTGCTTTGCACATAGTAAGTGCTTAATAAATGCCATTATTATTAAGTCACTTCACTTCTCTGAGCCTCAGTTACCTCATCTGTCAAATGGGGATGAAGACTGTGAGCCCCACATGGGCCAACCTGATCACCCTGTATCCCCCCCGGGCGCTTAGAACAGTGCTTCGCACATAGTAAATGCTTAACAAATGCCATCATCATCATTACTACTATTATTATTATTAAAGAAGCAGCGTGGCTCAGTGGAAAGAGCACGGGCTTGGGAGTCAGAGGTCATGGGTTCTAATCCTGACTCCGCCACTTATCAGCTGTGTGACTTTGGGTAAGTCACTTCACTTCTCTGGGCCTGTTACCTCATCTGTAAAATGGGGATTAAGACTGTGAGCCCCATGTGGGACCTGATTACCTTGTATCTCCCCCAGCGCTTAGAACAGTGCTTGGCACATGGTCAGCGCTTAACAAATACCACCATTATTATTCTCTGGGCCTCAGTTCCCTCATCTATAAAATGGGGATTAAGACTGTGAGCCCCATGTGGGACAACCTGATTACCTTGTATCTCCCCCAGCGCTTAGAACAGTGCTTGGCACATGGTCAGCGCTTAACAAATACCATCCTTATTATTCTCTGGGCCTCAGTTCCCTCATCTGTAAAACGGGGACTAAGACTGTGAGCCCCATGTGGGACAACCTGATTACCTTGTATCTCCCCCAGTGCTTGGCACATAGCGCTTAACAAATAAAAATCATTATTATTCTCTGGGCCTCAGTTCCCTCATCTGTAAAATGGGGACTAAGACTGTGAGCCCCATGTGGGACAACCTGATAACCTTGTATCTCCCCCAGTGCTTAGAATAGTGCTTGGCACATAGCGCTTAACAAATACCAAAATTATTACACCTGATCACCTTGTAACCTCCCCAGCGCTTAGAACAGTGCTTTGCACATAAGTAAGCGCTTAATAAATGCCATTATTATTATTATTATTATTACACAGAGCTCCTCTATCGAGAGACCTGCCTCCAGGGAGAACTGCAGTGAGAGTGAGCCAGTAGGGCTCAACTCAAGGGTGACTCATTGAATGTAAGTATTGCTATTATTATTATTATTATTATTATTATTATTATTATTAATCCTGTGCTCCTAAATCGTCGGCAGGTTCCCAGCACCAGCCTTCACAAAAAAAACTGGCCCAAAAGTAAACAGGGCGGTCACCCCACGACTTCGTCCCCAGGCCCCGTGCGCAGGCGCAGCACAGCATCTCTCACGCTCCACCCCGTGCGCAGGCGCACAACTGCTTCCCCCGCCCCGTGCGCAGGCGCACAAGCCGCTCCCCCGCTGCCCCGCCCCGTGCGCAGGCGCACAAGCAGCTCCCCCGCTCCCCCGCGCAGGCGCACAGCCGCTTCCCCCGACCCCGTGGCACACCGCATTTAGGCGGCCATGGTGGGTTGCCCCTCCCTCGGCCTTGCTGTCTGCTTCCAGCCAAGTTGCGCAGTCAGAGTGCTCTGGAAGAATTTAGGGGATTGTCCCGAAATTCATTCATTCAGTCCTATTTATTGAGCGCTTACTGTGTGCACAGCACTGTACTAAGCGCTTGGGAAGTCCAAGTTGGCAACATATAGAGACGGTCCCTACCCAACAACGGGCTCACAGTCTAGGCGGGTGGGGGGAGACAGACAACAAAACAAAACAAGTAAACAGGTGTCGATACCATCAGAATAAACAGAATTATAATCAATCAATCACATTTATTGAGCACTTACTGTGTGCAGAGCACTGGACTAAGCGCTTGGGAAGTACAAGTCGGCAACACATACAGACAGTCCCTACCTGACAGCGGGCTCACAGTCTAGAAGGGGGAGACAGAGAACAAAACCAAACATACTAACAAAATAAAATAAATGGAATAGATATGTACAAGTAAGATAAATAAATAGAGTAATAAATATGTACAAACATATATACATGTGTATATTACTCTATTTTGCTTGTACATATCTATTCTATTTTATTTTGTTAGTATGTTTGGTTTTGTTCTCTGTCTCCCCCTTTTAGACTGTGAGCCCACTGTTGGGTAGGGACTGTCTATATGTTGCCAACTTGGACTTCCCAAGCGCTTAGTACAGTGCTCTGCACACAGTAAGCGCTCAATAAATACAATTGATGATGATGATGATGATAACTATATACACGTCATTAATCAAGGCCAGGCTCCTGTGGCCTGAATCAGGTGATTACGTCAGCAGAATATCTGTGGGAATGGCCATTTAGATGATGAATTACCTGTAATTGCGAACATCTCTATCTCCCCAGGTAGCCCGCAAGATCCTTGAGGGCAGAGATGGGGTCTACTTATTCTACTGTTCTCTCCCAAGCGCTCGGTACAGTGCTCTACACACAGTAAACGCTCAAGACACACCGGCTGATGGGTTGACATATTGACTGACGATATGACTTGAAGCCAGACAACCACCCAACTCTGAGATACGGCAGTGCCTGCACTCTCTCTGTTGTCAAATGGAAAAAAATGAATGCTGTCATAACGTGTCGACACGTTGCGACAGGTATCGCTCTACCAGTCCCCCGTGGCAAGGACTTGGGAGGAAGCTTCCGCCTCTAACAACACAGGGAGCCCCCCTTCTCACCAACACCTCCATACTAATAATAATGGCATTTATTAAGCGCTTACTATGTGCAAAGCACAGTTCTAAGCACTGGGGAGGTGATCAGGTTGTCCCTCGGGGAGCTCACGGTCTTAATCCCCATTTTACAGATGAGGTCACTGAGGCACAGAGAAGTTAAGTGACTTACCCAAAGTCACACAGCTGACAATTGGCGGGGCCGGGGGTTTGAACCCATGACCTGTGACTCCAAAGCCCGGGCTCTTTCCACTGGGCCACGCTGATTCTCCATGGCCTGGGCTTCCACTATCTGATCTCTGAGAGGCTACACAGAGCGGCTACAGAGAGGGGATGAGACCAAAACATCTCTAATAATCAATCAATCAATCAATCAATCGTATTTATTGAGCGCTTACTATGTGCAGAGCACTGTACTAAGCGCTTGGGAAGTACAAATTGGCAACACATAGAGACAGTCCCTACCCAACAGTGGGCTCACAGTCTAAAAGTCTAATAACCATTTTCCTGACCCATTCATTCATTCCACCGTATTTATTGAGCGCTTACTGTGTGCAGAGCACTGTACTAAGCGCTTGTGTGCCTCCCCTTCCTTCCAGATCTTTTATCCCGGTTTCAGCTGTACCTTTCTTCTCCCCTAAACTTCTCCCCACTTCTAGACTGTAAGTACGGTTTGGGCAGGGATTGCCTCTCTTTATTGCTGAATTGTACTTTCCAAGGGTTTAGTACAGTGCCCTGCACACAGTAAGCGCTCAATAAATACGGTTGAATGAATGACTGTGAACCCTATGTGGGGCTGGGACAGTGTCCTGTCTGATTATTCTGCGCTTAGTCTGTGCTTAGCACAGCACTTGCCACAAAGTAAATACACCGTAAATACGGTCATCATTATTATCACTTGTCAAAGCCTAGTTTGGAAGTAGCGCCCACACCTCTGCCTGCTCTGTGACGTATCAATGTAGCTAGTGGAGCACCCCCCCGCCCCGGAGTTCATTCAATCACGTTTATTCATTCATTCATTCAATCGTATTTATTGAGTGCTTACTGTGTGCAGAGCACTGTACTAAGCGCTCGGGAAGTACAAGCTGGCAACATATAGAGCCGGTCCCTACCCAACAGCGGGCTCACAGTCTAGAAGGGGGAGATAGACAACAAAACAAAACATATTAACAAAATAAAATAAATAGAACAGTAAATATGTACAAGTAAAATGAATAGAGTAATAAATCTGTACAAACAGATGCTGTGGGGAGGGAAAGGAGGTAGGGCAGGGGGGGATGGGGAGAGGGAGAGGAAGGAGGGGGCTCAGTCTGGGAAGGCCTCCTGGAGGGGGTGAGCTCTCAGTAGGGCTTTGAAGGGAGGAAGAGAGCTAGCTTGGTGGATGTGCGGAGGGATGGCATTCCAGGCCAGGGGGAATAATAATAATAATGGCGTTTAATAAATAAATCAATAAATACGCTCAATAAATACGATTGATAAATACGATTGATGACGATTGATGATGGTTTATTGAGCACTTACTGTGTGCTGAGCACTGATTCTAGCATCCACCAGAGGTAGAGACGGTGGAATAATAGTGTTGCTTGGGACTGGCTTTGTCTCGTTGACTCCTGGTTTCCAGATGCACTTTAGGAGGGTCATTTCTCCAATCTGGTTCTCTCCTGGCTTTTCACGAGGGTCAAGGACCAATCCCCGGGTCCCCAGGGAGCCCCCCTGCTCACCCACACCTCCGTGGCCTGGGCTTCCACTATCTGATCTCTGGGTGCTTCTCCACCACGTCTAGAAGAAGCGTGGTAATACTACCATTTAGGCTCAAACTCTCACCTGATGCATGCACCCCTCCCCTCCCACCCCGCACCCGGAACCGCAGAGTTTCCAACCAAACAGAGGAGATGCGGATTTCCCCACATCCAGGCCCCGCTTTCTGGGGCGCTGGGCACCTCTGCGAAGGTCGTCCTGAGGCCTGTTCCGAGCCAGGCTCCTGCTCTGCACATAGTAAGCGCTCAATAAATACGATTGATGATGATGATGATGATGATGTACCGTATAGCCTCCCACACAGGCTCTTTAGGTAGAACCCAAGCTGCTTATCACAGCATGATTCCTGTCCAGAACACGTTTAGAACACGATTGTTCGGCGCCAATGTAAATGAGCCCAGAATCCCCGCTCCTTCCTTGCTCCTTGGTCATGGGACCTTGTTTTCCAGCATTGATCCAGACATGTGGTTTTCATTTGCACCAAAGAGTCCACAAGAAGAGGAAAAAAAAAATAAAAGCCCAAACACATGACCCATCTCTGTCAGAATAGCTGCTGGCCCGGAGGAAGGCAGGGCTCTGATCCCAGCTTCTTCAGATGCCCAAGTTGCAAGGGCTGAAAGGGAAATTTCTATAAGTTGCCCCTGAACTTTCCATCCCCGGGGTCCCTGCCCTCCCACCTGCCACCATCATCATCAATCATATTTATTGAGCGCTTACTATGTGCAGAGCACTGTACTAAGCGCTTGGGAAGTACAAATTGACCACACAGTGTTGTACTTAGACACACACCCAGATGTACACACCGAAGACTGGAGAATCCCATCGAAAACCCTCTAGCTACTGGCAACCTCCTTCCTTTAAAGGCATAGCCAAGGCAGCTGATTCTGACCCTTTTAGACTGTGAGCCCACTGTTGGGTAGGGACTGTCTCTCTATGTTGCCAACTTGTACTTCCCAAGCGCTTAGTCCAGTGCTCTGCACACAGTAAGCGCTCAATAAATACGATTGATGAAGGTTCTCTCCTTGTACCAGACAGGTCGCTGGCCAAACCAGACGAATCCTTCGAGGAAGACATGGTGGGGGACTTTGCGAAAAAGTCGAGAACTGGAGGGACCGGACTGAGAGTCAGGAGGCCTGGGCTCAAGTCTCCCCCCTGCCGCTAGCCTGCTGGGTGACCCTGGGCAAGTCACTTAACCTCTCTGGGCCTGATTTCCTCATCTGTAAAAGGGGGGTGAGATAGACCGTGTGCCCTGGGTGGGAGAGGGACTGCCTCTGATCTGATAACCTTGTTGCAACCCCAGGGAAGGACCCCCTCAACCCCTCACCTACCGTTCATCCTCGAGCCAAACGAGGGAACAGGATGAGCCGGATCACACAGCGGGGCTCGAGTCTCTCTTTCCAACCAGGCTGCCCCTGCCCTCTCTCCCCCCTCACTGAGAGATCCTGCAGTCTCCAGATACTCGGTGACTCTATTTCTGGCCCCCAGGCTTTGCAGTGGTGCGGGAAACCCGTCTGACGCCAGCAAATGAAACGGGATCCCCGGGCTCCCTGGGCCGGGCCCGTTGGGTGCCCTGGGAGGGCCGGGCCGGGCCGCGACGCCCTTTGCGTCTCCCGCGGGCAGGCGGGGGGTGCGGGGTGGAGGGCCGATCTACAAGAGGACAAGGATGGCTTTCTCTGGAGGAGCTAAATGTCGCAGCGAGTCAGCTAGCGATTGGCGCCGGAGCTCGGCGGAGCAAAAGGCTCCGGCGGAGCCGACGAGCGCGTGCGTGTGTTTGGGTCCGAGGGGATCAGAGGGAGGAAACGCCACCCTCGTCCACCGACAATGTCTTTTAGACTGTGAGCCCACTGTTGGGTAGGGACTGTCTCTATATGTTGCCAGTTTGTACTTCCCAAGCGCTTAGTACAGTGCTCTGCACATAGTAAGTGCTCAATAGATACGATTGATGATGATGATGATGACAATGTGCAGCAGCAATCGCCCTCTGGGGCGAGCCGACGCTGTGGCCCCCAAGGCCGCCGGCCTCTTTCGCTTCCTGACGCCTTCGGCCCCCTCCGAGCCTGAATCCTGCCCCCCGCCCACCTCCTCCTCCTCCGCCCTCTCCCCTCCTGTCCCCCCTCGACTTTCCCTCCTCCCGGGAAGGGACGGCGGGGGTGACGATCGTTTTCCTGATGCCTGCCCTCGATTTCCCCCCGCGGCGGGGACTCGGGCCGGTCCCAGGAAGCCCGAGGGGGACGTGGCCCAGAAGCCAGACTTTCCAACCGGGGGGGTCAGCAAAATTTTAGACTGTGAGCCCGGTGTGGGCAGGGATCGTCTCTCTCTGTTGCCGAATTGTGCTTCCCAAGCGCTTAGTACGGTGCTCTGCACACAATAAGCGTGCTTTTCTGGAAGTGTTTGATTGACTAGACTGTGAGCTCACTGTTGGGTCGGGACCGGCTCTATATGTTGCCAACTTGTACTTCCCAAGCGCTTAGAATGGTGCTCTGCACACAGTAAGCGCTCAATAAATATGATTGATTGATTGATTGAAGATGGAAAACTCCCAGCAACTCCCTGCTGCCCGAACCCACGCCCAGGTGCAGGGGAGAGGGACAATAAAAAAATAGAAGAATGGCATTTGTTAAGCGCTTACTATGGGCAAAGCACTGTTCTAAGCGCTGGGGGGATACAAGGTGATCAGGTTGTCCCGCGTGGGGCTCACAGTCACCATCCCCATTTTACAGATGAGGGAACTGGTGCCTGATGGAGGCTCTCCGTTGCCCTCAAGTAGGGGCTAGCCCCCTCGGGACCCCCCAGCCCCTGGGACCAGAGGCGCGTTGCCTGAACTTTCAAGGCCCTGCTGAGAGCTCACCTCCTCCAGGAGGCCTTCCCAGACTGAGCCCCTTCCTTCCTCTCCCCCTCGTCCCCCTCTCCATCCCCCCATCTTACCTCCTTCCCTTCCCCACAGCACCTGTATATACGTATATATGGTTGTACATATTTATTACTCTATTTATTTATTTATTTATTTATTTTACTTGTACATTTCTATCCTATTTATTTTATTTTGTTGGTATGTTTGGTTCTGTTCTCTGTCTCCCCCTTTTAGACTGTGAGCCCACTGTTGGGTAGGGACTGTCTCTATGTGTTGCCAATTTGTACTTCCCAAGCGCTTAGTCCAGTGCTCTGCACATAGTAAGCGCTCAATAAATACGATTGATTGATTGATTGATTGATTGAACTCGAAACCCTCGCGTTCGGAGGGTATTGGCTGCCGGGCCACTCCTCACTGACCCAGCATCCGAAACCCCGCTCCGACATACTCCCACTCCCGGCTCTAGTGCACGACGGAAAGGGGAAGAGAAGGAAAGGTCACCCCGGTGCACTCACTCCCCACCTTCTCTCCACATGCAGGCTTTTATTATATATCATCATCATTATTATTATTATGGTATTTGTTAACCACCTCCTATGTGTCTATCATCATATAATAATAATGATGAACGGTAGGTGAGGGGTTGAGGGGGTCCTTCGCTGGGGTTCCAACAAGGTTATCAGATCAGAGGCAGTCCCTCTCGCACCCAGGGCACACGGTCTATCTCATCCCCCTTTTACAGATGAGGAAATCAGGCCCAGAGAGGTTAAGTGACTTGCCCAGGGTCACCCAGCAGGCTAGCGGCAGGGGGGAGACTATGTGCAAAGCACTGTTCTAAGCGCTGGGGGGGATACAAGGTGATCAAGTTGTCATCATCATCATCATCAATCGTATTTATTGAGCGCTTACTGTGTGCAGAGCACTGTACTAAGCGCCTGGGAAGTACAAGTTGGCAACATAGAGAGACAGTCCCTACCCAACAGATGTCCCACGTGAGGCTCACAGTCTTAATCCCCATTTTACAGATGAGGTAACTGAGGCTCAGAGAAGTGAAGTGACTTGCCCAAGGTCACACAGCAGACATGTGGCGGAGCTGGGATTCGAACCCATGACCTCTGACTCCAAAGCCCGGGCTCTTTCCACTGAGCCACGCTGCTTCATCATCATCATTGTTATTATTATTGTATTTGTTAACCACATCATCGTATTTGTTATCATTATTATTATTATTATTGTATTTGTTAACCACCTCCTATGTGTCTATCATCATATAATAATAATGATGGCATTTATTAAGTGCTTACTATGTGCAAAGCACTGTTCTAAGCGCGGGGGGGATACAAGGTGATCAAGTTGTCCCACATGGGGCTCACAGTCTTAATCCCCATTTTACAGATGAGTTAACTGAGGCTCACAGAACTGAAGTGACTTGCCCAACGTCACACAGCAGACATGTGGTGGAGCCGGGATTCGAACCCATGACCTCTGACTCCAAAGCCCGGGCTCCACTGAGCCACGCTGCTTCATCATTATTATTATTGTATTTGTTAACCACATCATCATATTTCTTAAGTATCATCATAATTATTATTATTGTATTTGTTAACCACCTACTATGTGTCTATCATCATATAATAATAATAATGATGGCATTTATTAAGTGCTTACTATGTGCAAAGCACTGTTCTAAGCTCTGGGGAGGTTACAAGGTGATCAGGTTGCCCCACGGGGGGCTCACAGCCTTCAGCCCCATTTTACAGATGAGGCAACAGAGGCACAGAGAAGTGAAGTGACTTGCCCCAAATCACCCAGCTGACAAGTGGCGGAGCCGGAATTTGAACCCGTGACCTCTGACTCCAAAGCCCGGGCTCTTTCCACCGAGCCACGCTGCTGTAATAATAATAACTGCGGTATTTGCTAACCGCTTACTATGTGCGAGGGACTGTACTGAGCGCTGGGATGGATGCAAGCGAATACACGGGGTTTCACGGGACTTAAAGTGTTGATCCCCATTTTACAGATTCATTCATTCAACCGTATTTATTGAGCGCTTACTGTGTGCAGAGCACTGTACTAAGCGCTTGGGAAGTACAAGTTGGCAACTGTTGGCATAGAACCGTGCTTTGCACATAGTAAGAGCTTAATAAATGCCATCAAAAAAACCAAAAAACAAAAAAATAGAGAGAGACGGTCCCTACCCAACAACAGATGAGACGACCGAGGCCCAGAGAAGCGAAGTGACTTGCCCAAGGTCACACAACAGACAAGTGGCAGAGCCGGGATTAGAGCCCTCGACCTTCCGACTTCCACGCGCGTGCTCTTTCCACTACACCATGCTGCGAACACTTAACGTGTGCAGAGCACTGCACTAAGCACTTGGAAGAACACAATACAACAGAGCTGGTAGATAATAATAATAATAATAATAATAATAATTGGCGGTTGTTAAGCGCTTACTATGTGCAAAGCACTGTTCTAAGCGCTGGGGAGAATACAGGGTGATCAGGTTGTCCCATGTGGGGCTCACAGTCTTAATCCTCATTTTACAGATGAGGTAACTGAGGCCCAGAGAAGTAAAGTGACTTGCCCAAAGTCACACAGCAGACATGTGGTGGAGTCGGGATTCGAACCCATGACCTCTGACTACAAAGCCCAGGCTCCTTCCACTGAGCCACGCTGTCCTCTGCCCCAAACAAGCTTGCAGTATAGAAGGGGAGCACTGCTCCAAGCACTGGGGTAGATACGAGTCAGTCAGATGGGACGCAGTCCCTATCCCACGTGGGGGAACAGGCTTTGAATCCCCATTTTACAGATGAGGAAATTGAGGCACTGAGAAGTTCAGTGACCTGCCCAAGGTCACACAGCAAGGAACCGCTCACTCTCCACTGGTTCCTTCCCCTCTGCCTTCAAACTTGCCCACGTCTCCCCCATCCTAAAAAAACCCTCTCTTGACCCCACTGCCCCTTCTAGTTATCGCCCCATCTCCCTCCTACCCTTCCTTTCCGAACTCCTAGAAAGAGTCGTCTACACTCGCTGCCTCAAATTCCTCAACTCCAACTCTCTCCTCGACCCCCTCCAATCTGGCTTCTGCCCCCTACATTCCACGGAAACTGCCCTCTCGGAGGTCACTAATGACCTCCGTCTTCCCAAATCCAAAGGCTCCTACTCCATCCTAATCCTCCTTGACCTCTCAGTTGTCTTCGACACTGTGGCCCACCCCCTTCTCCTCAACACGCTCTCCGACCTTGGCTTCACAGACTCCATCCTCTCCTGGTTCTCCTCTTGTCTCTCTGGCCGTTCATTCTCAGTCTCCTTCACGGGCTCCTCCTCCCCCCCCTTCCTGGAGGGGTTCCTCAAGGGTCAGTTCTCGGTCCCCTTCTGTTCTCCGTCTATACTCACTCCCTTGGTGACCTCATTTGCTCCCACGGCTTCAACTATCATCTCTACGCTGATGACACCCAGATCTACATCTCTGCCCCTGCTCCCTCTCCCTCCCTCCGGGCTCGCATCTCCTCCTGCCTTCAGGACATCTCCATCTGGATGTCTGCCCGCCACCTAAAACTCAACCTGTCCAAGACTGAGCTCCTTGTCTTCCCTCCCAAACCCTGCCCTCTCCCTGACTTTCCCGTCACTGTTGACGGCACTACCATCCTTCCCATCTCACAAGCCCGCAACCTTGGTGTCATCCTTGCCTCCGCTCTCTCACTCACCCCACACGTCCAATCCGTCATCAAAACCTGTCGGTCTCACCTCCACAACATCGCCAAGATCCGCCCTTTCCTCTCCATCCAAACCGCTACCTTGCTGGTTCAATCTCTCATCCTATCCCGACTGGATTACTGCAGCAGCCTCCTTTCTGACCTCCCATCCTCCTGTCTCTCCCCGCTTCACTATACTTCACTCTGCTGCCTGGATTATCTTTGTACAGAAACGCTCTGGGCATGTCACTCCCCTCCTCAAATATCTCCAGTGGTTACCTATCAACCTACGAATCAAGCAAAAACTCCTCACTCTAGGCCCCGAGGCTGTCCATCCCCTCGCCCCCTCCTACGTCACCTCCCTTCTCTCCTTCTCCAGCCCAGCCCGCACCCTCTGCTCCTCTGCCGCTAACCTCCTCACCGTGCCCCGTTCTAGCCTGTCCTGCCATTCGACCCCCGGCCCACGTCATCCCCCAGGCCTGGAATGCCCTCCCTCTGCCCATCCGCCAAGCTAGCTCTCTTCCTCCCTTTAAAGCCCTTCTGAGAGCTCACCTCCTCCAGGAGGCCTTCCCAGACTGAGCCCCCCTTTTTTCTCTCCTCCTCCTCCTCCCCTCCCCATCACCTCCCTCCTCCCTCTGCCCTAACCCCTTCCCCTTCCCCACAGCACTTGTATATATTTGTACATATTTATTACTCTATTTATTTTATTAATGATGTGTATATAGCTCTAATTCTATTTATTCTGATGGTATTGACACCCGTCTACTTGTTTTGTTCCGTTGTCTGTCTCCCACTTATAGACCATGAGCCCGTTGTTGGGTAGGGACCGCCCCTATATGTTGCCGATTTGTACTTCCCAAGCGCTTGGTACAGTGCTCTGCACACAGTAAGCGCTCAATAAATACGACTGAGCGAATGAATGAATGAACTGGAGGAGTCGGGATTAGAACTCAGGTCTCCTGATTCTCCAGGCCATGCTCTTTCTCCTAGGCTCCACTGATCCTCGCTAGGTCACGGTATTCATTCATTCAATCGTATTTATCGAGCGCTTACTGTGTGCAGAGCACTGTACTAAGCGCTTGGGAAGTATTGATTGAGCACCCACTGGATGCAGTGCACACAGTATTAAACACTTGGGAAACCACAACAGAAGCACATTGGATAGAACACCAACTTGGGAGTCAGCCGGGAATTCTAATCCCGGCTCCACTGCTTGTCTGCTGTGTGACCTTGGGCAACTCACTTAACTTCTCTGTGCCTCAGTTACCTCTTCTGTCAAAGGGGGATTAAAATTGTGAGTCCCATGTGGAACATGGACTGTATCCACCCCACTTACCTTGCATCTACTCCAGTGCTTAAAACGGTGCCTGGCACATACATAGTAAGTGCTTAACAAATACCATCAGAAAAATAAAGGAAAAAAAAGACTCCCTGTCCCCAAGGAGCTTCCGCTCTAATGAGGAAGACACACATTTTCACAGCTGTGGACTCAAAATCGAAGGTTCAATCGGATAGGCACATGTCCACAGGGGCTGAGTAGAGAAGCAGCATGGCTCAGTGGAAAGAGCCCGGGCTTTGGAGTCAGTGGTCATGGGTTCAAATCCCGGCTCCGCCGATTGTCAGCTGTGTGACTTTGAGCGAGTCACTTCACTTCTCTGTGCTTCAATTCCCTCATCTGCAAAATGGGGATTAAGACTGTGGGCTCCACGTGGGGCAACCTGTTCACCTTGTAACCTCCCCAGCGCTTAGAACATAGGAAGTGCTTAATAAATGCCATTATTATTATTTTATTATTATTAGAAATAACTACAGACGCGCAAGAGGCTGCTGAAGGTGGTTGATGAGATTGGGGGTGCTGCTAATTAGGCGGTAAGGCCTGTTGGAGGAGGAGGAGGATGGCTTAAAGGGTAGGGAGGGCGGGGATCTGGAAGATTTGGGGGAACGAAGGGAGTTCCAGGCCTTGGGGACAACGGGAGCAAGGGGGTGGAGCAAGATGAGAGCGGGGTATGGCCAGGGGGTGGGCTTGGGAGCCTTGAAGGGTACGAGCAGGGGGGTGGCGGGTGAGGAGAGCCGATGGCAAAGGTGGAGAGAGCTGGGGGACGGCCTCGAAGCCGATGGTCAGCAGGCTGGCTTGTTGCAGAAGACGGGCATCATCATCATCAATCGTATTTATTGAGCGCTTACTCTGTGCAGAGCACTGTAGCCACTGGGCAGCCATTGGTGGGCGGCGAAGAGAGGGGAGATGTCTCGGGAAGGTAATCGGGGAAGCAAAGGCTGGAGGCTGGGGAAGAAGGGGCCGATCGGCAGAATGCTTCTGAGGAAAATCGGTCGGGGGTCGGCCACAGATTAGACGCAAGAACGGAATGACAGAGATACATCGAGGATGACAGGTTGCGAGCATCGGGCTCGGGAAATATGTCCAGGTTGGGAAGCTGTGGGAGGGGGAGGGTTTAGGAGAGACGATGAGAAGTTCGGTTGTGGACCTGTTGCCTTTGAGGGAGACTAGCTATCGAATCCCCGTTTTGCAGATCATCATCATCATCATCAATCGTATTTATTGAGCACATACTATGTGCAGAGCACTGTACTAAGCACTTGGGAAGTACAAATTGGCAACATATAGGGACAGTTCCTACCCAACAGTGGGCTCACAGTCTAAAAGATGAGGAAACCGAGGCCCAGAGAAGTTAACTGATTTGACCTGCCCGAGGTCAGGAACAGCAGGCAAGCGGCAGAGCCGGGATGAGCATTCAGGTCCTCTAACTCCCAGGCCCGCTATGGCGACGCCGTTTTTCTATCATCATCATCATCAATCGTATTTATTGAGCGCTTACTATGTGCAGAGCACTGTACTAAGCGCTTGGGAAGTACAAATTGGCAACATATAGAGACAGTCCCTACCCAACAGTGGGCTCACAGTCTAAAATTTCTAACGATGAGATGAGAGTTGGAAGGGGAACCAGCGGAGGAGACGGAGAAGGAGTAGCTGGAGAGAGAGGAGGAAAACCAGAGGGGTACTGAGTCAGCAACAGCAGAAGCAGGTGCCCAGTCCAGGGTTTTTGTACAAAGCAGGCGTCCTGTCGGTGCCCAGAAGCAGCAGGGCCTGATGGAAAGAGGAAAGGATTGAGACAGGAGACCTAGGTTCTAATCCTGGCTCTGCTGTGTGACCCTGGGCAAGTCACTTGATCTCTCTGGCCTTTATAATGGCATTTATTAAGTGCTTACTATGTGCCAAGCAGTGTTCTAAGCACTGGGGAGGTTACAAGGTGATCAGGTTGTCCCACGTGGGGCTCACAGTCTTAATCCCCATTTTACAGATGAGGTAACTGAGGCCCAGAGAAGTGAAGTGACTTGCCCAAAGTCACACAGCTGACAATTGGCGGAGCCGGGGTTTGAACCCATGACCTCTGACTCCAAAGCCCGGGCTCTTTTCCACTGAGCCACGCTGCTTCACGCTAGCCTTTAGTTTTCTCCTCTGTAAAATGGGGGTTTTTAATGCCTGTTCTCCCTCCCTCTTAATAATAATGATGGCATTTATTAAGCGCTTACTATGCAAAGCACTGTTCGAAGCCCTGGGGAGGTTACAAGGTGATCAGGTTGTCCCGCGGGGGGCTCACAGTCTTCATCCCCATTTGACAGATGAGGTAACTGAGGCCCAGAGAAGTGAAGTGACTTGCCCAAAGTCACACAGCTGACAATTGGCGGAGCTGGGGTTTGAACCCATGACCTCTGACTCCAAAGCCCGTGCTCTTTTCCACTGAGCCACGCTGCTTCACGCTAGCCTTTAGTTTTCTCCTCTGTAAAATGGGGCTTTTAATGCCTGTTCTCCCTCCCTCTTAATAATAACGATGGCATTTATTAAGCGCTTACTATGTGCAAAGCACTGTTCGAAGCCCTGGGGAGGTTACAAGGTGATCAGGTTGTCCCGCGGGGGGCTCACAGTCTTCATCCATTTGACAGATGAGGTAACTGAGGCCCAGAGAAGTGAAGTGACTTGCCCAAAGTCACACAGCTAACAATTGGCAGAGCTGGGATTTGAACCCATGACCTCTGACTCCAGAGCCCGTGCTCTTTCCACTGCGCCACGCTGCTTCTCCTTCTCTTAGACAGTGACTCCCCATGGGTGGGGGCAGACACGGTGTCTAATCCGAGTCCTGAGCCCTCTCCTTTTCTGCAGTCTTGAATTTCCTCCTGCCTTCAGGACATCTCTACCTCGTTGTCCCACTGACACCTCACACTAAGCATTTCCAAAACAGAACTCCTCATCTTCCCACCCAAACCCTGGCCTCCCCCTGTCTTTCCCATCCCCGTAGATGGCACCGCCATCCTCCCTGTCTCACCAGCCCGTAACCGCGGCATCATCCGAGACTCATCTCTCTCATTCAACCCACGGATTCAATCTGTCACTAAATCCCGTCGGTTCAACCTTCACGACGTCGCTGAAATCCGCCCTTCCCTCTCCATCCGGACTGCTACCATGCTGATCCGAGCTCTTATCCTATCCCGCCTCGACTATTCCATCTTCCTCCTTGCCGACCTCCCTGTCTCCTGTCTCTCCCGTCTCCAGTCCATACTTCACTCGGCTGTCCGGGTCATTTTTCTAAAAAAGCTTCAGTTCATGTCTCCCCGCTCCTCAAAAGCCTCCACAGTGGTTGCCCATCCACCTCCGCATCAAACAGAAACTACGCACCTTCAACTTTAAAGCACTGAATCAACTTGCCCCATCCTATCTCATCTCACTGATGTTCTACTACAACCCAATCCGCACTTTTCATTCCTCTGACACCAACCTAGTGATGGGAAAGTCCGGGTGAGGGCAGGGTTTGGGCGGGAAGATGAGGAATTCGGTTTGGATGGGAAGGTGGGGAATTCTATCTTGGCCACGACGTCTTCGGTGGGACACCTCTGGTTGTACGCTCACTGACTTTTTCCGACTTACCCCGAGAAGCCGCGTGGCCCAGTGGAAAGAGCAGAGGCTTAGGGGGCAGAAGAGCTGTGTTTCAAGCATTCATTCAATCGTATTTATAATAATAATAATAATAATAATAATAATAATGGTATTTGTTAAGCGCTTACTATGTGCAAAGCACATAAGCGCTGGGGGGATACAAGGTGATCAGGTTGTCCCATGTGGCCCCATGTGTCCCATTTATCAATCAATCAATCAATCGTATTTATTGAGCGCTTACTATGTGCAGAGCACTGTACTAAGCGCTTGGGAAGTCCAAATTGGCAACATATAGGGACAGTCCCTACCCACCAGTGGGCTCACAGTCTAAAAGGGGGAGACAGAGAATAAAACCAAACATACTAACAAAATAAAATAAATAGGATAGATATGTACAAGTAAAATAAATAAATAAATAAATAAATAAATAGAGTAATAAATCTGTACAAACATATATACATATATACAGGTGCTGTGGGGAAGGGAAGGAGGTAAGATGGGGGGATGGAGAGGGGGACGAGGGGGAGAGGAAGGAAGGGGCTCAGTCTGGGAAGGCCTCCTGGAGGAGCACTTACTGTGTGCAGAGTACTGTACTAAGCGCTTGGAAAGTACAATTCGGCAACAGATAGAGACGGTCCCTACCCAACAACGGGATCCCGTCTCTGTCCCTTGCCTGCTGTGTGAACTTGGGTAAGTCGCTTCCCTTCTCTGTGCCTCAGTTTCCCCCTCTGTAAAATAGCAATTTGATACCTGTTCTCCCTCCTACTTATATTATAGGTCCCATGTGGGACCTAGTGGCACCTAATACCACAGTCTTCTAGACTGTGAGCCCGCTCTTCTAGACTGTGAGCCCGCTGTTGGGTAGGGACCGTCTCTATATGTTGCCAACTTGGACTTCCCAAGCGCTTGGTCCAGTGCTCTGCACACAGTAAGCACTCAATAAATATGATTGAATAAATGAATGAGTGAATAGTACGGTGCTGGGCACATAGCTTTATTTATTTATTTATTTTATTTTGTTGGTATGTTTGGTTTTGTTCTCTGTCTCCCCATTTTAGACTGTGAGCCCACTGTTGGGCAGGGACTGTCTCTATATGTTGCCAATTTGTACTTCCCAAGCGCTTAGTACAGTGCTCTGCACATAGTAAGCGCTCAATAAATACGATTGATGATGATGATGATAGTTAGATCTTAATTCATACCAGTATCATTGTTGCTGTATTTTATCTCGGCGTATTTGCTCTTATATTGAACTGATCTTTGGTCTTCCTCCCTCTTCCACTATTTGTAAATATTTTATCTACTGTCTAGCCCCCCCCATTAGAGTGCAAGCTCCCGGTGGGCAGGGAACATGTCTCGTGCTTCCGTGGGACTCTCCCAAGCGCTCAGTGCAGCGTACAACATCCAGCAGGTGCTCGGCAAATTCATTCATTCGTTCATTCAATCGCATTTATTGAGCGCTTACTGTGTGCAGAGCACTGTACTAAGCGCTTGGGAAGTCCAAGTTGGCAACATATAGAGACGGTCCCTACCCAACAGCGGGCTCACAGTCTAGAAGGGGGGAGACGGAGAACAAAACCAAACCTATTAACAGACTAAAATAAATAGAATAAATATGTACAAGTAAAATAAATAAATAAATAGTGTAACAAATCCGTACAAACATATATCCATCTATACAGGTGCTGTGGGGAAGGGAAGGAGGTAAGGCGGGGGGGATGGAGAGGGGGAGGAGGGGGAAATGCCATTACTGCAACCACTACTACTCAGCTCAGGCCTGCCTGTCATTCTCCACAGCCCCCGTGAAGTTCCTGAAGAGAAATTGTTTGTAAATGTGTTTTGGAACCCCTCCTAGACCCAACGAAGAGCCAGAAATAAAACACCCACTTGTCCAGAATCTTGGAGAGCTTCTCATCTAATCTCTTCCGTAAGGAAAACCAAACACACACCTCCTTGCTTTGCCTCTCCCTGCGGGAATGGGATCTCTTTCCCTTAAGGGAAGCTCCTTGCTGCCTGGAGTCTCCCAGCAGCAGTGGTCCCCTAGTCCCCCTCTCCTTCCCCACAGCACCTGTATATATGTATATATGTTTGTACAGATTTATTACTCTATTTATTTATTCTACTTGTACATATCGATTCTATTGATTTTATTTTGTTAGTATGTTGGGTTTTGTTCTCTGTCTCCCCCTTTTAGACTGTGAGCCCACTGCTGGGTAGGGACTGTCTCTATATGTTACCAACTTGTACTTCCCAAGCGCTTAGTCCAGTGCTCTGCACACAGTAAGCGCTTAATAAATATGATTGATGATGATGATGGCATCAATCGAGCGACTCCGTGGGCCGAGCACTGTGCTTGGTGCTTGAAGATGCCCGCTAGAAATTGAAGACACCGGTCCTGTCCTCCGGAAACCTCCTGTCTAATGGCCTCCACACAAACATCCCGGTATTCAGCTGCTCTCCTTGGATCGCAAGCCCCATGTGGGATTGGGACTGGGTCCGGCCAAATTAACTTCTACCTGCCCTTCTAGACTGTAAGCCCGTTGTGGCCAGGGAATGTGTCTGTTACATTGTTCTACTGTTCTCTCCCGAGTGCTTAGTGCAGTGTTCGGCGCACAGTAAGCGTTCATTAAATACGATTAATTGATTGATTGATTACCCCAGTATTTGATGCCTAGTAAAGCGCTTAACGTAGCGTGGCTCAGTGGAAAGAGCACGGGTTTTGGAGTCAGAGGTCAGGGGTTCAAATCCCAGCTCCGCCAATTGTCAGCTGTGTGACTTTGGGCAAGCCACTTAACTTCCCTGGGCCTCAGTTACCTCATCTGTCAAATGGGGATTAAGACTGTGAGCCCCCCACCGTGGGACAACCTGATCACCTTGTAACCTCCCCGGCGCTTAGAACGGTGCTTTGCACACAGTAAGCGCTTAATAAACGCCATCATCATTATTATTATTCTTCACAAAAAACATAAAAAGCAAAACAAAACAAAAAATTCCGGTCTTTATCTTTCTTCGGAGATTGTTCTCCCTCAAAGTTAGTAGCCCTCCTTCTGGACATTCAATCAATCAATCAATCAATCAATCAATCAATCGTATTTATTGAGCGCTTACTATGTGCAGAGCACTGTACTAAGCGCTTGGGAAGTACAAATTGGCATCACATAGAGACAGTCCCTACCCAACAGTGGGCTCACAGTCTAAAAGGGGGAGACAGAGAACAGAACCAAACATACCAACAAAATAAAATAAGTAGGATAGAAATGTACAAGTAAAATAAATAAATAGAGTAATAAAGTAATAAATTCACTCTCCGCCCTTCTGAGACCACCCCCCACCATCCTCCAGGAGGCCTTTCCTGATTCACTTGTACTTCCCAAGCGCTTAGTACAGTGCTCTGCACACAGTAAGCGCTCAATAAATACGATTGATTGATTGATTGATTCATTTTCTTCTTTCCAAGTCCTACCTAGTGCTTAGCGTTGGGCTTGGCACAGAATAATGCCACAATCATTCCAACTTCCCCCCTGCCATCTAAGCACTTTGCACTCACAGGCACCCATGGCACTCTTGAACTTATCGGTTAATGTCCTCTTCTATTTAAGCCCTTATTTAGTCACCTTTGCATCTGTCCATTCATTCATTCATTCAATCGTATTTATTGAGCGCTTACTGTGTGCAGAGCACTGGACTAAGCGCTTGGGAAGAACGAGTTGGCAACATATAGAGACGGTCCCTACTCAACAACGGGCTCACAACAAAACAAAACATGTGGACAGGTGTCAAGTCGTCAGAACAAATAGAATTAAAGCTAAAGGCACATCATTAACAGAATAAATAGAATAGGAAATATGTACAAGTAAAATAAATAGAGTAATAAATCTGTACAAACATATATACAGGTGCTGTGGGGAGGGGAAGGAGGTAGGGCGGGGGGGTGGGGAGGAGGAGAGGGAAAAGGGGGCTCAGTCTGGGAAGGCCTCTTGGAGGAGGTGAGCTCTCAGGAGGGCTTTGAAGGGAGGAAGAGAACTAGCTTGGCGGATGTGTGGAGGGAGGGCATTCCAGGCCACATTCTCTTCTGACTCCTCTAATTATTTTAAATAATAATAATAATAATAATGTTGGCATTTGTTAAGCGCTTACTATGTGCAAAGCACTGTTCTAAGCGCTTGGGGGGATACAAAGCGATCAGGTTGTCCCACGTGGGGCTCACAGTCTTAATCCCCATTTTACAGATGAGGTAACTGAGGCTCAGAGAAGTTAAGTGACTTGCCCAAGGTCACACAGCAGACATGTGGCGGAGCTGGGATTCGAACCCGTGACCTCTGACTCCAAAGCCTGTGCTCTTTCCGCTGAGCCACGCTGCTTCTCTAAAAAAGTGCTCTGCAATCAATCAATCATATTTATTGAGCGCTTACTGTGTGCAGAGCACTGGACTAAGCGCTTGGGAAGTCCAAGTTGGCAACATAGAGAGACAGTCCCTACCCAACAGTGGGCTCGCAGTCTAGAAGGGGGAGACAGAGAACAAAACCAAACATATTAACAAAATAAAATAAATAGAATCGATATGTACAAGTAAAACAAATAAATAGAGTAATAAATATGTACAAACATATATACATATATCCAGGTGCTGTGGGGAAGGGAAGGAGGTAAGATGGGGGGGATGGAGAGTACATTCCTTCAGGCTTCGCTCAATCAATCAATCAATCAATCAGTCGTATTTATTGAGCGCTTACTGTGTGCAGAGCACTGTACTAAGCGCTTGGGAAGTCCAAGTTGGCAACATATAGAGACAGTCCCTACCCACCAGTGGGCTCACAGTCTAAAAGGGGGAGACAGAGAACAAAACCAAACATACTAACAAAATAAAATAAATAGAAGAGATATGTACAAGTAAAATAAATAAATAAATAAATAGAGTAACAAATATGTCCAAACATATATACATATATACAGGTGCTGTGGGGAAGGGAAGGAGGTAAGATGGGGGGGATGGAGAGTACATTCCTTCAGGCTTCGCTCAATCAATCAATCAATCAATCAATCGTATTTACTGAGCGCTTACGGGGTGCAGAGCACTGTACTAAGCGCTTGGGAAGTACAAGTTGGCAACATAGAGAGACGGTCCCTACCCAACAGCGGGCTCCTCTTGGGAGCCCAGCCAGCCCTCCGGCGAGCCCGGCGGCGGGAATCTCGGCCCTTGGGAAGCCCTCGCCTTTTTCCCAGTTCCAAGGACAGACAAACAGACAGACAGACCCGAGCTCAAACGAATCCCCAGAACATGGAGCCTGATTTCCCTGCTCACCTGACACAATTTCCAGTGGTGATGAAAGGACACTATTCAGGGCAGGAAGAGAGGGAGAGACTGACTGGGCTACCGCTCGGCTCCTGCTGCTAGGAGCAAAAAAAAAAGCTTTTCCATCACATGTTTATATTAATGAGCGGGTAGTAGAAAAAAGAAATCAATGCAGCCAATGGCCATTAAAAGAGCTGGAGAATCCATTAGCGCTAGCTCAGGAAAACTTCGGCCCCAGAACAAACCGCAGGGACTCCCAAGGACCCGGCCCTTTTTACCAATGGAGATTTGCGACTTGGTCTCTGGAGCTTTAAAAGCACGGGACCTGTTATTCTCGTCATGAAGCCGCCGAGGCACTTTGCAACCGAAATTGGAATTTTTTTTTTCCCATTTGGGGCCCCTTCCGAGTTATTTCATCGGCACCGAGTTCGGCCCGAGCGCGTGTTTTCACACCGCTCGTGGGCCTCACAGGCCAGTCCGTTTGCTTGCGGGGCCTGAGTTCAGCGGGAGATTGTAGCCCCCGCCGCATTTTACTATCCATTCATTCAATCCTCTTTATTGAGCGCTTACTGTGTGCGGAACATTATACTAAGCGCTTGGATAATAATGGCGTTTTTAATAGCATTTATTAAGCGCTTACTACGTGCAAAGCACTGTTCTAAGCGCTGGAGCGGTTACAAGGTGATCAGGTTGTCCCACAGGGGAGCTCACAGTCTTCATCCCCATTTTATAGATGAGGGAACTGAGGCCCAGAGAAGTGAAGTGACTTGCCCAAAGTCACACAGCTGACGGAGCCGGGATTTGAACCCATAATAATGATAATAATGGCATTTATTAAGCGCTTACTATATGCAAAGCACTGTTCTAAGCGCTGGGGAGGTTACAAGGTGATCAGGTTGTCCCACGGGGGGGCGCTCATAGTCTTCATCCCCATTTTACAGATGAGGTAACTGAGGCCCAGAGAAGTGAAGTGACTTACCCAAAGTCACACAGCTGACAGTTGGCGGAGCCGGGGTTTGAACCCATAATAATGATAATAATGGCATTTATTAAGCGCTTACTATATGCAAAGCACTGTTCTAAGCACTGGGGAGGTTACAAGGTGATCAGGTTGTCCCACGGGGGAGCTCACAGTCTTCATCCCCATTTTACAGATGAGGGAACTGAGGCCCAGAGAAGTGAAGTGACTTGCCCAAAGTCACACAGCTGACAGTTGGTGGAGCCGGGATTTGAACCCATGACCTCGGACTCCAAAGCCCCTGTTCTTTCCACTGAGCCACGCTGCTTCTCTACTACTAACCTACTCTAATGTCAGTGCAGAGGACATAATAATGGCATTTATTAAGCCCTTACTATATGCAAAGCACTGTTCTAAGCGCTGGGGAGGTTACAAGGTGATCAGGTTGTCCCAAGGGGGGGGGCTCATAGTCTTCATCCCCATTTTACAGATGAGGGAACTGAGGCCCAGAGAAGTGAAGTGACTTGCCCAAAGTCACACAGCTGACAGTTGGCGGAGCTGGGATTTGAACCCATGACCTCGGACTCCAAAGCCCCTGTTCTTTCCACTGAGCCACGCTGCTTCTCTACTACTAACCTACTCTAATGTCAGTGCAGAGGACGCGTAAACCACCTTGACAAAGACAGGAGGGTCGTATCCTGCCAGAAATAATAATAATAATAATAATAATAATAATAATAATAATAGGCGTGGTGGAGTTAAATTCTCATCATCATACAATATGAACATCCCGAAATGAAAGCCGATAGAGGTGGCTACAGGGGCCACGAACCCTGAGAGTGATTCCTTCGGCAGTTAGTAATCGGGATGTCTGTTCGGTGCTTACTATGTGCCAAGCACTGTCCTAAGCACTGGGGGAGATCATCAGGTCACACGCAGTCCCCGTCCCATTTGGGGCAAACAGTCTAAGTAGGAGGGAGAATCAATCAATCAGTCAATCAATCAATCATATTTATTGAGCACTTACTATGTGCAGAGCACTGTACTAAGCGCTTGGGAAGTACAAATTGGCAACATATAGAGACAGTCCCTACCCAACATTGGGCTCCCAGTCTAAAAGGGGGAGACAGAGAAAAAAGGGAGAAGACATATTGAATCCCCATTTTACAGATGAGGAAACTGAGGCCCGGGGAAACGAAGCGACTCGCCCAAGGGCACACCGCAAGCCAGTGGCGGATCCGGGATTAGAATCCGGGTCCTGTGATACCAGGACCCGTGCTCTTTCCACTAGGCCGGGCCGCTTCCCTACCCTCAGTTCCAGTGGGCTTCGCAGCTATCCTGACTCCCAAATCTCTCTTTTTTGTAATGGCATTTGTTGAGCACTTCCTATGTGCTGGGCTCTGTACTAAGCACTGGAGTAGATCCAAGTTAATCGGGTTGTACAGAGTCCCTGTTCCCACACGGAGCTCACCATCTTATTCCCCGGCTTACAGATGGCCTAACTGAGGCCCAGAGAAGTAAAATGACTTGCCCAAGGTCACACAGCAGCATCATCATCATCAATCGTATTTATTGAGCGCTTACTATGTGCAGAGCACTGTACTAAGCGCTTGGGAAGTACAAATTGGCAACATATAGAGACAGTCCCTACCCAACAGTGGGCTCACAGTCTAAAAGGGGGAGACAAAACCAAACATACTAACAAAATAAAATAAATAGAATAGATATGTACAAATAAAATAAATAAATAAATAAATAGAGTAACAAATATGTACAAACATATGTACATATATACAGGTGCTGTGGGGAAGGGAAGGAGGTAAGATGGGGGGGATGGAGAGGGGGACGAGGGGGAGAGGAAGGAAGGGGCTTCCTTCACAGCAGACAAGTGGCGGAGCCAGGATTAGAACCCAGGTCCTTCTGACTCCCAGGCCTGCCTGTATTCTATTCACTAGGCCACACTGCTTCTCAATCTCTCAATTCTTTATTCTCGGGATTCCCACTCACTCATTTCTGGCAAAAAAATGGAAGAAATATCAAAAGCCAGATCTCCATCATCATCATCAGTCGTATTTACTGAGCGCTTACTGTGTGCAGAGCACTGGACTAAGCGCTTGGGAAGGCCAAGTTGGCAACACGTAGAGACGGTCCCTACCCAACAGCGGGCTCACAGTCTAGAAGGGGGAGACAGAGAACAAAACGAAACATATTCACAAAATAAATCTCCAGATTCCAATGGGAGCATGCTGCCTTAATATTTCATCCCAGAAATTTCAGCTGGAATTCCGTGCCCTCTCTGGGCCGTGCAGCTCCTATTCCATTTAATGCAAGACCTTCTTGGTTCATAATAAAGCATTCTTAGTAGCAGGTCTTTTTTTTTTTTTACTGTCTCTTTCACTTTCATTCATTCATCCGATCGTATTTATTGAGCACTTACTGTGTGCAGACCACTGTACTAAGCGCTTGGGAAGTACAAGTTGACAACATATAGAGACGGTCCCTACCCAACAACGGGCTCACAGTCTAGAAGGGGGAGACAGACAACAAAACGAAACATATTCCCAAAATAAAATAAATAGAATAGTAAATATGTACAAGTGAAATAAATAAAGTAATAAATACGTACTTCTAATCTCAAAGGAATCAATGAGGGAAATGGAGGGTGTACAGAACAAATAAGACTATTCCCAGACATTACTATTAAAATTTAAATGGAGGAACGGTTTCATTGTCAAAGCTTTCTTTTGATAATGGCAGGAAATAATTTAGAATGGCACGCATTTATTTGACCCTTACCTCAATCAGACAGTGGGCATCAATGAAGCACCTTTTGAGCGGACCGCACAGTACGAAGCGCTGGGGAGAAGACAACAGAAGCAAGACAAATGTTTTCTGTCCTCAGGGAGCTTACAGGCCTGGGAATCAGAAGACCTGGGTTCTCATCCCGGCTGCACCACTTGCTCTATTAATAATAATAATAATAATAATAATAATAATAATAATAATGGCATTTGTTAAGCGCTTGCACTGTGACAGGCACTGTACTAAGTGCTGGGGTGGATACAAGCAAATTGGGCTGGACACGGTCCACGTCCCACGTGGGGCTCGCGGTCTTAACTCTTCATCATCATCATCAATCGTATTTATTGAGCGCCTACTATGTGCAGAGCACTGGACTAAGCGCTTGGGAAGTACAAATTGGCAACATCTAGAGACAGTCCCTACCCAACAGTGGGCTCACAGTCTAAAAGGGGGAGACAGAGAACAAAACCAAACATACTAACAAAATAAAATAAATAACTCTTCATTTTACAGATGGGGTAACGGAGGCACAGAGCAGTTTGATGACTTGACCAAGGTCACAAGCACTTAGTACGGTGCTCGGCACATAGCAAGTTTTCACTAAACACCACTGGTTGATTGCCTGATGTGTGTGACCTTGGGCGAGTCACTTCACTTCTTTGGGCCTGTTTCCTCCTCTGTAAAATGGGGACTCAATAAATACGATTGATGATGATGTTCGCCCTCCTCCACAGGCTGTGAGCCCCGTGCTCTCCCAAGGAGCTGCCTAGCTCAGTGCTCGGACCAGAATAAGTGCTGGAGAAGCAGCGTGTCCAGTGGAAAGAGCACAGGCTTGAGAGTCAGAGGACCTGGGTTCTAAATCCCAGCTCAGCCAATCACTTGCTGTGTGATCTTGGGCCAGTCACTTCACTTCTCTGTGCCTCAGTTCTCCTCTTTTCCCTCTTACTTAGACTATGAGCCCCATGTGGGACAGAGACCGTGTCCAACCTAATTCACTGAGTAATAATAATAATAATTGTGGTATTTGCTCAGTGCTTACTGTGCTAAGCGCTGGGGTGGATACAAGAGAATCGGGTTGGACACAGTCCCTATCCCACATAGGGCTCACAGGCCCAATCCCCATTTTACAGATGCGGCAACTGAGGCCCAGAGAAGTGAAGTGATTTGCCCAAGGTCACACAACAGACAAGTGGTGGAGCAGGAATTAGAACCCATGACCTTCTGATTCCACTATGCCATGCTGCTTTTCCAGTGCTTGTATCTTCCCCAGTGCTTCAAACAGGGCTTGACACAAGGTAAGTGCTTAACAAAGATCACAAAAAGTGCTCAAAAAATACCACCAATGGATCGATCGATTGATGTGGGATAGGGACTGTGTCTGACCTGATTCTCTTTTATCTACCCAGCGCTTAGTACGGTGCGTGGCCCAGAGTGAGCACTTAACAAATACCACCATTATTAACAGGAGAGGCGGATGGACAGACACGGATCAATCGATCGATCGATGGTATTTATTGAGCGCTTACTGGGTGCCGAGCACTGTACTAAGCACTTGGGAGAGATCATTCGCAAAGAGCGAGAGGAGGGGGAAGAACGAGAATGGGTAGCCACACAAATGTCAAGATGAATTAGCCGAAGAAATAATTGAAGGTACGTGGATACCTGATTGCCGAGGATGAGAATCAAAGACATAAGGACTCGGTGTTTTAACGGTTTAACAAATGAATCGCTGACTATTCAAGGGGGAAAAGGCATCAATCACTGAAAGGATTATTATTTGCCATTTGTTTGCTGTGTGACCTGGGGCAGGTCACTTCACTTCTCTCTGTTACCTCAGCTGTAAAATGGGTATTAAGACTGTGAGCCCCATGTGGGACAGGAACTGCGTCAAACCCGCTTACCTTGTATCTACCCCAGTGCTTGAGCCCACTGTTGGGTAGGGACTGTCTCTAGATGTTGCCAATTTGTACTTCCCAAGCGCTTAGTACAGTGCTCTGCACATAGTAAGCACTCAATAAATACGATTGATGATGAAAGGACAGCGATCCACTAGGAGGAGGCCTTAATCATGTTGTTGCCGAGCAGGTTACGCTAGAAATTCCAAGTTTGTTCCAAGTTAGGTAATGGTGAACGGGGAGCCCTGGTGAACTCTGGGTTTTTTTGTTTGTTTGTTGTTTTATTTTTCAATAGCATTTGTTAAGTGCTTACTATGTGCCCGGCACTGTTCTAAGCACTGGGGTAGATAATAATAATAATAATGGCATTTATTAAGTGCTTACTATGTGCAAAGCACTGTTCTAAGCGCTGGGGAGGTTACAAGGTGATCAGGTTGTCCCACGTGGGGCAGTTTACAGATGAGGTAACTGAGGCACGGAGAAGTGAAGTGACTTGCCCAAAGTCACACAGCTGACAATTGGCGGAGCTGGGGTTTGAACCCATAATAATAATAATAATAATGGCATTTATTAAGCGCTTACTATGTGCAAAGCACTGTTCTAAGCGCTGGGGAGGCTACGAGATTATCAGGTTGTCCCTCATGGGGCTCACAGTCTCAGTCCCCATTTTACAGATGAGGTAACTGAGGCCCAGAGAAGTGAAGTGACTTGCCCAAAGTCACACAGCTGACAATTGGCGGAGCCGGGGTTTGAACCCACGACCTCTGACTCCAAAGCCCGGGCTCTTTTCCACTGAGCCGCGCTGCTTCTCTAGATACAAGGTAAGCGGGTTTGACGCAGTTCCTGTCCCACATGGGGCTCACAGTCTTAATCCCCATTTTACAGCTGAGGTAACCGAGAGCAGTGAAGTGACCAGCCCCAGGTCACACAGCAAACAAATGGCAAAGCCGGAATTAGAACCCAGGTCCTTCTGATTCCCGGGCCCGTGCCTTATCCACTAGGCAAGGCGGTTCCCAACATCCTCCAGCCGTCTCAGTTGGCACTTGCGCAGTGATGCGCAAGTACAGTGCTCTGCACATAGTAAGCGCTCAATAAATACGATTGATTGATTGATGCGCTCAAATTGGTTCAATTAAGGATGTCCGTTTCCCCCGAATGAAGAACCAACCCGTACTTAGGATTCTTCCTGCCTGAAAAGGGGGGTCCTACATGGGCCTCTGGCCCCCATAGGGGCTCGATACCAAATTTTGGACGAGAAAAATTCAGAAATCCTCACCCTATATCATCTAAGATTAGCAGAAAGAAAAAGCCCTTTCAAAAAGATCTGCGTGTGTGTGTGGTGTGATATTTCTTGAGACCAGAAGACCAGGAGACTCCATCAATCAATCAGCTGTCAATCAAGGGGTGGTATTTCCTGGGCTCCTAATAAACCTCACATTCCCTGTCTTTAATAATAATAATAATAATAATGGCATTTATTAAGTGCGTACTATGTGCAAAGCACTGTACTAAGCGCTGGGGAGGTTGTAAGGTGATCAGGTTGTCCCACGGGGGGCTCACACTCTTGATCCCCATTGTACGGATGAGGCAACTGAGGCACAGAGAAGGTAAGTGACTTGCCCAAAGTCACACAGCTGACAGTTGGCGGAGCCGCGATTTGAACCCATGACCTCTGACTCCAAAGCCCGGGCTCTTTCCACTGAGCCACGCTGCTTCTCTTAATGCTTTAAGGAGCTCACAATCTCCCAGGGCAGATAGATGTACCAAAAAAAAAAAAATGATTCACAGATAATGGGAGCAGGACTATATAGCAGGAAGTATTTCAGATGTTTCGAGGTGAAATAGTGGAATAACTCATTAAACATCAAATCAATCAATCAGTGGTATTTATTGAGCACTTACTGCTTGCAGAGCACTGGACTAAGCACTTGGGAGAATAGAACATAGAGTTGGTAGACACGTTTCCTGCCCACGTCGAGCTTACAGTCTAAGATACAGGCGTTAATATAAATTAATAGATTACAGATAAGTACATAAATGCTGTGGATCTGAGGGAGGGATGAATAAAGGGTGCAAATCCAAGTGCAAGGACAACTCAGAAGGGAGTGGGTGAGGAGGAAATGAGGGCTTTGTCGGGAAGGGTCTCTTGACTGTCTGACTAGAGAAGGCTTTGAATCAATCAATCATATTTATTGAGCACTTACTGTGTACTAAGTGCTTGGGAGAGTATAATACAACAGAGTTAGATGCGCTCCCTCCTCACATCCTCCAAACTAGCTCTCTTCCCCCCTTCAAAGCCCTACTGAGAGCTCACCTCCTCCAGTAGGCCTTCCCAAACTGAGCCCCCCTTTCCCTCTGCTCCTCCTCCCCTCCCCATCGCCCCGACTCCCTCCCTCTTCTCCGCCCCACAGCACTTGGGTATATTTGTACATATTTATTATTCTATTTATTTTATCGATGATGTGTATATATCTCTAATTCTATTGATCTATTTTGATGTTATTGTTTTGTTTTGTTGTCTGTCTCCCCCTTCTAGACCGTGAGCCCGGTGTTGGGTAGGGATTGTCTCTATCTGTTGCCGAATTGTACTTTCCAAGCGCTTAGTATGGTGCTCTGCACACAGTATGTGCTCAATAAATACAATTGAATGTATAAATGAATCTTCAAAAGAAGATGGAGAAGCAGCGTGGCTCAGTGGGAAAGAGCCCGGGCTTTGGAGTCAGAGGTCATGGGTTTAAATCCTGGCTCCGCCACTTGTCAGCTGTGTGACTTTGGGGAAGTCACTTCACTTCTCTGGGCCTCAGTTCCCCCATCTGTAAAATGGGGATGAAGACTGTGAGCCCCACGTGGGACAACCTCATGACCTTGTATCCCCTCAGTGCTTAGAACAGTGCTTTGCACATTGTAAGCGCTTAATAAATGCCATTATTATTATTATTATTATTCAAAACCTCATTAACATCTCTTCTCCTCCAGGAAGCCTTCCCTGACTTAGCCCTCATTTCCCCTACTCCCTCTCCCTTCTGTGTCGCCTATGCACTTGGACCTGTCCCCTTTAGGTACTTGATATTCACCCCACCCTCACGTCCAGATCCGTCATTTATTTTAATGTCTGTTCCCCCTCGAGATTGTAAGCTCCTGGTGGGCCGGGAGCATGTCTACCAACTCTGTTGTATTATGCTTTCCCAAGTGCTTTAGTGCAGTGCTCTGGACCCGCTAAGTGCTCAATAAATACCACTGATTGACTGACTATTGAAGTGTTTGCCTGGGAATATGTTACTCCTTCCCCCTCCACTCTGTGCCACTAATTGTACCTCATTTGGCACAATAGGATATTTGTCAGAGAGGCCAGCTGGTGACTTTGGAGAACCTCGCATTATTTAAAATACCTCACAGGAGAAGACTTGCTTTACTCGTTTCTTAGAATGAGTAATTCATTACCTGGGCATTATCTAATTGCACCTGAGATTCCTGCAGTTCGGTGGCATGGAGATTTAATGGAAAATGTACGTGAGTCATTCCGACCTGAAAAGATAACACACTCGGATGAAAGCCAAAGAAGCGGAATCCAGAGGAAAAGGACTCATTCCCCAACTGCTTGAGGCGGCATTGGAGTTGAGGTCGAACTTTGGCTGTGGGGAGATTGTAGTGGGAGAGGCTGAGTTAAGATAATTAAGGATGATCTGATCGGTGAGATGAAGGAAGCAAAAAGAATGACTTCTTCCCACAGTGGATCACCTCTCTCTTCGGGTAGAAAAGCCTTTCCTGCCCCGAGAGCTCATTTTAAAGCATCACTTGGATCATATCGGATTCCAAGACTCCACTCAAAGTATTGTCACACTGGCATGGATTCCTTAAGGCCGACCCTTCCCCAATTAATTTTCCCTCCCTCCCTTCCTCCCTCCTTCCCTTCCTTCCAACTGAAAATGGAAACAGGCCGAAAATGACCAAAGTTAACTGAAGATTAGAGAATGAGAAAACTGTAGCCTAACCAACATTTCAGAGTGCTACACCATGGGTTCTGATCAGTGCGGTCAATGAACCAACTATTCAAACAGTCGTATTTATTGGGTGCTTACTGTGTGGGGAACACTGTGCTAAGCACTTGGGAGAGTCCAATGCAAGAGACCGTAAACACAACCCCTGCCTACAAGGGGCTTACAGACTAGAGGGGGAGGCAGACATTAAAAGCAATTTACAGATGGATATGTGCATAAGTGCTGTGGGGCTGGGGTGAAAATCAAAGCGATTAATGGCTACAGACCCAAGTGCACGAGGGACGCTGAAGGAAGGGCTTTGGCAGGGATGTGAGGGCTTAATCAGGGAAGGTCTCTTGGAGGAGATGGGATTTTAGGAGGGCTTTGACAATAGGGAGAGCAGTGGACTGTTGGATATGAAGGGCGGGGGGGAGTACCAGGCAAGGGGGATGGAGGATGGAGGCAAGGACTTGGCAGTAAGAAGGATAAAATTGGCGTACAGACAGTGGGTTGACACTAAAGGAGGGAAGTGTGTGGATTGAGCACCTGTATATATGTATATATGTTTGTACATATTTATTACTCCATTTTTTATTTATTTATTTTACTTGTACATATCTATTCTATTTATTTTATTTTGTTAGTATGTTTGGTTTTGTTCTCTGTCTCCCCCCTTTTAGACTGTGAGCCCACTACTGGGTAGGGACTGTCTCTATATGTTACCAACTTGTACTTCCCATGCGCTTAGTACAGTGCTCTGCACACAGTAAGCGCTCAATAAATACGATTGATGATGATGATTGGGCTACAGAAGGAGATCAGTTACATATGGTAAGGTAACGTCTCACAAGCTCATAACCGTGGCGTGATCCTCAACTCTAGACGGTGAGCCCGTCGTTGGGTAGGGACCGTCTCTCTATGGTGCCAACGTGTACTTCCCAAGCGCTTAGTCCAGTGCTCTGCACACAGTAAGTGCTCAATAAATACGATTGAATGAATGAATGAACTCATCTCTCTCTTTCAACTCACGTATTCAACCTGTCACCAAATCCTGTCAGTTCTACCTTTACGACATCACTAAAATCTGCCCTTTCCTCTCCACCCAGACTGCTACCACGTTAATCCAAGCACTTGTCCCACCTTGATTACTGTGTCGGCCCCCTTGCTGACCTCCCTGCCTCCCGTCTCTCCCCGCTTCAGTCCATACATCACCCTGCAGCCCAGATCATTTTTCCCCAAACCGTTCAGCCCGTGTCTCCCCACTCCTCAAGAACCTACAGTGGTTTCCCATCCACCTCCACATTCATTCATTCATTCATTCGATCGTATTTATTGAGCGCTTAGAGGTTGGAGAGCAGCCATCTGGCACTTCCTAATCAATCAATCAATCAATCGTATTTATTGAGCGCTTACTGTGTGCAGAGCACTGTACAAAGCGCTCGGGAGAGTCCGATACAATAGAAGCGGTGGATGTGATTCCTGCCCTCAAGGAGCTGACAGTCTGGTAATAATAATGATGGCATTTATTAAGCACTTACTATGTGCAAAGTACCGTTCCAAGCGCTGGGGAGGTTACAAGGTGATCAGGTTGTCCCACGGGGGGCTCACAGTCTTCACCCCCATTTTCCAGATGAGGTAACTGAGGCCCAGAGAAGTGAAGTGACTCGCCCAAAGTCACACAGCTGACAAGTGGCGGAGCTGGGATTTGAACCCATGACCTCTGACTCCAAAGCCCATGCTCTTTCCACTGAGCCAGGCTGCTCCCTAGCTTTAGGTTGGCACCGACAGGTGTGCTTGGTATAGAATCGTGGCCAAAAGAGAAATTTCGACTGGAAATTTCGACTGGAAATTTGACTGGAAACTCAACTTCGGACTGGGCAAAGGCAACAGCCTCACCGGTCGGTAAAACGTGTAGAGGAAGTGCCAGATGGCTGCTCTCCAACCTCTAATAATAATAATAATAATAATAATAATGGTATTTGTTAAGCGCTTACTATGTGCAAAGCACTGTTCTAAGCACTGGGGTGGTCCCACTTGGGGCTCACAGTCTTAATCCCCTCCTTCCCCTCTCAATCCCCCCCACCTTACCTCCTTCCCTTCCCCACAGCACCTGTATATATGTATATATGTTTGTACGGATTTATTACTCTATTTATTTATTTATTTTCCTTGTACATATCTATTCTATTTATTTTATTTTGTTAATATGTTTGGTTTTGTTCTCTGTCTCCCCCTTCTAGACTGTGAGCCCACAGTTGGGTAGGGACCGTCCCCAGATGTCGCCAGCTTGGACTTCCCAAGCGCTTAGTACAGTGCTCTGCACACAGGAAGCGCTCAATAAATACGATTGATTGACTAATTGATTAATCCCCATTTTCCAGATGAGGTAACTGAGGCCCAGAGAGGTTAAGTGGCTTGCCCAAAGTCACGCAGCTGACAAGTGGCGGAGCAGGGATTCGAACCCATGACCTCTGACTCCCAAGCCCGCGCTCTTTTTTTTTATGGCATTTATTAAGCGCTTACTTTATGCAAAGCACTGTTCCAAGCGCTGGGGAGGATACAAGGTGATCAGGTTGGCCCACGTGGGGCTCCCGGCCTTCATCCCCATTTTCCGGATGAGGGAACTGAGGCCCAGAGAAGTGAAGTGACTTGCGCAAAGTCACACAGCTGACAATTGGCAGAGCCGGGATATGAACCCATCACCTCTGACTCCTCTTTTCCACTGAGCCACGCTGCTTCCTCCGAAGACAAGAGGAGAGGAGGGGGGCGAGTCAACCGAGGGAGCTTGGAGTTAGAAAGAAGAAGAAAGCTTTCTGGGTCAACGTGGCCGCCCCCGGACGCTCTGAACGCCCAATTTGAGCGTCACCCGCCTGTCGGAGTCCCGTCCGACTCCGCGGTCGCACACGCGTGCTAGCCACATTGGGTCATCCGGGAAGATTGCCGGTTGTCCGCATTTTTCCGGCCTAGCGGTGCGTCCGCTGGTGATGTTACCTTTCTGGTTAGCTACATTCATTCATTCATTCATTCACTCATTCATTCAGTCGTATTTACTAAGCGCTAGATGGCACTAGAATATGTGCCCTTGGATGGAAATGCAATTTAAATTTCCCAGCTAGCAAATTAGGTTATCCCCTCAGGAAGACAATGCAGCTCTATGGAAACTCCTAGGATAATAATAATAATAATGATGATGGCATTTATTAAGCACTTACTATGTGCAAAGCCCTGTTCTAACCGCTGGGGAGATTACAAGGTGATCAGGTTGTCCCACGGGGGGCTCACAGTCTTAATCCCCATCTTACAGATGAGGGAACTGAGGCACAGAGAAGTTAAGTGACTTGCCCAAAGTCACACAGCTGACAATTGGCAGAGCAGGGATTTGAACCCATAACCTCTGACTCCAAAGTCCGTGCTCTTTCCACTGAGCCACGCTGCTTCTCTAATAATAATAATAATGGCATTTGTTAAGCGCTTACTATGTGCAAAGCACCGTTCTAAGCGCTGGGGGGGATAGGAGGTGATCAAGTTGTCCCACGTGGGGCTCACAGGCTTCATCCCCATTTTCTGGATGAGGTTAACAGAGGCTCTGAGAAGTGAAGTGACTTGCCCAAGGTCACACAGCAGACACGTGGAGGAGCCGGGATTCAAACCCATGACCTCTGACTCCAAAGCCCGGGCTCTTGCCACTGAGCCACGCTGCTTCTCAGGATAAAATGGATAAAACTCCTAGGATAAAATGGATCTCCCGGGAGGGAGAACAGATATGTAATGCCCCTTTTTGTAGAAGAGGAAACTGAGGCTCAGAGAAGTGAAGTGACTCGCCCCAGGTCACACAGCAGAGAGGTGGCGGAGCTGGGAGGAGAACCCAGGTCCTCTGATTCTTCCACTGATTCCTTAACAGCGTTCTGGCCAAAAGGCAGAGTGAAACTTCGTCTTCTGGCCAGACAAGTGTGGATTATTAATCAATCAATCAATCAATCAATCAATCATATTTATTGAGCGCTTACTGTGTGCAGAGCACTGTACTAAGCACTTGGGAACTACAAGTTGGCAACATATAGAGACAGTCCCTACCCAACAGTGGGCTCACAGTCTAGAAGGGGGAGAGAGAGAAGGGGGAGACCTGTAATAATAATAATAATGGCATTTATTAAGCGCTTACTCTGTGCAAGGCACTGTTCTAAGCGCTGGGGAGGTTACAAGGTGATCAAGTGGTCCCAAGGGGGCTCACAGTCTTAATCCCCATTTTACAGATGAGGTAACTGAGGCCCAGAGAAGTGACTTGCCCAAAGTCACACAGCTGACAGGTGGCGGAGCCGGGATTTGAACCCATGACCTCTGACTCCAAAGTCCGGGCTCTTTCCACTGAGCCACGCTGCTTCCCTGTGTAATCCTGTTTTACAGGTGGGCAAGGCGAAGAGAACGTGTTTCAGGGACTCATCTCTGGGCAGAACTCGGGATTCTTCCATGGTGCAAAGCACTAGAGGATCTCGGAACTCTTTTGTACATATTTATTACTCTATTTATTGATTTATTTTACTTGTACATATTTATTCCATTTATTTTACTTTGTTAATATGTTTTGTTTTATTGTCTGTCTCCCCCTTCTAGACTGTGAGCCCGCTGTTGGGTAGGGACCGTCTCTATATGCTGCCAACTTGGACTTCCCAAGCGCTTAGTACGGTGCTCTGCACACCGTAAGCGCTCAATAAATACGATTGAATGAATGAATGAGAGAAAACTGAAACGAGTTGGGTACGGAAGATCAGGACTTGTGTGCTCCAGGTACCAGGTTAGGGTGGTAATAATAACAATAATAATAATAATGATGGCATTTGTTAAGCGCTTACTATGTACGAAGCACTGTTCTAAGCACTGGGGGGGGGATACAAGGTGATCAGGTTGTCCCACGTGGGGCTCACAGCCAGTTGAGGAAACTGAGGCCCAGAGAAGTGAAGTGACTTGCCCAAAGTCACGCAGCTGACAAGTGGCGGAGCCGGGATTAGAACCCACCACCTCTGGCTCCCAAGCCCGGGCTCTTTCCACTGAGCCACGCTGTTTCTCCATTCATGAATTCATGAATGGTATTCATGCAGTCGTATCCTCCTTCCCTTCCCCACAGCACCTGTATATATGTATATATGTTTGTACGTATTTATTACTCTATTTATTTATTTATTTTACTTGTACATATCTATTCTAGGTATTTTATTTTGTTAATACGTTTGGTTTTGTTCTCTGTCTCCCCCTTCTAGATTGTGAGCCCACTGTTGGGTAGGGACTGTCTCTATGTGTTGCCAATTTGTACTTCCCAAGCGCTTAGTACAGTGCTCTGCACACAGTAAGTGCTCAATAAATATGATTGATTGATTGTACTTCCCAAGCGCTTAGTACAGTGCTCTGCACCCAGTAAGCGCTCAATAAATACGATTGAATGAATGAATGAATGAATTTATTGAGCGCTTACTGGGTGCAGAGCACTGTGCCGTACTTAGCACTGTACTAAGCGCTTGGTACAGTGGTAGTGGTAGTACTATTGGTAGTTGGATGGGAAAAACAGAAAGAGTGTCCCGTCTTCAGGAGGACCCTTGCTCACAACCCCTAGGAGCGCTTAGGAAAATTCACCTCTCCATCCCTTCAGTTTCTTCTTCCTCCCTTCTGTAATTGATTTTGTGTCGGCCTTCCCGTTGAACTGTAAATTCCTTGAGAGGGGGGATTGTGTCAACTAACTCTGCTGCACTTTCAATCCATCAATCAACCGATCGATTACTTAATTAATAGACTGCTCTCGGAGTCATCATTCATTCATTCAATCGTACCTATGGAGCGCTCACTGTGTGCACAGCACTGTACTGAGCGCTTGGAAAGTACGATTCGGTAACCGATGGAGACAATCCCTGCCCAACGAGGGGCTCACGGCCTAGAATCGTTATTTGCTGTTCACCTAATCCCACTCCACAAAGATGAGGGAGTCGCTTCTGGAGCTTTCGGGTGGCAAGTTTCCATCAAAAAGGAGAAAATGCTTCACCCAGGGGGTGGTGAACACCTGGAAGTTGCGCAGCCGAAGGTTTGGAGCAGAAGGGCCGGGGAGGGAAAGGTAAGGAGGGAGTGAGAAAAAGTAGGGATGTTGGATGGCATGTTGCTAATAATTCGATCAATCGACCCATCGGTGGTACTTCTCGAGTGCTTCCTTTTTTTTAATGGCATTGGTTAAACACTTGCTAAGTGCCAGGCACTGTACTAAGTAGGAGTAGATAAAAGATGATCAGATCGGACACAGTCCCTGTCCCCCGTGAAGCTCACAGCCTCACAGCTCATTTTATAGATGAGAAACTGAGGCATTATTGTATTATACTCTATTGTATTGTACTCTCCCAAGTGCTTAGTCCAGTGCTTTGCATACGTAAGTGCTCAATAAATACTACTGATTGATTGATCAGTGATTGATTGATCACCTGTATATATGTATATCACCTGTATATATGTATATATGTTTGTACATATTTATTACTCTATTTATCTTACTTGTACATGTCTATTCTATTTATTTTATTTTGGTAGTATGTTTGGTTTTGTTCTCTGTCTCCCCCTTCTAGACTGTGAGCCCACTGTTGGGTAGGGACTGTCTCTATATGTTGCCAATTTGTACTTCCCAAGCGCTTAGTACAGTGCTCTGCACACAGTAAGCGCTCAATAAATACGATTGATTGATTGACTGATCGATTAGTCAGTGTTTATTGAGTACCCTCAGTGTGGGGCCCTCTGCTTCCCTTAGGGAGGGCGCGCGGGGGACGCAAACCGCCAGCACTGTCATCGATTCCTCCGCACAGGGTCTCGATCAATTGTATTTATTGAGCGCTTACTGTGTGCAGAGCACTGTACTAAGCGCTGAAGTCTTCAGGCCTGGATGGAGGCTCAGCTGTCATTATTATGGCCTTTGATAAGTGCTTACTAGGTGCCAAGCACTGTTCTAAGCACGGGGTAGGTAGGAGGCCTTCCCGGACTGAGCCCCTTCCTTCTTCTCCCTCTCATCCCCCTCTCCATCCCCCCCATCTTACCTTCTTCCCTTCCCCACAGCACCTGTATATATGTTTGTACATATTTATTACTCTATTTATTTATTTATCTTACTTGTACATATCTATTCTATTTATTTTATTTTGTTAGTATGTTGGGTTGTGTTCTCTGTCTCCCCCTTCTAGACTGTGAGCCCACTGTTGGATAGGGACCGTCTCTATGTGTTGCCGACTTGTACTTCCCAAGCGCTTAGTCCAGTGCTCTACACACAGTAAGCGCTCAATAAATATGATTGATTGATTGATTGATTGATCAGACACAGTCCCGGTCCCTAATGGGGCTCAGGGAGGCTCCATCATCATGCTATCTGTTTCTCATTCATCCATTCAGTCGTATTTATTGAGCGCTTACTGTGTGCAGAGCGCCGTCGTTCGTCTTGCCCCAGTTTCCATTAGTGGCAGTAGTAATGGTACTTTGATATTCATCCCAGCCCCACAGCACTTATGTCTCTTTTATTTATTTATTTATTTACTTATTTATTTATTTGTTTGTTTATTTATTTATTTATTTTACTTGTACATATCTAGTCTATTTTATTTTGTTAGTATGTTTGGTTTTGTTCTCTGTCTCCCCCTTTTAGACTGTGAGCCCACTGTTGGGTAGGGACTGTCTCTATATGTTGCCAACTTGGACTTCCCAAGCGCTTAATACAGTGCTCTGCACACAGTAAGCGCTCAATAAATACGATTGAATGATTGATTGATTTTTCTCTACTATTGCCTGTCTGTCTCCTCTATGGACTGTAAGCTCCTTGTGGATAGGGATTGTGTCTAACCATTATATTGTACTGGATCTTCCCAAGTTCCTCCCCCTCCCCATCCCCCTGCCTTACCTCCTTCCCTTCCCCACAGCACCTGTGTATATGTATATATGTTTGTACGGATTTATTACTCTATTTATTTATTTTATTTGTACATATTTAATTCTATTTATTTTATTTTGTTAATATGTTTCGTTTTGCTCTCTGTCTCCCCCTTCTAGACTGTGAGCCTGCTGTTGGGAAGGGACCGTCTCTATATGTTGCCAACTTGTACTTCCCAAGCGCTTAGTACAGTGCTCTGCACATAGTAAGCACTCAATAAATACGATTGATTGATTGATTGATTGATTGATTGTACATATTTAATTCTATTTATTTTATTTTGTTAATATGTTTTGTTTTGTTGTCCGTCTCCCCCTTCTAGACTGTGAGCCCGCTGTTGGGAAGGGACTGTCTCTATATGTTGCCAACTTGTACTTCCCAAGCGCTTAGTACAGTGTTCTGCACACAGTAAGCGCTCAATAAATACGATTGATTGATTGATTGTACATATTTAATTCTATTTATTTTATTTTGTTAATATGTTTTGTTTTGTTGTCTGTCTCCCCCTTCTAGACTGTGAGCCCGCTGTTGGGTAGGGACCATCTCTATATGTTGCCAACTTGTACTTCCCAAGCACTTAGTACAGTGCTCTGCACACAGTAAGTACTCAATCAATACGATTGAATGAATGAATGAAAGCGCTTAATCCACCGCCAGCTTGTACTTCCCAAGCGCTGAGTAAAAAGTAAGTGCTTAATAAATATAATTGAATGAATGAATGCTCTGTACACAGTAAATGCTCAATAAATGCTATTGATTTATTGATTTATTTACTGATTGGTTAGTGTCTCTTGAGTACCCTCTGTGAGGGTGCGCTGTACTAAGCTCTCGGGGCAGAAGACAAGGAAGCACATGTTCTCTGCCCACAAGGAGCTTACTCGCTAACGGGGGAGACGCTCACGAAAACCTTCTCAAAGAGAATGATCAAAATCCACAATCGAATGCCTGCGCACGGAAGTGCTGCGGATGGGAATAAAAAGATGCATAAATGCTAAAGGTGGCTGAGGTGTTAATCTGATTTGGGGTGCTGGGATGACGTATTGGGAGAAGTGGAATTTGAGGTGGGTTTTCAATATGAGGAGGGTTGTGCGTTTAGTACAGTGCTCCGCACACAGTAAGCGCTCAATAAATACTATGATTGATTGATTGTGGTTCGGCGGGTTTGGGGAGGGAGGGGGTTCTAAGCCTGGGGAAAAGAGTGATTGAGCAAGGGGAGGACGGGGGAGAGTAGCAGGTTCCATTAGAAATTAGTTTGGGAGAAACAAAGAGTGCGAGCTGGGGAGTAGCAGGAGAAGAGAGTTGATGGATTGGATGGAAAGAGAGAGAGAAAGAGAGAGGCCTTGAAGCCAACGGTCAGGCGTTCAGGCAGAGGGAAATGGGAAGCCAGTGGAGGGTTTAGACCGTGAGCCCACTGTTGGGTAGGGACCATCTCTATATGTTGCCAACTTGTACTTCCCAAGCGCTTAGTCCAGTGCTCGGCACACAGTAAGCGCTCAATAAATACGACTGATTGATTGATTGGCATGTCCAGAGCTTGGACCAGAGGGGGAAGAGGAAAAGGTGGATCACAGAGAGATTTCAAACTCCTTAAAGTCAGGGACTGCGTCTTCTACTTTCATCAACCAATCAGTCACCATTATCAGTGGAGTTTACTGAGTGCGGAGCACGTATTAGAGCGCCGTAGTGCAACGGAAAAAGACACATTCATTCATTCATCATCATCATCATCAATCGTATTTATTGAGCGCTTACTATGTGCAGAGCACTGTACTAAGTGCTTGGGAAGTACAAATTGGCAACATATAGAGACAGTCCCTACCCAACAGTGGGCTCACAGTCTAAAAGGGGGAGACAGAGAACAAAACCAAACATACTAACAAAATAAAATAAATAGAATAGATATGTACAAATAAAATAAATAGAGTAATAAATATGTACATTCATTCATTAATTCAATCAATCATATTTATTGAGCGCTTACTGTGTGCAGAGCACTGTACTAAGCGCTTGGGAAGTCCAAGTTGGCAACATCTTGAGACGGTCCCTACCCAACAGTGGGCTCACAGTCTAGAAGAGGGAGCCAGAGAACAAAACATATTAACAAAATAAAATAAATAGAATAAATATATACAAATAAAATAAATAGAGTAATAAATACGTACAAACATATATACATATATACAGGTGCTGTGGGGAGGGGAAAGAGGTAAGGCGGCCCCTGCTCTCCCAGAGCCCATGGTCAAGTGATGGAGACCAACAGACAAAACATTTTTATAAATCGTGGGGGCAGGCAGGAGGAACCAGCGTGGCGTAGTGGAAAGAGCACAGGCTTGAGAGTCAGAGGTCGTGGGTTCTAATCCTGGCTCCGCCACTGAGCAGCTGTGTGACTTTGGGCAAGTCACTTCACTTCTCTGTGCCTCACTTACCTCATCTGTAAAATGGGGATGAAGACCGTGAGCCCCAAGTGGGACAACCTGATTACCTTGTATCTACCCCGGGGCTTAGAACAGTGCTTGGCACATCGTAAGCGCTTAACAAATGCCATCATTATTAGGAAGAATGAAGACACAACAGGAAACAGGACCAATGTATCAGGCTAAAATCGCTGAATGAATAATCGAATATATTAATAATAATAATCACGGTATTTGTTAAGCCCTTACAGCGTGCCAAGCACTGTTCTAAGCATCGGGGTAGATATAAGGTAATCAGGTTGTCCCCATGGGGCTTACAGTCTTAATCCCCATTTTACAGGGGAGGTAAATGAGGCATGGAGAAGTTTTTTTTTATAGCATTTATTAAGCGCTTACTATGTGTCAAGCACTGTTCTAAGCGCTGGGGGAGGGGGGGTTACAAGGTGATCAGCAGCTGATAAAGAGCCAAAAGAAAAACGCAAGCGTACTTAGTACTACTAAAGGTAGGAGTAAAATCTATAGAAGCGCTAAGGGTGTTAGGGCCTACCTAATTAACTTTCGTCTACTCCACCGCTTAAAGCAGTGTTTGACACATAGTAAGCGACTCGACGGCATAAGACAAGACAAGTGCTGAACAGATGCCGTTAAAAAAAAGCATGGTGGGTGTTGGGCTGATGTGATTAGGTGCTGGGAATTCATCAGGGACCTGTCCACGTGTTTTGTTTTGTTGTCTGTCTCCCCCTTCTAGACCGTGAGCCCGCTGTTGGGTAGGGACCGTCTTTATATGTCACCAACTTGTACTTCCCAAGCGCTTAGTCCAGTGCTCTGCACACAGTAAGCGCTCAAAGACTACGATTGAATGAATGAATGAATCAGGGAAAGTGTCCTGGAGGAGGTGGGATTTGGAGGGGGCTGTGACCAATCAATCAATCAATCGTATTTATTGAGCGCTTACTGTGTGCAGAGCACTGGACTAAGCGCTTGGGAAGTACAAGGCGGCAACATATAGAGACAGTCCCTACCCAACAGTGGGCTCACAGGGCTCTATCAATTCCACTGAATGAATCATCAATCATCAATCGTATTTATTGAGTGCTTACTATGTGCAGAGCACTGTACTAAGCGCTTGGGAAGTACAAATTGGCAACATAATGAATGAGCCAACTTGCTGGGCAAGTTAAAATCCAGAAACAAACCTCAATTCCTCGTTACTCACTGGAGTTTAGACGATGACACAATCACTGTGGTATTTGTTCGGCGCTCACCCTGTGCCAAGCACTGTCTAATCAGGTCGCACACGTATTCCCCCTTGGCTCTGTGGGTCGGGATGGAAGACTTGGCTGCCACGCGGCGTTTTCCCAGTCGGCTGGGAAGCGGCGTTCTAGGTGCAGCGGGAGATCAGGAGCCCTCATCCCACTCCTCCTTCCCCCCAACCTCCGGATGGGCCAAGTGCTTGCCACTCCGCCCCGACTCCAGCACTGACTAAGATGGGGCGGACCCGCCAGTGGGAAAACCAGGAATGCTGATCCAAGCAGCATCCTGCTCCCTTCTCTCCTCGGGCTCTTCGAGTTCACGCCGCACAGCTGGGCAGCATTGCGGCCCAGCGGAAAGGGCCCGGGGCTGGGAACCGGGAGTCCTGGGCTCTCGTCCCGGTTCTGCTGCTTGCCTGGTCGGGCATGGCGCTCACCCTCTCTGGGCTCTGTTTCGGCGTACCTAGTGGTTAGAGCACCGGCTTGGGAGTCAGAAGGACCTGAGTTCCAATCCCAGCCCCGCCACTTGTCCGCCGTGCGACCCTGGACAAGTCACTTCACTTCTCTGGGCCTCAGTCACCTCATCTGTAAAGTGGGACTTAAGACCGGGAGCCCATGTGGGACAGGGATTGTGTCCAACCTGATTAACTTGCATCACCATCATCATCAATCGTATTTATTGAGCGCTTACTGTGTGCAGAGCACTGGACTAAGCGCTTGGGAAGCACAAGTTGGCAACATATAGAGATGGTCCCTACCCAACAGTGGGCATCTTCCATCTTCCCCAGCTCTAAGCCCTGCTGAAAGCTCACCTCCTCCAGGAGGCCTTCCTGGACTGAGCCCCCCTTTTGTTCTGCTCCTCCTCCCCTCCCCATCGCCCCAACTCCCTCCCTCTGCTCTACCCCGCTCTCCACCCCACACCACTTATGTACATATTTATTATTCTATTCAATCAATCAATCAATCGTATTTATTGAGCGCTTACTGTGTGCAGAGCACTGTACTAAGCCCTTGGGAAGTACAAGTCGGCAACACATAGAGCCAGTCCCTACCCAACAGCGGGCTCACAGTCTACTTGATTAATGACATGTATATATCTATAATTCCATTTATTTCTATCGATGCCATTGATGCCTGTCTACTTGTTTTGCTTTGCTTCGTGGTCTGTCTCCCCCCTTCTGGACTGTGAGCCCGTTGTTGGGTAGGAATTGTCTCTGTTGCCAGATTGTACTTTCCAAGCGCTTAGTACAGTGCTCTGCACACAGTAAGCGCTCAATAAATACAATTGAATGAATGAAGGAATGACCGGCACACAGTGAGCACTTAACAAATGCCATTAAACAAAAAAAGTGGAGAGAAGATATCTGCTCTTCCTCCAGCTTACGACTGAGAGCTCCGTGGGGGACGTGGCTGACCTGATTAGCTTCTACGGACTCCATTGTCACTGTACTCTCTCAAGCGCCTAGTATAGTACCTTGCCCAAAGTAAGCTCTCAGCAAATACCACTGATTGATTCAATACAATCGCGAGAGCTTATTGGACTGTATTCAATCAATCGTTATTTATTGAGCACTTACTGTGTGCAGAGCACTGTACTAAGTGCTTGGGAAGTACAAGTTGGCAACATATAGAGACAGTCCCTACCCAACAGTGGGCTCACAGTTTAGAAGGGGGAGGCAGAGAACAAAACCAAACATACTAACAAAATAAAATAAATAGAATAGATATGTACAAGTAAAATAAATAAATAAATAAATAAATAAATAGAGTAATAAATATGTACAAACATCTATACATATATACAGGTGCTGTGGGGAAGGGAAGGAGGTAAGATGGGGGGGATGGAGAGGGGGACGAGGGGGAGAGGAAGGAAGAGGCTCATTCTGGAAAAGCCTCCTAAAGCATTGTTCTAAGCGCTGGGGAGGTTACAAGGTGATCAGGTTGTGCTATGGGGGGCTCACAGTCTTCATCCCCATTTTACAGATGAGGTAACTGAGGCACAGAGAAGTGAAGTGACTTGCCTAAAGTCACACAGCTGACAATTGGCGGAGCCGGGATTTGAACCCATGACCTCTGACTCCAAAGACCGTGCTCTTTCCACTGAGCCACGCTGCTTCTCCAAGACTCTCCCGAGAGCTCAGGCCAGCGCTGTGCCCACCGTAAGCTCTTGATATATGCCGTCGATTGTGCCTGCCCTAGCGTTCGGCACCGTGCCCGGCACAGCGCTTTGAACAGTGCTTTGCACATAGTAAGCGCTTAACAAATACCATCCTCATCACAGTAAGCGCTGAATAAATGCCACCTGGGCAGCGGTGGCCCCCGGCAGGCTCAGCAGAAGTAATAATAATAATAATAATAATAATAATAATAATAATAATAATAATGGCATTTATTAAGCGCTTACTATGTGGGATGGGCACCTTCGTTGGGTCTCTCGCCGCCTCCCCGGACTCTCGTTCCTGCAGATCTTTCCCGCTGTTGGGTAGGGACCGTCTCTATATGTTGCCGACTTGTACTTCCCAAGCGCTTAGTCCAGTGCTCTGCACACAGTAAGCGCTCAATAAATACGATTGAATGAATGAATGAATGAATGAATGGGTCTTGCGATGTCCTGGATCACATTACTATCAATCAATTGTACTTACTGAGCACTTACTGCGTGTGCAGAGCACTTTACTAAGTGCTCGGGAGAAGACAATAAGACAGAGGAGGTAGACATTCATTCATTAGAGCACTGTACTAAGTGCTCGGGAGAAGACAATAAAACAGAGTAGGTAGACATTCGTTCATTCAATTGTATTTATTGAGCGCTTACTATTACTACTACGTAAATAGTAATGTAATAGTAATAGTAATTTACTGTATGTAAATAGTAGCTTTAGGGAAGCAGCGTGGCTCAGTGGAAAGAGCACGGGCTTTGGAGTCAGAGGTCATGGGTTCGAATCCCGGCTCCGCCACATGTCTGCTGTGTGACCTTGGGCAAGTAACTTCACTTCTCTGGGCCTCAGTTCCCTCATCTGTAAAATGGGGGTGAAGACGGTAAGCCCCATGTGGGACAATTTGATTACCTTGTATCTACCCCAGCGCTTAGAACAGTGCTTGGCACATAGTAAGCGCTTAACAAATACCAACATTATTATTATTATTATTGTTACTACTAATAATGATGGGATTTGTTAAGCTCTTACTATGTGCTAAACACTGTTCTAAGCACTGTGGTAGCTACAAGGTTCTCAGGTTGTCCCATGTGCGGCTCCCAGTCTTAACCCCCATTTTACAGATGAGGTAACTGAGGCACAGAGATATGAAGTGACTTGCCCAAAGTCACACAGCTGACAAGTGGTGAGGCGGGATTAGAATCCATGACCTATTTATTTATTTTACTTGTACATATTTACTACTCTATTTTATTAATGATGTGCATGTAGCTATAATTCTATTTATTCGGATGGCATTGTCATCTGTCTACTTTTTTTGTTGTCTGTCTCCCCCTTCTAGACTGTGAGCCCGTTGTTGGGTAGGGACCGTCTCTATCTGTTGCCGACTTGTGCTTCCCAAGCGCTTAGTACAGTGCTCTGCACACAGTAAGTGCTCAATAAATACGATTGAATGAATGAATGACCTATGACTCCCAAGCCCGTGATCTTACCACTAAGCCACGCTGCTTCCCACAGTGCTTACTGTGTGCAGAGCACTGTACTAAGCGCTTGTGAAAGTACAATACAACAATAAACAGACACATAATAACAATGATAATAATGGCATTTATTAAGCGCTTACTCTGTGCAAAGCACTGTTCTAAGCGCTGGGGAAGTTACAAGGCGATCAGGTTGTCCCACGGGGGGCTCACAGTCTTCATCCCCATTTGACAGATGAGGGAACTGAGGCCCAGAGAAGTGAAGTGACTGGCCCAAAGTCACACAGCTGACAGTTGCTGGAGCCGGGATTTGAACCCATGACCTCCGACTCCAAAGCCCGGGCTCTTTCCACTGATCCACGCTGCTTGTTCCCTGCCCACAATGAGCTTAGCGTGGCTCAGTGGAAGGAGCCCGGGCTTTGGAGTCAGAGGTCATGGGTTCAAATCCCGGCCCCACCACTTGTCAGCTGGGTGACTTTGGGCAAGTCACTTCACTTCTCTGGGCCTCAGTTCCCTCATCTGGAAAATGGGGATTAAGATTGTGAGCCCCACGTGGGACAACCTGATCACCTTGTAACCTCCCCAGCGCTTAGAACAGTGCTTGGCACATAGTAAGCGCTTAATCAATCAATCAATTGTATTTATTGAGTGCTTACTGTGTGCAGAGCACTGTACTAAGCGCTTGGGAAGTACAAGTTGGCAACATATAGAGACAGTCCCTACCCAACAGTGGGCTCACAGTCTAGAAATAATAAATAATAATACATGCCTTTAATAATAATAATATAATATTAATAATAATAATCTACAGGGGGAGACAGAAAGCTCTGTGGTGTAGTGGCTAGAGCACAGGCCTGGGAGTCAGAAGGTCATGGGTTCTAATCCAGCTCTGCCACTTGTCTGCTGTGTGACCTTGGGCAAGTCACTTCACTTCTCTGGGCCTCAGTTCCCTCATCTGGAAAATGGGGATTAAGATTGTGAGCCCCACGTGGGACAACCTGATCACCTTGTATCCTCCCCAGCGCTTAGAACAGTGTTTTGCACATAGTAAGTGCTTAATAAATGCTATTATTATTATTATTATTATTATTATTATTATTAATCTACAGGGGGAGACAGAAAGCTCTGTGGTGTAGTGGCTAGAGCACAGGAATGCGAGTCAGAAGGTCATGGGTTCTAATCCAGCTCTGCCACTTGTCTGCTGTGTGACCTTGGGCAAGTCACTTCACTTCTCTGGGCCTCAGTTACCTCATCTGGAAAATGGGCTGGAGACTGAGAGCCCCATAGGGGACAGGGATAGTTTTCAACCCGATTTGCTCATATCCACCCCAGGGCTTAGTACGGTGCCTGGCACCAAGGAAGCACTTAATAAATACCACAATTATTATTATTATCATGAAATGAATAAATTATGGCATGCACATAATAATAATAATAATTTTGGTCTTTGTTAAGCGCTTACTATGTGCAAAGCACTGTCCTAAGCGCTGGGGAGGGTACAAGGCGATCAGGTTGGCCCGTGTGGGGCTCACACTGAGGGAGGGGTGAGTAAAGGGTGCAAATCCAAGTGTATTCATTCAATTCATTCATTCAAGCATATTTATTGAGCGCTTACTGTGTGCAGAGCACTGTACTAAGCGCTTGGGAAGTACAAGCTGGCAACATCTAGAGACGGTCCCTACCCAACAGCGGGCTCACAGTCTAGAAGGGGGAGACAGAGGACAAAGTGCAAGGGATTAAATCCTGCTCCCTCCTACTTAGACTCTGCAATAATAGTAATAATGATGGGATTTGTTAAGCGCTTACTATGTGCAAAGCACTGTTCTAAGCACTGGGGGGATACAAGGTGATCAGGTTGTCCCACGTGGGGCTCACAGTCTTCATCCCCATTTTACAGATGAGGTAACTGAGGCACAGAGAAGTTAAGTGGCTTGCCCAAGGTCACGCAGCTGACAAGTGGCGGAGCCAGGATTCGAACCCATGAACTCTGACTCCCGAGGCCGGAGTCAAGCTGCTTCTCTGTACCCCATGTGGGATGGGGACTGAGCCTGACTTGATTAACTCACATAATGATAATAATAATAATAATAATAATAATGGCATTTGTTAAGTGCTTACTATGTGCAAAAGCACTGTTCTAAGCGCTGGGGGGGGGGGGATACAAGGTGATCAGGTTGTCCCACGTGGGGCTCACAGTCTTAATCCCCATTTTACAGATGAGGGAACTGAGGCTCAGAGAAGTGAAATGACTTGCCCAAGATCACACAACAGACATGTGGGGGAGCCAGGATTCGAACCCATGACCTCTGACTCCCAAGCCCGGGCTCTTTCCACCAAGCCACGCTGCATCTACCCCAACGTTTAGAACAGTGCTTGACCCATAGTAAGTGCTTAACTAATGCAATGATAATGATAATAATAAAAAGAATAAGAATACTAAATAAGCTCATCACGGGCAGGAATTCTGCCTATGGACTCTAATTAATAATAATAATAATAATAATGGTATTTGTTAAGCGCTTACTATGTGCAAAGCACTGTTCTAAGCGCTGGGGAGGTTACAAGGTGATCAGGTTGTCCCACAGGGGGCTCACAGTTTTAATCCCGATTTTACAGATGAGGGAACTGAGGCACTGAGAAGTTGATTTGCCCAAAAGTCACACAGCTGACAGTTGGTGGAGCCGGGATTTGAACCCATGACCTCTGACTCCAAAGCCCGGGCTCTTTCCACTGAGCCATGCTGCTGTTGGACTCTCCAAAGCGCCTAGTACAGTGCTCTATAAATACCATTAATTAATTGATTTTCAAATGGCTTGTGTCTGTCAGCCTCCTCCATTAGATTCAAAGCTCCCTGAAGGCAGGCACAATTTTTCCTACTCCACTGTTCCCTCCCAAGTGTTTAGTACAAGAGAAGCAGCGTGGCTCAGTGGAAAAAGCCCGGGATTTGGAGTCAGATGTCAGGGGTTCGAATCCTGGCCCCCCCCCACATGTCTGTTGTGTGATCTTGGGAAAGTCATTTCACTTCTCTGAGTCTCAGTTCCCTCATCTGTAAAATAATAATAATAATAATAATGGCATTTAGTAAGCGCTTACTATGTGCAATGCACCATTCTAAGCGCTGGGGAGGTTACAAGGTGATCAGGTTGTCCCACGGGGGGCTCACAGTCTTAGTCCCCATTTTACAGAAGAGGGAACTGAGGCCCAGAGAACTTAAGTGATTTGCCCAAAGTCACACAGCTGACACTTGGTGGAGCAGGAATTTGAACCCATGACCTCTGACTCCAAAGCCCGCGCTCTTTCCACTGAGCCACGCTGCTTCTCTAAAAAGGGGATTAAGACTTTGAGCCCCACGTGGGACAACCTGATCACCTTGCATCCCCCCCCCCCAGCGCTTAGAACAGTGCTTTGCACATAGTAAGCGCTTAACATTGAGAAGCAGCGTGGCTCAATGGAAAGAGCCCGGGCTTTGGAGTCAGAGGCCATGGGTTCAAATCCCGGCTCCGCCAATTGCCAGCTGTGTGACTTTGGGCAAGTCACTTCACTTCTCGGTGCCTCAGTTCCCTCATCTGTAAAATGGGGATGAAGACTGTGAGCCCCCCCTGGGACAACCTGATCACCTTGTAACCTCCCTAGCGCTTAGAACAGTGCTTTGCACATAGTAAGCGCTTAATAAATGCCATCATTATTATTATTATTATTATTAACAAATGCCATCATCATTATTATTATTATTATCATTATGTGAGTTAATCAAGTCAGGCACAGTCCCCATCCCACATGGGGTACAGAGAAGCAGAGAAGTAGAAGCAAAAGTAGAGAAGCAGCATGACTCCGGGCATATATACTTAATTTCTCGGGGCCTCAGTTACCTCATCTGTAAAATGGGGATTAAGACTGGGAGCCCCCCGTGGGACAACCTGATCACCTTGTAACCTCCCCAGCGCTCAGAACAGTGCTTTGCACAGAGTAAGCGCTTAATAAATGCCATCATCATCATCATTATTATTATTATTACAGTGCTCTGCACACGGCAGTCACTCGATAAATACCATTAATTGATTACCTGATCTGTGACTGGCTTGTGTCTGTCTCCCCTCACTAGACCGTGAGCTCACTGTGAGCAGGGATTGTCACTCTTTATTGCCGTCCTGTACTTTCCCAGAGCGCTTAGTACAGTGCTCTGCACACAGTAAGTGCTGAATAAATACGATTGAATAGCCTCTTCCATTAGATTCACAGCTCCACCGTACTCTCCCAAGCATTTAGTCCAGTGCTCTGCGTACATTAGACGCTCAGTAGATACTACCGACTGGAGTTCTTTGGGAAATTATCTAATTAAAATGAATTCTCCCTACCCTATTGCATTATGCCACCAATCATTTTCCATCTTTTAATAGTCCTTCAGTGAGCACCGCAAAAATGCATCCCGGTCAACTCCGTGCGTGATTCGATCCCCGACGGAGAACCTGCCCCATGCAAATATCGTTTATCCCCACTCCTCTTTTTAAATCTTCTGATGGTAGGAACCTTCAGGCTTCAGGAAACTTGTGCTAAAACGAGGCTTGATGATTCGTACGTTATTATCGTAATACCGAGGGATATTCTTATTAATAATTTCGAGGGCAAAACTGCAGAGAACCACAAAGATCTACAAAATTCTTCCGCAGGTTGGCGTCGATGAAGCCCACTTAGCTTGGGCTGCTCCTGAGGCTCACGTTCGGTGAGACTCCCTTCTGGTTGCACGGATTTGGCTTTCTCACACATCCCCTTCTCTGGAGAAATCTTTTTAGGCCTGAAAATCTTGTGGAAAGTATTTTCTCTTAAGAATGCCATTCTTCACCAGAATGGAATGTCCAGAAAGAACAGGTTGAAATGTAATGTGTTGCCACTGGGTTAAAGACTCTTATCGGTCTGTTTGCCTTCTCAAAATGAGGGCAAGACTCAGAATGTGCTAAAATCCCACAGTATGGTACTAAATAAGGTACTAATGTGGTACTAAAAAGCATTCTGAGATTTTGCCGGAAAAATGATCCATTGAGTATTCTTCAAAGCAACCATATAGGAAAACGCAAAAATGGGCCTGCAATTCAAACGTTTGTGGCCATTTTGCATCAAGCGTGCGTTGTTTTTTTTTACAAAACACGCTGGATGACTGTCAGCTCCTTGAGGGCAGGCATGACGTCTTCTACCCCCATTGGATTCTCCCAAGTAGGCTCTGGATTCATACTATTAAGGAATTGATATTGATTGATGGATAGATGAGTTGGCAAAAATATAACCGGCCTGCCTGAAACCAGAAAACACAAATAAGCTGTACAGGGCATAGGAAATGAACCTTTCCATCGGGGATGTTTCTCCGAAACAAACTTCTAAAACCCGATAAAGTCAGCATCTCGAATTATCATTGTAGACTTCTGAATCAGCACAGTCGGCCTTCGATTTGGGCAAGCACTGCTAAATATTCATTCATTCAATCGTGTTTATTGAGCGCTTACCGTGTGCAGAGCACTGGACTAAGCGCTGGGGATGTACAAGTCGGCAACATATAGAGAGGGTCCCTACCCAACAACGGGCTCACAGTCTAGAAGGGGGAGACGGACAACAAAATAGAACATGTAGACAGGTGTCAAAACTGTCAGAATAAACAGAATTATAGCTATATGCATATCATTAATAAAATTAATAGAGTAGTAAATATGTACAAGTAAAATAGAGTAATAAATCTGTACAAATATTTAGGGAAGCAGTGTGGCTCAGTGGAAAGAGCACGGGCTTGGGAGTCAAGAGGTCATGGGTTCTAATCCCGGCTCTGCCGCTTGTCGGCTGTGTGACTTTGGGCAAGTCACTTAACTTCTCTGTGCCTCAGCTACCTCATCTGTAACATGGGGATTAAGACTGTGAGCCCCACGTGGGACAACCTGATCACCTTGTATCATCATCATCAATCGTATTTATTGAGCGCTTACTGTGTGCAGAGCACTGTACTAAGCGCTTGGGAAGTACAAATTGGCAACATATAGAGACAGTCCCTGCCCAACAGTGGGCTCACAGTCTAAAAGGGGGAGACAAAACCAAACATACTAACAAAATAAAATAAATAGAATAGATATGTACAAGTGAAATAAATAAATAGAGTAATAAATATGTACAAACATCTATACATATATACAGGTGCTGTGGGGAAGGGAAGGAGGTAAGATGGGGGGATGGAGGGGGGACGAGGGGGAGAGGAGGGAAGGGGCTCAGTCTGGGAAGGCCTCCTGGAGGAGGTGAGCTCTCAGTAGGGCCTTGAAGGGAGGAAGAGAGCTAGTTTGTATCCTCCCCAGAGCTTAAAACAGTGCCTTTCACATAGTAAGTGCTTAACAAACGCCATCATTATTATTATTATTATATACAAGTACTGTGGGGAGGGGAAGGAGGTAGGGTGGGGTGAGGCGATGGGGAGGAGGAGAGGGAAAAGGGGGCTCAGTCTGGGAAGGCCTCCTGGAGGAGGCGAGCTCTCAGAAGGGCTTTGAAGGGAAGAAGAGAGCTAGTTTTGCGGATGTGTGGAGGGAGGGCATTCCAGGCCAGGGGAAGGACGTGGGCCGGGGGTCAATGGCGGGACAGGGGAGAACGAGGCACAGTGAGGACGTTAGCGGCAGAGGAATGTTGTTGTATTAGGAGAAGATAAAGAAGGAGGAGGAGGGGAAGAAAGAGGAGGAGAAGCAAGAGGGGGAGGAGGAGGAAGAGATAACCTTGTTCCAAGTGGGACTGTCACATCTTCTTTCGCCTCTCTCCCACGAAGGTTCCCTGGGCTGCCAGTGGATCCCTCCACCTCCCCGGCCCACTAAGCCTATCATCATCATCATCAATCGTATTTATTGAGCGCTTACTATGTGCAGAGCACTGTACTAAGCGCTTGGGAAGTACAAATTGGTAACATATAGAGACAGTCCCTACCCAACAGTGAGGAAAGCCTATCGCTGCGGGGTTGCCCGGCTGGCCAGAGCTAGCACTTGGCAGGGGAATCGGCAGGGAGGGAGGAAGGGAGTTCATGCGGAATAAGGGGGCCGGGCCCAGCTGGGCAGCGGGAAGAAAAGGGAGAGCGGGGGCACACGCTCAACTGTGACCGCACCAGTTCTGTGACAGGATTTTGAACTCGGACACGACAGTTGCCGAGCCCCAAAAACGCTGCCAAAAACAAAAAAAAGGGTTTGTTCTTGTCAATCTCAACTGTCACAACCTTCTCTGGCCGGGGAATGGTGGCCGCACAAATTTCAAACCTAGAGGGATGAGATTTCGAGGCCGTACGTTGATGTGCAATTAATCTTTCCGGTTCAGAACCTCAAGGAACCACTTAGTTTTGGTCACAGATGTAATGAGCTTGACCGTCTCATCGCGAGGCCCGATAAGCTCGCTTCTCCTAATGCCTGAATGTAGTCCCTGGTCACACGCTCGACAACTCCGGAAGAAGTTCCAATGGTTTCAGTTAGATTTGCTCATTGTGGGCAGGGAATGTGTCTACCAACTCCATTGCATCGCACTCTCCCAACGGCTTGGTACAGTGCGGGGGAAAGGGCAGCAGAACAACATAATAATAATAATAATAATGATGGCATTTATTAAGCGCTTACTATGTGCAAAGCACTGTTCTTAGACCGTCTTGAAGCCTCAGGCCCAAGGCTCATCCGTCGATCCCGTCAGGACGCTCTCTGGTCACTCTCCTAATTTTCATAACCCGAATCCTCATCATCCTCACTGTAGTATTCGTTCAGCACTTTCCGTATGCCAAGCACGGAGCTACGTGCTAGTGTAGCTACATAATCATCACATTAGACTGTGAGCCCACTGTTGGGTAGGGACTGTCTCTATATGTTGCCAATTTGTACTTCCCAAGCGCTTAGTACAGTGCTCTGCACACAGTAAGCGCTCAATAAATATGATTGATGATGATCAGACACTGTCCTAGTCCCACACAGTCTAAAAGTGGGTGGAAGCACAGGTATGGCTTTTAAACACCGAGCCCTAACTGGGACAGCGACTGTGGCCAACCTGATGAACTTGTATTTCATTCATTCATTCAATCGTTTTTATTGAGCGCTTACTGTGTGCAGAGCACTGTGCTAAGCGCTTGGGAAGTACAAATCGGCAACACACAGAGACGGTCCCTACCCAACAACGGGCTCACAGTCTAGAAGGGGGAAGACAGAAAACAAAACAAAACAAGTAGACAGGTGCATAGTATTTGTGAGGCACTTACTATGTGCCGAGCACCGTTCTAAGCGCTGGGATAGATACGAGGTAATCAGGTGGGGCACCATGTGGGGCTCACAGTCTTAATCCCCATTTTACAGATGAGGGAACGGAGGCCCAGAGGCCCAAAGTCACACAGCTTTGGCGGGGCCGGGATTAGAACCCACGACCTTTGACTCTCAGGCCCGGGCTCTTTCCATTAAGCCATGCTGCTTCTCAATCCTCTACCGAAGTGCTCAGAAAAGTGCTTGACACATAGTAAGCACTTAACAAATACAATAATAATAATAAAACAATAATAATAATAGGCAACGGATCTCCATTTTACAGAGGAGGAAACTAAGGCATAATGAAGCTAAATGACTTGCCCAGGGTGACACAACTTTAGACCCCACAGTAGATGCTCACTAAACACCTTTGGGTGACTGGGGACTGCACCTGGTTCTCCTAAACATGGAAGCGGTATTCTTGCAGAATCCATCAGTGATATTTATTGAGTGCTTACTGGGTGCCAAGAAAGCACTGTACTAAACGCTTGTGCAGTGGTAGACAAATTCTCTGCCCGCAAGGAGTTTACAGTCTAGAGGGGAGCTTGCAGTTGAGTTGGTCTAGGGAAGTTAGGGAAGCAATGTGGCCTATTGGAAAGAGCTCAAGCCTGGGAGTTAGAGGACCTGGATTCTAATCTTGGCTCTGCCACTTGTTTGCTGTGTGACCTTGGGAAAATCATTTAGCTTTACTGTGCCTCAGTTTCCTCAACTGTAAAATGGGGATTCAGCACCTCTTCTCCCTCCTGCTTAGACTGAGAGCCCCACGTGGGTCAAGGACTGTGTCTGACCCGACCGATTTCTATCTACCCCAGAGTTTAGAACGATGCTTGACACCTAATAAGCACTTAACAAATACTATAAAAAAAAAGCCGAGAGTTGCCTAGGATCACAGAGCAGGCACCTGGCAGAGCCAGGATTAGAACCCAGGCCCTCGGACTCCCAGGCCTGTGTTTTTTCCACTAGGCCATCCTGCTCCTCATGATACTTAGACTAATAAGTTATTTAACTTTTCCGTGCCCCGGTTACCTCATCTGTAAAATGGGGATTGTGACTGTGAGCCCCATGTGAGACATGGACTGCATCCAACCTGATTAGCATGTATCTATCTATCCCAGTGCCTGGCACATAGTAAGCGACGAACAAATACCGTTAAATTTTAAAAAAATATGATGAAGAAATGCAACTTTCACACGTGGGACAAACTGATCACCTTGTATCCTCCCCAGCGCTTAGAACAGTGCTTTGCACATAGTAAGCGCTTAACAAATGCCGTCATTATTATTTTATTATTCCACTGCCTCTGGCCCCCACCACCAATTCCAGATACTTAAGCTCCTCTTGAAGCCTCTGGTCCCCCCTCTTTCTTCCTTTCTAGTGCTCACTGACCTCATTACTTTTTGATAAAATAGAGACTTCCCCAGGGGTCAACTTTGCTTCTTCTATTCAACCCCTCATCACCTCCCAACTGGATGACTGTAACAGAATCTTTCGCAGTCCCCCTGTCTCAAGCCACTCCCGTCTTCATTTGCTAGAGGTCCTATGTCATTCAGAATACATCTTTTCCTTCTTCCCAAACCCTCAATACCTCATAATTTCATCTCCCAAAAAACCAAACACTCCTCACTTGGCTTGAAAGCTCTCCATCAACTGTTTCCTCACTTAGCTACAAGTCGGTCTCATCTTCCACCTCACCCAGACTCGGACTCTGCACTTCTAAGATACCTTCTAGACTGTGAAGGTAGGGACCGTCTCTGCATGTTGCCAACTTGTACTTCCCAAGCGCTTAGTACAGTGCTCCGCACACAGTAAGCGCTCAATAAATACGATTGAATGAATGATAATAACAATAATGGTGTTTATTAGGTGATTACTGTATCAAGCACAGTGCTTACAAAATCAGATCAGACATAGTCTGATCGCAGTCCAAGGAGGGGGGAGGGGAGCAGGACTGCAACCCTATTTTACAGATGAGAAAACTGAGACACAGAGAAGTTGTGACTTGCCCAATGTCACACAGCAGGACAGCATGCACACACGCACACACATACATGCAGTAGAGCCAGGACTAGAACCCATTCGTTCATTCAATCATATTTATTGAGCGCTTACTGTGTGCGGAGCACTGTACGAAGCACTTGGAGAGTACAATTCAGCAATAGATAGACACAATCCCTACCCAACAACGGGCTCACCCATGTCTCGTGACCCCAGGTCCTGTGCTTTTTCCACTAGGCTACACTGCTCCAAAACATGAAGCAACTTTTTGATTGTAGTGTAATAAGTCGCTTCTCCCTGAACTCATACATACCACTGAAAGACGAAAATCATTCATTCGTATTTATTGAACGCTTACTGTGTGCACAGCACTATACTAAGCGCTTGGGAAGTACAAGTCGGCAACATATAGAGACGGTCCCTACCCAACAACGGGCTCACAGTCTGGAAGGGGGAGAATCCTTATAGCAAGAGTCTTTCTTCTATTTTTATTAGGCCGAGAGAGAAAGCGGAAAGTTGACTTAGGAAGTAGAGGGAAAGTCTCATTATGGGTATCAGGAGCTGTGTAAATCAGTGTCCCTTTCAAGATGCATATAATACTAACCTCCCCAAAGAAGATTACTGGTATTAATTATTGTTTGGAACATACTTTTCATCCTCGCAGGTAAAGTATGAATTAGTGGCTTCAAGGTTTGTCATCGGCTTTCTCCATCTTCCATTCGGGATCTCCTCACCCGCTACTCCGCAAGCCCGCTGTCTTCTGTACCTCACTCTCGGCTCTCCCACCTCCACTGTCCTCCTGGTCTGGCCTTCCAACCCCTGCCCGGATCTACTAGATCACTGCTTCCCTGCCCCCACATCATCAAAGCCCTAAGGAGAAGAAAAAAAAGCACTTCAAAAAATCCCATTTTCTCCGGGAAGATTTCCTTGGTGAAGTCCCAGCACCCAATGGAGTCAACAACCTATCCTGTAAACCCATCCTCGGCACTGCTGCGGATTTTTATATTCAATTATTTGCTCAGCTATTCCATCCTGACACAATCGTGTTACTAGTTGTACCGCGTTCTTCCTTCTGCTCCCCGTATTTGTAAAGAATTGACGTTGGGCTCGCCCTCCCCGGGCCCGGTTCAAAAGCGACCACTGACGGATGACGAGCCCGCCGACTCTCGCCAAGCGGCTATTTCGTGTCTCCTCTTGGATGGGTGTCCCCGTGACTCTAACCATTCCCCCTTAGGCTCAGCAGCCTGGCCTTGGAGTAGCGGTATTCCACCAATTCTAATGTTTCCCAAAGAAACCGGAGTCGTATAAAGCCGAGGGGTCACTCTTTCATTCATTCATTCATTCATTCATTCATTCATTCGTATTTATTGAGCGCTTACTGGGTGCAGAGCACTGTACTAAGCGCTTGGGAATCAATCAATCAATCAATCGTATTTAGTGAGCGCTTACTGTGTGCAGAGCACTGTACTAAGCGCTTGGGAAGTACAAGTTGGCAAAATATAGAGACGGTCCCTACCCAACAGTGGGCTCACAGTCTAGAAGGGGGAGACAGAGAATAAAACCAAGCATATTAACAAAATAAAATAGAATAGATATGTACAAGTAAAATAAATAGAGTAATAAATCCGTACAAACATATATACAGGTGCTGTGGGGAAGGGAAGGAGGTAAGATGGAGGGGGGGGGGATGGAAAGGGCGAGGAGGGGGAGAGGAAGGAGGGGGCTCAGTCTGGGGAAGTATGAGTTCATTGATTCATTTATTCAATAGTATTTATTCAGCAGTTACTGTGTGCAGAGCTCTGTACTAAGCGCTTGGGAAGTACGAGTTGGCAACATATAAAGACGGTCCCTACTCAACAATGGGCTAGGCCCGGCCCGCCTCGACGGGCGACATGGCTGTTGAGCACGGCACGGCTGGAGGAGGTGCCAAGACCCCAAGAGGCGGGCCAGCCAGCCAATGAGCGCGCAGCCAGAGAGCGCCAGCCAATGAGCGCGTCAGCCAGGGAGCGCCAGCCAATGAGCGCCGCGGTCACCGAGCGACCCAGCCAATGAGCGCCGCAGCCAACTGCCCCTCCACAGGGGGCGCCAGCCGAGCCGCCGCTCTGTTCCTCGCGCGCGCTGGGAGCGGCCGTGAAGGGGCAGGTCCGCCATTTTCCAGGTTAGGCCGTTGGGGGGTCGTTGCGAGATTGTGGGGGGAAATAATGGTCGTTTTAGTACCCCTTTAATGGCGGGGGGGGGGGAGGGGGGCGCGGATCAGATCAGTCAGTTCGGACTGGGCCGTAGTTATTTGTGTTGGTTAAGCTTTTGTTGTGCGCAACGGGCCCTCTGAGGGACTGAGAAACCGCGCCCACAGGTCGCTTCCTCCGGGCTTTTTTCCCCCCGACTGGGGAAGACCCCGGCCCCTTCGCCACCGATTTTAATTTCGAAAGCAACGCAGTTCTAAGGTGTGCGGGTGTGGCGTCGGTTGGCCCGCCTTCGCCCGCCCGTCGCCTCAGGCCGCCCCGCGCCCTCCATCTCTTCTTCTTCACGCCCCCCCCGCCGTCCACTTTCTCCAAGCCGGTAATGCGATCGGTTGATTGATTCATTGAGCGATTAATGAAGTGATTTCGGCGCCGAAGATGAAGTAATTAGTGAATAGAGGGTCGGGGGAGGGGGAAGGGTGGGGTGAGGGAAACCGTTTGGGCGGGAACCATGTGGTGGCCGAGTGGCCAAAGCGTGGACCGGGGAGTCATTCATTCATTCAATCATCATCATCAATCGTATTTATTGAGCGCTTACTGTGTGCAGAGCACTGTGCTAAGCGCTTGGGAAGTCCAAGTCGGCAACATCTAGAGACGGTCCCTACCCAACAGTGGGCGCACAGTCTAAAAGGGGGAGACAGAGAACAAAACCCAACCTACTAACAAAATAAATAGAATAGATATGTAGAAGTAAAATAAATAGAGTCTTCAATCCTTCCCAAGCGCTTAGTGTGGTGCTCTGCACACAGTAAGCGCTCAATAAATGCGATTGAATTGCATTTTATGATGCACTAGTGACTTAAAAATTAATTCACCTTTCAAATATGTCTAATTTACTCACCAGGAGTAATTTCCCTATTAGAAAGCCAAGACTAAGCAATTGCCTATACACTCATCATCAATCGTATTTATTGAGCACTTACTGTGTGCAGAGCACTGGACTAAGCGCTTGGGAAGTCCAAGTTGGCAACATATAGAGACAGTCCCTACCCAACAGTGGGCTCACAGTCTAAAAGGGGGAGACAGAGAACAAAACCCAACCTACTAACAAAATAAAATAAATAGATATGTACAAGTAAAATAAATAAATAAATAGAGTCTTCAATCCTTCCCAAGCGCTTAGTGCGGTGCTCTGCACACAGTAAGCGCTCAATAAATGCGATTGAATTGCATTTTATGATGCACTAGTGACTTAAAAATTAACTCACCTTTCAAATATGTCTAATTTACTCACCAGCAGTAATTTCCCTATTAGAAAGCCAAGACTGATCAATTGCCTATACACTCATCATCATCATCAATCGTATTTATTGAGCGCTTACTGTGTGCAGAGCACTGGACTGAGCGCTTGGGAAGTCCAAGTTGGCAACATCTAGAGACGGTCCCTACCCAACAGTGGGCTCACAGTCTAAAAGGGGGAGACAGAGAACAAAACCCAACCTACTAACAAAATAAAATAAATAGAATAGATATGTACAAGTAAAATAAATAAATAGAGTCTTCAATCCTTCCCAAGCGCTTAGTGCGGTGCTCTGCACACAGTAAGCGCTCAATAAATGTGATTGAATTGCATTTTATGATGCACTAGTGACTTAAAAATTAACTCACCTATCAAATATGTCTAATTTACTCACCAGCAGTAATTTCCCTATTAGAAAGCCAAGACTAAGCAATTGCCTATACACTCATCATCATCATCAGTCGTATTTATTGAGCGCTTACTGTGTGCAGAGCACTGGACTAAGCGCTTGGGAAGTCCAAGTTGGCAACATATAGAGACGGTCCCTACCCAACAGTGGACTCACAGTCTAAAAGGGGGAGACAGAGAACAGAACCCAACCTACTAACAAAATAAAATAAATAGAATAGATATGTACAAGTAAAATAGAGTCTTCAATCCTTCCCAAGCGCTTAGTGCGGTGCTCTGCACACAGTAAGTGCTCAATAAATGCGATTGAATTGCATTTTATGCATTTTATGATGCACTAGTGACTTAAAAATTAATTCACCTTTCAAATATGTCTAATTTACTCACCAGGAGTAATTTCCCTATTAGAAAGCCAAGACTAAGCAATTGCCTATACACTCATCATCATCATCAATCGTATTTATTGAGCGCTTACTGTGTGCAGAGCACTGTACTAAGTGCTTGGGCAGTACAAATTGGCAACATATAGAGACAGTCCCTACCCAACAGTGGGCTCACAGCCTAAAAGGGGGAGACAGAGAACAAAACCCAACCTACTAACAAAATAAAATAAATAGAATAGATATGTACAAGTAAAATTAATAAATAAATAGAGTAACAAATATGTACAAACATATATACATATATACAGGTGCTGTGGGGAAGGGAAGGAGGTAAGATGGGGGGATGGAGAGGGGGACGAGGGCCAACTGCAAATGTTAGACTACCCAACCTAATCAACTGTCTACAGCATTTCCTGAGGAACCTAAGGTGTTAGTTGAAATAAAACCGAGCTAATTGCTGTATATCCGGAGCATTTAGGAAGATCGCAACTCAAAGAAGTAGCATTGAAAATAGTGCTAGGCCCTGCATGTAGCATGGAAACATCTTCACAAAAGAGGGGATTGATCATATTTATTGTGCACTTAACTGTGTAGAGCACTGTACTAAGTGCTAGCGAGGGTATAACAGAGTTGTTACACATGTTCTTTGCCACAAGGCGTGTACAGTCTGAATTTCAATCAATCAATTGTACATATTTATTAGTCTATTTATTTTACTTGTACATATCTATTCTATTTATTTTATTTTGTTAGTATGTTCGGTTTTGTTCTCTGTCTCCCCCTTTTAGACTGTCTCTATATGTTGCCAACTTGGACTTCCCAAGCGCTTAGTACAGTGCTCTGCACACAGTAAGCGCTCAATAAATACGATTGATTGATTCTATCGCATTTATTGAGCGCTTACTGGGTGCAGAGCACTGCACTAAGCGCTTGGGTTCTCTCCCAGCGCTGCCTTTCGGCCTGTGATTTTTGAGGGAGAATTCGTGTCAATTCACTGGGCTTCAACTGCAGAGTGTGGGTTAACGACCATATTATATGGTACTTTTTAAACGCCACCCCCGGGCCTCCCCTTTTCGACTGTCAGGGACAGTGTCCGATCCGATCCTATTGCGTCTACCCCAACCCGTGGTACAGTGTTTGGCACCCCGTGAGCGCTTCCGTGAGCCCGTTGTTGGGTAGGGACCTATTGCCGAATCGTATTTATTGAGCGCTTACAGTGTGCAGAGCACTGTACTAAGCGCTTGGGAAGTACAAGTTGGCAACATATAGAGACAGTCCCTACCTAACAGCGGGCTCACAGTCTAGAAGGCTCAATAAATGAATAGCCCCCCGTGGGACAACCCGATCACCTTGTAGCCTCCCCAGCGCTTAGAACGGTGCTTAGCACATAGTAAGCGCTTAATAAATGCCATCATCATACTTCAAAGGCCTACTGAAAGCTCACCTCCTCCAAGAGGCTTTCCCAGACTGAGCCCCCTTTTTCCTCTCCTCCTCCCCATTTCCCCCGCCCTAACTCCTTCCCCTCCCCGCGGCACCTGTATATATGTTTGTACAGATTTATTACTCTATTTTACTTGTACATATTTACTATTCTATTTATTTTGTTACTGATGTGCATCTAGCTTTAATTCTATTTGTTCTGACGACTTATTCATTCAATCGTATTTATTGAGCGGTTACTGTGTGCAGAGCACCGTACTAAGCGCTTGGGAAGTACAAGTTCATTCATTCATTCAGTCGTATTTATTGAGCGCTTACTGTGTGCAGAGCACTGTACTAAGCGCTCGGGAAGTACAAGTTCATTCATTCATTCATTCATTCAGTCGTATTTATTGAGCGCTTACTGTGTGCAGAGCACCGTACTAAGCACTTGGGAAGTACAAGTTGGCAACATATAGAGACGGGCCCTACCCATCAGCGGGCTCTAGATGTTGCCGGCTTGTATTTCCCAAGCGCTTAGTACGGTGCTCTGCACACAGTAAGCGCTCAATAAATACGATTGACTGAATGAAATACGATTGAATGAATGAATGAAATGCCGTGCCACTGCGATTATCATTGTGATTCTTGCAAACGTTGTTGTCAGCAGCCTCCCAAAGTACAACATGAGGGTTTAACCCGACGAGCATTACTGAGAGCTCACCTCCTCCAGGAGGCCTTCCCAGACTGAGCCCCTTCCTTCCTCTCCCCCTCTTCCCCCTCTCCATCCCCCCCATCTTACCTCCTTCCCTTCCCCACAGCACCTGTATATATGTTTGTACATATTTATTACTCTATTTATTTTACTTGTACATATCTATTCTATTTATTTTATTTTGTTAGTGTGTTTGGTTTTGTTCTCTGTCTCCCCCTTTTAGACTGTGAGCCCACTGTTGGGTAGGGACTGTCTCTAGATGTTGCCAATTTGTACTTCCCAAGCGCTTAGTACAGTGCTCTGCACATAGTAAGCGCTCAATAAATACGATTGATGATGATGATGATGAGCATTTTCCCCCTGCGCGTTGTTTCTCCCCCATCTCCCGGCGCTCAATGAATACGATGGAATGAAAACAGCCTCCCCGCCCAGCCTGGTTGAGGAGAGCACTTCGGAGAGCACCTGCTAGCCCGGGGCCATTTGCGCATCGTGACCAGTAATAATAACGATGGCATTTATTAAGCGCTTACTATGTGCAAAGCACTGTACTGAGCGCTGGGTAGTGGACGGAGAGGTGTGCCACTCAGGCTCTCCGGCCCGCGATGGGCCTTGACATCCCTCCCTTCCTCCCTCGTCGGCCCCGAAGGCAGTCATCATCATCATCATCATCATCAATCGTATTTATTGAGCGCTTACTATGTGCAGAGCACTGTACTAAGCGCTTGGGAAGTACAAATTGGCAACCTATAGAGATAGTCCCTACCCAACAGTGGGCTCACAGTCTAAAAGGGGGAGACAGAGAACAAAACCAAACATACTAACAAAATAAAATAAATAGGATAGATATGTACAAGTCAAATAAATAAATAAATAGAGTAATAAATATGTAGAACCATATATACATATATACAGGTGCTGTGGGGAAGGGAAGGAGGTAAGACGGGGGGATAGAGAGGGGGACGAGGGGGAGAGGAAGGAAGGGGCTCAGTCTGGGAAGGCCTCCTGGAGGAGGTGAGCTCTCAGCAGGGCCTTGAAGGGAGGAAGAGAGCTAGCTGCCGGGCCTAGTGTACTTTAAGCTTTAAGCTTAGTGTACTTTAAGCTTAGTGTACTTTATAGGGTAACTTTTATTACCCTATTTATTTATTTATTTTACTTGTACCTATCTATTCTATTTATTTTATTTTGTTCGTATGTTTGGTTTTGTTCTCTGTCTCCCCCTTCTAGACTGTGAGCCCACTGTTGGGTAGGGACTGTCTCTATATGTTGCCAGCTTGTACTTCCCAAGCGCTTAGTACAGTGCTCTGCACACAGTAAGCGCTCAGTAAATACGATTGATTGATTGATTGATTGATTTAAGCGCTTAGTACAGTCCTCCGTACACAGTAAGCGCCCAATAAATACGATTGATGGATTGATTGATTGATTTAAGCGCTTAGTACAGTCCTCCGCACACAGTAAGCGCCCAATAAATACGATTGAATGAATGAATGGGCGCGGCTAGGATGCCCAGTGCCCCTTTCCAAGTTTCCCCTCCTTTCTCCGTTGCCACCCTCCCTCCCTCCCCACCCACCTCGGTGGTTTCTTTGGAGAGGCAGGAAACGAGAAAAACTAGTTGCACAGCCACTTCACAAGCATTCCAAACGGCATTCCAGGCTCTGCCCGCTCTGCTCCCACTGCTCCCAGAAGGGAAGATGGGCAGGGACCGGGGCTCCGAATGATCGAGGGTTTTCTTCCAACTGGGAAAAGGCCCGTGATTTGGCGGGGACGGCTGATCGGTGTGGCCGGGCCCGGGGACCAGTTTCGGGGCCGGGACTTGGAAGTCCGCCGTTTCCTTTGAACTGCTGAAAGTGCATGGCCAAAACCCCGGACAGAAGATACCTGGAACTGTTTTCGAGGCTGCCCCCCACTCCCTCCCTCCCTTCCTCTTTCCTCCCCCCCATCTCCCTCCTTCCCCTTCACTTCCCTTCCCCTTCCTCCCTTCCCCCATCTCCCTCTCCCTCCCTGCTTCCCTTCTTCCCATCTCCCTCTCCCCTTCTTCCCCTACCTTTCTCCCCCACCTCCTTCCCTTCTCCCATTCTCCCCCTTCCTTTCTCCCTCTCCCCCTCCCTCATCTCATCCTCCTTCACTTCCCGACCTCCCTCCCCTCTTTCTCTCCCTCATCTCCCCTTTTCAATCTCTTCCTCCCCCCAATTTCCTTCCCCCCTCCTCCTCTCCCCCTCCTCCCTCCCCCCCCCCAGATTGTAGCCTCTTGTGGGGACAGAGACTAGAGCCGAATTACTCATTTGGTGGAAAGAGCCCGGGCTTTGGAGTCAGAGGTCATGGGTTCGAATCCCGACTCCCCCACATGTCTGCTGTATGACCTTGGGCAAGTCACAATAATAATAATAATGTTGGTATTTGCTAAGCGCTTACTATGTGCAAGGCACTGTTCTAAGCGCTGGGGTAGATACAAGGTAATCTGGTTGTCCCACGTGGGACTCACAGTCTTAATCTCCTTTTTATAGATGAGGGAACTGAGGCCCAGAGAAGTGAAGTGACTTGCCCAAAGTCGCACAGCTGACAAGTGGCAGAGCCGGGATTTGAACCCACGACCTCTGACTCCAAAGCCGGGGCTCTTTCCACTGAGCCACGCTGCTTCTCCTCAGTTACCTCATCTGTAAAATGAGGGTTAAGACTGTGAGCCCCACATGGGACAACTTGATCACCTTGTAACCCCCCCAGCGCTTAGAACAGTACTCTGCACATAGTAAGAGCTTAACAAATGCCATTATTATTATTATTATTATTATTATTATTTGGTACCAACCCCTGCTCCGAGTGCAAGTCCCCGGCACAAAGCGAGCCCTGGACAAATACCATTTCGATTACTAGACTGCTTCCCTCTTCCCAAAGCACAGGCAGCTGACCGCTCCTGTGTTTTCGCCAAAACGGAATACCCTTCCCCGACCTCAATTTGTGCAGATCCTAGAAACTAGAATAGGATCAGGGTTGACCCATACACCCAGATCCCCCTATTGCCCCTCAATCCCATGTGTTTGGACTTTAAATTGGAAAGGCAAAGCCTTATATGGACAGGAAAATACTTGCTTGGCCCAGTTGCAAACATTTTTAAAATGCAATGGAGAAGGCATGATTCTGCAGCTTTGCAAAAAATTCCTTCCAATATAAAATGAACTCCATAGAACTCAATGAGTAAGAGGCATTTCCAGACTAATCTCTCATCAGCGTGGTTATCGATTGAGTGTTTACTGTGTGCGAAGTAATAATGATTAATAACAAAGGTGGTATTTGTTAAGCGCTAACTATGTGTCAAGAACTGTACTAAGTGCTGGGGTGGATACAGACAATTCAGGTTGGACACAGTCCCTGTCCCATGTACGGTTTACAGTCTCAATCCCCCTTTTACAGATGAGGACACTGAGGCACAGAGAATTCATTCAGTCATATTTATTGAGTGCTTACTGGGTGCGGAGCACCGTACTGAGCACTTGGAAAGTACAATTCAGCAATAGAGACAATCTCTGCCCACACCGGGCTTACAGTCTAGAAGGGGGAAGGCAGACGTCGAAACAAGTAAACAGGCATCAATATAAATAACTAGAATTATAGAGAAGTGAAGTGACTTGCCCAAGGTCACACAGCAGACAAGCAGACAATTTAGCTTTAATTGTATGTGTTCTGACGACTTGACACCCGTCCACATGTTTTGTTTTGTTATGTGTCCCCCTTCTAGACTGTGAGCCCGTTGTTGGGTAGGGACCGTCTCTATATGTTGCCGACTTGTACTTCCCAAGCGCTTAGTCCAGTGCTCTGCACACAGTAAGCGCTCAATAAATACGATTGAATGAATGAATGGGGGAGCTACATTCGAACCCATGACCACCTGACTGGACTAAGTAATAATAATAATAATGTTGGCATTTGTTAAGCGCTTACTATGTGCAAAGCACTGTTCTGAGCGCTGGGGAGGGGCTACAAAGTGATCAAGTTGTCCCACGTGGGGCTCACAGTCTTAATCCCCATTTTACAGATGAGGGAACTGAGGCTCAGAGAAGTTAAGTGACTTGCCCAAGGTCACACAGCAGACATGTGGCAGAGCCAGGATTCGAACCCATGATGACTAACTCCAAAGCCCGTGCTCTTTCCACTGAGGCACGCTGCTTCTCTAATGGCCTTCTAATCCTAATGCTTACTGTATGCAGAGCACTGTAATGAGAGCCCGGGAGAGCACAAATCAATAGAGTTGACAGACATGATTTTGCCCTCAAGAGGCTTAGAATCTACTGGCAGGGGCAGACATTGAAAAAATTGAAGATATGGGAAGTTGCAGAGTAGTAAGCTAAGCACGTTAAGGGGTACAGACTCAGTACATAAAGGAGGGTGAATAGATTATTAGCTAGCATGTCACTTTCCTGCACCCCATTAAAATAAATTAATATATAATACAATTAATAATTATATATATATTATTATATAATAATAATAAGAGAAGCAGCATGTCTCAGTGGAAAGAGCACGGGCTGTGGAGTCAGAGGTCATGGGTTCAAATCCCGGCTCCGCCAACTGTCAGCTGTGTGACTTTGGGCAAGTCACTTCACTTCTCTGGGCCTCAGTTACCTCATCTGGAAAATGGGGGTTAAGACTGTGAGCCTCACGTGGGACAACCTGATTACCTTGTATCCCCCAGCGCTTAGAACAGTGCTTTGCACATAGTAAGCGCTTAACAAATACCATTATTTTTGAGAAGCAGCGTGGCTCAGAGGAAAGAGCCCGGGCTTTGGAGTCAGAGGTCGTGGGTTCAAATCCTGGCTCCGCCACATGTCTGCTGTGTGACCTTGGGCAAGTCACTTCACTTCTCTGAGCCTCAGTTACCTCATCTGTACAATGGGGATTAAGACTGTGAGGCCCACATGGGACAACCTCATCACCTTGTATCCTCCCCAGCGCTTAGAACAGTGCTTTGCACATAGTAAGTGCTTAACAAATGCCATCATCATCATCAATAATAATAATAATACATTTTTAATCTCTTTCCCTGTTTTCCCTCCACCTGAGTCTGTATCCTCTAAGCATTTAAGTACTCCCTCACTCGCTTTCCCACAGCACTTACGTACCTATGCTTTGACTCAATCTCTTCTCCTTTACCTTTTAGTTTATTTTAATGTCTGTCTCCCCCTCTAGACCCTAAGTTCCTTGTGGGCAGGGAACGTGTCTGACAACTCTATTGTTTTATACTCTCCCAAGTGCTTAGTACAGTGCTTTTCCCCCGGTAAGTGCTCAATAATCAATCAATCAATCAATTGTATTTATTGAGCGCTTACTGTGTGCAGAGCACTGTACTAAGCACTTGGGAAGTACAAATTGACAATATATAGAGACAGTCCCTACCCAACAGTGGGCTCACAGTCTAAAAGGGGGAGACAGAGAACAAAACCAAACATACTAACAAAGTAAAATAAATAGAACAGATGTCTACAAGCTAAATAAATAAATAAATAAATAAATAAATAAATAAATAGAGTAATAAATATGTACAAACATATATACATATATACAGGTGCTGTGGGGAAGGGAAGGAGGTAAGATGGGGGGGATGGAGAGGGGGATGAGGGGGAGAGGAAGGAAGGGGCTCAGTTTGGGAAGGCCTCCTGGAGGAGGTGAGCTCTCAGTAGGGCCTTGAAGGGAATAAATAAATAGGGAATAAATAGGATTGGTTGATTAAAAATGATCACAACCTTTTCACCTGAGAACGAGATCATAATAATAATAATAATTGTGGTATCTTTAAGCGCTTACTATGTGCCAAGCACTGTACTAAGTGCTGGGGAAGCTACAAGATCATCGGGTCCTTTATGGGGCTCACAGCCCAAGTAGGAGGGAGGGAGAACAGGTAGTGAACCCCCATTTTGCAGATGAGGGAACTGAGGCGGAGAAAATTAGATGACTTGCCCAAGGTCACACAGCAGGTAAGTGGGAATATAAACATTCCCTTTTTCCAGAGGAAGGGAGGCCTGATTTTATATAGGTGTAGTTATCCTTCCCTCTCAAAGTAAATGCTGCTGCTGGTGAAGTTCCCCTTTGTGGGCACGTGTGGGACTGAAAAGGCCACAATGTCCCCCACGTCAAAGTGTCCCTCCTGTGCCGGCGCCGGGAGCCGGGAGCGAGAGCGAGACAATCTTACCCCCATCTTACCTCCTTCCCTTCCCCACAGCACCTGTATATATGTATATATGTTTGTACATATATATATATATATGTTTGTACATATTTGTTACTCTATTTATTTATTTATTTTACTTGTACATATCTATTCTATTTATTTTATTTTGTTAGTATGTTTGGTTTTGTTCTCTGTCTCCCCCTTTTAGACTGTGAGCCCACTGGTGGGTAGGGACTGTCTCTGTATGTTGCCAATTTGTACTTCCCAAGCGCTTAGTACAGTGCTCTGCACATAGTAAGCGCTCAATAAATACAATTGATGATGATGATGATCTCGCCCAGGTTAGTCACACACTGCCTCTGTTGGCTTTGCCCATCGCCGGTCTCCAGGTGCCAGCTCATTCATCCGACGGCTTCCTTGTCAGAGTTGCGGAAGCTTGGCGTCCTCCCTCGCCAGAAGGAAGAGGGGGAGAAGCGGGATAGGTGAGAAAGTTTCGAGGTGGCAAATTTGACCCTCCTGAGAGTGAAAAATCAGCATCATCATCAGTCGTATTTATTGAGCGCTTACTATGTGCAGAGCACTGTACTAAGCGCTTGGAAAAATGCCTATAGAAACCCACGTTCAAGGGCTCCGGAAAGATCTACTTTGAAAAACCTTGGGAAATTCAGGGAAAGGAAGTAAATGTTCCACATGCCTTGCAGAAACAAGGCGCGCATGTCTATTTTGGCTGCCTCAGTGGTCCTATGGACATTTTGAAAGAGAAGCAACGTGGCCTAGTGGATAGAGCGAGGGCCTGGGAGACGGAAGGACCTGAGTTCTAATTCTGGCTCTGCCACTTGTCCGCCGTGTGACCTCGGGCAAGTCGTTTCACTGCCCTGTGCCTCAGTGACCTCATCTGTAAAATGGGGATGAAGATGTTGAGTCCTGTGCGGGGCAGGGACTGTGTCTGACCTGACAACCTTCTATCTACCCCGGCGGACCAGTGCCTGGTAATAATAATAATAATAATAATTATGGCATTTATTAAGCGCTTACTATGTGCAAAGCACTGTTCTAAGCTCTGGGGTAGATACAAGGTAATCAGGTTGTCCCATGGGGTGCTCACAGACTTAATCCCCATTTTCCAGATGAGGGAACTGAGGCACAGAGAAGTTAAGTGACATGCCCAAAGTCACACAGCTGACAACTGGTGGTACACAGTAAGCCCCTAACAAATACCCTAAAAAGAAAAAAGAAGGAAATAGAAGAAAAGTAGACTTTTCAAGAACTTACAGTGTTTTATCCCCTGGCTCAGTGAAAATCAATCAGTCAGTCGGTCAATCGTATTTATTGAGCGCTTACTGTGTGCAGAGCACTGTACTGAGCGCTTGGGAAGTACAAGCTGGCAACATATAGAGACAGTCCCTACCCAACAGTGGGCTCACAGTCTAGAAGGGGGAGATAGAGAACAAAACCAAACATATTAACAAAATAAAATAAATAGAATAGATATGTACAAGTAAAATAAATAAATAAATAGAGTAATAAATATGTACAAACATATATACATATATACAGGTAATCCCGGCTCCACCACCTGTCAGCTGTGTGACCTTGGGCAAGTCACTTCACTTCTCTGTGCCTCAGTTGCCTCATCTGTAAAATGGGGATTGAGACTGTGAGCCCCACGTGGGACAACCTGATCACCTTGTATCCCCCCAGCGCTTAGAACAGTGCTTCGCACATAGCACTTAACAAATGCCATCATTATTATTATTATCCGCCCAGCCCCCCGCCCGCAAAAAAAGTCTTTTCCCGGAGGAATCGCTGTAGTTCTTTTGCCATAAAAATGCCGAATGCCTTCTTGTGGTTTTTGCTTCGGCGGCCTGTCTTGGGACAGGTCAGATGGCCCAAAACCGGTTAAAAAAGAAACAACAAACATAAAAATCCATCGTGGAATCATTTCTCCAGGAAGCCTCCCCTGCCTGTTCTCTCATGGCTCAGTGGAAAGGGCCTGGGCTTTGGAGTCAGAGGTCATGGGTTCAAATGCCGGCTCTGTCAATTGTCAGCTGTGTGACTTTGGGCAAGTCACTTCACTTCTCTGTGCCTCAGTTGCCTCATCTGTAAAATGGGGATTAAGATTGGGAGCCCCCCCGTGGGACAACTTTATCACCTTGTAACCTCCCCAGCGCTTAGAACAGTGCTTTGCACATAGTAAGCGCTTAATAAATGCCATTATTATTATTCTTTTAGACTGTGAGCCCACTGTTGGGTAGGGACTGTCTCTATATGTTGCCAATTTGTACTTCCCAAGCGCTTAGTCCAGTGCTCTGCACATAGTAAGCGCTCAATAAATACGATTGATGATCACCCCACCGCGTCACCCAGGCACTTGAGTCGGTCCCTCCAACCGCTCGGATGCTCGCCCCGTTCCCTACTCCCACAGCAGTTACGTCCCTCTCTGTAAACTTGTCTGCTTCTCCCTTCCAGCAATGGATCCTAATGTCTGTCTCCCTTGGTTCCCCGAAGCAAACGCTTGCGGAGTTGGCTTATAATTAATTCTGTTGCATACAGAGGGTGAGCTCCTTGTGGGCAGGGAGTGCGTTTTGGACTCTCGGTGGACTTCCCCAAGTGCCGGCAGTCCCCTGCATTTCACCCATTGGGTGCTCAATAAATACTCCGACCACTGCTCTATTACCGTGAACCTGGAGCGGTGTACAATATTGCCCTTTAATGCTCCGAGGGAGTCTATTGTTTTGTAAAAAGAATGAAGCCATGAAAAGCTTCCCACCTGGAATTTTTAAACAGGAACCCATCCATTTTTCCAGGAAGGTGTATTTTTTTCACAAAGGGCAAACGGAAAAGTTGCTTGGCCAGCGAGAAGCGGTGCAGCTCAGACACATCCTGAACTTGGAGCCGAGGCGGGTTTTGGCAGGCCATACGGGTATCGGCCCACCTTCGCCATTCCGTCTAGGTGATCCCCAAATTGGCCGCCGGATTAATTTCGTAGCAGCGGTGGTCTCATCATCATCATCAATCGTATTTATTGAGCGCTTACTGTGTGCAGAGCACTGTACTAAGTGCTTGGGAAGTACAGATTGGCAACATATAGAGACAGTCCCTACCCAACAGTGGGCTCACAGTCTAAAAGGGGGAGACAAAACCAAACATACTAACAAAATAAAATAAATAGAATAGATATGTACAAGTAAAATAAATAAATAAGTAAATAAATAGAGTAATAAGGGTCCCAGGAGAATCATTCGGCCGCCGGGATTTGGTGACAGATTGAACATGTGGGTTGAATGAGAGATGAATCGGGTGCTCTGCACACAGTAAGCGCTCAATAAATACGATTGATTGATTGATAACGCCGCTCGTCAATCAATCGGTGGTATTTACTGAGCGCTTACTATGTGCAGAGAATGGCCCCAAGTGAGTTTTTTTGGTTATGAAACTGAATTGCCCTGCCTGGCTCTTGGCGCATTGAGATCGTCGGCTGAGCTGGCTCCAGTACTCCCCGCTGGATTGGAAGCTCCTTGAGGGGAGAGACTGGATCTCCTGATGCCATTATACTCTCCCAGCCATTTAGTGCAGTGCTCTGCACGCTGTAGGCACTCAATCAGTATGGTGTGAAATTGTAAGCTCTGTGAGGGCAGAAATTGTATCTATTAACTATCGTAGTCTAGACTCTGAGCCCGTTTCTAGACTGAGCCCATTGTTGGGTACGGACTGCTGCCGAATTGTACTTTCCAAGCGCTTAGTCCAGTGCTCTGTACACAGTGAGCGCTCAATAAATGCGACTGAATGAATGTTTTCCCAGATGCGTAGCACAGTGCTCTACACAGAGTAGGCAGTCGATCAGTACTATTAAATGGAGTGATATAGGACCCATTTTTCTTCACCCCTGAAGGGCAGAGATCCTGCAGACTAGCTCTCGTTGAACTCTCCAAGCCATTAAGTGTGGTGCTCCACATTCATTCAGTTCAGTCGTATTTATTGAGCGCTTACTGTGTGCAGAGGGCTGGACTAACAGGTACTTAGTCAACGCTATTAAGCGTTTTCCAGATGAAGTAACCGAGGCACAGAGAAGTTAAGTGAGTTGCCCAAGGCCACACAGCAGACAAGTGGTGGGGCCTGAGAAGAGAACCCAGGCCCTCTGATTCCCAGGCCCGAGCTCTTTCCACTGGGCCACGCTGCTTCTCAGCACTTGGCTGCTGCCCCACAGCAGTTACGAACCTATCCCTACGCTCTACCCGTAATTTCTTTTGAGGTCTCTCTCCCCCGTAGGCTGTAAGCTCCTTGTGGGCAGGGATCGCGCCTGCCAACTCGTTGCGTGGTACTTGCGCGAGCGCGTAGTACAGTGCTGTGCACACAGTAAGCGCTCAGTCAGTGGCATCGACTGATTAATCGTATGCCCTTCCTCCTACGACGGTCATCGATATTTGTTTTTCTCACCCTCCAGCCTCCATCCGACGCCTGGAGAACCGTCTTCGTGCCCGGGCCACTTTAGTCTTGTCTCGGCCTCCTCTTCGGCGGTGACCATTTCTACCGTTGCTGTCCCGGAACTTGCCCTCCCAGGAGGATGTCATTCTTCATAGGCTGCCCAGATCACCGCTTGGTGAAGTGGACGTTGGTGAGGAGCAGTGAATATGGAAGACGTGAGTCACTCCTCTTCTTATTTCCCCTTGCCCCTTCTCCTCTCCCTCTCCTTCTCTCCTGCTTTTCCCTTCCTTTCTTGCCCTCTTCCTCTTTCCTTCTCTGCTCCCCCTCTCCTCTCTTCCCCTCTCATTGCTTTCCTTTCCCTTCCCCCCTCTTCCCCATCCCCTTATCCTCTCCTACCCCCTCATCCCTTCTTCCCCACTCTTTTGCGTCTCTTCCCCGTCTCCCTCTTTCCCTGTTTCCTCCTCCTCCCTTCCCCCATTCCCTTCTCCCTGTATACCCCCTCTCATCGCCCTTTCTCTCTCCCCCATCACTCCCCCCCATACCCTTCTCCCCCTTCCTCTCTTCTCTCCTTTGGGAGCAGTGCGTGGCTTAGTGGAGAGCGCACGGGCCTGGGCGTCAGAGGACGTGGGTTCTCATCCTGGCTCCGCCACTTGTCTGCCGTGGCAGGCCACTTCGCTTCTCTGTGCCTCGCTTGCCTCACCTGTAAAATGAGGATTAAGGCTGTGAGCCCACTGGCGGGTAGGGACTGTCTCTATATGTTGCCAACTTGTACTTCCCAAGCGCTTAGTCCAGTGCTCTGCACACAGTAAGCGCTCAATAAATACGATTGATTGATTGATTGATTGACTGTGAGCCCCACGAGGGACAACCTGGTTACCTTGCATCCACCCCCGCGCTCAGAATATCTACCCGGCGCTCAGAACAGTGCTTGGCATAGAGTAAGCGTTTAAACAAATACCACAATTATTATTACTCCCCTCTCCCCATACCCTTTCCTCTCCCTGTCCTCTCCTGTCCCTCTCTTCTCCCTCTCTACCCTCTCCCTATCACCTCTGCCTTTTTTCCCCTTGTCCCTGTTGCCTTCTCCTCCATTCCCCTGGTCTCTATCCCTTTTCCCTTCTCTCCTATAGTCTTTCTGTCACCACCCGCTTCCGTCTATCTTTCTCCCCATCCGCCCCACCTCTGTTTTGAACCTGTCCCCATTCCGCCCCGTGGATGGATAATCTGATCAGTGCGATTTTGTTCCCGTGCCCGTTTTGAAAGACGCTCTGAGCCACGCAAGGTAGGTCGTGCGGATCGCCACGAAATTCCCACAGTCGCGTCACCCGGGAGAGAGAGTAACAGTAGCGGCATTCATTGCACACCCGCTTGATGTGCCGTACTGTACTAGGGGCTTGGGAAGTACAGGATAGTGGAAGTGAAACATTCCCTGCCCACAAGGAGCCTACGCTCTAGGCACTGTAATAAGAGCCCCTGACACTTCCCATCAAACCGGCGGCTCATCATCGTCGTAAACTAGCTGAATGGCACTCTCCATTCTTGCAACATGCAGTGTTCAGAAATTACTAGTCGCAACAGTGGTGGTTAGTAACGGTATTTGTTGAGCGCCCATCGGGTGCAGTGTTCAGTCTGGAGTGCCTGGGAAAATATAACAGAAGCAGGAGACCTGTTCCCTGCCCGCGAGGAGCTTCCACTCGAAGGGGGCAGACCGGCACGGTCGTGGTCAGAGAAGCAGCGGGGCTCAGTGGAAAGAGCCCGGGCTTGGGAGTCAGAGGTCGTGAGTTCAAATCCCGGCTCCGCCACTTGGCAGCTGGGTGACCTTGGGCAAGTCAATTAACTTCCCTGGGCCTCAGTTCCCTCATCTGGAAAATGGGGATGAAGACTGTGAGCCCCCACCGTGGGACAACCTCATCACCTTGTAACCTCCCCAGCGCTTAGAACGGTGCTTTGCACGTAGTAAGCGCTTAATAAATGCCATCGTCATTATTATTATTTACAAATAAAGTAATAATAATAATGATGGTATTTGTTAAGCGCTCACTATGTGGCAAGCACCGTTCTAAGCGCTGGGGTAGATTGTCCCAGGTTGTCCCATGTGGGGCTCCCAGTCTTAATCCCCATTTCACAGATGAGGGAACTGAGGCCCAGAGAAGTGAAGCGGCTTGCCCAAGGTCACAGAGCAGGCAAGTGGCGGAGCCGGGATTTGAACCCACGACCTCTGACTCCCAAGCCCGGGCTCTTTTCACTAAACCACGCTGCTCCCCAACTGCCATTTCAGCACTTGGCACTGTACTGTAGCAGTTTAAGCTCCGTTGGGTAGGGACCGTCTCTATATGTTGCCAACTTGTACTTCCCGAGCGGTTAGTACAGCGCTTTGCACACGGTAAGCGCTCAATAAATACGATCGAATGAATGAATGGAAAGAGCCCGGGCTTGGGAGTCAGAGGTCATGGGTTCTAATCCCGGCTCCGCCACTTAGTCAGCTGGGTGACTTTGGGCAAGTCACTTCACTTCTTTGGGCCTCAGTTTCTCATCTGTAAAACGGGGATCAAGGTTGTGAGCCCCACGTGGGACAACCTGATCACCTTGTAGCCCCGCAGCGCTTACAACAGCGCTTGGCACATAGTAAGCGCTTTACAAATACCATCATCGTCATTATTGTTGTTATTAGAAGGTAAGCTTCTTGTGGACGGCGGACGTGTCACTTTGTTATTCTGCACTTCCCAAGTGCCTAGTACGGGCAGCACGCTGATTGGAGAAGCAGCGTGGTTTAGTGGAAAGAGCCCGGGTTTGGGAGTCGGAGGACGTGGGATCGAATCCCGGCTCTGCCACCTGTCTGCCCTGTGACCTCGGGCAAGCCACGTCACTTCTCCGGGCCTCGGTGACCTCATCTGGAAAATGGGGATGAAGCCTGTGAGCCCCACATGGGACAGCCTGATGACCTTGTATCTCCCCCAGCGCTTAGAACAGTGCTCGGCGCATAATAATAATGGCATTTGTTAAGCGCTCACTATGTGCCAAGCACTGTTCTAAGCGCTGGGGGGGGGGGGGATACAAGGTGATCAGGTTGTCCCAAGTGGGGCTCCCAGCTGTCATCCCCATTTTCCAGTTGAGGTCACCGAGGCTCAGAGAAGTGAAGCAACTTGCCCAAGGTCACACAGCAGTCATGTGGCGGAGCCGGGATTAGAACCCACGACCTCCGGCTCCCACGTCCGGGCTCTTTCCCCTGAGCCACGCAGCTTCTCTAATACCGTCGTCATCATCAATTGGGAGTTGAATAAATGCTACTACTGCTACTACTGCCACCACCCAACCTCCCCTAGCACATCTGGACATATTTCTATTTTGTTTTGTGCCTCTCTCTAATCCATTTTGGTGTCCGGCTCCCCGATCGGTTTGTAGGATCCTTGAGGGCAGGGACCGTGTGTCTGCTAATTTCGTTGTGCCCTCCCAAGCGCTCAGTACAGTGCCCCGCACGCAGCGGGCACGGGAGAGATCCGGCTGCTCGGCGATTCACCGCAGCGACTTTAGGGTTCAAACGACGGCTCGGTGCTTAGTGGCAGGGCGCCCCCGATCCCCTAACAATAATAATGGCATTTATTAAGCGCTTACTATGTGCAGAGCGCTGTTCTAAGCGCTGGGGAGGTTACAAGGTGATGAGGTTGTCCCACGGGGGGCTCCCAGTCTTCATCCCCATTTTCCAGATGAGGGAACTGAGGCCCAGAGAAGTGAAGTGACTTAATAATAATAATAATGATGGTATTTGTTAAGTGCTTACTATGTGCAGAGCGCTGTTCTAAGCGCTGGGGAGGTTACAAGGTGATCAGGTTGTCCCACGGGGGGCTCCCAGTCTTCATCCCCATTTTCCAGATGAGGGAACTGAGGCCCAGAGAAGTGAAGTGACTTAATAATAACAATTATGGTATTTGTTAAGCGCTTACTATGTGCAAAGCACTGTTCTAAGCGCTGGGGGGATACAAGGTGATCAGGTTGTCCCACGTGGGCCTTCCAGTCTTAATCCCCATTTTCCAGGTGAGGGAACTGAGGCCCAGAGAAGTGAAGTGACTTATAATAATAATAATGATGGTATTTGTTAAGCGCTTACTACGTGCAAAGCGCCGTTCTAAGTGCTGGGGGGGATACAAGGTGATCGGGTTGTCCCATGTGGGGCTCCCAGTCTTCACCCCCATTTTCCAGATGAGGGAACTGAGGCCCAGAGAAGTGAAGTGACTTGCCCAAAGTCACCCAGCTGACAAGTGGCGGAGCCGGGATTTGAACTCACGACCTCTGACTCCCAAGCCCGGGCTCTTTCCACTGAGCCACGCTGCTTCTCTGACCAGGACCGTGCCGGTCTGCCCCCTTCGAGTGGAAGCTCCTCGCGGGCAGGGAACAGGTCTCCTGCTTCTGTTATATTTTCCCAGGCACTCCACACTGAACACTGCACCCGATGTGCGCTCAACAAATTGTTATTAATAACAATAATAATGATGGTATTTGTTAAGCGCTTACTATGTGCAGAGCACTGTTCTAAGTGCTGGGGGGATACAAGGTGATCAGGTTGTCCCACGGGGGGCTCCCAGTCTTCACCCCCATTTTCCAGGTGAGGGAACTGAGGCCCAGAGAAGTGAAGTGACTTATAATAATAATAATGATGGTATTTGTTAAGCGCTTACTATGTGCAAAGCACCGTTCTAAGCGCTGGGGGGATACAAGGTGATCAGGTTGTCCCACGGGGGGCTCCCAGTCTTCACCCCCATTTTCCAGGTGAGGGAACTGAGGCCCAGAGAAGTGAAGTGACTTGCCCAAAGTCACCCAGCTGACAAGCGGCGGAGCCGGGATTCGAACCCAGGCCCTCTGCCTCCAAAGCCCGGCCTCTTGCCACTGAGCCCCGCTGCTTCTCTAGTCCTGTGCCGGTGCCCACTGTTGGGTAGGGACCGTCTCTAGATGTTGCCAACTTGGACTTCCCAAGCGCTTAGTACAGTGCCCTGCACACAGTAAGCGCTCAATAAATACGATTGATTGATGTATAGATCGGCGGCAGTGAGGGAGCCGCCACAGTGTGCTGCAGGGCGGTCTGGCTAAAGAAGGCCACTCCGGGGGGCGGGCTAGGCCCCCCCACCGCCTTCCTGTATATATGTATATATGTTTGTACATATTTATTACTCTATTTATTTTACTTGGATATATCTCTTCTATTTATTTTATTTTGTTAGTATGTTTGGTTTTGTTCTCTGTCTCCCCCTTTTAGACTGTGAGCCCACTGTTGGGTAGGGCCTGTCTCTAGATGTTGCCAATTTGTACTTCCCAAGAGCTTAGTCCTGTGCTCTGCACCTAGTAAGCACTCAATAAATACGACTGATGATGATTTTACTTGTATATATCTATTCTATTTATTTTATTTTGTTAGTATGTTTGGTTTTGTTCTCTGTCTCCCCCTTTTAGACCGTGAGCCCACTGTTGGGTAGGGACCGTCTCTCTGTGTTGCCAACTTGGACTTCCCAAGCGCTTAGTCCAGTGCTCTGCACATAGTAAGTGCTCAATAAATACGACTGATGATGATTTTACTTGTATATATCTATTCTATTTATGTTATTTTGTTAGTATGTTTGGTTTTGTTCTCTGTCTCCCCCTTTTAGACCGTGAGCCCACTGTTGGGTAGGGACCGTCTCTCTATGTTGCCAACTTGGACTTCCCAAGCGCTTAGTCCAGTGCTCTGCACATAGTAAGTGCTCAATAAGTACAACTGATGATGATTTTACTTGTATATATCTATTCTATTTATTTTATTTTGTTAGTATGTTTGGTTTTGTTCTCTGTCTTCCCCTTTTAGACCGTGAGCCCACTGTTGGGCAGGGACTGTCTCTCTATGTTGCCAACTTGGACTTCCCAAGCGCTTAGTCCCGTGCTCTGCACATAGTAAGCGCTCAATAAATACGATTGATGATGATGTTGGGTAGGGACCGTCTCTCTATGTTGCCAACTTGGACTTCCCAAGCGCTTAGTCCAGTGCTCCGCACACAGCAAGCGCTCAATAAATATGATTGATGATATGTATATATGCTTGTACATATTTATTACTCTATTTTTTAATTTTACTTGTACATATCTATTCCATATAGATTCTACCTATCTATTTTTAGACCGTGAGCCCACCGTTGGGTAGGGACTGTCTCTCTGTGTTGCCAACTTGGACATCCCAAGCGCTTAAGTCCAGTGCTGCGCACACAGTAAGCGCTCAATCAATACGATTGATGATATGTATATATGCTTGTACATGCTTATTACTCTATTTATTTCTTTATTTTACTTGTACATATCTATTCCATATAGATTCTACCTATTTTTAGACCGTGAGCCCACCGTTGGGTAGGGACCGTCTCTCTATGTTGCCAACTTGGACTTCCCAAGCGCTTAAGTCCAGTGCTCCGCACACAGCAAGCGCTCAATCAATACGATTGATGATATGTATATATGCTTGTACATATTTATTACTCTCTTTATTTTACTTGTACATATCTATTCTATATAGATTCTACCTATCTATTTTTAGACCGTGAGCCCACCGTTGGGTAGGGACCGTCTCTCTATGTTGCCAACTTGGACTTCCCAAGCGCTTAAGTCCAGTGCTCCGCCCACAGTAAGTGCTCAATCAAGACGATTGATGATATGTATATATGCTTGTACATATTTATTTCTTTATTTTACTTGTACATATCTATTCTATATAGATTCTACCTATCTTAAGACTGTGAGCCCACTGTTGGGTAGGGACTGTCTCTATATGTTGCCAACTTGTACTTCCCAAGCGCTTAAGTCCAGTGCCCCGCCCACAGTAAGCGCTCAATAAATACGATTGATTGATTGACTGATTCCAGCTTGGCCTTCCCAAGCGCTCAGCCCGCAGCAGGCGCTCAGTAAGTCGGAGCGAGGGAGTGAACCGGGGCGAGCGGCGGTGACGCGGCGCCACGTCACAGCGGCCGGAGCCGTAAAACGGAGCGGCCCCGCCGGCGGCGCCTCCCAGCCCTGCCAGCCGTCGGGCCCGGAACATCTGGCCGGCCGGGGTCGCCACCCGCCCCCCCCCCCCCCCCCACCCCGGGGATCCGCCGCCTCACCGGAGAGAGGAGACCACCACAGGCCCAGGTAGCCGGCCTCAGCGAGCCCACCGAGGGGAAGGCGGGAAAAAGGAGGGACCGGGAGGGAAGGAGGGGGCGGGCTCAGTGGGCGCGTGGGCGAGGCGGCCGGGGCCGTGCGCAGCGCCGTGCGCGGGGCCGTGTGCAGACCCGCGTGTGGCGCAGGCCGGGACCCCCCCCGAAAAGAAGCAGCGGCCGCCCCCCCCGACCGACTCCAGAGGCAGCGCTCCCGCCTAGGTAACGCCAGTAGCGCACGCTTGCGCGCCCCGCCGGTCCGCACCGGGGAGGGACCCCGCCCGGGGGGTGCGGCGGCTATGGCGGCCGCACTGGAGCCCGCTGCGGCGGGAAAGCGGCAGCTCCAGCCCCCCCCGTCCCCGTCCCCACCCCCACCTCACTCCCTCCCGGTAGGTGAGTGCGGCGGCCGCGCCATGTGGCCGCGAGGGAAGTTGGAGATTGGGCGCGGGCCATGTGGTCGGGGAGGGCGTGAGGGAGCCCGTGCGGGCCTGCCCCCCCCGCCTCGCTTTCCTCGGCCTTCCCGGCGCCCAGTGGGAGAGGACGCCTCCCGGAGCCACGTAATCAATCAGTCGTATTTGGTGAGCGCTTACTGTGTGCGGAGCGCTGGGCCAAGCGCTGGGGAACATCCTCATCATCAATCGCATTTATTGAGCCTTACTGTGTGCGGAGCGCTGGGCCGAGCGCTTGGGAACATCCTCCTCATCAGTCGTATTTATTGAGCGCTTACTGTGTGCGGAGCGCTGGGCCAAGCGCTTGGGAACATCCTCATCAATCGTATTGAGCGCTTACTGTGTGCGGAGCGCTGGGCCAGGCGCTTGGGAACATCCTCGTCAATCGTATTTATTGAGCGCTTACTGTGTGCGGAGCGCTGGACCAAGCGCTTGGGAACATCCGCATCAATCGTATTGAGCGCTTACTGTGTGCGGAGCGCTGGACCAGGCGCTTGGGAACATCCTCGTCAATCGTATTTATTGAGCGCTTACTGTGTGCGGAGCGCTGGGCCAAGCGCTTGGGAACATCATCAATCGTATTTATTGAGCGCTTACTGTGTGCGGAGCGCTGGACCAAGCGCTTGGGAACATCCGCATCAATCGTATTGAGCGCTTACTGTGTGCGGAGCGCTGGACGAGGCGCTTGGGAACAGCCTCGTCAATCGTATTGAGCGCTTACTGTGTGCGGAGCGCTGGGCCAAGCGCTTGGGAACATCCTCGTCAAGCGTATTTATTGAGCGCTTACTGTGTGCGGAGCGCTGGGCCAAGCGCTTGGGAACATCCTCGTCAATCGTATTTATTGAGCGCTTACTGTGTGCAGAGCACTGGACTAAGCCCTTGGGAAGTACAAATTGGCAACATATAGAGACAGGCCCTACCCAACAGTGGGCTCACAGTCTAAAAGAAACATCATCATCAATCGTATTTATTGAGCGCTTACTGTGTGCGGAGCGCTGGACCAAGCGCTTGGGAACATCATCAATCGTATTTATTGAGCGCTTACCGTGTGCGGAGCGCTGGGCCAAGCGCTTGGGAACATCCTCCTCATCAGTCGTATTTATTGAGCGCTTACTGTGGGCGGAGCGCTGGACTAAGTGCTTGGGAGGTCCAAGTTGGCAACATAGAGAGACAGTCCCTACCCAGCAGCGGGCTCACGGTCTAGAAGTTGGCCGCGACAAAACAACGTGCTACCTAATCTGCCCCATCAGAAAGGCTCCCACCGTAACTAAAGCACTCGGGGTTTGCCTGGACGTTCTTCGGCTTCATTTTTCCCCCAGTCGGCCACCCAGGAGCGAAGGACAATCCAGAACCCGTTAATGGACGTAATTTACATTTTTCCCCGTGCCTCGGTTGAGGAAACTTTGAGCAGAGAGCCACATCTGCCTTTGTTTGCCTTAGACTTTGCTGAGTGAGCGGAGCCCAGGCTAGGTACTGTTTGTAGGGAGCGGCCGGCTTTTGCCAAAGAAAGAAAAATAAAACCCGTGCAACAGTAACCAGCGCAGAGCGGGTGAACGAGCTAAAAAAGGAGGATTTGGGCCGTGGTTTTTTGAACCGATTTGGAGTCTCTGCCACTTTAGCTCGTTCCCGTCCACTCTTTGCCCGAGGGTCTCTGAGGAAGTAGGGGGAGGGGGGGAGCGTTGACTCCTGAAACCGAATTAGTAACTTGAATCTTACCTAGTTCTATTATTGGCAAGGAAGTTTTTAACGGTTTGGTTCAGGGTGTTTCTAAGACGGTGCCCGTGAAACAAGGAGTAGAAAGCGCTGTTTTTCCCGGGACACTCAACTAAGCGTCAGTAATAACGGTGGTGGGCGTTCAGCACTCGCTGTGTGCCGAGCACTGTACTAAACTCTGTGGTGGATACAAGATCAATCAATCATTTATTGAGCGCTTACTGTGTGCAGAGCACTGGACTAAGCGCTTGGGAAGGACAAGTTGGCAACATATAGAGGCGGTCCCTGCCCAACAGTGGGCCCACAGTCTCAAGGTGAGAGCCCTCGTGGGGCTCAGGGTCTAAGAGGGAGGTCTCGACCCTCCATTTTGCAGATGAGGGAACTGAGGCACAGCAAAGCTAAGTGACTTTTCCAAGGTGTCAGCAGGCGAGCGGCAGGGCCGGGATTGGAACCCGGGTCCCCCGACGCCCAGGCGCTATCCGCTAAGCCACTCAAACTCTGGGATGGTTCATTCCTGTCCGCGTTAATCATCTGTCAAGTGATGCATTTCTAAATTGGGTGGCCAATCCAGTAACAATTACAAGGGTATGCGTGCATTTGCTCACCTGGCCTGATCGGATTTACTTGGAAGCCGGTCGGGTCATTTAACTTAAGCTCCAAGCGACTGTTTCCAGACCTGAACTTGGCCCGGAATCTTTAACCCCTCGTCCAAAGTGAGCGTCCTTTACATGGGAGGCGTTGTTGTGAATCACGCTGGCCAATTAGTAACAGAACCGCTTACGCTGGCTGCACCTTGTGTTCCATCATAAAGTTGAATGTTATTCGTAGTTCCCGTGGGTGTCGTTAATAAAGATCATCTTGGCTTTCGTCCAGTGAAATGAAAAGGGCAGCTTTTACTCGGATTGAGAAGACTTAGCTAATATCTGGTTCGAGTTTGTGTTTTAGATGCCTGATAGAGTCAATCACCTCATAGCGTGGTGATGGTAAGGGACTTGTTTTAGACTGTTCCACTGAATGCACTGTGGATTATGGAGCCCTGCGTTAAATCCACCTTTCGGAAGGGGAAACAGCTTGTAGGTTGTAGCCTGAGTAGCTCAGTGGAAAGAGCACGAGCTTTGGAGTCAGAGGTCATGGGTTCAAATGCCGGCTCTGCCCATTGTCAGCTGTGTGTCTTTGGGCAAGTGACTTAACTTCTCTGCCTGTTACCCCACCTGTAAAATGGGGATGAAGACTGTGAGCCCCCGTGAGACAACCTGATCACCTTGTAACCCCCCCCAGCGCTTAGAACAGTGCTTTGCACATAGTAAGCGCTTAATAAATGCCATTATTATTATTAGGTTAGGCAGCGTCTCACCCACTGAAGGTGACTGAATGAGACCACCCAGAAATCTGCTTCATTCTGCTATGGGCGGTGGGTGGCAGACTTTGTAATCCATCAATCAATAGCTTTATTATAGAGTGCTTGCTCTGCCGGGAACTGTACTAAACATTTGAGGAGCTGCAACAGAGTTCATAGATGGGTTCCCTGCTCTTGAGCTTGCCGTCTAGTGAGGGAAACAGACCAAAATACATTAAGCGTAGGTGGATGCGGTAGAAGCAGCGTGGCCTAGTGAAAAGAGCATGGGCTTGGGAGTTAGGAAGCCTGGGTTTGAATCCCAGCTCGGGCACTTGCTGAATGACCTTGGACAAGTCATTTAACTTCCCTGTGCCTCCATTTCTCTCCCCCTGCGCCCCCCCCCCCCAACTCTCTCTCTCTCTCTCTCTCTCTCTCATTTTTTTCTAAACGGGGATTAGATGTGGGTTCATCTTCCTTAAGACTGAGAACCATGTGGGAAGGGGATTTATATGTATATACGTATATATATATGTATATATGTTTGTACATATTTATTACTCTATTTTACTTGTACATATCTATTCTATTTATTTTATTTTGTTAGTATGTTTGGTTTTGTTCTCTGTCTCCCCCTTTTAGACTGTGAGCCCAATGTTGGGTAGGGACTGTCTCTATATGTTGCCAATTTGTACTTCCCAAGCGCTTAGTACAGTGCTCTGCACATAGTAAGCGCTCAATAAATACGATTGATGATGATGATGCCGTCTAGCCCGATTGTCTTGTCTGCGCCCCCACTGCTTAGTACAGAGTACAGCGCTTGGCATGTAGTAAGCACTTAACACATGCAGCAGTTATTTATAGAGCCCGTAGGTGCTGTAGTGGGGGGGGGGGGGGGGGTTCCTAAGTGGTTAGGGAGTTCACACGGTAAGGTGGGAATAGGGTGAGGAGATGAACGGGTAATCAGGGCTGGAGAGGTGGTGATCTCATTATGGTTGTACATATTTATTACTCTATTTATTTATTTATTTATTTTACTTGTACATATCTATCCTATTTATTTTATTTTGTTGGTATGTTTGGTTTTGTTCTCTGTCTCCCCCTTTTAGACTTGAGCCCACTGTTGGGTAGGGACTGTCTCTATGTGTTGCCAATTTGTACTTCCCAAGCGCTTAGTACAGTGCTCTGCACATAGTAAGCGCTCAATAAATACGATTGATGATGATGATGATCTCATTGAGAGTTGTCAGTCCAGCGAGCGAGCGGACTTCACTCACTTTGGGATTTTCCCTGAGGGGTGAAATCAATCAACTCGAGGTAGTGAGTATCCGAGTAGCTACCTCACTTCCCAAAGAGCCCTTCATCTGGCTGAGTGATGAGTCCTGGGGCGTGCTGGCTTTACGTGATTCTTCCGTCTTGGAATTGGAACTGTGACAATCCGGTCGACCCCTCATGGTCCTGTGATCGTTGGAGACCACTGGTTTCCCCCGCCCCCATCTGCTTGGGCCTTTTGAGTCGGCAGTGAAGAACGGCTAGGTAGCATTTTGAACGTGCCTCTGACGTGGACGGAAATTTGGGCCTATTCTCTCTCCGGTCCGAAGTGAAAGTTACCCGGAAGGATTTTAAAAGGACCGCAAGCTTGTTGTGGGCCGGGGACGTGTCTATTACTCTTGTAGTCCTCGGTGTAGTGCTCTGTACACAGTAAACGCTCGATAAATACCATTAGTTAAAAAAGAAACACAACTTCCTTTAAAGTGATCTCAAACTTCCTCATCTGTGCCATCCAGGCAAAAAGTCCTAGGCAAATGGCATTTTGACTTCTCGGGGGCGGGCAGTGAGAGAGTAGGTCAGGCAGGCTGAAGAATCACTCGTATTGAGTGCTGGCTGTGCAGAGCACTGTGCTTGGGAGCGTACGGTACAACGGGGTTGGTAGACGGGTTTCCTGCCCACAGCGAGCTTACAATCTAGAGGAAGAAATAACTCTTCAAAGGAGCTAAATCCGAAGCAGGTTTAGAGAAGCAGCGGGGCCTGGTTCATTCATTCAGTCGTATTTGTTGAGTGCTTACTAGGACCTGGGTTTTCATCCCAGCTCTGCCACTGTCCTGTCAGGCGACTTGCCCCAGCAAATCGCTTCACTTCTGGGCCTCAGTTTCCGCATGTGGAAAGTGGGGATTCACGGTCTGTTCTAATAGTAATAGTAATAATAGTATTTATTAAGCGCTTACTATGTGCAAAGCACTGTTCTCCCTCCTCCTTGGTGACTGGGAGCCCCGCATGGGACGGGGACTCTGTCCGACCTGGTAATCACCTCTCGCTTGGTACAGAGGAAGCGCTTGACGAATACCATTATCACCGTTAAACCACCTGCCTGTGCAGGTTTTACACCCGGAAATCCGAGTGGAAGGAAAAAAAAAATCACGATAGGCCATGTCCTGATACTAACTGGCTGCACAGCCGTCGTTTAACCAGAAAAGCAGTTTGGTCCAGCTGCTCCAGAATGCGAGGCTTGCGATCTGGCGGAACCGCATGTTCGGGGGACCTTGTCCTGAAGGTCCCCACACTGTGCCACATTTGGCCTCTTTTTCCTCCTAGCTAGTCAGAAGTAGCCACCGAGTGCCAGCTGAGTGGGGGCAGTGCGCCGCACTGAGTGCCCTGGAGAGGACGTGGAAGATGACTCAGTCTTGTTGCGCTTTTTGTAGAATCCAGTGTTTTGTATCTTGTTGTGGGGAGGTGGTGGCATGAGACTGTAATTCTGTCGCCCGTGGGCTGCACGGATTGAGCTGACCCGTTCCCTCTTGGCAACGTTATCTTGGGATTGTGAACCCAAGTAAACTCTTTTTGTACAGCGGTGGCATTTAAGTGCTTGTGTGCCAAACGTTGGGGTAGAGACAAGATAATCGGGTCAGACGCAATCAGTCCCTGTCCCACGGACCGGGTTGGGGGCGGGGGGGGTTCCTCAGCTGCCGAGTAGGTGAAAGAACAGCTATTGAATCCCTATGTTACAGAAACGGAGGCTCAGAGCAGTGAGGGGACGGGCCCGGGGTCGCGCAACAGGGAAGTAAGTGGTGGAGCCGGAATTCGAACTCCCAGTCCTGGGGTCTTCCCGCTGGGCCACGGCGGTTGAGGTGAGCGGGGAGGGGGCGGCCCGGACTTAGTCTGGCCTCTGCTTTCTCCTCTCTTCGGCCCTGTGGCGACTAGGGATGGCGGGGTCTGTTGAGGGAAGAAAGCGAAGAGCTCCGTCTAGCCTATGTCACCCTGATTTGCGGCTCAGTCGAACTTTCTCAGGCTCCTTCCGAGGCATTTTGGTAATCCTTCCTGAAGATGTGATTGCATTTCGTTCGTCGCTTCTCGTGGCCCGCCAGGCAGCAAGCGCCTAGCTGCTAATACACTGGAAGACTTGGGGATTCTTAGGATGTCTAGGGGATTGGGCAGTAATACTAACGGTGGTGTTGGTTAAGCGCTTACTATATGCCAGACACTACTAAGCGCAGGAGTAGCTACAGTGCAATCTATCAAACACAGCCCCTGTCCCACATGGGGCTCGCATCTCTAGGAGGGAGAACAGGGATCGAATTTCCATTTTCCGCATGAGGGAACTCGATGAGGCCCAGAGAAGGGAAGGGGCTTGCCCCAGGTCACCCGGCAGGCAGGTGGCGGAGGCGGAATTAGAACCCAGATCCTCTGACTCCTGGGCCCGGGCTCTTTCCACTAGGCCGTATGCCACTTCTAAAGGGAAGGGCATTTCAGATGTCGGCCGTGGTTCCTTTTCAGAAATCACTTTAAAAGGTGAACCTGGGAACTACCGAGTTAGATGGTATTACTTTAAAACTAGGTTCCGGCATGCTTTTTCTCCGGGTTTACACGTCCCAGTCGATAAAACGGTACTCTGGTGAAGTTCTTCATCCCACTTCGTAGTCTGTGGCCGTCGTTTCATTTCTCAGAATAGGTTAATACAGTCCATACGCTGCAGTATTGGGACCCCGGCCAAATACTCTGCGTTAGCCCACGAGAGAGGGCTCTTAAAAGATCTTTTTTTCTCCTTCTCCTTTCCCCTTGCTAGGCCCGAAATGGAAATTCCAGGTTTTTATGGACCCAGGTAGGCCAATGACTGGACATCTCCAGGGGGAAAAGCTTTAGAGGCAAGGAGGGCCGCCAGATCTCTGTGACTGGAGAGCAGGGCTGTGCCAAGGTTTCAATCAATCAATCAATCGTATTTATTGAGCGCTTACTGTGTGCAGAGCACTGTATTGAGCGCTTGGGAAGTGCAAGTTGGCAACATAGTAGCCACGTGCTAGTTCTCATTTCCCCATTTCCCTTCTTGGCCTTTGGAGGTATTCGTGAACGGTGACAGGGCAGGCGCAGAGGAGGGAGAGAGAAGTTGCCAAGAATTAGCTGTGTGACCAGCCCTCTGTCGGAGCATTCCACTGTTCAAGCTGCTCCATCTCCCTGGGCTGGCACTTCTTCCGGTGTGAGTCTGTCAGCAGTTTTTGTCTCCCCCCCCCCCCCCCATTAGATCGTGAGTTCCTTGGGCCAGGAATATGGGGGTATTCTTGCCACTGGCGATCTCTCAATTGCTTGGGTCTCATTGCCTACCCCCAGAAGCGGGCCTAGGATAGAGCTTCCCTAACCTTGGGCAAGTCACTTCTTCGCTGGGCCTCGGTCTCTTCGTCTGGAAAATAGGGATGGGATAGCTGTACTCCCTCCTACTTAGTCAGCCCTATGTGGGACCTGATCATCTTCATCATCAATCGTATTGATTGAGCGCTTACTGTGTGCAGAGCACTGGACTAAGCGCTTGGGAAGTACAAGTTGGCAACATATAGAGACAGTCCCTACCCAACAGTGGGCTCACAGTCTAAAAGGATCATCTTGTCTCCCAGAGCTTGGGGAGAGTGCTTGGCACCTAGTAAGCGCTTAACGAATACCAGTAATGGTTACCGTTTATTAGCCCGCGGTACTCTGCAGATGTCGTTGGTGGCAGTCGGGTTTTGGCTGCAACTCAAATGGGAAAGACTGAATTCTGTCTCCTTGTGAGGTAAAGGACAACCCTTAACCGCCCCCCGCCCCCCAATCCTCTGGGACCTATGATACAGCCAGCTCCTGAAAACCGCCTCAAGTCCACATAAGTTGGGCTTGATTTTTTTCCGCAGGAAACAATGTTGTGAATGGGGCGTTGGTTCCCAAACCCGAGTCAGATGCCTATTTTTACCGAGATGACCCGGAATTGTGTATTCAGTCAATTCTAGATGAGTAATGTAGAGCTGCGTGGACATATTGCTGCTGTCAGAGGTTTTGCGATAGAGGGTAGCCAGCTTACAGTTCATTGGAAGTCAAAACAGATGCAAACAGCTCTTCCTGGTGACTGTGCTTGGCAATGAGGTATCTCTCTCCCCCTGCCCCCGGCCCCAAAAACCCTGCCTGCATTAGAACGGCTATGCAGAGAGGAGGAAAATATATCAGGAAATCCCACGGTGATAGGGAATTTTTGCCGTCTCCCCCCACAAAGTGATCTTTTGTAGCTCCCGTGTCCAGGGCTGCTCGGAAAACGAGTCTCCGGAATTCTATTCCCGAATGTGTCGGGGAACACGATCAGGTTTCTGTTGGCCTCCGTTCTTCCACATTCCTGTTAGTCTCGGAGCATTGTCCCAGATCTGGGCCCGGAGGGATTTCACAGGCTCCGTGTTGGGTCTTTGTGCAGACCCGGTACTGGGCCGCAGCCTCGTGTGCAGGGGGCGGCGGGGACGGAATGGGGGACTGTCACTCTCGAGTCCGGGTGGCCCACTTGGGGCCGTTCTTATCTAATCCTCTGGGCTGGTGGGCTGGGCCTCTTGGCTCAATTGCCCCCAACCAGCTGCTTTGTGCCCCCATAGGAGATCCCAGAAACCCATAGAGGTAATACATTCCAGTGCCCAGTGGGCACGAGGTGGCCCAGTCGCCCCTCATGTACTATTAACCTCCCTCTTCTTCAATTCTTAACGTGCCTCCCCCACGTCCCGTCCCCCCCAGACACACACTCCCAGCACTCTGAAAGCTGAATGACTTAACCTCTCCCTTCCCATCTCGAAGGCAGGAGCCGGTATGTTGACCGCAGGCGGTTTAGAAACCTGAATGAAGTTTTCTTTAATGACTCGGGTAGCACGGAGGGGACCCGGCTCATTTTGGTCGGAGTAGGAGATCTTCTAGTCCGCCTTCCCGATTTCGGGCGGGGATGTGCTGAAGGGTCTTAGGCGTCCTTTTCTCAATCTCAGAAGGATTTAAGATCCAGATCGGCGAGGATACTTCTGTGGCACTCTTGTTGACGTGCTGTCTATTAGCCAGTCACGGGCGGCTGTCTGATCTCCAGCGGGCTTTCCGAATCGGGTCGGCCGGCAGTACCTGGTTGGTGTCACAAGAGTCCTTCGATGTCCACGGCTCTCCTATGGTCTAATGCTTTTTTTTTTTTCCCTTCCCGTTCCTAGGATTGAGACTATTAGAGATGAGCAGCAACGAGTGCTTCAAGTGTGGACGCTCCGGCCACTGGGCTCGGGAATGCCCTACTGGAGGTGGCCGTGGCCGCGGCCTCCGGAGCCGTGGCAGAGGTGGATTCTCCTCCGGCAGAGGTATTCCATCTGCGAGCATCGCGTTGCAATTTAGAGGCTTGATTGGTTTGGGGAATGTGTATTTTTCAAGGTTGATCTAATCATCTAAACTTTTTTTTGTTTTTTTGTTTTGTTTTTTTTTGTTTCCTATCTGAAATAGGGTTCCAATTTGTTTCTTCATCTCTTCCAGACATCTGTTACCGTTGTGGTGAGTCTGGTCACCTTGCCAAGGATTGTGATCTTCAGGAGGATGGTAAGTATTTAACACCTTTATATATATATATATATATATTTTTTTTTTCTTTCAGCATTCTAAATAGCCTAAGTTCCAAGTCCTTACCATCTTCAAACCTTGGGTGAGTGGGTGGCGGGAGGGTACCCTTTTAAGAGCTTGGCAGGGTTTGTGTGGAGGGCAAATGTCAATTTATCAAGGTTTTATAGTCTTGGTCTGGTTCTTCTCCTTATTGTTGAAGCCTGCTATAACTGCGGTAGAGGTGGCCACATTGCCAAGGACTGCAAGGAGCCCAAGAGAGAGAGGGAGCAGTGCTGCTACAACTGTGGCAAGCCAGGCCACCTGGCTCGTGACTGTGACCATGCTGATGAGCAGAAGTGCTATTCTTGTGGCGAGTTTGGGCACATCCAGAAAGACTGTACTAAAGTCAAGTGCTATAGGTAAGTCCCTCAGCCCGGCCTTGGAGGTTGAAATTGTAACCGTTCCGCTTGTGGTGGATGGGGAGATGACTAGTTCGCTCCATAACACGTTGAGGAGTCTACGAGCCAGTTCACAGGCAACTTGTTCGCTATCAAGCAGTGGAACGCTGGTTTGAGCCTTTCCTTTTTGGAACGGGAAAGAGGCTGAAGCTGCTGACCTGTGAATACGGGAGTCTCATCCAGCTCTTTCTCTCCTCACTGTGACTGGAGGTGGGGAGGGTATGCTGTCCGGCTCGCTTGCTTCATCTCTGGGAGGCATTCTTAAAAAGTCAGAGTCCGGTCCCGCCACTGTGCTGACGTGCTTTCGTAAAGAGAAGTCCCTCCAACCCAGAGCCCGACTCTGAGGGCGATGGTGGGGCTTATCCCAGTTCCTGAACCTGGGCAGACTTTGGGGGCCAGGCATGTGAGTCTAGGTAGCTGGAAAATTGGTCTCTTGGGCCTGGTCATCTCTTTCAGAGCCCTGTTCCCCTTCAAACGGTCGCAGTATGTAGGAGCCCACACTTAATATTCCACTGCTCTGGCCGTTAATCCATCCCTCTCGTGGGGAGGCACAGTGGGAGTACACAAGTCTTTCAGCACATTTGGAGAAAGTGTTAGGTGACTCAACGGTGGCAGTGTTGTACTAGTGATGTTGAGTTAAACCAGTGGCAAATTTTTCATCTAACAGATCGAATAGCTGGCTTTAAAAAAAAAAAACAACAACAAACCAAAACTGTACATGCTGCAGATGGTACCTTTGGTTCAAGCCGGATCACCTCAAGTCCCCGACCCTTTGAGTAGGAGTTCAAAAGTGGCTAGAATTAGAAGTACCTGGCTCAGAAGCAAAGGCTTTGAGGGATGGTGTCAGTGGGTCCTCAGAAATCAGTGGCACGGTCGGATCGGGCTTAGCAGGTGCGTTGCTGTACGAGAGTTGTTAGGTAGCGAAGCAGCACGTTGAGGGCCCTTGAGTCGTAAGGCCATGAGAGGAGAGGGATGGGCTAATGAGGAGGCGGGTCTGGCCTTTGAAGCCAAAGCCTATTCACCCCAGGCTTCCGCTCTCTCCGGCAGGCGGCCGGCTGGCTGTTCAGGAAGTGCGGCCGCAGCGAAGTCCCAAGCAGGGACTGACGCCTGGTGCTCACCCAGTAGACGTTCGCTTCCTGTGGGATGGAAGCTAGAGAGAGGGAGGGGTGGATGGGAAGCCTCTTCTAGTGGTCCGGATAGCCCACCGGGGTGTGTTTACGGGGGCTCCGTAGCCGGAGGCGAGAGCAGCTTGGATCGGGCAAGCCAAACTGGCCAGCACGTGAACCTCCGGGTGGTGTTTCTGGTCACCCGAGAGATTGGGGATCTACTTTCGAACCCTTGGGGATCTACTTTCGAACCCTGGGGTCCTGAGTGATTGCTCGTGGTGGTTTCCAGTCAATTGAGTGAGGGGCCCTCTTGGGGTTTCACATCTGCCCCCCAAGATCGCCCCAGTTGGAGAAACCGCTCCTCCCTGCTCTGCAGCTGGTTCCCAGCTTAACCCCAAGGGTTAAGCTGAACCTCTGGGGCCACTTCCCTTTTTTGTGCCGTGGCCCTCAGAGTCTCCGAGGGAGCTGTTTTAGTGCCTTGGTACGGGTATTTTTAACACGGAATATAGAGTAAGTTTGGCCACCACAAACAGATTCCCTTCCTTCCCCCCCCCAGCAAAGGGAAAAAAAAGTCAGAACAAAAAAACAATCACACTTTGGGCCAGGGCCTCTCCGCTTAGCGGTGTTGTGGGGTTAGTGGTCATGTTTGCTTAAAAAAAAAAAATTGAGCGTAGCCTGGAGCCACTCATAGCCAAGCTCGTGTGTGTCTGTGTGTGTCCGTGTGTGTCCGTGTGTATGTGTGGGTGTGGTCACGTGCACGCTGTAGCCATTGATAGGTGGGCAATTTCCCGTTTCCTGAGCACCAGTGTGAAAACTCTTTAATTTCTCTTTTAGGTGTGGTGAAACTGGTCATGTAGCCATCAACTGCAGCAAGACAAGTGAAGTCAACTGTTATCGCTGTGGCGAGTCAGGGCATCTTGCCCGGGAATGTACAATTGAGGCTACAGCTTAATAATTGACCATTGTCGCCCCTCCTTTTTCTGATTGATGGTTGTATTATTTTCTCTGAATCCTCTTCACTGGCCCAAGTTTGGCAGACAGAGGCTACTCCCAGGCCAGTGAGCTTTTCTTGCTGTGTAAAAGGAGGAAAGGGGTGGGAAAAAAAAAATTTGACTTTCTGCATTTAACTCAAAAAAAAAAATGTTTCTGTTTAGTTTGGTAGAGGTGTTCTGTATAATGCTTTGTTAAAGAACCCCCTTTCCGTGCCACTGGTGAATAGGGATTATTGAATGAGAAGAGTGGAGTCAGACTAGCAAACCCTTTCTGGGTCCTGGGAGGCGATCCCATGCAGAGGAGAAGCCAATTCTGGAAGTGTCTGGGAACTTCCGCAAGAAACTTTAATTTAAGTATATGATGGCCTTGGATGACGGTCTGACCTCAGTAGCTGTTAATGACATCAAGTGACATCTGTATCCAGGCCCTTACGTAGAGCAGATAGTCGAGTGGGAGTAAACAAACGAAAAAAGAAAAACGAGAAAAAAAAAAAAAACAAAAGAACCGAGGCGTGCACGCCTGTATGGCCGTGAGAGTCAGAGAGGAATTAGAATCGAAACCTGAAATGCGACAACTCCGTTGCAATGCCAATGTTTGAGATTTGAGCTTCAGATGCAGGTGGTGTGACGTTTATTTTCTAAATTGACAACCCAGGGCGAGCAATGATGCTTAGAGAAAAACACCAATTGGAGCTGTTCAGGAGTTGCCGCAGAGACATGCATTTTCACAGGAGCCAAGATGTTATTTTTGTATACTATATCACTTAGACAACTGTTGAGTTTCATTTGTTGTAATCGGTTTTTAAGGTCAGATGGTAAAAGCAACTGAAGTCCTAGAACATAGAAATGTACTTTTAAACTATCAATAAAGCTGGAGGAGGAAGGGGAGTTTGACTAAAGTTCCTTTGTGTTTCCAGTTTTCATTCATGTGCATAGTTGAAATCAATGGCATATTGGAGTGGGGGAGCATGGAGGACTAAACAGCTGACAGTTTGGACTCTTTCTTTGTACTAAACATGTCTTCAGTGGTGAAACTATTAAACTTGAGAAAGTGTTGGGTTTAGAACTCCGTCTGTTATTTTGCAGCCAGAAACGGGTGCTTTTCATATCCCGGGACGGCCCGTCTGGGAGGTCGTTTCTCGGCGTGGACTTGTTGGAAATGCGGCCGCCCCTCCGCCTCGGTTCGGTTGCCGGGACGTGCCGCTCGGATGGGCTCCGGCCCGTCGTCTTTGCTTGGTCTGTCGGTCCACGGAGGGCGAGGAGAGGGTAGCGGTAGCTCAGGGGCCGGTCACTCGGGAGCGGGGCCTGAGGTCCGCGAGGCCGCAGCCGGCCCTGGGGTTGCGGGCGGGCGGGCGCGGGCACTTCCCGCGCGGGGGGCAAGGAGAGGCTCCGACTTGCTGCCGGGCAGCTGGTTTGGGGCCAGCCCGGCTAGGGCCCTGGAAGTCCTGCTGCATTTTTTTTTTCTTTTTACCGGTCGGAGCGAGCCGCCGTCCTTTCTGGGCAGAACGGGAAAGGACGGAATTGGATGTGGAACGATGCTCTGGGTCCCGGCCCCGCTGGGGCCAGGCTGCGGTTGCTAGGACACCCGAGCGAGGCTTCTCCAGCCTAGGCAGGCCAGGCCCGTCTCCTAGCTAGGCAGCACGAAGGGTGGGCAGAGTAGAAGGAAGGTGCTCGGTGGTGAGAGTGTAAGACGGAGGGGCAGTAGCCTTCGCCCAGCGGACCGGGACCGCCTTGTCTCCGCCCTCCGTCCCGCCGGTAGAGTTGCCGAGCGGCGCTGGTCCGGGAACGAGCCAACCGGGCTCCCCCGGCTGGCTCTCGTTTGGCGCGTGGCTCCTTGGGAAGCGCCCGGCCGTCCGCCCTGGCCTCGGAGCCCCGCTGGGGTTGAAGCAGTTGAAGGGCAGGCGCGGGCTGCTGTCAGAAAAGGGCCTCTCGGTGGAGGCCAAAGGCCGAAACCGGGTGGGGAGGGGCTTCAAAAGCAGCAGGCTCGCCGTTGGCGACCGCGCGAGGAGACGCGGCGGCCAAATCTGGTGTACTGTGGTTCTGTTTCGTGTGTGTGTGTGTTGTGTTTTTTCTCCCCCTCCCTTTTACAAGCTGTGTGGGGAGGGTGATGTCCCACTCTGTGTTGAGCGGTGAAGTCAGGCAGAGGGTGTGAAGAAGGCACTGCCCTCCCGTAGAAACTCCCGTTCCAGCCTAAAGCCGTACTGCGGGGCGGCATTTTGTTCAACTCTTCTGAAGGGTGAGTGCCGGTGACCAAAGCGTGAGGGGACGTCAACCCCGAAGACAGCCCCGTGCCTTTGATACGATACCAGTTTCCGGCTGTCTGGGTTGTCCGGGCGGACTTGGGAACGATTCTTTTCCCGCGAGGGAGTAAGCCGGGCAAGGTGCCTTGTGTATTCCAGAAAAAAAAAAGAAAAAAAGCCCGTGACTTGCCCAAAGCCATGCAGTGATTCAAGAGTAGGGACAGGATTAAAATCTTGATAATTCTGCTGATTTTTTTTCCCCCCCTCTCTGAGCTTTTGGATTCTATTAAGCTTTCCCCGGACTTCTGGGTTTGAGTGATCTCGCCTGAAGCCCTACCCAGCCCAAAGAGTGACTTGGTAGTAGACACCCTCTTAAGTAAGCGGGAGGAGCTGAGTCAAGCCGGGCTCGCCGAGGTTTGCGCCCTCCTCTCCCGTCACGTTTCCAAGTTTGTGAAACGTACGTGGCCCTTCCCGCTTGGCGTTGGCTCTGTCCAGAGCTCACGCTAATTGGAGCTGGTGCTTTGGGAGAGACGCCGTGCAGGGCGAGCCCCTGAGTTTCGACTAGACGTCCGCAAGCTAAGGACAGCTCGTGTGCTAGGTGCCCCCAACCCATTCCCGAGTTCACCCTGGAGCTTTTGAGGAAATGGATAAGCACGTTGGCTTCGGCCTCCACTGTGTCTGCATGGTTGTTGGTTTGTTGTTTGGGGGGCCGGGGTGGGGTGTCTGACCCCACCCCCAAAAAGATAGGCTATCCGGTCGGGGCTCACCCGGCGGGGAAGCGGTCCGTTGGTTTCGGGTTCTTCTATAATAAATTCCATCTAGTTACCATGATGCGTCATGGGCTGAGGAGGGAGTGGGGTGGGCCGGTGGGTGTTTTAATTTGTTTAGTCAGTTTGTGTACCGTTGTCTGGACCTGTTTTGAAAAGGTTCCCCCTTTCTCTTCCCCTATATTAGGTAGGTCAAGCGCTTCATTCCCTGTAATGTGAACTGCAACGAAAAGCTTCGATGATGGAATAACTTAGACCCTGGTAACACCTAAGGCAGAGTAACATCAAGGACTCAGGATAGGCATGTGCTTTCAGGAATTCAAGTCAACATTCGAAAATCATCTGTCTGCATCATTAAAGGACTTCAATCTCATGCCTTGCAGAGTTTTAAATTCTCTTAGAATTTAAAATTTAGGTGGTGTTCGGGGCGGGGGTGGGGTCGGGGGGGGGGGCACACCACCAAGACTGTTGGGAGGATTTGCCATGATTGGTGCAGGGGCATCAGCCACTTTTTCGTGCCTCAAATAAAAACCATTTTTGAGACCTCAGCGTGCCAAAAACTCTTCAGTTGATCATGTGACGTGTCCTGCGAAGGTCACCACGTGTGTCAGGGCTTCCCCCTTTCTGTTTTGGTCCGCTTTCCCCACTGCGTCTCCCGCCTTCGTTCGGTTCTCTTGCGTTTCCTGCTTGCCACCCCTCCTGCCTCTATCTTCGTCCCTCTTCAAATCTGCCAGACCGCGGCTCTCCCCGGCTTCGAAACCCACCTTCTCTGACAGGTTTTTGTCTCCCCAGGGCACAGCCACGCACCTCGGGACTTTTGCTTCAACGTAGCCCTCTTCGCACTCCCTGTTTCACACTGATCCGTGCCTACTCTACCTGTCATCTTTGCCTTTCTAGGATGTGAGCCCTTTGAGGGCAGGGATCAGGTCTACTACTGGACTTCTAACTCACTTTGGTGCTTTTATTCACAAAGCACTTGCACGTTATCTCAGTTTGGCCTTCTGAGCCCCCTGAAAGGTACAAGAAAGGCAGGTAGTCTCTCCCTGTAAAATGGGGATAGCGAGGCCCAGAGAAGTTAAGAAACTTGCCCAAGCAGGCCAGCAGAGGATCTCAGGCTCGAACCTGGGCCTCCCACCGTAGCTTAGTGGAAAGAACATGAGCCTGGGTTCAGATTGTAGCTCCGCCCCAGGCCTACTGCGTGACGGTGAGCAAGTCATCTAGCCTCTCTGGGCCATAGTTTCTCCCGTCTTGTCAAATAGGGTTGATGAAGGTGGAGAAAAGACTTTCGAGAACTGGTATTTGTTAAAGCATTTACTAAACTGCTTAGGCAGATCCAGGAAAGCAGGTCAGACAAGAGCCCCTGCCCCACATGGGGCTCCCAGTCTAAGCCCCCAGAACTCAGCCCAGGCCAAAAAGCGCCAAAGTAGCTGCTTATTACCCAGAAAGAAAACCCAGGCTCTTTCTAGTTTATCTGATCTCACTTTAAGTCGGATCCACTCAAAGTGGGGTGGGGGGAGGAAGGGGAAGAGCTGCTGCTGTAGGGGGGCCTACATGCCTCAGGACCAGCCTAACCCATCTGGCTTGGCTGCTGCAGAAGCTTTTGAGTCTGGAATTTCAAAGTTGCTAATGGAAGAGAGCCCAGATTGTTTTTTTTTTTTTAAAAAAAACACAAACCTCCAAAAGAAAGCCAACGTCTCCTCTTCACCATTTTTTGGCTCAAAGGATAACTTCAGGCCCCACGGCTCTACTGGGTCCTCGGAATTGTTGCTTTTAAAAAACTAGATGTTGCTGTTTTGGTCTCGTAAGCAGAAGAGCCAAGGGAGAGGGTGGGGTTGAGCATTGCCCTTAAACCCTCGAAGTTTGGGCGGTAACTTGAAATCAGTTGTATCGTCAAGCATCTCTTCTAAACATTGCTGCGTTTACACCCGCCCCCACCCCAATCAAAGGTGTAAGTTTGGGTAGGGAAAAGTCCCTTTTCTTTATTGTCCTTTACCAAGTGGTTAGGGAGGTGGTGAATAGTAGCTGGGGTGAACTGTAGCCATCTGCAGGGTGGCAGTCGCAACGGGGGAGAGGCCGTTTCATTCATTCAATCGTATTTCTGGAGCACTTTCTGGAGCAGAGCACTGTACTGAGCGTCGGGAGACGGCAAAGTGAGTTCCAACCCTGGTTCTGGTGCCCGTCTTTGGGCTGATCCTGCTCTGGTTCGGTCCCCTTTAGAGATAACATGTCCACTGTCCGGCCTCCTGTTGCCCCATAACCCCATGTTTGAAGATCAATAGTATTTATTGAGTACTTACGGTGTGCAGAGCACTGTACTAAGCACTTGGGAGAGTACGATGTAATAAAAACAGTTCGGAGGCATGTTCCGTGCCCACAACAAGCTTGCAGTCTGGAGGGGGATACAGACATGAGTATAAATTATGGATAAATGTGTAAGTGTGGGACAGGGAGGGGTGAATAAGGGAAGCAAATAGGGGTGATTCAGGAGGGACTGGGAGAAGGAAATGAGGGCTTAGGGAAGGCCTCTTGGAGGAGATGTGGGTTCAATAAGATTTTGACAGTGGGTAGTGATCATTTGTTGAATATTCAATTGTCTTGGGTGCTTACTTTGTGCACAGCACTGTACTAAAGGCTTGGCAGAGTCCAATACAACCATAAACAAGAGACAGTCCCTGCCCATATTGAGCTTACATGAAGAGGGAGGCTGACCCTGAGACAGACGAGACTGAGGTACAGTGAGTAGGTTGGCATTAGAAGAGCGAACAGTGCGGGCTGGGTTGTCGTAATAATGATAATAATGGCATTTATTAAGCGCTTACTATGTGCAAAGCACTGTTCTAGTAGGAGAGTAGCGAGGTGGGGTAGGAGGGGGCAAGGCGATTGAGTGCTTTAAAGCTGATAGTAAGAAAGCAAAGAGCAAGTGAGATCGTGGGTGGGAGGGTGTATACAGCGTGGCTCAGTGGAAGGAGCCCGGGCTTTGGAGTCAGAGGTCATGGGTTCAAATCCCGGCTCCGCCAATTGTCAGCTGTGTGACCTTGGGCAAGTCACTTAACTCCTCTGGGCCTGTTACCTCATCTGGAAAATGGGGATGAAGACTGAGCCCCCCGCGGGACAACCTGATCACCTTGTAATCCCCCCAGTGCTTAGAGCAGTGCTTTGCACATAGCGCTTAATAAATGCCATCATTATTATTATACAGCGTGGCTCAGTGGAAAGAGCCCGGGCTTTGGAGTCAGAGGTCATGGGTTCAAATTCCGGCTCCGCCAACTGTCAGCTGTGTGACTCACTTAACTCCTCTGGGCCTGTTACCTCATCTGGAAAATGGGGATGAAGACTGTGAGCCCCCCATGGGACAACCTGATCACCTTGTGACCTCCCCAGCGCTTAGAGCAGTGCTTTGCACATAGTAAGTGCTTAGTAAATGCCATCACTATTATTACACAGCGTGGCTCAGTGGAAAGAGTCCGGGCTTTGGAGTCAGAGGTCATGGGTTCAAATCGCGGCTCCGCCAACTGTCAGCTGTGTGACTTTGGGCAAGTCACTTCACTCAATAATAATAATAATCATAATAATAATAATAATGGCATTTATTAAGCGCTTACTATGTGCAGAGCACTGTTCTAAGCACTGGGGAATTTACAAGGTGATCAGGTTGTCCCACGTGGGGCTCACAGTCTTCATCCCCATTTTACAGATGAGGGAACTGAGGCCCAGAGAAGTTAAGTGACTTGCCCAAAGTCACACAGTTGACAAGTGGTGGAGCTGGGATTTGAACCCGTGACCTCTGACTCCAAAGCCCGGGCTTTTTCCACTGAGCCACGCTGCTTCACTTCTCTGTGCCTCAGATACCTCATCTGTAAAATGGGGATTAAAATTGTGAGCCCCCCGTGGGACAAGCTGATCACCTTGTAACCTCCCTAGCGCTTAGAACAGTGCTTTGCACATAGTAAGCGCCTAATACCAACATCAATATTATTATTGTGCCAGGTCCAGGCAGTGGATAGAGCAAGGGCCTGAAAGTCAGAAGGTCATGGGTTCTAATCCTGACTCTGCCACGTGTCTGGTGAGTGACCTTGGGTAAGTCACTTCACTTCTCTGGGCTTCAGTTATCTCATCCGTAAAATGGGGATTAAGACTGAACCCCATTTGGGACAGGGACTGCATCCAACTTCATTCATTCATTCAATCATATTTATTGAGCCCTTATTGTGTGCAGAGCACTGTACTAAGCGCTTGGGAAGTACAAGTTGGCAACCTGATCTGCTTGTAATAATAATGATGGTGTTTGTTAAGCTCTTACTATGTGCCAAGCACTGTTCTAAGCGCTGGGGAGCTTACAAGGGATCAGGTTGTCCCACGGGGGGGGCTCACAGTTTTAATCCCCATTTCCCAGATGAGGTAGCTGAGGCACAGAGAAGTGACGTGACTTGCCCAAAGTCAGCTGGCGGAGATGGGATTTGAACCCGTAACCTCCGAGTCCAAAGCCCGGGCTCTTTCCACCGAGCCACGCTGCTTCTCAAGTGCTTGTCTTCACCCCAGCGCTTCCTACAGTGCCTGGCCCACAGTAAGCACTTAACAAATAGCATTATTACTATCACTCAAATGTGATTGTATTGAGCGCTTACTGTGGGCAGAGCACTTTATTAAGTGCTTGGAAGAGTACAGCACAACGGTTGGGAGACATGGGCCCTGCTCACAATGAGCTTACAGTTTAGATGGGGAGACAGATGTTAACATAAAATTATGGGTATGTACTTAATCATCATCAATCGTATTTATTGATTGCTTCCTGTAATAATAATAATGGCATTTGTTAAGCACTTACTATGTGCAAAGCACTGTTCTAAGCGCTTGGGGAGGATACAAAGTGATCAGGGCTTAGGGAAGGTTTCTCGGAGGCCACGTGCTTTTAATAAAGCTTTGAAATCTATTTGGATATGAAGGGGGAGGGATTTCCAGATCAGAGGGGGATCATCATCATCATCATCAATCGTATTTATTGAGCGCTTACTGTGTGCAGAGCACTGGACTAAGCGCTTGGGAAGTACAAATTGGCAACATATAGAGACAGTCCCTACCCAACAGTGGGCTCACAGTCTAAAGGGGGAGACAGAGAACAAAACCAAACATACTAACAAAATAAAATAAATAGAATAGGTATGTACAAGTAAAATAAATAGAGTAATAAATATGTACAAACATATATACATATATACAGGTATATGATGTGATGTGATGGGATGTGAGCGAGGGGTCGGAGGAGAGGTAAATGAGATCGCGGTATGGTGCGAAGGTGAGCATTAGAGTGAAGGGTGGGTTGTAGGAGAGAAGCAGCGTGGCTCAGTGGAAAGAGCCCGGGCTTTGGAGTCCGAGGTCATGGGTTCAAATCCCGGCTCCGCCAATTGTCAGCTGTGTGACCTTGAGCAAGTCACTTAACTTCTCTGGGCCTCAGTTACCTCATCGGTTAAATGGGGATGAAGACGGTGAGCCCTCCGTGGGACAACTTGATTATCTTGCGCTCAGAACAGTGCTTTGCACATAGTAGGCGCTTAACAAATGCCATCATCAGTAGTAGTAGTAGTAGATCAGGAAGGTGAGGGAGGAGTGGGCAAGGCGACAGTGCTTTAAAGGAGTTTTTACTTGATGGGCACCCACTGGTGGTCCTTGAAGAGTGGGCAAACATCATCATCATCATCATCATCAATTGTATTTATTGAGCGCTTCCTGTGTGCAGAGCACTGTACTAAGCGCTTGGGAAGTACAAGTTGGCAACATATACAGTCCCTACCCAACAGTGGGCTCACAGTCTAAAAACATGGACTGAATGGGTTTGCAGATGAATGATCTGGGCCGCGGAGTGAAAGATGGACGAGAGACGGGTGGCTGGGAGGTCAATCAATCAATCAATCGTATTTATTGAGCGCTTACTATGTGCAGAGCACTGTACTAAGCGCTTGGGAAGTACAAATTGGCAACATCTAGAGACAGTCCCTACCCAACAGTGGGCTCACAGTCTAAAAGGGGGAGACAGAGAACAAAACCAAACATACTAACAAAATAAAATAAATAGGATAGCTATGTACAAGCAAAATAGAGTAATAAATATGTACAAATATATATACATATATACAGGTGCTGAGGGGAAGGGAAGGAGGTAAGATGGGGGGGATGGAGAGGGGGACGAGGGGGAGAGGAAGGAAGGAAGGTCAGCAAGACTGATACAGTAATCGAGGCAGGATGGGATAAGCGTTTGGATTAACATAACGGTTCGGATGGAGAGGAAAAGGTGGATTTTAGTGATGTTGAAGGTTGAACCGACGGGATTTGGTGACACCGGATATGTGGGTTGAAGGAGAGATGAGTCCGTCATTCCGTTGTCGTATTTAGTGAGCGCTTACTGTGTGCAGAGCACGGCCCTAAGCGCTTGGACAGTGCAATTCGGCAACAGATAGAGGCAGTCCCAGGGATAACACCGAGGTGATGGGCTTGTGAGACAGGGAGGACGGTGGTGCTGTCTACAGGGACGGGAAAGACGGGGAGAGGACAGGGTTTGAATAGGAATACATGGAAATTCATTCATTCATTCATTCAATCGTATTTATTGAGCATTTACTGTGTGCAGAGCACTGTACTAAGCGCTTGGGAAGCCCAAGTTGGCAACATATAGAGACGGTCCCTACCCAACAGTGGACTCACAGTCTAGAAGGGGGAGAAGGAAATGAGTTCAATCCTGGGTCGATTGCATTTCAGATGGGGTTCATGGGATTAAACCGTGTTACTCAAAGGTTACCACCTGAAGTTAATCATCATCATCATCAATCGTATTTATTGAGCGCTTACTATGTGCAGAGCACTGTACTAAGCGCTTGGGAAGTACAAATTGGCAACACATAGAGACAGTCCCTACCCAACAGTGGGCTCACAGCCAAGGGAGGGGACTCGTACTAACTGCCCACGGTGATGATGATGGGGGTATTTGTTAAGCGCTTACTATGTGCCAAGCACTGTTCTAAGCACTGGGGTAGAGACAAGGTTATCAGGTTGTCCCCCGTGGGGCTCACGGTCTTCGTCTCCATTTTACAGATGAGGTCACTGAGGCACAGAGAAGTGAAGTGACTTGCCCAAAGTCACACAGCGGCTCCACCAATTGTCAGCTGTGTGACTTTGGGCAAGTCACTTAGCTTCTCTGGGCCTCAGTTCCTTCATCTGTAAAATGGGGATTAAGTCTGTGAGCCCCCCATGGGACAACCTGATCGCCTTGTAACCTCCCCAGCGCTTAGAACAGTGCTTTGCACATAGTAAGCGCTTAATAAATGCCATTAAAAAAAAAAAAATAGTGCCGGAGTCAGGATTAGAACCCAAGCCTGGGCTGTTTCCACTGAGCCACTCTGCTTCTCTACGTGTTAAACTAGGTGCGCAAATATGGGATCATATCTCTCCACGAAGATGATCGGGGGGAAAAAATTACCTGGATCTTCATTCAATCGTATTTATTGAGCGCTTACTGTGGGCAGAGCACTGTACTAAGCGCTTGGGAAGTAGAAATCGGCAACATATAGAGACGGTCCCTACCCCACAACAGGCTCACGGTCTTAGAACAGTGCTTTGCACATAGTAAGCGCTTAATAAATGCCATTATTATCAGTACTTCCCAAGCACTTAGTACAGTGCTCTGCACATAGTAAGCGCTCAATAAATACGATTGATGATGATAGAAGGGGAAGACAGACAACAAAACAAACAGGCAGGTGTCAATACCGGATATGAGCACTGTACTAAGCACTTGGGAGAGTACAATACAGCAGAGTTGATCGATCCATTCCCTGCCCACGATGATCTCATAGTCTATAATAATAATAGTATTTGTTAAGCACTTATTATATGCCAAGCATGGGGTAGATCCCAGGTAATCAAGTTGTCTCATGTGGGGTTGACGCTCAATCCCCATTTTACAGATGAGGTAGCTGAGGCCCAGGGAATTTAAGTGACTTGCCCAAAGTCACGCAGCCGGTAAGTGGCGGAGCAGGATTAGAACCCAAGCCCGGGCTCTTTCCGCTAAGCCACGTTTAAGTGCAATCCGACTCGGCTCCAGAAATGGTAACTGGGCCCTTCAGGGTGTAAATAATAATAATAATAAGGACATTTGTTAAGCGCTTACTATGTGCCAAGCACTGTTCTAAGCGCTGGGAGAGATACAAGCGCTTAGAACAGTGCTCACTGCTTAGAACAGTGCTTGGCACATAGTAAGCGCTTAACAAATGCCATCATTATTATTATTATATACAAGGTGATCGGGTTGTCCCCCGTGGGGCTCGGTCTTCATCCCCATTTTCCAGATGAGGCAACTGAGGCTGTGCACATAGTAAGCGCTTAACAAATGCCATCGTCATTATTATTATTATATACAAGGTGATCGGGTTGTCCCCCGTGGGGCTCAGTCTTCATCCCCATTTTCCAGATGAGGCAACTGAGGCTCTGCACATAGTACGCACTTAATAAATGCCATCGTTATTATTATTATTATATACAAGGTGATCGGGCTGTCCCCTGTGGGGCTCAGTCTTCATCCCCATTTTCCAGATGAGGCAACTGAGGCTCTGCACATAGTAAGCAGCGTGGCTCAGTGGAAAGAGCCGGGGCTTTGGAGTCCGAGGTCATGGGTTCAAATCCCGGCTCCGCCAACTGTCAGCTGTGCGACTTTGGGCAAGTCACTTCTCTGGGCCTCAGTTCCCTCATCTGTAAAATGGGGATGAAGACTGTGAGCCCCCCGTGGGCCAACCTGATCACCTTGTAACCTCCCCAGCGCTTAGAACAGTGCTTGGCACATAGTAAGCGCTTAATAAATACCATTAAAAAAGCGCCTAATAAATGCCATCGTTATTATTATTATGATGATGATGATGATGTGCAAAGCGCTGTTCCCAGTTCTCTCCCTCCGTGGTTCCCAGTGGCTTTCCTGCCGGATTTTCCCATCCTGACTGAGGCGGCAGGGAAGGACAAACGGTCGCTGACCATTCCCGAGGAGCAGCAGACGCAGCGCGCATGCGCCTCCCCCACCCGCCACGCGCACAGGCGCGCGCGCGCTTCTGGGCCTCCCCTAGCCGCAGATTTGCGCACGCGCGGCCGGCCCTCCCCAGTGTCCCCGCCCCTTCCGCTTCCGGGACGCCGGCTTCCGGCGCCGGGGCTCTGCCGTCACTTCCGGGAGAGGGGGCTCTGTCGTCACTTCCGGGAGGCGGAGCCCCGTTGAGGGCGGAAGCAGGACAAGCAGCTCCGGCGCCATGGTGAGTTGGACGCCCAGAAACCACGCTCCCCCTCATTCATTCATTCATTCGTATTTTTTGAGCGCTGACTGTGTGCGGAGCACTGTACTAAGCGCTTGGGAAGTCCAAGTCGGCAACATATAGAGATGGTCCCTACCCCACAGCGGGCTCACAACCTGCACTTTCCAAGCGCTTAGTCCAGTGCTCTACACACAGTAAGCGCTCAATAAATACGATTGAATGAATGAATAAATCGAAGCAGCGTGGTGTAGTGGCAAGAGGTCAGAGGTCATGGGTTCAAACCCCGGCCCCGCCCCTTGTCAGCTGTGTGACTTTGGGCGAGTCACTTCACTTCTCTGGGCCTCAGTTCCCTCATCTGGGAAATGGGGTTTAAGACTGTGAGCCCCCCGTGGGACCACCTGATCACCTTGTCACCTCCCCAGCGCTTAGAACAGTGCTTTGCACAGAGTAAGCGCTTAAGAAATGCCATTATTATTATTATTGATAAATACGATTGAATGAATGAACATCTAGAGATGGTCCCTACCCAACAGCGGGCTCACAGTCTAGAAGGGGGAGACAAACAACAAAACAAAACATATTAATAAAATAGAGTAGTAAATATGTACACGTAAAATAGAGTACTAAGTCTGTAATAATAATAATAATAATGGTGGCATTTATTAAGCGCTTACTATGTGCACAGCACTGTACTAAGCGCTGGGGAGTTTACAAGGTGATCAGGTTGTCCCATGGCAGGGAGGGGGGGCTCACAGTCTTACAGTCGTACAGGTGCTGTATATATGTTTGTACATATATATATATGTATGTATATATGTATATGTATGTATGTATGTGTATGTATATGTATATATATGTATGTATGTATGTATTTTATATATATATATATATATATATGGCAGATCTGTTCCAGCTCTTGTCCCCTCTGCCCAACACGCGTTTATTCATTTCAGTTGTATTTATTGAGCGAGTAGAGCACTGGTACTAAGCGTTTGGGAGAGTACAGAGAAGCAGCGTGGCTCAGTGGAAAGAGCCCGGGCTTGGGAGTCAGAGGTCATGGGTTCAAATCCCGGCTCCACCACTTGTCAGCTGTGTGACTCTGGGCAAGTCACTTCACTTCTCGGGGCCTCGATTCCCTCATCTGTAAAAGGGGGATTAAGACTGTGAGCCCCCCGTGGGACAACCTGATCACCTTGTAATAATAATAATAATGATGTATGTATATCACCTGTATATGTGTATATCACCTGTATATATGTTTGCATATATTTATTACTCTATTTTACTTGTACATATCTATTCTATTTATTTTATTTTGTTAGTATGTTTGGTTTTGTTCTCCGTCTCCCCCTTTTAGACTGTGAGCCCACTGTTGGGTAGGGACTGTCTCTATATGTTGCCAACTTGTACTTCCCAAGCGCTTAGTCCAGTGCTCTGCACACAGTAAGCGCTCAATAAATACAATTGATTGATTGGTAGTATTTGTTAAGCGCTTACTATGTGCGAAACACTGTTCTAAGCGCTGGCACTGTTCTAAGCGCTTGTAACCTCCCAGCACTTAGAACAGTGCTTTGCACATAGTAAGCGCTTAACAAATACCATCATTATTATTCATTCAATCAATCGTATCTATTGAGCGCTTACTCTGTGCAGAGCACTGGATCAAGCGCTTGGGAAGTACAATTCGGCAACAGAGACAGTCCCTACCCAACAACGGGCTCACAGTCTAGAAGGGGGAATATTTCAATAAGCAGGCACATTCCCTGCCCACAACGAGCTTGAAGTCTAGAGGGGGAGATTTATTTATGTAAATAAATCAATTACAGATAGGTACATAATAATAATAATAAAGCCATTTTTTAAGCGTTTACTATGTGCAAAGCACTGTTCTAATCGCTGGGGAGGTTACAAGGTGATCAGGTTGTCCCACGGCAGGGCTCAGTCTTAATCCCCATTTTACAGATGAGGTAACTGAGGCACAGAGAAGTGAAGTGACTTGCCCAAAGTCACACAGCTGACAATTGGCGGAGCCGGGATTTGAACCCATGACCTCTGGCTCCAAAGCCCAGGCTCTTTGCCACTGAGCAACGCTGCTTCTTCACATAAGTGCTTTGGGGCTGGGAGGGGGAATGAATTCAATCGTATTTATTGAGCGCTTACTGTGTGCAGAGCACTGTACTAAGCGCTTGGGAGAGTACAGTACGACAGAATTAGCAGGCACATTCCTCCCCGAACTGCGTTTACCGCCTCAGACCCCTCACCCACGTCCTTCGTCCGCCGGGGACTCCCTCCCCTTTCGTATCTGGCCAACCCCCCAACTCTCCCCATCGTCTCCCTCTAGACTGTAAGCTCGTTATGGGCAGGAATCAGTAGAGTTTAAAGTAGTAGCAGTAGCATTTGTTGAGCTGTGGAGCTGAGGGTGAACTCTGAATATCAGTGCTTAAAGGGTACAGAGTCAAGTGCATCGTTGACACTGAAGGGTGAGGGATGAGGGGAAATATGGGCTTAGTTGGGAGAGGCCTCTTGGCGGAGATGTAACTTTAGTAAGTTTCCCTCTCAGTTCTGCCAGACTTCCACTTCACTAAAACCAAACAACTGCTTAAACTGAGATTTTGTTTCCTCCCCTCTAGGCTCGAAATGCAGAAAAGGCCATGTAAGTACCGACTGGTTTTGAAACTAAGCTGTGTCAAATTTCCACCGTGTCTTTCTGGCCTGGAGTTTAGCATGTCCTTTCTTGGATGCAAGCTGCTAGCAAGTGGGGGCCTTGTTTTCACCTGCCCTGCCCCGCGCCCCAACTCTGCAACCCCACCCGGTCGGGTATTTAGCCCCTTTCCTCTGGTAGAGACTCAAGCCAGCCGTGGGAATTTGTTTTTATCACCAGCCCAGTCCAGCTGCGTCTCCCTGTTTTCTCCAGGGGAGCCCTTTATTGAAAATGGTGTCTTTTCGTGGACACCATCTATGGGGTGCTAAATGTGCTAAATGGGGTGCTTGATGGAAAGAGTAGTCTGGAGGTCTTTCTGTTTCTATGGGGCTTTGGATCGAAGCCCTTCTCCCACCCTCTCCCAGTTCCTAGCATGGCGTTTGGCCATTCTTCTGGGTTTGGTCAGTTTAAAGTAATCCAGGCAGTGTGTTTCGGGGGGGCCCGGTGGGTCTCTGAACCTGCCCCGGCCTGACTCTGGCTGTTTTCATGTGGGTTGGGGTGGGATGGGGCAGTTTCTCAGGTTTCGGTCCTCCCCCGGACTAGGCTTGAGGCCCGGCAACAGCGGCTGGGGCCCGTGAAAAGTCTGCACCCCAAGCTTCTGCGAACTAGCGGATCTCCCCTTTCCTCTCCTTTAGGACGGCCTTGGCGAGGTTTCGCCAGGCGCAGCTTGAGGAAGGCAGAGTCAAGGTACGTTCCCATTTTGACGTATTTATCTTGTAACTTTCAAGAACCTGGAGTGAGATGAGCCATCCCTCTTGAGGCGGGGACTGCGGCCGGCTGGGGGAGAAGCAGGCACTTGCAAGCCCCTCTGGGTCTGCGCGCTTGAATCCTGGCGAGCCATTGCATTTGGAAGGAATAGTGGCTCAAGGCCCTTTTTGGACCAAGTGTCTCAGAAAAGCCAATTTTGGCAGAATTCCAATGCAGACTGGCCGGCGGCACCCTGACTTCCTGTAGCAGTAATAGTTATCCTTGGACCACGGTCCGGGCGAATGGACGTGAGCGGACCTGCTGCAGGCGTCTGTTCTTCCCAAGGGCGCAGGGACGGCCCGAAGCAAAGATGGAGCGCAGAACGGGCGAGGGAGGCCAAGGGCTCCACTGGGAAAGGAGTAGCAGCCCCAGAGGGAAGAAGAAGGGAAAAGACCGAAAGGGTTGGGGTGGGAGGAACCGGGAGAGGTGGTGAGGAGAAGGGCAGGGCCAGACTGATCCAAGGTGCCATACGGAACAGACGATGGGGCCCTACAGGGCGAGGGAGAAGGGCCAAGTCGGTTTGAGCCCGGCACGGAGCGGGTAGTTCCGTGGGTTTGAGTTGGAACCGACCCAGGGGGCTGGGTTTTCGGGAGGTTGCGGAACCTGTCAGGATGCGTCTTTTCTGATCCGCAGGAGCGGAGACCTTTTCTGGCCTCAGAGTGCAACGAGCTGCCGAAAGCCGAGAAGTGGAGACGACAGGTGGGTGGGGTGGGAAAGGGGCTGGGGGACAAGGATCCAAGTTAGCGGTGGGAAAGTTGAATGCGTTATGACAGTGCTGCTTATTGTAAGATGACAGACGTTTTATTTCCCTTTGGGCTGGTGAGGTACCCGTAGCACACCCTTCCTTCCTCTCTCCATGTCACCCATCGATGTGCCTGTCTCTCTCGATGTAGATATGTACATGTAAAACTCTGGGTATTCTTTCTATTGAGTTACCGTGACTCTTCATTTCTTCTGAACTAAACGCCAATTGTGTCCAGACCCGTGTGACTGTCAGGGATGCCAGGGGAGGGGAGAGAAGAGGAGGCAAAGGGAACCCGAGAAGCACTGGGATGTGGGTAGAAAAGCGTCCCTAAAGTTTTCTGGAATTTTAGGAGCGTTTTTGTCAATTCTTCAGTCTTCCTAAAAGGGTAATCCCCAGAGTGAAAGGGGCGATTATTTCTTGGCAGTCTTGAGTAATGAACAGCAGAGAGGAATGATCATCATCATCATCATCATCAATCGTATTTATTGAGCGCTTACTATGTGCAGAGCACTGTACTAAGCGCTTGGGAAGTACAAATTGGCAACATATAGAGACAGTCCCTACCCAACAGTGGGCTCACAGTCTAAAAGGGGGAGACAGAACAAAACCAAACATACTAACAAAATAAAATAAATAGAATAGATATGTACAAATAAAATAAATAAATAAATAGAGTAAAAATATGTACAAACATATATACATATATACAGGTGCTGTGGGGAAGGGAAGGAGGTAAGATGGGGGGGATGGAGAGGGGGACGAGGGGGAGAGGAAGGAAGGGGCTCAGTCTGGGAAGGCCTCCTGAATAAAATGATAAAAATTGTGCACAAATTGTTTTACAGATTATTGGGGAAATCTCCAAAAAGGTTGCTCAGATTCAAAATGGTAAGCTTCTTTTTGTTATTGCGTGTGTTCCATTCACCAGCTCAGCAACAAGAGTGCAAATTCCCTATTGTAGTGCCTTCACATTGTGGCCCATCCCCTTCTCCTGGAAACATTATCCAACCTCGGCTTCGCTGACACTGTCCTCTCCTGGTTCCCCCTCCTCTCTCTGGCCTCTCCTTCTCAATCTCTCTTTTTTTTTTCTTTTTTGCATTTTACAGGTTTATGACCAGGAAATCTTTTCCACCGAGCAAAGATTTTTCTTGCCGTTTTGCGGCCCAGGGCTATTCTGTGATTCGGTCCTCAGTGTCCTTAGTAGAAGATTGCCGCCCAGCCCCTCCCCTCCTCTCCCTGGAGAGAGGATGGCACAGGCAGGGTTGTTTTTTTATTTTAACAGTTCATTTTCCCCAGTTTCCCAGATGCGGTGAGCAAATAAGGGCATTCTCGCCAGCAGGCAGAGCGGGGGGAAACAGTAGTCTTTGTAACCGAGGCTCTTGTTTTCATCTTCAGCTGGTTTGGGTGAATTCAGAATTCGTGACCTGAATGACGAAATAAACAAACTCTTAAGAGAGAAGGGACATTGGGAAGTCCGGATAAAGGAACTAGGGGGCCCCGACTACGGAGTAAGTATTGAAAGAAATATTAATTGCTATCTATTGAAAAGTACGTGTTACCTGTGAAAGGAAAGTGCTAGGGATAAGTGGAGTCTAACAGTTATCCCCCTCACAGCGCATTCTGAATCTGATTTTGGAAGCGTGTCTTGTCTAAGTACAATGCAAAAGCCTCGCTTATTTATTGTGTTTATTTCTGGTGTTTATTGACTGCCTACTCTGTGGTAAATACTGGGATAAGGGCAGGATAAGTAAAATCGAGAAGGGGAGTAGTAGCATGGCCTAGTGGGTAGAACACTGGCCTGGGAATCAGAAGCACCTGGGTAGATAGAGCCCAGTCTTTCTGGGAGTCAGAAAGACCTGGGTTCGAATCCCGTCTCCACCGCCTGTCTGCCGTGTGACCTTGGACGAGTCACTTCACTTCTCCGGGCCACAGTTACCTCCTCTGTAAAATGGGGATGAAGACTGTGTGCCCCATGTGGGACAGGGCTTTGTCCGGTCTGATAGAGGAGCGGCGTGGCTCAGTGGAAAGAGCGCGGGCTTGGGAGTCAGAGGTCATGGGTTCGAATCCCGGCTCTGCCACTTGTCAGCCGTGTGACCTTGGGCAAGCCACTTAACTTCTCTGGGCCTCAATTGCCTCATCTGTAAAATGGGGATTAAGACTGCGAGCCCCATGTGGGACAACCTGATCAACTTAGAACAGTGCTTTGCATATAGTAAACACTTAACAAATGCCATTATTATCATTATTATTATTATTAGATTGTATCTTCCGCAGTGCTTAGAACAGTGCTTGGCACATAGTAAGCACTTAATACCATCATTATTCTAATCCCAGCTCCGCCACTTGTCTGCCACGTGGCCTTGGGCAAGTCATTTCACTGGGCCTCAGTTACCTCATCTGTAAAATGGGGATTAAGACCGTGAGCCCCCTGTGAGACACGGACTGTGTCCAAACTGGATAGCTTGTATCTACCCCAGCGCTTAGTACAGTGCCTGGCACATAGTGTTGAACAAATCCCTTCCCCCCCGCCCCAAAAGAAAAAGAAAAAAAAAAAAAGAAGCACAGGCCCAGGAGTCAGAGGCCTGGATTCTCATCCCAGCTCTGCTGCTTGTCTGCTGTGTGGCCTTGGTCAAGTCACTTCACTTCTCTGGGCCTCAGTTTCCTCTGTAAAGTGAGGATTCACTTTTTCGTCTCCCTCCTACTTAGATGGGAAGTGTGTCCGACTTGATGAACTGGTATCTACCCCAGTGCTTAGAACAGTGCTGGGCACGTAGTAAGTGCCGAATAAATGCTACCACAATTCGGACCTGGGGCAGTACGTAGACACTAGCATTTCTCCATCCTCACAGGCTCACAGGCATCTCGATGCGGACTCGGCCCCGACACCTTAGCCGGAGTTAGAGCCGCGACTACGTTTCAGGGGATCGCGCCCCCGAGGTCCGGCCCCACTTCTGCAGAGTCCTGCCAATACCTCTTCCTTGTTATTTTTTTCAAGAAAGTTGGTCCGAAGATGCTAGATCACGAAGGCAAAGAAGTTCCTGGCAACCGGGGTTACAAGTACTTCGGAGCGGCTAAAGACTTACCAGGTGTCAGGGAGCTCTTCGAAAAAGAACGTAAGTAGTATTGTCGGGCAACTTGCCAAAGGCGGATGATCCCGCCGTGTCTTCGTAGGCTAGCGACCCGCGTGTCTCAACCTGCAGGTCGGGATCATCCTGCCACTGAGTGGTTAGCAAGGGTCCCTTCCAGGCTGTGCCCCGGGAGCGGGCTGGGGGCGGCCAGTTGGGGTGGGGAATGGAGGGAGCTGTGGTGGCTGACCTGACAGCAAGGAGGCCATGGAAGGGCAGAGAGACTCGGGTTAGTAGAGCTGAGCAGTAGGGCAGGATGGAGCTTCCCCGGGCGGCAGCAGTGACAGCTGGGTGACGTGGCGCGGAGGGGACCGGGCCCGGCCCAGGAGCCGGATGGCCAAGTGCTCTGCTCTGAATTGATTTTCCCCCAAATCCTTTTTCTTGCCTTTTTGTCTGGACTCCTGTAGAGCCCGTACTCTTCTATAGTGTTACAGCCAGTTCCCCCCACAACCCCCAATCTCTCTCTCTCGATCGCTCTCTCGCCCTTGCTCTCGTTAGTTCTCATTCTTGACATTCGTACCCGGTCAGTTTGCACAAGCGAAGTTCCTGTCGTCGAGGTTCCGAGTCGTTTTCCCGGGACTCAAAACCTTTGCTTGCGTATTCCCGGTGTCATCAATAATGAGATTGCAGCGCGTCTCAGACCATGGGGTACATGCATTCTGCAGCGATTCGCAGCAGTCAAGCACTAGTCGTCACTGAGCGCCTGCCGCGCGCAAAGCGACGTAAGCGCTTGGAGGACCAGCGAGTTAGTAGACGAGGCCTCGATCATTTTGGAGGAAGGAGGAGGAGGGGAGAGGTTCCATAAGCTAGGGCTTCAGTGAGCGGGTGTGGAGGATGTGTACAGGAGCACTGTGGGAAGCCATGAGTACTTCCATGGGTTAACTAATTTAAGCGTGCTGAAGCTCATCTTAACAAATACCAGTATGGTTATTGTCTAAGCGCCGGGGTAGATACATGATGATTCGGTCAGACACGGTCCCCCCCCGTCCCACACTTAGGTTCGCAGTCTGAGGAGGGGGAGGACAGAGAGAGAAGTGAAATGATTTGCCCAAAGTCACTTGGCAGGCAAGTGGTGGAGCCAGAATGAGAACCCGGGTCCTCTGCATCCCTGGCCCGGGCTCTTTCCATTAGACCGTGCCGCTGCACAAGGGGTAATTCAATTCCATTAGAAAGTGGCAATCGAAGAACACCTTAGAATGAACAAATGTGCGGGTATCAGGCCAGTTAATGTACGAAGCATTCCTGGGTCACCAAAGGTCCGGTGTTGGGTTTCTGAAGGCCACTCGGGTCCCCGAAAGGGCCCTCGCTGAACCCACCTGCGCCGAGGAAAACGTGCCCCGGGACGTTCACCGCGTCCGCCTGGGCGGCCTGGCATGAAATGGTCGTGTGTTCCCTCAGCTCTCCCTCCCCCCCGGAAGACGCGAGCTGAGCTCATGAGGGCCATCGATGCCGAGTACTATGGCTATCGGGATGAGGATGATGGCGTTTTGGAGCCCCTGGAACAGGAGCAGGAAGAGAAAGGTGAGCGGCTAGGTTTCCTTTTCTTCTTTTTTTGTTTGAATTGTAATTTTTCAGTGCATTGCCAGCTGCCAAGCAAAGCCGCTCCGTGCACAGGTTCTCTGAGGTGGCCGTTTGCTCCCTGGAAACATTGCCTTTTCGAGCAGGAGAGGTTTCTGGGCTGTTTAATACACAGAAATCCATGGAGAAAAATGTCTGGGGAGCAGCAGGGTAAAATGAGATCCGAAGGAGTATCTTAAGGGACGATCGAAGGCCGGCGCCCAACCCAAATTGTTCTCGAGCCACGGTCTTCCCTTTCCTGGGAGATTCTGATCTCCCAGAGGATGCTGAGAACTGTGGTTCCCGGAAAAGGAGAGGGTTCCGGGACCAGGCTTCTTCCTCGCCCTTCCATCAGACTCCCTTTTGGCCCCAGTGCCATTCAAGCCAGGGCCAGGTTCTGGTGGTGAAATGGGAGCTCTGTTGTCCCTGCCACAGTTGTCTCCCGCGGATGGACACCCGTGACCCGCGAGCGCCAGTTGACGTTTTCCCGGGGCGTGCTCGGAATAGCATCCTGTCCTCTCGCTGACCGGAGCGGTACCCGGACTCCTCCTGAAATGTGCTCTCCTGGAGTCTCCCGTCTGGTGTGCCAGACGAGCCTCGGGGCCGAGACTTCAGGACGGAGAACCTAGGTTGTGGGGGGTCGGGGGAGAAACGATAGCCGACGGCCCGCCTGGACGGCGACGAGGGAGGGGGCGGGTGGCGCTCGAAAATCTACAGAGAGTAGGGCAGAGCTTGATGTAGGGCTCTGTGCGCAGGAAGCGCTCTGTAAATGCCAATGATGGATCGATTGGATTCTCCATCCCCCTTCTCAGTCATTGCAGAAGCCGTGGAAAAATGGAAAGCGGAAAGAGAAGCGAGAGGTGACAAGGAAGAGGAGGAAGAAGAAGTCAACATCTACGCGGTCCCCGAGGATGAGGTACGGCAGAGGGAGTTGGGTCGGCGATGCTTTGGGCTGCCAGCCCCCGGGATCCGCCTCGGCTCGAGAAGCGGCAGAGACTGGAGTCGCGACGAAGGAAGCGGGCGGTCGAGGGCGGCTCCGGTGCCGGCCCCACGGCCGCCGGTTTGGGCTGACCGTGCTCTGGTCGGAGATCGTGAACCCCTGGGGGAACAGGGTCCGTGTCTAATCCCCCCTCCCCGCCGTGGGCTGTTTCCCAGCCCTTAGTTTGGCGCTCTGCACACGGTAAGTGCTCAGTAAATACTCTGACAACGATGTCGACCACTGGTATTGGAGGCACGACGTAGACGGTGGGTGTCAGCGGTGTCTTGCTTCTGCAGCTGGTGGCTTGGGTTCTGAGCTCCAGCCGCTGGGGACCCCTGCCCTTTCTTCACGGCCCGCCTGGCCTCCTTTTCGTTTGCAGTCCGACGAAGAGAGTGGCAGGGAGAAGGAAGCGGAAGAGGGGGAGCAAAAGTTTATCGCTCACGTCCCCGTGCCGTCACAGCAAGAGGTAAGATGAGGAATTATTTTCTGGTCTAGAAATGAGGGTTGTCCCTCCCACCTCCGCTTTTCATTTATCGCCCGTGGCATGGGAATCATGCTTGGAGCCTGTCAGAATCAATCCCCCCTCCCCCCGATTTTTCTCTCTCCCCCTGATCCCAAGTCCCCCTCACTTTTTCTCCTCCTCTCCCTTTCCTTCTTACTTGTCATTCTTCAGCCTCCTCCTTCCGTGGTTTGGACCAAGGTCCTCGCTTCTCTGGGCGTGAGGGGATCGGGGGCGTTTGAAGGGTGCCTCCTCCTAGCTGCTTTCTCCCCCCACCCCGGACTGGGAAGGGAACGGGAGACCAGGGCCTGTGTTATCCGGAGCAGTCGGCCCCGAGGCATTTATTGAGCGCTTACTGTAGGCTGAGCGTTTGGGAGAGTACGCCATAACGGAGTTGGTATACCCATTCCCTGCCCACAACGAGCTTTCTGGGGCTAGTCTTGAGGTGGGCTAAACCTTGCTCCCTGTGGCTCTGGGTGACAGCGGGAGGAATGAGGGGTTGCTCCTCATCCCGTGGCCAGTGTGGCTCGGGAGAAAGCCCATGCCCATACTCTGACAAAACCTTTGTACGTGCAGGTTGAGGAAGCTCTGGTGCGCAGAAAGAAGATGGAGCTTCTCCAAAAGTATGCCAGCGAAGCCCTCATGGCCCAAAGTCAAGAAGCCAAAAAGCTGCTCGGGCTTTGATGCCGTATTCCTGGCCGCGGGTCTGGCGTCCCATCCACCCGGCCTTCCCCCCGGGAGCGCCAGCCCTCGGCCGGCTGGCCAAAACTTGGATTCTGGACGCAGGCCGCAGCCGTGTGTGATCCCTGCTCGGCCCAGCTCTGGCCAGGTTGGGCTTATCTCATGCTGAACATTTCAGCAACTCGTTTTCTATAAACCCTTGGGAATACATGGAACTGCTGTGCTCTGGATGGTTGTAATATCTAATCCTCGTGGAGAAGCTTTTAATGAAAGTATTTTGTGTAAAAAAATAAACAAAACCAAGCAAAAAAACCCCAAAGCCCCAAGGTGCTTTAAGTTCCGTGTTCCTCAATTGTCCTTTTTTTGGTTGGGGAGGGCAGGAGGTAGTAATCAATCAATCAATCAATCAGTTGTATTTATTGAGCGCTTACTGTGTGCAGAGCACTGTACTAAGCGCTTGGGAAGTACAAGTTGGCAACATGTAGAGGCAGTCCCTACCCAACAGTAGGCTCATGATCCAAAGCTTACACTTTTTTCAGTCATTTAATCGTATTAGAGTGCTTATGGTGCGCAGAGCACTGTACTAAACACTTTGGAAAGTACAGTGCATCAATAAACAGTGACCTCTGCCCACAATGAGCTTACAGTCTAGACTGGGGCCGGGGGGGAGAAGAGATACACTACACGTGCCTCAATATGCATCTAAATAAAATTACAGATATGTACATAAGTGCTGTGGGGCTGGGAGGTGGGAAGAGTGAAGGGAGCAAGGCAGGGTGATGCAGAAGGGAGTGGGAGATGAGGAAAAGTGGGGCTTAGTCTGGGAAGGCCTCTTGGAGGAGATGGGCCTTCAATAAGGCTTTGAAGTGGTGGCGGGGGAGAGTAATTGTCGGATATGGTAGTGTGTGCAGCGTGGCTCAGTGGAAGAGCACAGGCTTTGGAGTCAGAAGTCATGGGTTCAAATCCTGGCTCCGCCAGTTGTCAGCTGTGTGACCTTGGGCAAGTCACTTCACTTCTCTGTGCCTCAGTTCCTTCATCTGTAAAATGGGGATTAAGACTGTGAGCCCCCTGTGGGACAACCTGATCACCTTGTATCCCCAGTGCTTTGCACATAGTGCTTAACAAATGCCATTATTATTTCCCCCCATCTTACCTCCTTCCCTTCTCCACAGCACCTGTATATATGTTTGTACATATTTATTACTCTATTTTACTTGTACATATCTATTCTATTTATTTTATTTTGTTAGTATGTTTGGTTTTGTTCTCTGTCTCCCCCTTTTAGACTGTGAGCCCACTGTTGGGTAGGGACTGTCTCTATATGTTGCCAACTTGGACTTCCCAAGCGCTTAGTCCAGTGCTCTGCACACAGTAAGCGCTCAATAAATACGATTGATTGATATGAGGAGGGAGGCGAGAGGCAGGAACGTGGTCCAGGGGTTGGCGGCAAAACCGTGCCTAATAATTTAGTCCTTTACCCTCTCCCTTCCCCTCCGTGTCCCCCAAACCGTGACCTCCGGACTCTGCGCTTACCTTCTCACAAATTCTTCCTGAACTCTGTCAACGCCGCCCTCTCCACCAAACCCAACTCCCTCACCCCATCCCCCCCAACTCTCTCCCAGCCCTGGACCACCCCGACAAGTGCCTCCTTTACCGCCTAGTGATTTCGCCAGCTGTTCTGTTGGTAAAATTGGTTGGGCTTCTTGAAACAATGGCTCAGCGTGTCCCTCCTCTCCTCCCAACTCTGATGGCTGCCCATCCCTCTTCGCGTTCAGCAGGGACTTCCGACCGGGGCCTTCCTTCAAGGCTCGCCCACTCTGCTCCTCCAAGCCCATTTCGTGGCTGTCCCCACCTCTGAAAGGAGTGGGAAAAGAGGAAAGGAGGGCTTAGTCAGGGAAGTCCTTTTGGAGATGTGGGTGGTATGTTCGTTCGGACGCTCAATCGTATTTATTGAGCGCGGGGCGAGTGTGCAGGTCTTGGGAGAGTACGCTATAACGGAGTTGGTAGAGCCATTCCCTGCCCACAACGAGCTTTCTGGGGCTAGTCTTGAGGTGGGCTAAACCTTGCTCCCTGTGGCTCTGGGTGACAGTGGGAGGAGTGAGGGGCTGCTCCTCATCCCGTGGGGACCGTGGGCGGTGTGTAAGAGGAGCGTGAGCGCCCGGCGGGGGCTTGGGGTGGCAGAGGCCCGAGGAGGTGACCTTGGGAGGAACAGAGAGTGTGAGCTGGGGTGGGGGGGGGGGGGGGGGGGCGGGCATCCGTAGGTCTGTCTGTCTGCTTGAGGGAAGGGACCCCGGGGACCTGGACTGGGGGTCTATGCCGTAGGTGCTGTACTAGAGGGAAGAACCCAGGTCCCACCCACCTGTGCCTAGCCTACTCTGGACTCGGCTGGCCGGGGACTTGGCTGTTCGGAGACTCGGACGGCTACAAGGCCTATGGTAAGCTCCCCGCCCGCCCCCGTGCCCACCCAAAAGCTGGAAATAGGAGAGAGGAGCCCCCAGGCCTTCCTCCCTCCTTTCCTCCTTCCCCCCTCCTAAGTATTACAGGATTCTCTAAGCAACCCCGCTCTTCCTCCGTCTCCCTGGGGTCACCGGCCCACCTCACCGCCCGCTGGCCCCGATTCTTGCAACGTGGCTCAGTGGAAAGAGCCCGGGCTTTGGAGTCCGAGGTCATCATCATCATCAATTGTATTGAGCGCTTACTATGTGCAGAGCACTGTACTAAGCGCTTGGTAAGTGGGTTCAAATCCCGGCTCTGCCAACTGTCAGCTGGGTGACTTCGGGCGAGTCACTTCACTTCTCTGTGCCTCAGCTACCTCATCTGTAAAATGGGGATGAAGACTATGAGCCCCCCCCGTGGGACAACCTGATCACCTTGTAACCTCCCCAGCGCTTAGAACAGTGCTTTGCATATAGTAAGCGCTTAATAAATGCCATTATTATAATTATTATGGGTTCAAATCCCGGCTCCGCCAACTGTCAGCTGGGTGACTTTGGGCAAGTCACTTCACTTCTCTGGGCCTCAGTGACCTCATCTGGAAAATGGGGATGAAGACTGTGAGCCCCCCGTGGGACAACCTGATCACCTTGTAGCCTCCTCAGCGCTTAGAACAGTGCTTTGGACATAGTAAGCGCTTAACAAATACCACCACCACTATTGTTATTATTATTATTATTATTATTATTATTATTATTATTAATTATTACAGGCACATCCGGGCTCTGTGGGGCAACCCGCTGAGGACTCAGTTTCGCCACTAGGGGGCAGCAGAAGCCCCTTGCCAAAGTCCCAGTTCCCTTAATAATAATAATAATGATGGCATTTATTAAGCGCTTACTATGTGCAAAGCACTGTTCTAAGCGCTGGTTAGTTCCCTTGGTGGAGAGGGGCCAGGGAGGGGGCACAGTGAGACCGTATCCGTGGAAACACCAGCGGACCCCTCTCCTGGTGCTTCCCAAAGTTAAAACCTTATAAAATAATAATAATAATAATAATAATGGCATTTGTTAAGCGCTTACTATGTGCAAAGCACTGTTCTAAGCGCTGGAGAGGTTACAGGGTAATCAGGTTGTCCCACAGGGGGCTCCCAGTCTTCATCCCCATTTTCCAGATGAGGGAACCGAGGCCCAGAGAAGCGAAGCGACTCGCCCAAAGTCACACAGCTGACAATTGGCAGAGCCGGGATTCGAACCCATGACCGAGGAAGGACTCTCCTCGGTCCAGTCTTGGGGTTGCTCTCGCCTCTCCTTGCTCAAAGGCAAGCACACGCACGTGTGTGTGCGGTTGGGGGGTGGCGGGTGGGAGGCGAGGGTCCTCAGACTCAGAATGCACAGTGGGGGCCTTCCTTGGCCGGTGAGGTGTCAATCACAACCTGGCACATCGTTTTCACCAGTCAATAGGCCAAGCAAATTTGCCCTGACACCCCAACCCCCACAGATATTTCCCGGGGGACACCCCACCCATCATCCCCCCCAAAGGTCCATGTCCCTTGGCTAAGAGGACAAAACCGGGAGCTTGGCTGGTTCTCCCGGACAGAAAGATTCCCAAGAAAATCAATAGTCTGGCCTAGCTCTGTCCTAATTCATTAGGAAAACCCAACTATTCCAGAAGGTTGACTCCCTCCTAAAGTCCCCGATGTTCTCACCTCCCCATCTCTTGCCCAGCGGGCTTTACCATTGCTTAGGACAGTGCTTGGCACATAGTAAGCGCTTAACAAATACCATTATTAAATCCGAAACCATCAGATATGATCTCCCCAAGTCTCACCCTCAGCTCCCCAACTCCCTCTCACCCCTCATCCTCTCTCTCATCCTTCTCAATCCTCTCTGCTTTCAAATCTACCCCCTCCACCCCAACCCTTCTTCCCACCTGTCTTCCCTCCGTGACTGCCATCCTCAATGGCTCATGCTCCATTGGCTACTTCCCCTCTGCCTTCAAACATGCTCACGTCTCACTTTGCCTTAACCCTCCCCACTTTCAATCCCACAGCCCCCCTCCAATTCTCACCCCATCTCTTTGCTCTCACTCCTGCTCAAACTGGTGGTCTAAACCTCCTAAGCCTCCACTTCCTGTCCTCCAACCTCCTTCTCAACCCTGGTTTCTGCTCTCTTCATTCTTTTTTTTTTTTTAAATGGCATTTGTTAAAGCACTTCCTATGTTCCAGGCCTGGGGTAGATACAAGATCATTGGTTTGGACATAGTCCATGTCCCACATGGGGTCTCACAGTCTTAATCCCCATTTTACAGATGAGGTAACTGAGGCTCAGAGAAGTTAAGTGATTTGCCCAAGGTCGCACAGCAGACAAGTGGCAGAGCTAGGATTAGAACCCAGGTCCTCTGATTCCCAGGCCCGTGCTCTATCATTCATTCATTCATTCAGTCGTATTTATTGAGTGCTTACCGTATGCAGAGCACTGTACTAAGCACTTGGGAAATACAAATCGGCAACATATAGAGATGGTCCCTACCCAACAGCGGGCTCATAGTCTAGAGGGGGGAGACAGAGAACAGAACAAAACAAGTAGACAGGTGTCAATACCATCAGAATAAATAGAATTATAGCTAGATACACATCATTAATAAAATAGAGTAATAAATATGTACAGATATATACAAGTGCTGTGGGGAGGGGAAGGGGGGTACAGCAGAGGGAGGGGGGCGATGGGGAGGGGAGGAGGAGAGGAAGAAGGGGGGGCTCAGTCTGGGAAGGCCTTCTGGAGGAGGTGAGCTCTCAGTAAGGCTTTGAAGGGAGGAAGAGAGCTAGTTTGGCGGATGTGCGGAGGGAGGGCATTCCAGGCCAGGGGGAGGACATGGGCCGGGGGTCGACGGCGGCACAGGCAAGAATGAGGTACAGTGAGGAGGTTAGCGGCAGAGGAGCGGAGCGTGCGGGCTGGGCTGGAGAAGGAAAGAAGGGAGGTGAGGTAGGAGGGGGCAAGGTGATGGACAGCCTCGAAGCCGAGAGTGAGGAGTTTTTGCTTGATTCGAAGGTTGATAGGCAACCCCTGGAGATTTTTGAGGAGGGGAGTGACATGCCCAGAGCGTTTCTGGACAAAGATAATCTGGGCAGCAGCATGAAGTATAGACCGAAGTGGGGAGAGACAGGAGGATGGGAGATCAGAGAGGAGGCTGATGCAGTAATCCAGTCGGGATAGGACGAGAGATTGAACCAGCAAGGTAGCGGTTTGAATGGAGAGGAAAGGGCGGATCTTGGCGGTGTTGTGGAGGTGAGACTGGCAGGTTTTGCTGACGGATTGGACGTGTGGGGTGAATGAGAGAGAGCGGAGTGGAGGATCAATCAATCAATCAATCAATCGTATTTATTGAGCGCTTACTGTGTGCAGAGCACTGTACTAAGCGCTTGGGAAGTCCAAGTTGGCAACACATAGAGACAGTCCCTACCCAAGAGTGGGCTCCCAGTCTAGAAGGGGGAGACACCAAGGATGGCATCTGTCTATGAAGATGGCTCCCAAGCGGACAGAGCTCCCTAGCCCCCCTGTGCAGCCCCCCATGGCCTCCTGCCCCGGGGGGCGGGCGGCTCCCCGTGTCTGGGCTGGGAGACGAGGGGAGCGGAGGGGAGAGGGACGGGGCGGAGGGGCCGGTCTGGCCCTTCCCCGCCTGCAGGACGCCCCGTTTTACGTGAACATCGGGAAGGCTTTTATCTGCGAACGAACTTCTTAGGATTTTCCATACAAACCCCCAGAAGTCCCAAAACAATTCAGCTGCCCCAGGAAAGCCCGGCCTCCTCCAAAGGTGGTTGGGAAGGTAGCACTGCTCTGTCAGGAGCCCGCGCTACGGAAGGACAAGCAGTTTTATCCTGCTGTACCTGAGCCCTGCCCAAGAGGCTGGAAACTAATCCAGACAGACCCCCTCCCTACTCCTCACTTAATAATAATAATGATGATGGCATTTATTAAACGCTTACTATGTGCAAAGCACCGTTCTAAGTGCTGGGGAAGATACAAGGTGATCAGGATGTCCCACTGGGGGCTCACAGTTCTTAATCTCCATTTGGCAGATGAGGTAACTGAGGCACAGAGAAGTTAAGTGACTTGCCCAAAGTCACACAGCTGACACTTGGTGGAGCTGGGATTTGAACCCCTGACCTCTGACTCGGAAGCCTGTGCTCTTTCCACTGAGCCACGCTGCTCCTCAAAAATCTCCAGTGGTTGCCAGTCAACCTACACATCAAGCAAAAACTCCTCACTCTCGGCTTCAAGACTGTCCATCACCTCCCCCCCTCCTACCTCACCTCCCTTCTCTCCTTCTCCAGCCCAGCCCGCACCCTCCGCTCCTCTGCCGCTGATCTCCTCACCGTGCCTCGTTCTCGCCCGTCCCGCCGTCGACCCCCGGCCCACGTCCTCCCCCGGGCCTGGAATTCCCTCCCTCCGCCCATCCGCCAAGCTAGCTCTCTTCTTCCCATCAAAGCCCTACTGAGAGCTCACCTCCTCCAGGAGGCCTTCCCAGACTGAGCCCCCTTTTTCCTCTCCTCCTCCGCATCCCCCCTGCCCAACCTCCTTCCCCTCCCCGCAGCACCTGTATATATGTTTGTACAGATTTTTTACTCTATTTATTTGACTGGTACATATTTACTATTCTATTTATTGTGTTAATGATGTGCATCTAGCTTTATTTTTATTTATTCTGGTGCCTTGACACCTGTCCACATGTTTTGTTTTGTTGTTTGTCTCCCCCTTCTAGACTGTGAGCCCGTTGTTCGATAGGGACCGTCTCTATATTTTGCCGACTTGTACTTCCCAAGCGCTTAGTACAGTGCTCTGCACACAGTAAGCGCTCAATAAATATGATTGAATGAATGAATGAATACACAGACAGGGCTGCATTATTGGGGTCTGTTGGTCTGTTTGCCTCCCCTATCAGCCTGGCAGTTCCTTGTAGGCAGGGAACACGTGTCTTGCTTCTCCTGTATGTAATCAATCAATTAATCAAACATATATAATGCACGCTTACTACGTGCAGGGCATTGTAATAATAAAATGATAATAATGATGGCATTTGTTAAACGCTTACTATGTTTAAAGCACTGTTCTAAGTACTGGGGTGGATACAAGGTAATCGGGGGTCCCACGTAAGGCTCACAGATTTCATCCCCATTTTACAGATGAGGGAACCGAGGCCCAGATAACTTAAATGACTTGCCCAAAGTCACACAGCTGACAAGTGGCAGAAGTGGGATTAGAACCCACAACCTCTGACTCCAAAGCCCAAACTCTTTCTCCTAAACCACACTAAGCACTTGGGAGAGTACAATATAGCAGAGTTGGTAGACACATGATGTATGCTCCTTCAGTGCTCAGTATCAGCAGGTGCCCAGGAAATACCACCAATCGGTTGACCAATTGATCGATTGATCGATTAATTGATCAGCCGACCCTGCCCGGGGCAATCCCAACCCTCCCTTAGGGAAAAAAAATTTGAAATCCACTGGCTTTCTTTCCAGGCCAATTGTGTCCTACTGGGTGGGGGATAGCAGTGTGGCTCAGCGGAAAGAGCACGGGCTTGGGTAGGGACCGTCTCTATATGTTGCCAACTTGTACTTCCCAAGCGCTTAGTACAGTGCTCTGCACACAGTAAGTGCTCAATAAATACGATTGATTGATTGATTGGGAGTCAGAGGTCATGGGTTCTAATCCCGGCTCCGCCACTTGTCAGCTGTGTGACTTTGGGCAAGTCACTTCACTTCTCTGAGCCTCAGTCACCTCATCTGTAAAATGGGAATTAAGACTGTGAGCCCCTTGTGGTACAACCTGATCACCTTGTAACCTCCCCAGCGCTTAGGACAGCGCTTCACACATAATAAGTGCTTAACAAATGCCATTATCATTATTATTATTATTATTATTATAGCAAGGGACCCACACTGCTCGCTGTCACATTCCTGGAGCAGCTGACATGTAGGTGACATCTGGGTGAAGTGTGTGTGTGTATGTTGTTCCCAGGGCAGCAGAGAGTTGCCCTCGGCCTTCCCCAGTCCCACTCACCAGACTTCCGAGGCGCTTGGCAACGATGGAAGCGAATCTCTTTAATCACTCACTTTAATCATTCAATGGTATTTATTGAACAGTGCTTTGCACATCGTATGCACTTAAAAGTACCATTGTTGTTATTGTTATCATTATTATGATTTATTGAGCCTTTCCGGCGTGCAGAGCACTGTACTAAGTGCTTGAGAGAGTACAACACAATTAAGTAGACATATTCCCTAGTGAATGAATTGAATGAAAGTAGGAGGGAGAACAGGTATTGACTCCTCACCTAACAGTTGAGGAAAAGGAAGCACGGAGAAGTTAAAAGACTTGCCCCAAGGTCACCCCAGCAGACAAGAGTTAGATCTGGGATTAGATCCAGATCCTCAGATTCCCAGGCCTGGGCTCCTTCCACGAGGCCATGCCGCTTTTCAAGTGATGTGATTTTAGGATGGCTTTGAAAGCGGAGAGAGTCGTGGTCTACCACATGTGAAGAAGGGAGGAGTTCCAGGCCGGAGGGAGGATGTAGGCGAGGGGTTGGTGGTGAGGTAGATGAGATGGAGGTATAATAATAATAATGGCATTTATTAAGCGCTTACTATGTGCAAAGCACTGTTCTAAGCGCTGTTCTAAGGTATAGTGAGTAGGTTGGTGTTAGAGGAGCAGGGTGTGCAGGCTGGCTTGTAGTAGGAGATCAGCAAGGTAAGGTGGAAGGGGGAGAACTGATCGAGTGTTTTACACTATGGTAAGGAGTTTCTCTTTTATGTGGAGGGAGGTTTTTGAGGAGCAGGGAAACATGGACTGAACGTTTTTGGGAAAAACCGATCTGGTCAGCAGAGTGAAGTGTGGACTGGAGTGTGGAGAGACAGGAGGCAGGGAGGTCAGTGAGGAGGCTGATGCAGTAATCAAGGTGGGATAGGATAAGTGAAGCAGCGTGGCTCAGTGGAAAGAGCATGGGCTTTGGAGTCAGAGGTCATGGGTTCAAATCCTGACTCTGCCATTGTCAACTGTGTGACTTTGGGCAAATCACTTAACTTCTCTGTGCCTCAGTTACCTCATCTGTAAAATGAGGATTAAGACTGTGAGCCCCCCATGGGACAACCTGATCACCTTGTAACCTCCTCGGCGCTTAGAACAGTGCTTTGCACTTAGTAGGCACTTAATAAATGCCATTATTATTATTATTATAAGTGCTTAGATTAATGTGGTAGCAGTTTGGATGGAGAGGAAAGGGTGGATTGGTGGCATTGTGAAGGTAGAACTGACAGGATTTGGTGACAGAATAAACATATGGCTTGAATGAGAGAGATGAGTCGAGGATAATGCCGAGATTACGGGTTTGTGAGACAGGGAGGATGGTGGTATTGTCTACAGTGATGGGAAAGAGGGGGAGGACAGCGTTTGATTGGGACAATAAGGAGTTCTGTTTCGGACACATTTAGTTTGAGCCGTCGGCGGGACATCCAAGTAGAGATGTCCTGAAGGCAGAAGGAAAGATGAGACTACAAGAGAAGGAGAAAGATCCGGGCTGGAGATGCAGATTTGGGAATCATCCTCATAGAGATGGTAGTTGAAGCCGTGGGAGTGAATGAGTTCTCTGAGGGAGTGGGTGTAGATGGAGAATAGAAGGGGACCCAGAACTGAACCTTGTGGGACTCCCACAGTTAGGGGATGGGAGGCAGAGGAGGAGGCTGTGAAAGAGACTGAGAATGAATGGCCAGAGAGATAGGAGGATAACCAGGAGAGGACAGTGCTAGTGAAGACAGGGTTGAATAAAGTTTCAAGGAGAAGGGAAGGGTCCATTGTGTTGAAGGCAGCTGAGAGGTCAAGGAGGCCATCATATTTGGTGAGAAGGTCATGGGTGACCGAAGGGGGCCGAAGCCAGATTGTAAGGGGGCGAAGAGAGGATTGGAGGAGAGGAAATGGAGGCAGCAGGGATAGACAACTTGCTCAAGGAGTTTGGAGAGGAATGGTGGAAGGGAGATGGGGCGATAACTGGAGGGAGCTGTGGGGTCAAGGAAAGGTTTTTTTTTTTTAGGATAGTGTAGATATGAGCATGTTTGAAAGCAGTGGGGAAGAAGCCATTGGAAAGCGAGTGGTTGAATTTGGTGGTCAGGGAGGGAAGAAGGGAGGGGGCAAGTGTTTTAATAGGGGATGGGGTCAGAGGTGCAGGTGGAGGGGGTGGATTTTGAGAGGAGGATGGAGGTCTCTTCTTGTCAAAGAAGGGGCAGGAGGAGGGAGGGACTGGAGAGGAGCAGGGGAGATTTTCACCCTTTTTGTGCAGCTTTCCTAGTGCACGCTCATTCTGGGGGTAATCGGCCTTCTGGTGGCAGGGCGAGACTCAGCACTTGGCCCCCGCCCCCAAGAGAAAAGGCTGGAGGCCAAGGCAATTACGGATTAGTGTCTCGTGACACTAACACTGCCCTTGGTGTCACCTGCTGTCAGGCTTTCCGAGGTGGCTCCGACCGCCCGTCGTGCTGACATTTCTTAGCTTCAAGGGCGTCTCTCCGGTCCTCCTGGCACCCAACTGATGCTCCAGTAAAGGGTAGGCAAATGCTTCAAACAACTCACAGTGAGCTACCGCGGTAGCTAAATGATCACCTCTCCGGCTTTCCAGGGGAGGAGAGGACGTTGGGTGGGAGGGAGCGGGGGAAGTCCAGCTGCAAACTCTGCCTTTTTCCGCAACCCTGGTGGCCACTCCCCTGGCCTTAGAGACATTGACACCGGGGCAGGCAGAAGAAGTCAAAATAAACTGGGGGGGGGGGGGGAAGTATCCTTCTATTGTTTTGCCATCTGCCCCCGCCTCCTCCCACCCGCCTCGGTCTCGTTAGGTCTGCCGGATCTCGGAAGCCTGGTCCCAGGAGGCGATCGACGCTGGGAGCCACAACTCATCAGAAACTCAGATAAGCATCTAAAGAATGCACGCCCCGCTGAAGGGCCACCCCGCATGCCAGGCTGGTCCACTCCTGGGGCAAAGAAAGAATGTTTTCTTCCATGTGGGGAGACATTGCACAACTGCCCGAAGGAGCGGAGGCTCCTCTTCTTTCGGAACTGGCCTGCTACACACAGTAGGCAGCTTGGCGGAATGGCTGGCGTGCTGAACCGAGCCTTCCTGATAATAATAATTGTAATGATGGTATTTGTTAAGCGCTTACTATATGCAAAGCACCGTTCTAAGCACTGGGAAGTTTACAACGTGATCGGGTTGTCCCACGGGGGGCTCACGGTTTTAATCCCAATTTTACAGATGAGGTAACTGAGGCCCAGAGAAGTGAAGTGACTTGCCCAAAGTCACACAGCTGAGAGTTGGCGGAGCCGGAATTTGAACCCATGACCTCTGACTCCAAAGCCCGGGCTCTTTCCACTGAGCCACGCTGCTTCTCCTGCTGCTACGTAATCGGCCCGGAATCTCTCCGAGGCTTGCTGGGAGAGCCACCTGAGCTCTCTGGGCCTCAGGTCTTCCATCTGCAAAATGGCAATGCTGTTTCTGAGAGAAGCGTTTGGAGAAATCCGTCTAAATATTACAGAGAAAAAGCGAGGCTCATTATGCGTCAGGTAATAATAATGATGATGGCATTTATTAAGCGCTTACTATGTGGGAATCGGAGGGGAGACGAGGCTGAGGCCACCAGCACCAATCAATCAGCCAATCAGTCGATCCATATTGAACATCTACTGTGTGCCAGGCATTGTTTTAAGAGCTGGGGAGAGTTCAATATAATAGAGTCGGTAATAATAATAATAATGATGGTATTTGTTAAGCGCTTAACTATCTGCCAGGCACTGTACTAAGCGCTGGGGCTGATGCAAGCAAATCGGGTTGGACACAGTCCCTGTCCCACGTGGGGCTCACAGTCTCTATCCCCATTTTACAGATGAGGTAACTGAGGCCCAGAGAAGTGAAGTGACCTGCCCAAGGTCACACAGCAGACAAGTGGCCAAGCCGGGATTAGAACCCCTGACCTTGGGATTAGAACCCATGTCTCCCATGAGTGGTAGACACAATCCCTGCCCTCGAGGAGCTGACAGTCTAGCAGGGGAGACAGACGTTCGACTCAATTATGGCGAGGGGCGGACCTCGCACCCGGGCCAGGACCAGGTGAGCCCGGTCGACGGGGCGGGTGCTGAAAGGAATGGATTTAAGCCATAGTCCTGGATGGGAACGTCCCCGTGCCTCCCAGCTGATGTCCCTAATGGTCCCAGAGAGCCTGGAAACCCGGGGCTTCCCTCCCAGAGACACGACCCCGGCCCCAGAGCCTCATTTTCATTCATTCATTCATCCAATCGTATTTATTGAGCGCTCACTGTGTGCGGAGCACTGTACTAAGTGCTTGGAAAGTACAATTCAGCAACAGATAGAGACAATCCCTACCCAACAGTGGGCTCACCGTCTGCCACCTCAGATCACTTTGGCCCCTGGACCAGTCGGACCTGAGCCTCACGGGCCAGGAGGAGCGGCCTCGAGACGGCCCCGGCCCAGAGCCGGGCCGGCCCACTGGATGCAGCGCTCAATAAATACCATGGGTGAACCGAGTGAGTGCCCTCCTGGATGTCCAGAAGCCCACCCGCCTGGCCTCAGGAGGGGCACAGAGACGGGCAGCCCCATGGAAATCTGGGTTTCCCGCTTGCCCGGGGTCAGGCGAGGGCTGGAATTCCAGGCGAACGGGGAAAATGTCCCCGTCATCAACTTTAGACCAAAATCCAGCAAAGACATTTTTACTTGCTGCCAGAAAGTTTTACAGTTTTACTTGCTGTTCTTTTTTTTTTTTTACCAAAACATCCTCTTATGAAATATGTCCAATTTGCAATATTTACTTTCCATTGATTTAATAACAGGAAAAGGTTTTCTTGCCCTTTGTTGGTTTTTACATTTCGTATTAATATTCTTAAGGGGATTTCAGGGAACTTTATCATCAGCAAAAAAAGAGAGGAAAAACCTGCATCCCTATTCCGCTCGGATCAACTGAGCGCTCGCTTGCTCTCTCACTCTGCTCAGAAGGGAAACAATGGCATCTTAGACCCTACCCTCCTCTTCCGCCTCCTCCTCCTCCTCCTGTTCCTCCTCCTCCTGTGAGCTATTCCATTTCTAGACTTTACCCCTCTTTCCCCCATTCAAGCTCCCAGCCAAAGGGAGAAATTGGTTTTATCAGTGCCATAGACTGCTATTTAAAGTCTGTGCTGTGGTCCTGTCAGCCACCCATGAGTCTTGCCTATAAAAACCCTGCACCGGCCCCTCGCTCGTGGGCTGCCCACCAGGAAAGGACGAGAGAGTCCGAGGGGCATCGTGCCAGCCACTGGCGCTGGGATCCGTGGCTCCCACCCTGACTCCTCTTAGGCCCACAGCCTTTTGGTCCTGATCAATCAATCAATCTTATTTATTGAGCGCTTACTATGTGCAGAGCACTGTCCTGATGGCATCTCTGGGAATGGACTGAGGCTCGTCCAGGGTTCTCGCTGGGAGACTTCATCCCTCATTTAAATGTCTGTTCCTCTCAACCAAGAAGTGGGCGGGGGGCTAACCTCGCTAGATGTTTGAGAAGTCCCAAGGGAGAAATGGAGGAAGCCGTGTGTGCTTGGAGGAGAGAATAGAAGGAAGGGGTTTCAGTCCAGGTCTTCGCTGTTAAAACGATGAAGAGGACTGGGGAGAATCTGGTTGGGATTATGCAGGTGAAAAACTGGAAGAAAAAACCCTGTTTTCAGCTGAACGAGCTAGCCTGTTGTCTACATCTGAGGTTTCCAAAGCAGATTTTTTCTTCTTTTGGCCTGACATACCCAAACAATGGGCTCGGTTCATTCAATCGTATCTATTGAGCGCTTACTTTATGTAAAGCACTGTACTTTGTGTACTTTGTGTTTGTGTAAAGCAATTGTACTAAGAACCATTCTCAGTTCTCAGGTTCCCTTGGGAAAATATTTTCAGAGAGAGCCAAGGAAGAGGAGGATGAGGAAGGAGGAGGAGGAGGAGGAAGGAGAAGGAGGCGGAGGAGGAGGAAGGAGGAGGATAAGGACAGAGGAGAAGAAGGGACTGTAGACTGAAAGCTCCCCTATAGACTATAGGCTCTTTGGGAGCAGGGATCGAGTCTACTAAACCTGTTGTATTGTGCTTTCCCAAGGGCTTATAATTATAATTATAATTATTTTTATGGTACTTGTGAAGTGCCACTATTCATTTAGCAATTAGTGCAGTGCCTGGCTTCACAAACGTTTAAAAACAGGAGCTTAGCAAATACCACAGTTATTTCTTGCCACTAGTACAGTGCTCTGTGCACATGAAGCATTCAACAAATACCAATGATTGATTGATTGAGGGGAGGAGGAGAAAGGATGGAGGAGAGAGGAGGAAGGAGGAGGGAGGAGAAGGGAAGAGGAGGAGGGAAGAGGCGAGAGGAGGGAGCAGAAGGGAAGAGGAGGAGGGAAGAGGTGAGAGGAGGGAGGAGGAGAGACGGGAAAGGAGGAGGGAGGAGGAGAGAAGAGAAAAGAGAAGGAAGGGGAGGAACAGGAGGAGAGGGAGCAGGAGGGGAAGGAGGAGGGGTGAAGGAGGAGGAGGAGGAGGAGGAGGAGGAGGAGGAAGGAGAAGGAAGAGGCCTGAGTTGCCTGGAGACCTAGGCTGAGGCTTCCCAGCCAGAGTTCCAGCACTTGGTTGTCACCCCACCCTCAGCCCCACAGCACTTACGTCCATATCCCTAATTGATTTGAATGTCTCTCTCCCCCTCTAGACCGTAAGCTCCTTGTGGGCAGGAAATGTGTCTACCAAATCTGTGGTATTGTGCTTTCCCAAGCGCTTAGTCCAGTGCTCTGCCCACAGTAAGCACTCAATAAATACCATCGATCGATTGATATGGGTAAAGAAGGCTTTGCCCACGACCCAAATGCCCATCTGCTAGCTTTGGTCACCTCTCGTCTGGAATAGGCAGTCTCTGCTCCTTTCCCTTTTTTCGTCAGAATGAAATCAAACTTTTCGTCAGAATGAGAGCAAACTTTCTTGCTCTCCCACTGACCTGGGGTCTTGGTTCCCTCATTAGCTTCCCACGACCCTCCCTTGCTGCATATGTGAGCATAGTGAGCCAATTGCGCTGAGGCCTGAATTTTGCCCTTGGCTGAAAGAGGTCAAAAATACAAGGTCACCAAGTTGCTCCTGCTTCTTGTGGAACAGGTCCTTGACTTTATTTAAGTCAGTAAAGTCGTGCATTCCCCCAACCTGACCAGACCAGGAATTAGGGCATGAGGTAGGTGGGAAGAGGCAGGGATGATAATAATAATAAGGACAATAATAATAATAATGAAAACGGTAGTCATTAAATATTTAGTACGGGCCAAGTATTACACTAAACCCTGGCGGAGCTTAGTGGCAGATAATCAGACGGGACCCAATTCATTCATTCATTCATTCAATCGTATTTATTGAGCGCTTACTGTGTGCAGAGCACTGTACTAAGCGCTTGGGAAGTACAAGTTGGCAACATATAGAGACGGTCCCTACCCAACAGCGGGCTCACAGGCTAGAAGGGGGGGACAGACAACAAAACAAAACATATTAATAAAATAAATACATGGGACTTCTAGTCTAAGAGGGAGAGAGAGAGCAGGTGTCTTATCCCCATCTTCCAGAGGAGAAAATCGAGCCCAGGGAGGTGCAAGTGACTTGCCCAGGGTCACCCAGCAGGTCAGGGGCAGAGCTGGTTCTAGAATCTGGGTTTTCTGCCTCTCATCCAGCCCTGGACTTTCTCCATTAGGCCACGCTCCACTTCTCCCCGAGGAGAAAGACAGACCAAGAGGGTGGACGATCCACTCGACTGTAAGCTCGTTGTGGGCAGGGAATGTGTCTACCAACTCAATTGTATTGTCCTCTCCCAGGCGCTTAATACAGTGTTCTGCGCGCAGTCAGTGCTCAATAAATGCCATTGAGTGACTGAAAGATTAATTGCGGAAAGAGTCCTCCCCTTGGCTCCTGTGGCTGTGAGGCCTGGGGCTAGGATGGTACTAACGGGGATGGTATTAGGGTGGGCCCGGGGAAGAGGACGCCTGGAACCCCGATTGGAACTCCCCTCTCACACACGCTAAGCTTTTAGACTGTGAGCCCACTGTTGGGTAGGGACTGTCTCTATATGTTGCCAACTTGTACTTCCCAAGCGCTTAGTACAGTGCTCTGCACACAGTAAGCACTCAATAAACACGATTGATGATGATGATGATGATGACTAAGCTGGGCCCAAGAAGGTTCGACTCGGAGGAGTTGATCTGGGGCCAAGGGATCATCAGGTCGCCTGGGCTTTTCACATCTGGACCCCGACTCGGAGGAGACCTGGGCCATGACGGTGAGAGGATAGAGCGCCGATCTGTCTGTTTTATTTCCCTTCTTCCCTCAGATGGGCTCTCAAACGACCACAGCCACCCCCCGTTGGAAGCCAAATCCCTTTTCCTGACCCCGGTGTTCCCGCTGCTGAGGCTGCGCCGCTCCTCCGACAGGAAACCGACGCTCCGGGAAGCAAGGGCCCTTCCTTGCACTCCCCGGGAAATTCCAAAATGCAATTCCTTTCTAGGGAACAGCCCCTTCCTGTTCTGCAAAACCAGCTCGTTTCACCTGCCTTTCTTCACTCTGATCTGACCAAACACTAAGTATATTATTTACCAAATATCTTGATCACCTAGAAAATATCTTGCTGAAAGGAATTAAACAGTTACACATTAAAACCCTTTTAATATGTAGGACGTGCATCAGTAGGCAGGAGCATTTCTGTTTTATTTGTTGAATAAACAAATTATGAGGCTTAGAAAAGGCAACTAGCCCTTTGAAAGCGACTCGGATGAAAACCCACCAGATGCCACGAGGATTCAGACCCTCCCTGGGCTGAAGCAAACAATCTACTGAGAGCTCACCTCCTCCAGGAGGCCTTCCTAGACTGAGCCCCCTTTTTCCTCTCCTCCTCCTCCCCTTCGCCCCCCCCACCCTCTTCCCCTCCCCATAGCACTTGAGTATATTTGCACATATGTATTACACTTATTAATGATGTGCATATAGCTTAGTACAGTGCTCTGCACACAGTAAGCGCTCAATAAATACGATTGATTGATATAGCTATAATTCTATTTATTCTGATGGTATTGACACCTATCTACTTGTTTTGTTGTCTGTCTCCCCCTTCTAATAATAATAATGATGGCATTTGTTAAGCGCTTACTATGTGCAAAGCACTGTTCTAAGCGCTGGGGAGGATACAAGGTGATCAGATTGTCCCACGTGGGGCTCACAGTCTTCATCCCCACTTTACAGATGAGGGAACCGAGGCACGGAGAAGTTAAGTGACTTGCCCAAAGTCACATACAATTGGCAGAGCCGGGATTAGAACCCATGACCTCTGACTCCCAAGCCCGGGCTCTTTCCATTGAGCCACGCTGCTTCTAGACTGTGAGCCCGTTGTTCGGGAGGGACCATCTCTATACGTTGCTGATTTGTACTTCCCAAGTGCTTAGTACAGTGCTCTGCACACGGTAAGCGCTCAATAAGTATGATTGATCGATTGATCTTCGGAAGGGAAAAAAGGAGTTTGGGCAAGAGGTACCGCTTTGTCCCACGGGGACAATTCTCTGCTGTGACAACAGACCCATCTCAGGGGTTCCCGCTGCGCTTGCTCTGGTCGGGTCCGAGACAGGCCTAGCCTGTAGAGGAAGGAAAGAGCATCAATCAATCAATCAATCAATCGTATTTATTGAGCGCTTACTGTGTGCAGAGCACTGGACTAAGCGCTTGGGAAGTACAAGTTGGCGACATATAGAGACAGTCCCTACCCAACAGTGGGCTCACAGTCTAGAAGAGAAGTGACTTGCTCCAGGTCACACAGCAGGCAGGTGCTTAGAACAGTGCTTTGCACGTAGTAAGTGCTTAATAAATGCCATTATTATTAGAAGTGGTGGAGCCGGGATTTGAAGCCATGACCTGCTGATTCCCCTTCCCTCCTCTCCCCCTCGTCCCCCTCTCCATCCCCCCATCTTACCTCCTTCCCTTCCCCACAGCACCTGTATATATGTATATATGGTTGTACATATTTATTACTCTATTTATTTATTTATTTATTTATTTATTTATTTATTTTACTTGTACATTTCTATCCTATTTACTTTATTTTGTTGGTATGTTTGGTTCTGTTCTCTGTCTCCCCCTTTTAGACTGTGAGCCCACTGTTGGGTAGGGACTGTCTCTATGTGTTGCCAATTTGTACTTCCCAAGCGCTTAGTACAGTGCTCTGCACATAGTAAGCGCTCAATAAATACGATTGATTGATTGATTGATTGATTGATTCCCAGACCCGGGCTGTAGCCACTACACCAGGCTGAAGCAAAGCCTCAAGTGACACGTCTGAGCGCTGAGCAGCTGGGAGACAGCGGCAGCAAGCAGATCGGCCCGGTGTGCAGAAATCAGTCACGGGGAGGCCGCTTGAGAGCGGGGGCTTCGGACAGAACGAGAGATGAAGGAGGAGAAACGAGCACCAGCGCAGCAGGGGTGATCTCTACCTGTTGCCAATTTGTACTTCCCAAGCGCTTAGTACGGTGCTCTGCACATAGTAAGCGCTCAATAAATACGATTGATGAGGATGATCTCTACGGCGCAGAAAGGCCTGTCGGCTGGCAGCTCCACCCGCTCTCCCCATCCGTCATGCCACCCTAGAGAAGCAGCGTGGCTCAGTGGAAAGAGCCCAGGCTTGGGAGTCAGAGGTCGTGGGTTCCAATTCTGGCTCCTCCACTTGTCAGCTGTGTGACTCTGGGCAAGTCACTTGACTCCTCTGGGCCTCGGTTCCCCCATCTGTAAAATGGTGAGACGGTGAGCCCCACGTGGGACAGAGACTTTGTCCGACCCGATTCGCTCGTATCCACCCCAGCACTTGGTACAGTGCTCAGCACATAGTAAGCGCCCTGGAGAGACGACAATTTAGAACCGCCAGGCCGAAGCCCTAGACATGACAAGGGCCAAGGATCTTCCCAGAGGCCACCACGATAGGCTAAAGGGCAGCAGTACGGCCTAGTGGAAAGAGCAAGCTGACGGGAGAGGAGGTAGGAGACCCGGGTTCCGGTGCCTGTTCTACCCCTGGCCTGCTGTAGGGCCTTGGCTCTGTCACTTCACCCCTCTGCATCTCAGTTTCCTCCTCTGGAAAATGAGGATAAGACCTCTTTCTTATGGTATCTGTTACGTGCTCACTATATGCCAGGCACTGTACTAGGCGCTGGGGTATGCACAAGATAATTCGGTTGGACACAGTCCCTCTCCCACACAGGGCTCACAGTCTTAATCCCCATCTTGCAGATGAGGGCATTGAGGCTCGGAGACGTCAAGTGACTTGCCCAAAGTCACACAACAGACAAGCGGAAGGGCTGAGATTAGAACCCAGGTCTCCTGACTCCCAAGCCTGTGCTCTTTCCACTAGGCCAAGTTGCTTTTCTCTCCCTCTCTCCCTCTTTTCTCTCACACTCCCTGTCAACCACTGTTCGAAGTGCTGGAGTAAATACAAGTGAATTAGGTTGGACACAGTCCCTGTCCCGCATGGGGCTCCCGGTCTAAGTAGGGGGAGAACAGAAGAACTGAGGGCCAGAGAAGTGAAGAGACTTTCCCAAGGTCACACAGCAAGCAGGTTGCAGAGTTCGGATTAGAACCCAGGGCCTCCGACCCCCAGGCCGGGGCCGTTTCCACTAGGCCAGGCTGCTTCTCACCCCTCTCTTCAGCAATGAGCCCCATGTGAGACAGGAACCCTCTGGTTATTCATTCAATCCTATTTATTGAGCGCTTACTGTGTGCAGAGCACTGTACTAAGCGCTTGTTATCTCTACCTTACCTACCACTTGGCACACAGTAAGTGCTTTAATCCATACAATGCTGAAGATAAGGCCCCCGGGGTGGGGTTGGGGGCAGAGCTAAGACCCTCCAGCCTGGGAGTCAGAGGACACGGCTTCTTATCTGGGTCCTCTGAAAAGCATCATCATCATCATCATCAATCGTATTTATTGAGCGCTTACTATGTGCAGAGCACTGTACTAAGCGCTTGGGAAGTACAAATTGGCAACCTATAGAGACAGTCCCTACCCAACAGTGGGCTCACAGTCTAAAAGCAGTGGAGAAGCAGCGTGGTTCGGTGGAAAGAGCCCGGGCTTTGGAGTCAGAGGTCATGGGTTCAAATCCCGGCTCCATTACTGGTCAGCTGTGTGACTTTGGGCAAGTCACTTCCCTTCTCTGGGCCTCAGTTACCTCATCTGCAAAATGGGGATTAAGACTGTGAGCCCCACGTGGGACAACCTGATCACATTGTAACCTCCCCAGCGCTTAGAACAGTGCTTTGCACATAGTAAGCGCTTAATAAATGCTATCATTATTATCCCAGCTCTGCCACTTGCCTGCTGGCTGACCTTGGGCCAGTAACTTCACTTCTCTGGGCCTCAGTTTCCTCCTCTGGAAAATGGGGATTCAATGCCTATTCTCTCTCTCCCTCTTAGACTGTGAATGTGGGACAGGGACTATGTGCGCCCTGATTACCTTATGTCTACCCAGTGCTTAGCATCTAGTAAGCGCTTAACAAATACTACGATTATTATGATGAGGATTATGATTATTATTGGGAGTTGTGGCCCGGCTTGTAGATCTGACCAAGCATGCAAATGCCACACAGGCACCGAGCTCTCCCGCTGTGTTTCCAAGTCACATCGGGACTCGAGAAAAATAATATCGTCGTTATTATTATTATTATTACATATTCTATTTATTTTGTTTTGTTAATATGTTTTGTTTTGTTGTCTGTCTCCCCCTTCTAGACTGTGAGCCCGCTGTTGGGTAGGGACCGTCTCTATGTGTTGCCAACTGGTACTTCCCCAGCGCTTAGAACAGTGCTTTGCACATAGTAAGCGCTTAACAAATGCCATTATTATTATTATTATTATTATTAAAAGTCAGAGCCATTTAATAATGATAGTGACGAGGATAATGCCAAGCACTGTACATTTGTAGCCCTTAGAGAAGCAGTGTGGCTCAGTGGAAAGAGCCCGGGCTTTGGAGTCAGAGGTCATGGGTTCAAATCCCGGCTCCGCCAACTGTCAGCTGTGTGACTTTGGGCAAGTCACAACTTCTCTGGGCCTCAGTTACCTCATCTGTAAAATGGGGATCCATTCAATTGTATTTATTGAGTGCTTACTGTGGGGATTAAAACTGTGAGCCCCCTGTGGGACAAACTGATCACCTTGTAACCTCTCCAGTGCTTAGAACAGTGCTTTGCACATAGTAAGCGCTTAACAAATACCATTATTATTTTTATTATGGGCCCATAAACTCACCTGACCCCAGCCAACAAGACATAAATGTTAACCCAAGCGCTTAGTACAGTGGGGAAGCAGCGTGGCTCAGTGGAAGGAGCACGGGCTTTGGAGTCAGAGATTTTGGGTTCAAATCCCGGCTCTGCCACTTGTCAGCTGTGCGACTTTGGGCAAATCACTTAACTTCTCTGGGCCTCAGTTCCCTCATCTGTAAAATGGGGATGAAGACTGTGAGTCCTACATGAGACAACCTGATTACCTTGTATCTCCCCCAGTGCTTAGAACAGTGCCTTGCACATAGTAAGCGCTTAACAAATACCAACATTATTATTGAGAAGCAGTGTGGCTCATTGGAAAGAGCCCGGGCTTTGGAGTCAGAGGTCATGGGTTCAAATCCCGGCTCTGCCAATTGTCAGCTGTGTGACTTTGGGCAAGTCACTTCTCTGGGCCTCAGTTACCTCATCTGTAAAATGGGGATTAAGACTGTGAGCCGCAAGTGGGACAACCTCATCACCTTGTATGCTCCCCGGCGCTTCAAACGGTGCTTTGCACATAGTAAGCGCTTAACAAATGTCGTCATTATTATTATTATAAATGGAAACAAAGGCCCCCCCCACCTCCCCACCCCTCACCCCACCACCCAGAGAATTGACACTGTAAGAGCAAATCAATCAATCGTATTTATTGAGCGCTTACTGTGTGCAGAGCACTGTACTAAGCGCTTAAGCAAATGCAGTAGAAGGGAGTCACTGAAGCTCCAGCGTGTGGAAAGAGCAAACAGTCAGATCAGGTGGCTGGACGGCGCTCCCTGGATCCCGCGGGAAGGCGGATTCCAATCACCCTTTAGTTGCCCTCATCCCAAAGACAGACTCCTTCCTGGCTGAAGACTGTGAGCCCACTGTTGGGTAGGGACTGTCTCTAGATGTTGCCAATTTGTACTTCCCAAGCGCTTAGTACAGTGCTCTGCACATAGTAAGCGCTCAATAAATACGATTGATGATTGCTGATGAAGGGGGTGGAACAGGATGGCATGGCTTTTCAATCATCCGTAGGTCCTGAATGCCCTCTGTGTGCCCAGCACTGTACCATGCATTGTGGGAGGGAGGAGGGGAGGGGGACCGCAGAAGCAAGGTACACATTCCCTGCCCTCCAGATAAACTCACCCCCTAATAATAATAATAATAATAATAGCTGTATTAAGTGCTTACTATGTGCAAAGCACTGTTCTAAGTGCTGGGGAGGTTACAAGGTGATCAGGTTGTCCCACGTGAAGCTCACAGTCATAATCCCCATTTTCCAGATGAGGTAACTTAGGCTCAGAGAAGTTAAGTGACTAGCCCAAGGTCACACAGCAGACATGTGGTGGAGTCGGGATTCGAACCCATGACCTCTGACTCCAAAGCCCGTGCTCTTTCCACTGAGCCACGCTGCTTCCCTAATGCCTATGGTGCCATGTTCAGAATATCTCTAGGTTTTCCATCAACAAACTGCGTGGCCTAGTGGATACAGCACAGACCTGGGAGCCAGAAGGACCTGGGTTCTAATCCTGCCTCTGCCACTTGTTTGCTGTGTGACCTTGGGCAAGTCACTTCACTTCTCTGGGCTTCAGTTACCTCATCTGTAAAATGGGGATTTAAGACTGTGAGTCCCATGTGGGACAAGGACTGTGTCCTACTTAATAATAATAATAATTAATTCAATCGTATTTATTGAGTGCTTACTGTGTGCAGAGCACTGTACTAAGCGCTTGGGAAGTACAAGTTGGCAACAATAATAATAATGATGGCATTTGTTAAGCGCTGTGTGCCAAGCACTGCTCTATGTGCTGGGGAAGATACAAGGTAATCAGGTTGTTCCACGTGGGGCTTACAGTCTTAATAGTGTGGATCAGTGGAAAGAGCACGGGCTTGGGAGTCAAAGGTCATGGGTTCAAATCCCGACTCTGCCGCTTGTCAGCTGTGTGACTTTGGGCAAGTCACTTCACTTCTCTGTGCCTCAGTTACCTCATCTGTAAAATGGGGATTAAGATTGTGAGCCCCACATGGGACAACCTGATCACCTTGTATCCTCCCCAGTGCTTAGAACAGTGCTTTGCACATAGTAAGTGCTTAACAAATACCAAAATTATTATTCCAGCACTTAGCACAAATGCCTTCATCATCATTATTAATCCCTTTTTTACAGATGAGGTAACTGAGGCCCAGAGAAGTCAAGTGAGTTGCCCAAAGTCACACAGCTGAAAAGTGGTGGAGCTAGGATTAGAACCCGTGACCTCTGACTCCCAAGCCCGTGCTCTTTCCGCTATGCCACGCTGCTTCTCTGTGTTGCTTCTACATGATTAGCTTCTATCTATCTTAGCAGTTAGTACAGTGCCTGGCACATAGTAAGCACTAACAAATAAAGCAAAACAAAAAACCAGAAACCAACCCCCCAAAAAACCCAAACTTAAAGGACGAGGTTGGTTTCCCCCAGCTCCCATCAATCAATCAATCAATCATATTTATTGAGCACTTACTGTGTGCAGAGCACTGTACTAAGCGCTTGGGAAGTACAAGTTGGCAACATATAGCGACAGCCCCTACCCAACGGTGGGCTCACAGTCTAAAAGGGGGAGACAGAGAACAAAACCAAACATACTAACAAAATAAAATAAATAGAATAGATATGAACAAGTAAAATAGAGTAATAAATATGTACAAACATATATACATATATACAGGTGCTGTGGGGCAGGGAAGGAGGTAAGAAGCGGGGGGATGGAGAGGGGGACGAGGGGGAGAGGAAGGAAGGGGCTCAGTCTGGCTCAGTATGATAATAATAATAATAATAATGGTATTTGTTAAGCTCTTACTAAGCGCCAGACACTGAACTTAGCACTGGGGTGGATCCAAGCAAATCAGGTTGGACACAGTTCCTGTCCCACATGGGGCTCACAGTCTCAATCTCGGTTTAACAGATGAGGTAACTGAGGCCCAGAGAAGTGAAGTGACTCGCCCAAGGTCACACCGCAGGCAAGTGGTGGAGCCAGGATTAGAACCCACGACCTCTTGACTTCCAAGCCTGTGCTCTATCCACTATGCAGGTGTGAACTCTCCTCGGCCAATCTGGAAAGCAATCAATTCATTCATTCATTCAGTAGTATTTATTGAGCGCTTACTGTGTGCAGAGCACTGTACTGAGAGCTTGGAAAGTACAATTCAGCAATAAAGAACAGTGCTTTGCACATAGTAAGCGCTTAATAAATGCCATCATCATCATCATTGTTATTATAAAGAGAGACAATCCCTGCCCACACCGGACTTACAGTCTAGAAGGGGGGAGACAGTCAATCAGTGGTATTTACTGAGCACTTACTGTGTGCAGAGCACTGGACTAAAGTGCTTGAGAGAGTCCAATCCAACAGACTTGGCAAACGTGTTCCCTGCTCACAAAAGGAGCTGACAGTCTACAGGGGTTGAAGAGAAATGGGTTCTTTCTCCTTTAGAGGCCTCACAGACTGCCCCTGGCTGTCAGGCTGTACCGTTTTGACCTGATTCCTCCAATGGTGGCCCATCCCAATCCACATTCATTCATTCATTCAATCGTATTTATTGAGCACTTACTGTGTTCAGAGCACTGTACTAAGTGCTTGGGACGTACAAGTTGGCAACATCTAGAGACGGTCCCTACCCAACAACGGGCTCACCGTCTAGAAGAGGGAGACAGACAACAAAACAAAACACGTGGACAGGTGTCAAGACGTTAGACAAATAGAATTAAAGCTAAATGCACATCATTAACAAATTAATAGTAAATAGGTACTAGTAAAATAAATAGAGTAACAAATCTGTAAAAACATATATACAGGTGCTGTGGGGAAGGGAAGGAGGTAGGGCAAGGGGGATGGGGAGGAGGAGAGGGAAAAGGGGGCTCAGTCTGGGAAGGCCTCCTGGAGGAGGTGAGCTCTCAGTAGGGCTTTGAAGGGAGGAAGAGAGCTGGCTTGGCGGATGGGCGGAGGGAGGGCATTCCAGGCCAGGGGGAGGACAGGGGCCGGGGGTCGACGGCGAGACAGGCGAGAACGAGGTACAGTGAGGAGGTGAGCGGCAGAGGAGCGGAGGGTGCGGGCTGGGTTGGAGAAGGAGAGAAGGGAGGGGAGGTAGGAGGGGGCGAGGGGATGGACAGCCTTGAAGTAATTCCTGACCATCCGCTTTAAGACACTCCATCAGCTCTCTCCCACTCTACTGATCCTGGCTCCTCTTCCATTTCATCCCAGTTCATATTCTTTCTTCCTCTCCGGCTAGCCTGTTCACAGTGCCTCGGTCTCGTGTCTCTTACCTCTGACATCTTGCTCACACCCTCCCTTCCTCCTGGAACTCCCTCCCCCTTCACATCTGCTAGACCCCAGCTCACCCCATCTTCTAAGCGCTTCTGAAAGCCCACCTCCTTCAGGAGGCCTTCCTTGATTAATTTCTCATCTCCCCACTCTCTATTTCTCCAACCACACTTCATTCATTCATTCAACTGTATTTATTGAGCGCTTACTGTGTGCAGAGCACTGTACTAAGCACTTGGGAAGTACAAGTTGGCAACATATAGAGACGTTCCCTACCCAACAGCGGGCTCACAGTCTAGAAGGGGGAGATGGACAACAAAACAAAACATATTAGCAAAATAAAATAAATAGAATAAATATGTACAAATAAAATAAATAAACAAATAGAGTAATTAATACGTACAAACATATATACATATATACAGGTGCTGTGGGGAGGGGAAGGAGGTAAGGCGGGGGGATGGGGAGGGGGAGGAGGGGGAGAGGAAGGAGGGGGCTCAGTCTGGGAAGGCCTCCTGGAGGAGGTGAGCTTTCAGTAGGGCTTTGAAGGGAGGAAGAGAGCTAGCTTGGCGGATGGGCGGAGGGAGGGCATTCCAGGCCCGGGGGATGACGTGGGCCAGGGGTCGATGGAGGGACAGGCGAGAACGAGGTACGGTGAGGAGATTAGCGGCAGAGGAGCGGAGGGTGTGGGCTGGGCTGTAGAAGGGGAGAAGAGAGGTGAGGTAGGAGGGGGCGAGGTGATGGACAGCCTTGAAGCCCAGGGTGAGGAGTTTTTGCCTTTTGGGTAGCCTACGCCCTGGGGTGCTCACCCTCTACCTCCGGAGGGTAGCAGTTCCAGACGTATCTTTTCACCTCCTCCTACCCACGATTGATTTTAGTGGCTGTCACTCCCCTCTAGGCTGTCAGCTCCTTGAGGGGAGGGATTGCGTTTAATCATTCTTTCGTACTCTCCCAAGTGCTCAGTACAGTCCTCTGCACAAAATGCTCAGGGAAGCAGTATGGCTTAGGGGAAAGAGCCCAGGCCTGGCAGTCCGATGACCTGGATTCTTATACCAGCTCTGCCACTTGTCTGCTGTGTGACCTTGGGCAAGTCGCTTCACTTCTCTGGGCCTCAATTCCCTCATCTGTTGTCTTATGCTGTCGAGTCATCTCTGACCCATAGCGACACCATGGACAAGTCTCACCCGGAACGTCCCGCCTCCACCTGCAGTCGTTCTGGTAGTGGACCCACACGGTTTGCTTGGTCAAAATCCAGAAGCGGTTTACCATTGCCTCCTTCCGCGCAGTAAACCTGAGTTTCCGCCCTCGACTCTCCCGTGACCCTGCTGCCCAGCACAGGGGTGAGTTAAATGGGGATTAAATCCTCCTCTTTCCAGTTTAGACCACGAGACCTGTGTGAGACAGGGACGGTGTCCAACCTGTTAAAGTTGTATCTACCTCAGCGTTTAGAACAGTGCTGGACACATCGTAAGTGCTTAACAAATACCACAAAAAAACCATTGATTGACTGATTCCAGGAGAAGCTGAGGGATAGAGCATAGAAGAAAGAGCCCCTGTGAAACAGACAATCATCAGTCTTATTTATTGAGCACTTACTATGTGCAGAACACTGGACTAAGCACTTGGAACAGTAATAATAATAATAATGATGGTATTTGTTAAGCACTTACTATGTGCGAAGCACTGTTCTAAGCGCTGGGGGGGCTACAAGGTGATCAGGTTGTCCCACGTGGGGCTCACAATCTTCACCCCCATTTTACAGATGAGGGAACTGAGGCTCAGAGAAGTGAAGTAGCTTGCCCAAGGTCACACGGCTGACAAGTGGCAGAGCTGGGATTCAAACCCATGACCTTGGACTCCCAAGCCCACACTCTTTCCACTGAGCCACGCTGCTTCTTTTGTACAATACAAAAGACTGACAACTTGGTCTCAGGTCCCACAGCAGGCAGGGGTGGAGCTAAGATATAGACCTGTGTTCTTTCCACTAGGCCACGCTGTCTCTCTGGAGCTTAGTACAGTGCTCTGCACATAGTAAGCGCTCAATAAATACGATTGAATGAATGAATGAATGAATGGAGCTGTAGCCGCAGGATGGGAGCCAGGCTTCTGAGAGCGTCTTCTGACCTTGCCTCTGTCTCTGTCACTTCCCCTCTCTGGGCCTCAGGTTCCCCAACTGTAAAATGGGAAGAACAATTTAAATTTGTCTAGCATCAGTCTCCTCAGAGCACTGAGTACATAACAACCTCGACCTCATTTGTGTTCAGAACATCCCCAGGAAATGGGGAGGGCTGCAAAAGAGGAAGAGAGGTTAAGTGTCTTCCCCAAGGGCACTCAGCCAGGCAGAAATAGGACAAGAGCCCAGGTCCTCTGACTTTCTACCCAATATTCTACTGTCTCTCACCCAACCACATCATGAGTGCATATGTGTGTGTGTGTGTATCTGTCCTTTAGGCTTGAAGAAAGTGTTTCAGCAGGGCAACCCTCCCCGCTGGGAGATCTCGGCAGGTTTGCCGTCAGGTACCTGGGCTGTGCCGTTTTTCCCCGGCTCCGCGGGCTGCGGTGTCGGCCTCGGGAGTTGGATCAACTGCCAGGTCTCTGCCCATCGGAAGGATTCCTGGTCTCGGGAGGGCCCTGTCTCCCATGACCAGAGGCGTAGGGGAGGGGAGCGTGAGATGGCGTGGGCGTCCATCCCTTGGGGAATCCTTCCCTCGAGCCCATGTTGGGGAGATGAGAAATGGTCCAGGGGTCCCGTGGCCTCAGGTCCTGGGCCATGGGATGCACTGGGGGTGGCGTGGAGGAGAAGCCCTGGGCCTCTCCCGCTCTGGCATCCACCACCCCTCCCCTCCCCTTAACTCGAGCGACCCGTCACGACACGGGCATCCGCAGGCCGTGCTGCTGTCCCAGTCCCGGGGGGCCCCGAGGCCCCTTCGGTGCAGTAGATATTTCGCTGCAAGCAGACTTTCCATCTCTGAGTCCCTCATTTCAAGACACCCTTGTTGATGTGGGTTTGCCGTGCCCAGCATCTTGCTGGCTGCCTGGTAGCGAGCAGCACCGAGAAGCGGCTGCTGGCCGCTTTTGATGGGGGTTGGAGTTGGGGTTCCCCAGAGTGTCTTGTGGGTGACTCCTTTCTCGGGGAGTTTGTCTGCCCAGCTAGTTTGGAGGCCACTTTTCAGTGCAGCGGCCACAGGGCAAGTGTGAGCTTGGAGCGTATTTATTCAATCGTATTTATTGAGTGCTTACTGTGTGCAGAGCACTGTACTAAGCACTTGGGAAGTCCAAGTCGGCAACATATAGAGACGGTCCCTACCCAACAACGGGCTCACAGTCTAGAAGGGGGAGACAGACAACAAAACAAAACATGGAGACAGGTGTCAAAGTCGTCAGAATGAATAAAACTGTTAGAGAAGCAGCGTGGCTCAGTGGAAAGAGCCTGGGCTTTGGAGTCAGAGGTCACAGGTTCAAATCCTGGCTCCGCCAATTGCCTGCTGTGTGACCTTGGGCAAGTCACTTCACTTCTCTGTGCCTCAGTTCCTTCATCTGTAAAATGGGGGTTAAGACTGTGAGCCCCCCCGTGGGACAACCTGATCTCCTTGTAACCTTCCCAGCGCTTAGAACAGTGCTTTGCACATAGTAAGCACTTAATAAATGCCATTATTATTATTAACTGTGAGCCCCCCGTGGGACAACCTGATCACCTTATAACCTCCCCAGCGCTTAGAACAGTGCTTTGCACATAGTAAGCACTTAATAAATGCTATCATTATTATATACAAGGGCCGTGGGGAGGGGAAGGAGGTAGGGCAGAGGGGGAGGAGAGGAAAAAGGGGGCTCAGCGTGGGCAGGCCTCCTGAATGAACGAATGGATTCAATGACTGAGGCCACACCAATTGAGCTGCCCGTGTGGTCCCCTTTGGCCCGCGCTCCCCCAGCCCCATCTCCGCGACGCCTGCTCCCCAAACGCCCCCGGCATATGAAACACTGAATCAACAAACTCAATCCCCTTGTCCCCTCCTACCTTACCTTACTACTCTCCTACTACAACCCAGCCACACATGTTGTCATATTGTCATGACTGGGTACTGGGAATACATTGCGGAAGGCCGTCTAGAGGAGGTGACTCTGCCGCTTATCTGCTGTGTGACCTTGGGCAGGTCACTTCACTTCTCTGTGCCTCAGTTACCTCATCTGTAAAATGGGGATTGAGACTGTGAGCCCTATGTGGGCCAGGGACTGGGTCCAACCTGATTTGCTTGTATCCTCCCCAGCGCTCGGTACAGTGCTGGCACACAGTAAGCGCTTTAACAACAAACACAATTGTTATTATTATTATTAAGTGGGGTTTTAAGAGGGTTCTGAAGTTGGGGAAGAGGTATGACCTGGTGGATTTGAGCTGTGGCCAGTCAGAGGTCCCATGTTGACTTGCTCAATATGGCCTAGTGGATAGAGCTCGGGATTGGGAGTCAGAAGGTCATGGGTTCTAATCCCGGCTCTGCTGCAGGTCTGTTGTGTGACCTTGGGCAAGTCACTTGACTTCTCTGGGCTTCAGTTACCTCACCTGTAAAATGGGGATTGAGACTGTGAGCCCCACAGGTTGGATTGTGTCCAACTTGATGTGCTCGTATCCACATCAGCGCTTAGTACAGTGCTTGGCACGTAGTAAGTGCTTAACAAATACCACAATTAAACCTTGACATGAAGCAAAAACTCCTCACTATTGGCTTCAAGGAGCTCCATCACCTTGCCCCTTCATACCTCACCTCCCTTCTCTCCTTCTACAGCGCAGCCCGCACACTCCGCTCCTCTGCCGCTAACGTCCTCAATGGGCCTCGTTCTCACCTGTCCCACCGTCGACCCCCGGCCCACGTCCTACCTGTGGCCTGGAATGCCCTCCCTCCACACATCCTCCAAACTAGCTCTCTTCCTCCCTTCAAAGCCCTACTGAGAGCTCACCTCCTCCAGGAGGCCTTCCCAGACTGAGCCTCCCCTTTTTCCTCTGCTCCTCCTCCCGTCCCCACTGCCCCCATTCCCTCCCTCTGCCCTTCTCCCTTCCCCTCCCCACAGCACTTTTGTATATTTGTACGTATTTAATACTCTGTTTTATTAATGATGTCTATATATCTATAATTCTATTTATCTATTTTGATGGTATTGACACCTGTCTACTTGTTTTATTTTGTTGACTGTCTGCCCCTTCTAGACTGTGAGCCCGTTATTGGGTAGGGACTGTCTCTATCTGTTGCCCAATTGTACTTTCCAAGTACTTAGTACAGTGCTCTGCACACAGTAAACGCTCAATCAATACGATTGAATGAATGAATGAATAAGAGTCCTCTCTGAGACACTGTGGCCAGATAATGATGCTAGTGAGGAAGAAGGTCCCCAGCTAGTTTCCTCCTCCTTCTCCTCTTGGGCAGCTGTGAAGGGTTGTTTATGAGGGATTGTTGCTGATGGCGAAAAACCAACACAGCTCCGTGCCAAATTTCTCTTAGAATCCCGAATCTGCAAGAGCTGCTTACCTCCCCAAGGCCCCAGGCTCCAATTTTCCAATAGCCCGGGCCAATCGACCAATCAACCAATCAATGACATTTATGCGGCACTTACTGTGTGTAGAGCACTGTACTAAACACTTGGGAGAGTCCAATTTAACAACATAGGCACATTCCCTGCTCACAACGAGTCTAGAGGGGGAGACGGACATGAGTATAAATAAATTACAAATATGTACATAAGTGCTGTGGGGCTGAGGGAGGGGTGAATAAGAGGAGCAAATCCGGGTGACGCAGAAAGGAGTGGGAGAAGAGGAAATGAGAGCTTAGTCAGGGAAGGCCTCCTGGGCCAGCGCTGGGTTTCTCCACGTGGCCTTGGGGCTGTCCTCTGCTGGATGGGGCACGATAACTTGCCACGAGGGATGGGTCCATAAGCAACTTAGGAGGACTCCTCCTTCAAGCTTAATTAACACTGAAGAGCCCACTTAGGGGATGGCTCTGACCCAGCCAGTCAGCCAGCCAGCTAGGCTCATCCCTCCTGTTCGCCAGAAGCAAATTTCTCCTCCTCTCAGGGAAAAAAAATAATAGGCCTGCCCACTAATTCCCCCATTAGATGTTGAGAGTCAGCCTGATAACATTCACAAGAGACTATTTTCCTTTGGCTTCTTAAGAACCAAATTGCCAAACGAAGGAAATGAAGGCCAGTCTCACCCAGGCATTTGAATAATATGAAAGCTGTGACACAAACCCACAAAAGCCACCAGGAAATTTTCAATTTAGGAAAGTGCCCCACAAAAGCAGGGCTTTCCTCAAGAGGAAATAAACTCCCCAGTCTCTTCGACCAGAATACTTTGGCCCAGCGATAATCCGATCTGGCACTTTTTCCCAAAGAAATCCCAGAATCTTTCTACTTCTAGTTGGGATCCAGTTTCTGTGTGGCCAGCGAAAGTGGGGTGGGGTGAAGACAGGACATTGGAGTTGGGGATGCTGGGCCCTTGGGGGCCAGGGCAACCCTTTAAAAAAAACCCTCTGTTTTCAGACGTTTCCTAGCTGGAATGCTTAATAATAATATTAAGAATAATAATAATGATGATGGCATTTAGTAAGTGCTTACTATGTGCAAAGCACTGTTCTAAAGCGCTGGGGAAGTTACAAGGTGATCAGGTTGTCCCACGGGGGGGTTCACAGTCTTAATCCCCATTTTACAGATGAGGTAACTGAAGCACAGAGAAGCTAAGTGACTTGCCCACAGTCACACAGCTGACACTTGGCGGAGCCAGGGTTTGAACCCATGACCTCTGACTCCAAAGCCCGGGATCTTTCCACTGAGCCACGTTGCTTCACTCCCTCCCCTCCTGCTGTTGACTGTGGTGCTACAATCCACGTCTGTGAGGGTCTGCTGGAATCCTACTTCCTAAAACCTGCCCCTAAATCTACTCCCTAAATCCTGTTGGTTCAACCTTCACAATATCTCTAGGAATCTGCCTTCTCCTCTCCATCCAAACTGCTACCGCACTGATCCAAGCTCTTATTATTGTCATCCTGCCTTGACTGCTACATCAGCCTCCTCCCCGACCTCCCTGCCTCCTGCCTCCTGTTTCTTCTCCTCCAATTTACACTTCACTCTCCTCCCCGGATCATTTATCTAAAAAGAATTCAGTCCGCGTCTCCACACACCTCGAGTGGTTGTCCATTTACTTCCACATCCTATCTTACCTTGCTGATCTCCTTCACAGCCCAGGCCACAAACTCCACTCCTAACCTATTCTCCGTCGCCATCTCATCTATCTTAACACTGACCCTTACCCATCTCTACCCTCTGGCCTCAAACTCCCTCCCACTTTATATCTGATGGACTGCCACTCTCCCCACCTTCAAAACCTTATTAAAATCCCATCTCTGTGCTCTGCACACAGTAAGCAGTTAATAAATATGATTGAATCTCCTCCAAGAGGCCTTCCCTGACCAAGCACTCACTTTCTGTGCCCTCCTGCCCCTTTGTATCGACTTTGTATTTGGCTGTGTGCTCCTTAAGCAGCGTGGCTCAGTGGAAAAGAGCCCGGGCTTTGGAGTCAGGGGTCATGGGTTCAAATCCCGGCTCCACCGATTGTCAGCTGTGTGACTTTGGGCAAGTCACTTCACTTCTCTGGGCCTCAGTTACCTCATCTGTAAAATGGAGATGAAGACTGTGAGCCCCCTGTGGGACAACCTGATCACCTTGTAACCTCCCCAGTGCTTAGAACAGTGCTTAGCACATAGTAAGCGCTTAATAAATACCATCATCATCATCATCATTATGCATTTTGATACCATCGTCCCACAGCATTAATGCACTGCTGCTTCTCCTATTTGTAATTTATTTTAATGTCTGTCTCCCCCTCTAGACTGTAAGCTCCTTGTAGGCAGGGATTGTGTCTACCAACTTTCCCGAGCTTGTAGTACAATACTCCTCACACAGTAGGCCCTCAAACTGCTACCACAACAACGCAATCGTTCAGTCCATCTTGCCTGGATTACTGCATCAGCCTTCTTGCTGACCTCCCAGCCTCCTGTCTTTCCCCACTCCACCCATGATTCACTCTGCTGCCCGAATCATTTTTCTATAAAAACGTTCAGGACGTGTCTCCCCACTCCTCAAAAAACTCAAGTAGTTGCCCATCCACCTCTGCTTCAAACAAAAACTCCTCACCATTGGCTTTGAAGCACTCCATCACCTTGCCCCCTCCTACCTCACCTCACTTCTCTCCTACAACTGAGCCCGCACACTTTGCTCCTCTAGTGATAACCTTCTCACTCTGCCTCCATCTCGCCTGTCTCCCCACTGACTCCTCACCCACATCCTGCCTTCGGCCTGGAATGCCCTCCCTCCTCAAATCACACAGACAATTACTTTCCCCCCTCTTCAAAGCCTTATTGAAGGCACATCTCCTCCAAGAAGCCTTCCCTGACTAGGCCCTCTGTTTCCTCTCTTCTCCCACTCTCTTGTTTGTCGCTTTGACTTGTTCCCTTTGTTCTTCCCCCCTCCCAGCCCCACAGTGCTTATGTACATATCTTTCACTTATTTATTTATATTAATATCTGTCTCCCCCCGCACTCCCGCTCTCAGACTGTAAGCTCATTGTGGACAGGGAATTTTGTCTGTTTATTGCTGTATTGTACTCCCTCAAGTGCTTAGTACAAGGTTCTGCACACAGTAAGCGCTCAATAAATACGACTGAATGAATGAATGAACGGTAAGTGCTCAATAGATGCGATTGAATGAGTGACTGAATGAATAAGTGCCATTGATTGATAGATAGAACATAGCAAACAATGGGGTCTCCACAGGCAAATCAAAGCTCAAGCCTAGGGTGACCACAGGGGTGCTAGAGAATATGCCAGCCAAATGGTCATCTTAATAATAATGATGGCATTTATTAAGCTCTTACTATGTGCAAAGCACTGTTCTAAGCGCTGGGGAGGTTACAAGGTGATCAGGTTGTCCCACGGAGTCACAGAGTCCACTCCCATGCGCGATGGCCGAGAACCCACTAGGTTACTTTGAAGAACGTTGAATCCGACATGTACAGGACGTCCTTCTGAGCTCTGGCCTAACAAATATAATACTACTAATAATAATACAATGTGATGCCAGGATCGAGAAGCAGCATGGCTCACTGGAAAGAGCCTGGGCTTGGGAGTCAGAGGTCATGGATTCTCATCCCGGCTCCTCCATTTGTCTGCTGTGTGACCTTGGGTCACTTCACTTCTCTGGGCCTCAGTTCCCTCATCTGGAAAATGGGGATTAAGACTGTGAGCCCCATGTGGGACAACCTGATTACTTTGTATGCCCCCCAGCGCTTAGAACAGTGCTGGGCACATAGTAAGTGCTTAACAAATGCCATTATTATTATTATTATTATTGTTTGTCTGATCCAGCGCCCTGCGGGATTGGAGGAAACAGCTGGGCGCAAGTCCGTGGGGAGCGCCACGGCGCAAGTTTCAGTGAACACGGGGTCTGCAGGAACACGCTCGCCCGTCCTCTCACCCACGCTCTAGGAGAGCTGGGCGGGCTCTCGGGGGATAACCGTAGACCTCTGGACTGAAGAAATATAATCCAACTGCCACATTTCTGTTTTTAATCCTAATTTGTACTTGCCCAGCGTGATTGCTCTCTCTCACTTGCCTGACGGAGCTAATTCATTCATTCATTCATTCAATTGTATTTATTGAGCACCTACTGTATGCAGAACACTGTACTAAGTGCTTTGAGGGAGTACAATATAACGACAAGCAGACACATACCGGCCCACAATGAGCTCACAGTCTAGAGGGGGAGACAAACATTAATATAAATAAATAAATAGACTAATAAATAAATACATAAATGTGTGCTAATGTATGCTAGACAAATTTCCTGTTCTCGAGGCGAGTTCTCTCCCCACAGTTCTTGATTTTACTGTTATTTTCCAATACAAATCAGAAAAACAAGAAATAATTGTGAAACAATTTGCACAGTATTTTTATTTTTCCAAAGCATTTTCACATCAGTTTTCTCATTTTATATGAGTTTCTGCATGCCTCTCCTTTCTCTATCTCTGACTCTCCTCCAGTGACCCTGCGTGGCCTATTCAACACTCTTGACTCTTCTCTCTCCATCCCCAAGCCTGGATCTCTTGTCTATGAATTTGTCCAAACTCTCCTCAAACCTCCTGCTGTTTTTGGCCTATTCAACTTCCTGTGGTAATGAATTCCATATGCTCCCCCTCACTGACTGTATAAAAATAATAACGCCATTTTTAAGTGCTCACTCAGTGCTAAGCAGTGGGGCAGATCGGACCCAGTCCCTGTCCCACCCGGGGCTCACAATCTAAGGGGTGGGGGTGGGAAAACAGGAATGTAATCCTCATTTTACAGATGAAGCCCAGAGAAGTGAAGCGACTTATCCGAGGTCACCTAGGAGGTATATGGTGGAGCCAGGACCGGAACCTGCATCTCCGGACTACCAGCTCTGTGTTCTTTCCACTAGGCCTCTGAATCAATCAATGGTATTTATTGAGTGCTTACTGTGTGCAGGGCACTGTACTAAGAGCTTTGGAGAGTACATTATCACAGAGTTGATAGATACGTTCCCCAAAGAAGTGTTTTCTTTTGTTTTGAACCTGCCACCCCCCAGCTTTAGTGGGTGCCTCCTCATCCTGGTGGTGTAGGGTCTGGGGAGCAGTAATTCGGTGTCCACTTTGGCCTCTTCCCCCATCCCCCCAGCCACCACCACAATTTTGCTCTGTCAATCGTGGCCCCTCTTGGCCAGCTTGGTGGCCCCAATCCTGTGGCCAGTCATCCTCCCAACGAAGCTACTCCATCCTCCCCACTCATCCTTGGGATCTAAATGAGGTGGCCCTTTCCTCTCCATCCAAACCACTACCATGTTAGTACAATCACTCATCATATCCCGACTGGATTACTGCATCAGCCTCCTTTCTGATCTTCCAACCTCTGTCTCTCCCCACTTCAGTCTATATTTCACTCTGCTGCCCAGATTATCTTTCTACAGAAACACTCAGGGCATGTCACCCCACTCCTCAAAAATCTCCAGTGGTTGTCTATGAACCTCCATATCAGGCAAAAACTTCACACTATTGGCTTCAAAGCTCTCCATCACCTTGCCCCCTCCTAACTCATCTCCCTTCTCTTCTTCTACAGCCCAGCCCACACACTCCGCTCCTCTGCCGCTAATCTCCTCACCGTACTTCGTTCTCGCCTGTCCCGCCATCGACCCCTGGCCCACGTCCTACCTCTGGCCTGGAATGCCCTCCCTCCTCACATCTGCCAAACTAGCACACTTCCTCCCTTCAAAGCCCTATTGAAAGCTCACCTCCTCCAGGAGGCCTTCTCAGAATAAGCCCCCCTTCCTCTGCTTCTCCTCCCCTCCCCATCACCCTGACTCTGTCCCTCTCCTCTACCCCCCTCCCCGCCCCACAGCACTTGTGTATATATATGGACATATTTATTATTCTATTTATTTTATTAATGATGTGTATATATAATTATAATAATAATAACGATGGCATTTATTAAGCGCTTACTATGTGCAAAGCACTGTTCTAAGCGCTGGGGAGGTTACAAGGTGATCAGGTTATCCCACATAGGGCTAACAGTCTTAATCCTCATTTTACAGATGAGGGAACTGAGGCCCAGAGAAGTTAAGTGACTTGCCCAAAGTCACAGAGCTTACAAGTGGTGGAGCCGGGATTTGAACTCATGACCTCTGACTCCAAAGCCCGGGCTCTTTCCACTGAGCCATGCTGCTTCTCTATATATCTATAATTATATATTGCTATACCTATATCTCTATATATCTATATATAGATATATTTTATAATTCTATATCTATAATTCCATTTATTTATATTGATGCTATTGATGACTTTCTACTTGTTTTGTTGTCTGTCTTCCCCCTTCTAGACTGTGAGCCCGTTGTTGGGTAGAGATTGTCTCTGCTGCTGAATTGTACTTTCCAAATGCTTAGTACAGTGCTCTGCATGAAGTAAGCGCTCAATAAATATCACTGACTGAATGAATGAACTGCCGACGGACTTTTCCTTTTAAAGTCTGGCATGGACAGAGGACCCACTGTGGAGTGGAACTACTGGGTTGCAAACTCAGGACCCCTGAAGCCATGCTTGGGCTTCTGGGGTGCCTGATCCCCCTGGGTCTCCACGGGTGGCCAGGTCCCCCTCACTCCTAGCAGTGGGCCTCCCTTTGACAAAACTGCAAATTCCAACCAGATTCCTTGTCCAAGTATTAACAGCTCAATGCCTCACCATTAAAATGAGTAGGGGCATGGCCTAGTAGATAGACCATGAGGCTGGGAGTCAGAAAAACTTGGGTTTTAATCCCAGCTCCACTACTCATCTGTTGTGTGACCTGGGGCAAGTCACTTCTCTATGCCTCAGTTACTTCATCTGTAAAATGGGGGTTGAGACTGTGAGCCCCATGTGGGACAGGGACTGTGTCCAACCTGATTAGCTTGTATCTACTAAGTGCCTGGAACATAATAAATGCTTAACAAATACCACGATTATTATTATTATTATTATAAGACAATGGGCGTGCGCCCTCCTCTTCCCCGCTGCCCCACCACATTGTGAATGTGAACTCAACCAGGTAATTTTCCTCACGGAGGAGAACCACTGAGCCATCGATGGAGGGAGAGAGGGGAGGAAGGAGGAAGGGGAGAATGGAGGGAGGGGAGGAGAGAGGAAGAGAGGAAGGGAGAGAGGGAGGGGGGAGGAGATGGAGAAAGAAAAGGGGAAAGCCATAGGGGCACCTCCCAAACGCCGTCCAGTAGCCCCTGGCAGTGGCCCAGCTTCAGCGGTGTCGCTTCCTAAATACCATATGATTGATCGATTGATTGATTGACAGAACAAGGAGCAGGGCTGATGGCAAAGGTCTAGGAAGGGTGGCCTTGGGTTCACCGTCGGGCTGGGAGAACAGCGGGTCATGCGTTGGACATGGCTCCTTCTAGGCTCCTTCTAGGCAGCCAGTAAACTCTTGTAGATGATGGGCCTGCCTGGAATTCCCCTACAGTCTCCTCAATTTTGGTGCCTGCTTCATTAATGGAAGGAAAGATCAGAGTTTGGCTGGACTAGGGCCCCGCTATTAGCCACAGCTAGTCACAGCCACAGCCATAACCCTTGACGTCGGAGACTGGGACCGACTGAAGCTAGAGACTGCACAAGCGAGAGGCGGTTTCAGAAATATTTCTCCAACCAAACAACCAGCACCCATGTGACGGCTTATCATCCTGCAGCCCAAACAAAGAGGCCTTATCTCAGTACCAGCCTTCTCTCCCTTCAGCTGTCAGCCTAATGCCCCCAAACCCAGCTCTTCATGCTCTGGGATATTAAACGGCTGCTTATTTTGAGAACATTCTTGGGCTTTCACGAGCCCGACTCCCCAGTGGCACCGCAGCCAGGCTGTCTTTGGAAATCCTGGCCATCTGGGCGTCGCGCCCTGGAGTGAAGGAAAGCAGAGGACTTGACTGGCTCCGGGGACTGGGGTATTTGGCGTCAGAGAAACGGAGCTCTGCCCATGGTGGGCACCGTCAACAGGCCCCAGGTGATGATCTGTAGGGGCTTTCAGAGCATAAAGAGAGAGGGGGCAGCAACTGCCCCCGGGCTGAAACCATTAATTATCATCCCCACCCCTCCCAAATTCTGATTGATCCCTGAGACCTTTCTGGGCCATATCAGTCAAGTGGAGGCCCTGGGCAGAGCATGTTCAGGAGGGTCTCCTTCCACCCAGCTTACTGTTCGGAGGCAGTCTGGCCTAGGGGAAAAGAGCATGGGGCTAAGAGGTGGGAGATGGGGGATGGAGTCCCAGTTCTGCCCGTGACCTCTCTGAGCCTCAGTTTCCTCCTCTATAGCTGTGGAGTTGTCTTTTGTATTCAAAGACGCTGCTGACAAGGCCGGTGCTCGGCTACACTTTGGGCACAAAAAGGCTCTTCTCTTGTTGTATTGTCTCTTTGGATGTTTGCAGTGGCAGGCACCATTTTCTCTTTTGCTTCCTTGTCTCTTTCTTTTCCTTTTGTAATCTTATGGTATTTGTTGGGCACTTACTATGTGCCAGGCACTGTATTAAGTGCTGGGGTGGATACAAGCTAATCAGGTTGGCCACAGTCCATGTCCCACGTGGGGCTCACAGTCTTCACCCCCATTTTAGAGAAGAAGTGTGGCTCAGCGGAAGGAGCCCGGGCTTTGGAGTCAGAGGTCATGGGTTCGAATCCCCGCTCCACCACAAGTCTGCTGTGTGACCTTGGGCAAGTCACTTTGCTTCTCTGGGCCTCAGTTACCTCATCTGTAAAAATGGGGATTAAGACTGTGAGCCCCCCGTGGGACAACGTGATCACATTGTATCCCCCCCAGCACTTAGAACAGTGCTTTGCACATAGTAAGCGCTTAACAAATGCCATCATCATCATCATCATCATCATCATTTTACAGACAAGGTACCAGAGGCCCAGAGAAGTGAAGTGACTTGCCCAAGGTCACGCAGCAGACAAGTGGCAGAGCTGGGAGCAGAACCCAGGTCCTTCTCACTTCTAGGCCTGTGCTGTATCCACACGGCCACGCTGCTTTTCATTCATTCATTCAATCACATTTATTAAGAGCTTACTATGCGCAGAGCACTGTATTGAGTAATTGGGAGAGTACAGTACAGCAATAAACAGACATATTCCCTGCCAACAACGAGCTTACAGTCCAGAAGGGGGGAGACAGACATGAATACAAATAAATAAAATTACAGATAACGTACACAAGTGCTGTGGGGCTGGGAGGGGGGAAGAACAAAGGGAACAAGTCAGGGCGATGCAGAAGGGAGTGGGAGGTGAGGAAAAGTGGGACATAATAAGAATAATAACTATGGCATTTGTTAACTGCTTACTATGTGCCAGGCACGGTACTAAGCCCTGGGTGGATACAAGCAAATCAGGTTGGACAGAGTCCATTTCCCACATGGGGCTCCCAGTCTTAATCCCCATTTTACAGGTGAGGCAACGGGGACATAGGGAAGTGAAGTGACCTGCCCAAGGCCACGCGGCAGAAAAGTGGCCGGGAATAGAACCCATGACCTTCTGACTCCCAGGACTGGGCTCGATCCTCTACGCCATAGTCCGGGAAGGCCTCTTGGAGGAGCTACGCCTTCAATAAGGCTTTGCAGCCGGGGAGAGTAACCGTCTGCCGGATTTGAGGAGGGAGGGCATTCCGGGCCAGAGGCAGGATGTGGGCTAAGGGTCGGCGGCGAGACAGGAGAGACAAGTGAGATGGAGGCACAGTGAGAAGGCTAGCTCTAGAGGAGCGAAGTGTGAGGGTTGGGTTGTAGAAGGAGAGAAACGAGGGGTAACATGGTGGGTGGAGTGCTTTAAAGCCAACGGTGAGGAGTTGTCCATATGTTGCTTCCAAGACTTAGGACTCCAGCCCAGGGAAGGGACTTGGAGCGCTGAAAAGGCCGGAAAGCAGGTGGTTCCCTATTTTTAATGGGCCGGGGCTGACCGCGCCCCGAGCAGAACCGAGGTTCTCCGACTCCCAGCCCTGTGCTCTTTCCATCAGGCCACGTTGCTTCTCTCAATCGATCAGTCAGTCGGGAACACGGGATTTGGGTGTTTCAGCTACTTCGGCCAAAGCCCGGAGCCAGCGTGGCTAGCGCAAGCTCCTTGTGGGCGGGGAACGTGTCTACCAAATCTGTTCTGTGGTACTCTCCCAAGCGCTTGGTCCAGCGCTTTCCAGCGCTTTGCACACAGTAAGCGCTCAATAAATACAATGGAGCGATTGATTGATGGATCGGAACCCTGTCCGGCGTCTCCATGAAATAGCTCGGGAAAGAGCGACGTTGCCACTAAAGCGCCCACTTTACCCCTGACCCGTCCCACGCTCTGCACACGCCATCCCTCCCCCCGACCCCGTCCTCCCCACAACCAGTTCTTCCCCTGCGATTGGCTGTACATTTCGAGCGGTCCTGCAAATAGGCCCTTGTCCAGGGTGAGCCTCAGTTTCTGCCCAATTTCTGCTCGTGACCCCTACGCCATAGGGAGCGCCCCAACCGCCCCCTCTCTCGCTGGAACTACTTGAAAGTGGGCCAGCACCGGCTGCCCCACCTAGGGCAACATGAATCTGATTCCCCCTGTCCCTGGCTGGTCCCAGGCTTGCGTGACTCCAGAAATACTTGGCAAGGGCTGTGTGAGCAAGCAGACTCCATTCCCCATATCAGTGATCTCTACCTAGTACAAAGATAGTAAAGTTTGAGAACTTTCCCTGCCTGTAAAGAAAAGTCATCGCAAAAGGTCAGGGAGAGGGGAAGGGAGGGGAGGTGACTGAGAGCCATCCGGGCTTCCTGCAGAGCAGGTGGTCCGGGTGGTCCGGAGGGGGAGCCTCATTAGTGGCGAGACCTGGGCCCCACAGGGTCCCACAGCGTCCCAACTGCTTCTTAGAGTCCCAGGACTAAACCCATTGTTCTGAACCTTTCCCATAGCCCAACGGGGGAACGCGAGTCCGTCAACTGGCCAGGAACCCATGCCGCTTCCCTGTGGCCATTGTACACCATGGGTGCCCACTCCAAGAGGGCATGGGGTGAGGAGGGACCAGGGCCCCCATTGGCTATGTGAGCTGGACTCTCAGCCGCGCTTTCCCAGGGCTCGGAGCAGACCCAAAATGGCAGCTCTCAGGCCTGATTGTTCTGGGAAGCCTGTCACCTCCCCTGACCTCATCTGCCCCCTCCCCCAAGTCCCCGCCACCTTTCCGTCCCCACGCTCAAAATAGAAAGCTGGTGCCTGTGCCATGTACACCCGGGGTTTAGGCTAATGCCAGCCGGCGGATGAGCGCAGGCCTGGGGCCCAAGAGAAATGAGGCGACCCTGAAAGAATCTGGTGGGAATTTGGACTGAAACAGCAAATTCTCCCGGCCTCCACACAGGTGCCGTGATTCCTTACCACCAGCAGGTAAGTGGCTGGTGAGACTGGAGGAGTTGGAAGGCCGTGCGGGGCTGGGAGGGCTGAAGCCCCGTGTGGGAAGGGAACAGACAGCCCAGTGACAGGAGCCATTCAAGGGAGAAGACTTTACTAATAATCAGTGTGGTATTTGTTAAGTGCTTACTCCGTGCCAAGTACCGCTGTATGACCTCGGACAAGTCACTTCACTTCTCTGGGCCTCAGTTCCCTTATCTGTAAAAGGGGGATTAAAACCGTGAGCCTCATTGGGGACAGGGACTGTGTCCAACCTGCTTACCTTGAAGTATCTACTCCAGTGCTTAGTACAGTACCTGGCACATAGTTGGCGCTTAACAAATACCATTACAAACAAACAAGACCCAAGAGAATCAGGTCGGACACAGTCCCTGTCCCACATGGGGCTCGAAGTCTAGTGGGGAGCGAGAACAGGGATCGAATCCCCATTTGGTAGATGAGAAAGCTGAGGCCCTGAGAAGTGAAGCGGCTTGTCACACGGCAGGCAAATGGCGAAGCCGGGATGAGAACCCAGGCTCTCCAACTCCCAATCAATCAATCAATCAATCAATCATATTTATTGAGCGCTTACTGTGTGCAGAGCACTGTACTAAGCACTTGGGAAGTCCAAGTTGGCAACATATAGAGACAGTCCCTACCCAACAGTCTAAAATGGGGAGACAGAGAACAAAACCAAACATACTAACAAAATAAAATAAATAGAATAGATATGTACAAGTAAATAACTAGGCCATGCCGCTTGCTCTCTGGGGACAATCTGTCCGCCACTTTCCACAAGGAGCCCAAGGCAACTCAGGAGGCACGTATCAGCGGTGGTGGCCTCGGGAGAACTATGAAGTTTTGTTTGCTAGCCCGTAGCAGAGGCCTCCGAGGCCATCCCCTCAGGAGGGCAGGTGGTGGGACTCGGTGGTCCAGAGTCCTCTTGAGTTGAGCTGTGTGTGGGGAACCTGAACTATCGGCGATTAACTATCACGGGGGCTCGGTTGAGGAAGGGGAGGTAGGGGAGGGTTGGTGGACCCCCAAATCTCAGTAATTGCAGCAATAACCCAGCCTCAGAGCTCAGGACCCTCTAACTGAACCCCAAGGGCCTCTCACACTGTGTTGGGTCGGTGGGGGGACCAAGATCTGAGAGTCTTGTGACGGTGGCAGCAGAAATCTCAGGTTGCGCAGGCCTGGAGCCCCAGGGAGCTCCCTAGCCCAGCTGCAAGGCACCAAAAATACTGGGACCCTGGGGCTAGCCCAGGTGTCCGGCCCCAAGCACGACCGGAAATGACACAAGTAGGGGTGATGCTGACCTAATAACATTAGAAGCAGCATGGCTCAACGGAAAGATCACGGGCTGCGGAATCAGAGGTCATGGGTTCAAATCCCAGCTCTGCCAATTGTCAGCTGTGTGCCTCTGGGCAAGTCACTTCACTTCTCTGGGCCTCAGTTACCTCATCTGTAAAATGGGGATTAAGACTGTGAGCCCCCCCCGGGGGACAACCTGATCACCTTGTAACCTCCCCGGCGCTTAGAACAGTGCTTTGCACATAGTAAGTACTTAATAAATGCCATTATTATTATCATTATGTGCATCAGGATCTCTTGGCTCAGGGTCTGAGAGGGTGGGGAGGGGAGGGGAGAGAAGAGGAGAGAAGGAGCTGGGGGAAACCATGCTTTGCCCAACTGAATAATATTCAAGGTAGAGTGGTCCAGACCAGTTCCACCTCGGCGAGGGTAAACTCTGCCCCGAGTCTCAGAAGGTGGGTGAGAAACAGACAAAATGCCCTTTCCTTGGCCCCAGCTTGGCCCCACTCCTAGTCCACTGTTCCCCTCTTCCTTGTCGTCCTGCCTTGTCCTGTCTCATCCTGTCCCATCCTGCCTCACTCCTCCATCCGTCCGTCCAGCCCTGGTTAATGAGTGATTGCCGAATGCCGCTCCAGACATCCTCCTGAGCAGCCTCAGGGCCCAGAGAGCTTGTCTGTGGTTGCGGAGTTACAGATCGCCTATCTCCCATCCTCCTCCCAGCCCCATCTCTCCAGTGTCACCCTCTCCCAGCCCCTGCTGTCCTCTTCTCCGTCCCTCTCCCAGTTTGCAGTGCTGATTACCCTGGGTCAATGGTCTGGGTCCTTCTTGATTGCTCTGTGGGCCAGAGTGGGCTTCCACATCAGCCTCAGCCCTCCTCTGCTCATTGTTGGTCACTCCCAGGTTTTGCCCGTACACCCAGCTCTCTTGCCCTCCCGCCTTCTGGCTCTTCTGCCCTCTAGACCTCCCTGCCTCTAGCCCTCAAGTCCTCCAGCTCTCCAGTCTCCAGTCCACCGTCTCTCCAGCCCCCCAGCCCTGGGCCAAGAGATGCTCCTGGCTGGGCTTGGGCATCTGGGGGGCCTGGTGAGCTCTGCAGACATTAGTTTCTGGGAAAGAGATTCAGGAGGGCTCTGGAGCCAGTGGAGGACAGTGTGGCGTGAGAACTCTCAGTGAGGATGATAAATGGCTTGGCAATCATGCCAGCAGAAGAAAGTGTACGCTTCTGTTGAATACTTCCCAATGTGAGGCCTGTTGAGAGGATGGAGCAGGACAGGAAGTTCAGTTCCTGGCTTAGTTTCCACCTGCCACCTGCTTGCATTCCCAACTAGCCAATTCCAGGGCAGATGAGGGGCGGGAGGAGCCTTGCTCACACTTCCAGGGACTCAGGTCCAGGCCGCACTGATGCTTGAACTGGCATCTGGAGGGCTGAGTCCAGGAACAAAGAGGCTTCCCACATAGGGCTATCAGCACAGCTGTGCTTTCCGGACACGTCTCTGCCTTCAGTTCCCCTCAATCAATCAGTCAACCAATCGTATTTACTGAGTGCTTACAGTGTGCAGAGCACTGGACTAAGCGCTTGGGAGAGGACAATATAACAATATAACAGACACATCCCCTACCCACAGTGGGCTTACAGTCTAGAGGTGGGGAGACAGACATTAATATAAATAAATAAATTACGCATATGTACATAAGTGCTGAGGGGCTATGTGGGGAGGTGATTAAAGGGAGCAAACCAGGGTGATGCAGAAGGGAGAGGGAGAAAAGGAAAGAGGGCTTAGACATGGAAGGTCTCTTGGAAGAGATGTGCCTTCAATAAGGCTTTGAAGGTGGGGAGAGTAATTGTCTGTCGAACATGAAGAGGGAGGGTGTGCCAGGTCAGGTTCATTCATTCATTGATTCGTCTTTATTCATTCAGTCATTCAGTCATTCAATCGTCTTTATTGAGAGCTTACTGTGTGCACAGCACTGTACTAAGTGCTTGGGAGAGTACAATATAATAAAGAAGACACATTCTCTGCCCACAATGAGCTTACAGTCTAGAGGGGAAGACAGACAATATACAGCATGGAGTAGTGGATAGAGCACGGGCCTGGGAATCAGCAGGTCATGGGTTCTAATCCTGGCTCCGCCAATTGTCAGCTGTGTGACCTTGGGCAAGTCGCTTAACTTCTCTGTGCTTCAGTTACCTCACCTGTCAAATGGGGATTGATACTGTGAGCCTCGTGTGGGACAGGGACTGTCACCGACCTGATTGGCTTGTATGCACCCCAGGGCTTAGTGCAGTGCCTGGCACATAATAAGCACTTAACAAATGCCATTCTTCTTCTTCTTATTATTAACAATAATAATAATGATAAATAAATTACAGGTATGTACATAAGTGCTGTGGGGCTGGGACAGGGGAGGAGTAAAGGGAGTAGGATCAGAGGCAGGATGTGGACAAGAGGTTGGCGGCAAGGTGGATGAGATCGAGGTACATCGAGTAGATTGGCATTTGTCTTGTCTTAGGCTGTCGGGTCACCTCTGAACCATAGCGATGCCATGGACCCATCTCTCCCAGAATGCCCGACCTCCATCTGCAATCATTCTGGTAGTGTATCCATAGAGTTTTCTCGGTCAAAATATGGAAGCGGTTTACCATCGCCTCCGTCCGCACAGTAAACTTGAGTCTCTGCCCTCGACTCGCTCCCATCTCGCCGCTGCTGCCCAGCACAGGTGAGTTTTGACTTGTAGCAGATTGCCTTCCACTCGCTAGCCACTGCCCAGCTAGGAATGGAATGGAGATGCCTCTGATTGACTCTCCCTCCCATAGTTGAGACTGGTAGAGTACTGGAAACTTTCCAGGTGCGACCCTGAGAGGGGGAGGTTGGCACTAGAGGAGCAAAATGTGCAGCCTGGGTTGTAATAGGAGAGCAGTGAGGGGAGGTAGGAAGGGGCAACGTGACTGAATGCTTTAAAGTCAATCGTAAGGAGTTTCCATTTAATGAGGAGGTGGATGGGCAACCACTGGAGGTACTTGAGGAGTGGGGAAACATGGACTGAACTATTTTTGGAAAATATTCTGGTCAGCAGAGTGAAATATGAACTGGCGTGGCGAAAGACAGGAGGCAGGGAGGTCAGCAAGGAGGCTGATACCGTCATAAAGGCAAGATAGGATAAGTGCTTAGATTAACGCGGTAGCAGTATAGATGGAGAGGAAAGGGTGGATTTTAGCAGTGTCGTGAAGGTCGAACCAACAGGATTTAGTGATCCCCATTTACTTAGAAATTTCCAACCCCTTCAGGCCTAGCTCTTTCCCTGCCTCCAACCTCCTTCTCATCAGTCCCCACCAATAGGTGAGTGGATGGATTGATGGATGTATATTTGTACATATTTATTACTCTATTTTATTAATGATGTGTATATATCTAGAATTCTATTTACCTATTTTTGAAGCTATTGATGCCTGTCTACTTGTTTTGTTTTGTTGTCTGTCTCCCCCTCCTAGACTGTGAGCCCGTTGTTGGGTAGGGATTGTTTCTATCTGTTGCCGAATTGTACTTTCCAAGCGCTTAGTACAGTGGTCTGCACACAGTAAGTGCTCAATAAATACGATTGAATGAGTGAATGAATGGATGGAGGAAGAGAAGCAGCGTAGCTTAGTGGATAGAACACGGGCCTAGGAGTTAGAGGGACCTGGGTTCTAATCCTGGCTCTGCCATTTGTTTGTTGTGTGACCTTGGGCAAGTCACTTAACTTCTCTGGGCCTCAGGTATCTCATCTGTAAAATGGGAAGTAAGAGTGTGAACCCAATGTAGGCCAGGGACTGTGTCCAACCTGATTAACTTGTACCTACCCCAGTGCTTAGAACAGGGCTTGGCACATAGTAAGCGCTTAACAAGTACCATACTTATTTATTATTATTATGAGTGGGTGGACGGATGGACAGCTGAATGGATGGATAGATAGGTGGATGGATGGATGGATAAGTGGATGGTTGGATGGATAAGTGGATGGATGGATAAATGGGTGGACAGATGGACGGATGGGTAGGTGGATGGGTGGGTGGGTGAATTGATGGGTGGATGGACGAATGGGTAGGTGGATGGGTGGGTGGATGGATGAATGAATGGATGGATGAATAATAATAATTGTGGTTTTTCTTAAACGCCTACTATTTGCTAGGCACTCTACTAAGTTCGGGGTAAATACAAGATAATTAGGTTGGACACAGGGTGGGTGGGTGGATGGATGGATGGATGGATGGAAGGACAGATGGATGGATAGATGGATGGGTGGGATGGATGAATGGGTGCCTAGATGGATGGGTGGATGACTGGATGGATAGAAGGATGGATGGATGGATGGGTAGGTAGATGAATGGGTGGATAAATGGGTGGATAAATGGATGAATGAGAAGCAACATGGCCTAGTGGAAAGAGCATGGAGAGAGCATGGGATTGAAAGTCAGGGGACCTGGGTTCTAATCCTGACTCCCTTACATGTCTGCTGTGTGACCTTGGGCAAGTAGCTTAACTTCTCTGGGCCTCAGTTATCTCATCTGTAAAATGTGGATTAAGACTGTGAGTCCCCCGTGGGGACATGGACTGTGTCCATACTGATTATCTTGTATCTACCCCAGCGCTTAGTACAGTGCTGGGCACATAGTAAGCACTTTACGAATACCATAAAATAAAATGGATGGACTGAAGGTTGGATGGATGGATGAATGGGTAGATAGATGGATGCCTGTCTGTCTGGGTGCTCTTCCCCACAGCACCTGTATATATGTATATATGTTTGTACATATTTATTACTCTATTTATTTATTTTACTTGTACATATTTATTCTATTTATTTTATTCTGTTAATATGTTTTGTTTTGTTCTCTGTCTCCCCCTTCTAGACTGTGAGCCCACTGTTGTGTAGGGACCGTCTCTATATGTTGCCAACTTGTACTTCCCAAGCGCTTAGTCCAGTGCTCTGCACACAGTAAGCGCTCAATAAATACGATTGAATGAATGAAATGAATGAATGGGTAGATGTTTGGATGAATGGCTGGATGGCTGGATGGGTGGGTAGATGAACTGACTTCGACCCCCTTCACACCATGGAAACTGCCCTCTCTAAGGTCACCAATGGCTTCCTTCTTGATAAATCCAATGGCCTCTACTTCATCCTAATCCTCCTCAACTCCTCAGCTGCCTTCAAACCTGTGGACCACCCTCTTCTCCTTGAAACACTATCTCACTTCTTTAGCTTCACTGACACTGTCTTCTCTTGGTTTTCCTCCTGACTCTTACCCCCATCTTACCTCCTTCTCTTCCCCACAGCACCTGTATATATGTATATATGTTTGTACATATTTATTACTCTATTTATTTATTTTACCTGTACATATCTATTCTATTTATTTTATTTTGTTAGTATGTTTGGTTTTGTTCTCTGTCTCCCCCTTTTAGACTGTGAGCCCGCTGTTGGGTAGGGACTGTCTCTATATGTTGCCAACTTGTACTTCCCAAGTGCTTAGTACAGTGCTCTGCACACAGTAAGTGCTCAATAAATACGATTGATTGATTGATTGACTCTCTGACCACTCTTTCTCAGTGTCTTTCACCGACTCCTCTGCCTCCCACCCTTTTACTATTGCGGGTTGGTGGGGAGGGATGTCTCTCAAGGCTCAGTTCTGGATAACCTTCTATTATCCATCTACACCCACTCCCTCAGAGAACTCGTTCATTCTCAAGGCTTCAACTACCATCCTTCTGTGAATGATTCCCAAACCTCCCTCTCCAACCCCAACCTCTCTCTTTCTGTACACTTTTACATTTTCTCCTGCCTTCAGGACATCTCTACTTGGATGTCCCACCAACACTTCAAATTTAACATGTCTAAACCAGAACTCATATTCCCAACCCAAACCTTGCCCTCTTTATTACTCTATTTATTTATTTATTTATTTTACTTGTACATATCTATTCTATTTATTTTATTTTGTTAGTATGTTTGGTTTTGTTCTCTGTCTCCCCCTTTTAGACTGTGAGCCCACTGTTGGGTAGGGACTGTCTCTATATGTTGCCAACTTGTACTTCCCAAGCGTTTAGTACAGTGCTCTGCACACAGTAAGCACTCAATAAATACGATTGATTGATTGATTGATCTTTCCCATCATTGTAGACAACACCACAATCCTTCCTCTCACAAGCTCATGAGTTGGGAATTATCCTCGACCTATCTCTCTCACTCAACACCCTATTCACCAAATCCCGTCTGTTCTGCCTTCGCAACATCACTAATAATAATAATAATCATTATGGAACTTGTTAAGTTTTTACTATGAACCAAGCACTGTTTTAAGAGCTGGTTTAGATGCAAATTAATCTGGTTGGACACAGTCCCTGTCCCACATTGGGCTCACACTCTTAATCCCCATTTCTTACAGATGAGGTAACTGAGGCACAGAGAAGTGAAGTGACTTGCCCAAGGTCACACAGAAGACATGTGGCAGAGTCGGGATTAGAACCTTTTGATTCCCAGGCCCGTGCTCTATCCACTAAGCCACACTGCTTCTCAAATCCAAACTTCCTCTCCATCCAAACTGTTACCATATTGATCCAACTACTTATCCCTCTAGACTGTAAGCTCCTGATGGGCAGGGAACATGTCTACCAACTCAGTTGTACTGTACTCTCCCAATCACTCAGTACAGTGCTCTGTACGCATACGTGCTCATTATTTATAGCTATAATTCTATTTGTTCTGACAATTTTGACATCAGTCTGCATGTTTTGTTTTGTTGTCTGTCTCCCCCTTCTAGACTGGGAGCCCGTTGTTGGGTAGGGACCATCTTTATATGTTGCCGACTTGGACTTCCCAAGTGCTTAGTACAGTGCTCTGCACACAGTAAGTGCTCAATAAATACGATTGATTGAATGAATGAATGAAATACCATTGATTGCTTGATTGACACTGATTTGACTACTGCATCAGACTCCTCGTTGACATTCCTGTCTCCTGTCTCTCCCCGCTCCAGTTCATATTTCACTCTGCTGTCAGATCATTTTTTCTGAAAAAACATTTAGTCCGTGTCTTCCCACTCCTCAAGAACCTCCAGTGGTTGCTCATCCAGCTCTGCATCCAACAGAAACTCCTCACCATAGGCTTTAAAGCGTTCAGTCAGCGTGTCCCCCTACTACCTAACCTCCCTGATTTCCTACTAAAACCCAGTGCACACGCTTTGCTCCTCTAACGCCAATCTATTCATTGTACCTTGATCACCCCTACCTCGCCGCCAACCTTCTCCCTCTGGCCTGGAATTCCCTCCCTCTTCATAGCTGAAAGACCACCACTCTTCTCACCTTCAAAGCCTTACTAAAAATCGCATCTCCTCCGAGATGCCTTCCCTGACTAAGTCTTCATATCTCCTGCTCACTCTCGTTTCTGCATCGCTTAGGCACTTGGATCTGTCCCCTTTAAACACTTGATATTCACCCCACCCTCAGACCCACAGCACTTATGCCAATATCTGTAATTTTAAAGCCTGTCTTCCCCTCTAGACTGTGAGGTCTTTATGAGCGGGGAATGTGTCTGACAACTCTGTTGTATTGTCCTCTCCCAAGCACTTAATACAGTGCTTTGCGCCCAGCAAGCACTGGATAATACAGTGCTTTGCGCCCAGAAAGCACTGGATAAATATCATTGATTCATTGATTGATGAGTGGGTGGATTGATGGGTGGACAGATGGATGGGGGAGTGGATGAGCTGAGTGAGTGCCCGTCAGCATCTGGTATGGCTGATTGCAGCTAGAGCACTAGCAGGGGAGGCCCCAGTGGTCCCACCTGTTGAGGCCTTGAATAAAAGCTACATGGAGGTTGTGATCCAGCACCCCGTCAGCCTGCCCACCTTCCAGGCTCCAAGGAAGGTGACTCACCTCAACCACCTCACGGCTTCAGGTGGTGGTTTCCTGCCTAGAAAAACACCTCTCCAGGGGCTGGAGAACAGCACTTTCTTCTGCTAAGGAATCTGTATGCACCGTATTCGCCAGTGATACATTGGGGGACGGGGGGAGAAGGCAGCATGGGACTTGTCAGCCTCATGGAGAGGGGCAAGTCTCAGCAATTAGGGCCGAACTTTTGGAGTCAGTTTCCTCCGAAGCAGAAATGTGCGTGACCACCACCTCAGGTTTCTTGCTAGGCCAGTCCCTGGGGCCTTGGCGAGGGGCACAGGAGGCAGCTACATCCTGGAATCCAAACCCTCCATGCCGGGCCCAGACTCTGGGAACCCAGGAACCCGATGTGGGATGGAGGGCCAGGCAGGCGCCGTCAAAGAGGCATCCACCGGGACCCGGGGAGCTGCCGACATCTAGAGCCAAGTAGCCAGAGATGGAGGGGCAGAGAGCCCCGGGCCCAGAGTCCAGGCAAGACGGTAGGTCTTGTGGAGAGAGGCTGTCAGAGAGACAGAGTCGAGAGAGTCCAAGCTCTTCCTCGCTCGCCCGTTCCAATGTTTACCGACTTCAGTGCCGGTTCACACTGCGGTCTAACCAAAATCCTTCCCACTGCAATCTCTCCCCATTTCTTCAATGGACAAAGAGAACACTGAACCACTGTTTTCCATCCAGTAACCCTTGCAGGTACCCCTCCTGCCTCGTTCACGTCCACCCCAACAGCCTTCCATTCTCCAGGTGTCTTGCCCCTTCCCTTCCCACACCCATTTAAACTCACTGTTTGGTTTCAAGTCTCAGTCAAGGAATCCCCATCTCAACCCCCTTTCCAGACCAATGCCAGCGTTCTCCGCTCCAGGGCAGGTTGGGACGAGAGTGTCGGGGGCTGCGAAGGTAGGGAAGAGGGATGTATTTTCAAGTTTGAAGCAAATTTTCTGTTCTCCCTGCCCAAGGACACCCTTGAGGTCTGGACCAGAGATGGGAAGGGTGGGAAAAGGGAAAGGAAGGAAAGGGAAGGAGGAAAGGGAAAAGGAGGGGTGGGAGGAGCCAAAGAGGGAAGGGGAGAGAAGAGAACGGGTGACCTGGGAAGGGAAGGGGAAAAGACGGACGGGGAGGGAAGGGAAGAGGCGAGGAGGGAAGGGGGTGGAAGGAGGGGGCTGACCGATGGAATCTAAAGGAAATGTTCTCCCCGCCCCCGGGAACAGGATGTTTGGGGAAAGACTTTGAAGGGAAGGTTTCCCAGCAGATTGCAGCATCATTCATTCTAATGCTAACTGCTTTCTGGTGGGGTTAGCAGCCTTGGCAGCTAAACTTTCCCATCTGGCCACCCCTGGCCAGAGGAGGCCGAGCACGAACAACCTGCAAAACTGCTGACCTGGTAGAAGTGCCTGAGTGGTGAATGGTGGCGGCTACGGGTCCGGTGGGCAGCAACGCCATGGCAAAGGGGAGCCACTCGGGCCCCGTGGCCCCTCGGCCCCATCAGCCGGCGCTTCCAAAGCTGGGCCCAAGCAGGGTGTGAAGACCCCTGCCCTCCTTCCCCCCTCCCAGCCTCCCACAATCGGCCCGTTCCCGACCACCGAGAGGAGGAGCAGCCCAAGGGCCCAGTATCCAGGGGGCCTGGACACCTTGACAGGCCTCAGTGTCTCCAGGAGCAGGGGGCAGAGGGCAGGGGGCAGGGGCCATGGCTCCCAGAATCCAGTTCCTCCAGGGGTTTATGGGGCCTGGAACATTTTTTCACAAAGCTCCAGAGGGTCTGAAAATATCCCAGCCCACATATCAACCCAAATTAGCAAATTTCTTATTTTTAATAAATAAGCCCCCCTAGAAACCCAAAATATTTAAAATTAGACTCGAGTGAGGAACACCATTCCCAAGAGAAAATGGCCCACTGCCTTTGGAGAAAATGTCTTTGTATCCGGCCGTTTGTTCTAAATTGGGACACGGCAATTGTCCCTGAAATGAATGTTTTCCTCGGACTCTGTCCTGTGGTTCGGGGGGTGGGTGTGGGATAGTGGCAATGGCGGGGGCTTGGACTTGTTGGTCCGGGCCTGACTCCCCAGGGGAAACACAAGTGTGGCCCACACCCAGGAAACACAAAAGTGTTCCCCCCAGTGTGACCCACAACTGGGGGGAACAGTGAGGGTTGCTGGACCGTCGGGTGTAATTGTGGTATTTGTTAAGTGCTTACTATAATTCTATTTATTTATTTCGATTCTATTGATGCCTGTTTACTTGCTTTATTTTGTTATCTGTCTCCCCCCTTCTAGACTGTGAGCCCGTTGTTGGGTAGGGACTCTCTAATCTGCGCCAAATTGCACTTTCCAAGCGTTTAGTACAGTGCTCTGCACACAGTAAGCGCTCAATAAATACGATTGAATGAATGTATGTGTGCCGAGCACTGTTAATAAGCACTGGGGTAGATACAAGGTAATCAAGGTAGATACAAGGGCCTAGCCTAGGGCGAGTCACTTCACCTCTCTGGTCCTCCACTCCCTCACCCGTCAAATGGGAATCAGAAAACCTGCCACTCCCTATCTCCCCGGGATGTTGGAAGCATAAAATGAGACCAGCCATGGGAGGGTGCTTTGGAAATGGACCATGCAACCCCAGTGGGCCTGCTGCCTGTCCAGGGAACTAGAGGCCTGATTTTCAGCACCTCTTTTCCATCCTTGACCTAAGTGAAAAACACCATTCTCAATTTCACTTCTGAGCTCCCTAGGCAAGACAGAGAGAGAGAGAGATAGAGTGGAGGTCAGCTCCCCAAGGGCAGGAATTGTATCTTTCATCGCCAAGCACCTAGTCCCGTGCTCTGCCTCCAATAGGTGCTCACCAAATACCATAGGCTGATTGATTGATTGAGAGGAGGGAAGGGTCTTTTCTTCTGGAGCCTTTGGTTCTTATTTCCACCCACACTTCTGCCTTCCGTACTCACGCATCACATCTCTCCCCACCACCCGGCAGCTTGGGGCTGGAATTTGATGATCTGGGAGTAGCAGTTCAATAAACCAGTCTGGCGGAGAAACCTTGTTTCATGGCTATTTCACCCCAACACCTCTGCACTACGTCCTGTTGTAAACTTGTTTCTTCCTCCAGCTCCCACTGGTTTGTAAGGAATTTCTGGAGGTCTGTCCCATTAGTCTGTAAGCTCCTGGAGCATTGGGATTGTGTCTTCTAACTCTATTGTCCTCTCCTAAGAGTTTAGTCCAGTGCTCTGCACACAGTAGACTGGGAGCTGCTTGTGGACAGGGATCATGTCTACTAACACTACCGTCCCCTCCCAAGCGGCCAGTACAGCATTCAGCACCCAGTAGGTGCTCAGAACCTACCCATTTGCCCTTTTTCTTCTGGGTCCACAGTTCGGGTCTGCCTCAGCCTGGGTAGGGCAGGGAACAGAAGCCCCCAGTTTGGAGAAGTGCCCAACCCTCCGCGCCACTTCCTCAGGCCCTTGAGTTTCGATTTCTAATGTACCGACTGGTGTCATTTGCTCCTGGTGAACGGAATCTTTCTTTCTGACTGTGGCCTCTCCCCATTTATATGGGTAGCTCCTAGAGGACAGATCACTTCAACTGTGACTTCCTCAGTGCCTCCTCTGGGACAACGCCTGCCAAATATCCCTTTACTGGGGAGGCGGGCACCCCAGCAGGGCGGGGCAGAGAAGCCCGGGCCCCATCCAGGCGCCTTCCTGATAATGGGTCCCTGGGGCCCTCAGTGGGCATTAATGTGGGAATTCTTCTAGCAGGAGAGGAGGAGTCTGCAGAGGGATCAGAGGGAAGCAGAGATGGTGACTGAATGTCGCTAGCGTTGAGTGCGTTCAGTGCTCGGGAACAGAGCACCGAGTGGGGCAGAGTGAGGGAGGAGCAGGGACAGAGTGGAATGGAGATCATCCCCCTCCCCCGTATCCTTTCCCACCCCCTTTTTCCCCTCTCTTATGGCCAATAAATCACCATAGAAAGGCTTGGGACAGAGCTCAGTAGTGTGGATGTGAACTGGGTTTAGAGTAAGGAGCTGAAAGCTTGTTTTAGAAATCAAGTTATTTCCTCTGAAGCAAAGCCCCTGCCTCCCCCTCTCCCTCCCTCCTCCCTACCCCCGGCTCTCAATCAGCATTCTTTCGCTCTCTGGTCCACAAGGACTGACCCACTGACTGAGGAGAAGTTGCAGGCCCCGAAGTTTGGAAGGGTGGGAATGGGCCACAGAAACCAGGGGGAGCTGGGAGATGAAGCTAGAGCAGCAGCAACGGCGGCGGCGGCGGCGGAGAGCCAAGTTTTTAAATCAGAAAACTGGACAGCAAAAAGAGGTTTCCAAAACCGACACACCACACCAATTCTCCAAACACTACCAGCCATTCCACGATACAGTCATTTTTAATATTAAAAGTAAATTGTAAATGTGTCTTTATAAACAATGTGCAGAAAATAGATCTATTATTCTCAAGCTCTGTCTTTGGAAAATGCTATTTCACAGTAATTTCATGCCGTGTTTTCCCTCAAAGAACTAGTGCAATCGGAAGAAGGTACATTATGTCAGCGGATTAGAATTTCTCTTGTGTTCTGCTAATACAAGTCCTTGTAGATCTCTTGTAGGAGTGGGTGAAGGCTCATGTCGGCCTCGGTTTTCTTGATCACTTGCAACAACTGCACATGCTCCGTGACGATCTGCCTGAGGTCGGTCATTTTCTGCAGCAGCTTGGCGAACAGCTGGGAGGACTCGGGGTGATTGAGCTTCAGCTGGAGCTCTAGGGCCTGCAGCAGGTTATCCTGGATGTCCTCGATGGGCTTCACATTCAGCAAGCCGGGACGGTCTGGGGAGCCAAGGTGGAACGCACGTCAGGGGGCCGAAGGGAGGGAACTGGTCCCCGGGATGAGGGCAAGGCCGGCTGGAAAAAGCGGGCCAATCTCACTGGGGCGGAGGGGGTAGGATGGGGAATGGAAGAGGGGACTTCGGCGGAGGGAAAGTGACACCGTCCCCACCTGATCGGACTGTACCATAGCTGGGTCCCACCCAGAAACCTGGGAGCCCCCCTACACCCCCCACCCGCCACAGTCTCCCAGCATGCTTGACGGGCTTCTCGGCCTGCTCGGCGTGCCCAACGTGCTCGGGGGAACAAGTGTTCATCCTGTGCCTTGGGCTCCACACTACATGGGTGCCTACAGACAGACTGGCTTGTGAGCCCACTGTTGGGTAGGGACTGTCTCTATATGTTGCCAACTTGTACTTCCCAAGCGCTTAGTACAGTGCTCTGCACAAAGTAAGCGCTCAATAAATACGATTGATTGATTGATTGATTGATTCCGGGGTCCGAACCCCTCCCACGCTGCTCCCTGGGGATCAGCGTGACAGTCTAGTGGAAAGAGCCTGGGCTTGGGAGTCAGAAGACCTGGGTTCTAATCCCTGCTCTGCCGCTTGCCTATTGGGTACCATGGGCAAGCCACTTGACTTCTCTGGGCTTCAGTTTCCTCATCTGTCAAATGGGGATTCACTCACTACCTGATCGCCCTCCTACTTAATAATAATGGCATTTATTAAGCGCTTACTATGTGCAAAGCACTGTTCTAAGCGCTGAGGTTACAAGGTGATCAGGTTGTCCCACAAGGGGCTCACAGTTTTAATCCCCATTTTACAGATGAGGCCCAGAGTAAAGTGACTCGCTCAAAGTCACACAGCTGACAATTGACGGAGCCGGGATTTGAACCCATGACTACTGACTCCAAAGCCTTTTCCACTGAGCCACGCCCCACCAACGGGCTCCCAGTCTGAGCATTTACTGCGTGCGGGGCACTGGACTAAGCGCTTAATAATAATAATAATAATAATAATAATAATACTTAATAATAATAATAATGATGGCATTTATTAAGCACTTACTATGTGCAAAGCACTGCTGTAAGCAGTGCTTACAGTGCTCTGCACATAGTAAGCGCTCAATAAATACGATTGATGTAAGCGCTGGGGAGGTTACAAGGTGATCAGGTTGTCCCACGGGGGGCTCACAGTCTTCATCCCCATTTTACAGATGAGGTAACTGAGGCCCAGAGAAGTGAAGTGACTTGTCCAAAGTCACCCAGCTGACAATTGGCAGAGCCAGGATTTGAACCCATAACCTCTGACTCCAAAGCCCGGGCTCTTTCCACTGAGCCACGCTGCTTCTCCACTGGAAGCCCTTACTTAGACTGTAAGCCCCATGTGGGACAGAGACCGTGACCAACCTGATTAACTGGTATCTACTGCAGCGCTTAGAACAGTGAATGACACGTAGTAAGCACTTAACAAATACAACAAATACCGTTATTATTAGTATTATTATCCCACAGCCCAGGCCCAGGCAATTGGCTAGCCTACCCGGCGTGCTTCCAACACCTCCCCGTGCCCCCAACCACTGGACCATCCCAACTCACTTTATTGGATTTCCTTAAATGCTTAGTCCGGTGCTCTGCGCACAGTAAGTGCTCCATAAATACCACTGATTTACTGATTCACTGCTTGATCGAGGACTCGCTGAGGGGGAAGCTCCAAAGCCCTGGGCTGGTGGGAGCAAGTCTAAAGGCTGATGGCTTGAGTGGTGGAGCAGTGGCTAACTGGAGTCCGCGGCTACCCTGATGGTGGCCACCAGGATTGGGAGGGCCGGGGCAGGGGAATCCTCCCTGTGGGTGGGGAGCGGGTCATTACCCTGGTAGGTACAGGGCCTGGCAGCCAAGGGGCACTGACTCAGTAATAATAATAATAATGGCATTTATTAAGCGCTTACTATGTGCTGCTGGGGAGGTTACAAGGTGATCAGGTTGCCCCATGGGGGGCTCACAGTCTTCATCCCCATTTTCCAGATGAGGTAACTGAGGCCCAGAGAAGTGAAGTGACTTGCCCAAAGTCACACCGCTGACAATTGGCGGAGCCGGGATTAGAACCCCTGACCTCTGACTCCAAAGCCCGGGCTCTTTCCCCACTGAGCCACGCTGCTTCTCGTAGGTGTGGCTATAGCTGCTGCTTTCCAGCCCAAAGTTGTGGTACTCAGGGAATTCAGGGAATGGTTTCCCTAAGTTAAAGAATGCAACAGGTGATTCAGCCAGCCCCGCCCCACCCCACCCCACCATGCCTTTTCCTGGTCTAGCTTCAAGCCAACACCCCCTGGAGTTGTGGCCCTCCAGGCTAGGAGCCCGGGGAACGGCCGGCACTCGATGGCCAGTGTCTTACAGGGCAGAGTTGGGGTGGGTGACCCCCACTCTGAACATGTGAGTGGAGGCTTAGGGATTCAGGGCTAGCAGCTGGGGCCACATCAGGCCCCAGAGCCCCCAAACGCATGACACATTGAGGCATTTTGTGCTGCAGAGAGCAAGAGTTTCTTCTTACCTGTGGTTTGTTGGTGATAACGGCCTGGGTCTGGGTTTGGACTTTGCTAGACTGTGAGCCCACTGTTGGGTAGGGACTGTCTCTATATGTTGCCAACTTGGACTTCCCAAGCGCTTAGTACAGTGCTCTGCACACAGCAAGCGCTCAATAAATACGACTGATTGATTTGCTAGGATTTTGTCCAGAGCTGGTGGTGGCAAGGGAGGGCAGGAGTAGGAAGTGTTCAGGGGAGCTGCCCTTTCCTTACCCGAGGGAGTTTCCTTAGAACTGAGCCATAAACCCTTTTAGACTGTGAGCCCACTGTTGGGTAGGGTCTGTCTCTATATGTTGCCAACTTGTACTTCCCAAGCGCTTAGTACAGTGCTCTGCACACAGTAAGCGCTCAATAAATACGATTGATTGATTGATTGATAAACCCAGGCGTCAGTGGCTGCAAGGTGGGGGCGTTCTCTGAGGGCTGCAATGAAGAGAAAGGTATCTGGAGCAGGGAGGTATGGAGATGGGGTGGCTTTGGGTTTCAGATACAGTTGACCCCACAAACCACAAACAATGACTGCTCTGTTGCGGCACTGGGAGCTTCAAGGGTCCTGTCAGTAGGTTCTAACTGGGATGACTCCTTCCCCTCCAAATCGCTACCTCTGCGATGGCTTTAGGCAAAGCTGGGTTGGTGTCCCCGTTCCCTCCCCCTTCCGGCTCCCCCTGCCCCCCTCGGCCCAACTCCATGATGAACTGGCTCTCTGCTCACTTAGCCAGCTCCCAGAGATGCATCCCTCAGGTAGTATTTACAGCATTCATTAAGCCTCCTAGAATCCTTATTAATGATAATACTGGGATTTGTTAAGCACTTCTTCTGTGCTAAATTCTGGAGAAGATTCAAGATAGTCAGATGGCACACAGTCCCTATCCCACATGGGGCTCAGAGTCCAAGAGGGAGGGAAACCAGGGATCTGATCCCTATTTTCCAGAGGAGGAAAGTGAGGCCCAGAGATTTGCCCGAGGTCACCCAACAGACCAGGGGCAGAAGGGAGACTAGAAGCCCGGCCTCCTGCCTCTCAGCCGGCCCCAGGCTCTGCCCTCTATCCCCCTGCCTCCCAGCCAGCCCCAGGCTCTGCCCTCTAGCCCCCTGCCTGCACTTGGAAACAGGGAGACAAGTCCCGGGTGATGAGTAACTAGTCCTGAGCCAACCCGTCTCTCAGTCATTTGGGGCAGTGCCAGGAGCCGGCCCAACTCAGACTGGCTCGCTGAGAGTTCTGGGACAGTCGCTGCCCTCCCGACGCTCAGAGCCTCCCAAATATACTTCCAGATGGTCCTGCCTTTTCTCAGGGGCCTGGGGGGCCTGATGGATGGGGACAGGGGTCCCATCACCTGCTCTAATCTGGCCAGGCTCCCTACGGCAGCCAGCTGCACCCAGCCCCACCTGCTTCGCCCCGTGGAGGCGGAGACTTATCTCGACTCAGCTCATCTCGACCCATCGTTCTCATTTAACCTGCACATTCAATGTCACCAAATCCTTTCCCCTCTACCTTCACAACATCTCTAAAATCCGCCCTTTCCTCTCCATCCAAATAGCTACTACGATGATCCGAGCACTCAGCACATCCTACCTTGACTACTGCATCAGCCTCCTCACTGCCCTCCCTGCCTCCTATCTTGCTCCACTCCAGTCCTAACCTCACTCGATTGTCTGGATCATTGCTCTAAAAAAACCCTTTCAATCCACATCTCCCCACTCCTCAAAAACCTCCAACGGTTACCCATCCACCTCTGTACCAAACAGAAACTCCTCACCATTGGCTTTAAAGCACTCAATCGACTCTTCTCCTCTTACCTCACCTTGCTGATCTGCTACGGCTCAGTCCACACCCTTCGCTCTTCTAATGCCAACCTACTCTTTGTACCTCGATCTTGTCTATCTGACCGCTGGCCCCTCAGGCACGTCCTCCCTCTGGCCTGGAACTCCCTCCCCTTTCATATTGGACAGTCCACCACTCTCCCCACCTTCAAAACCCGGCAAAAACCGTATCTCTTCCGAGAGACCTTCCCTGACTATGCCTTCATTTCCCCTCTCTGCCTTTCCTTCACCATTGACTAATAATAATGTTGGTATTTGTTAAGTGCTTACTATGTGCCAAGCACTGTTCTAAGCGCTGGGGGGGGGGGATACAAGGCAATCAAGGTTGTCCTACGTGGGGCTCACAGTCTTAATCCCCATTTTACAGATGAGGTAACTGAGGCACAGAGAAGTGAAGTGACTTGCCCAAAGTCACACAGCTAAGTGGCGGAGCCAGGATTAGAACCCACGACCTCTGATTCCCAAGCCCGGGCTCTTTCCACTGAGCCACGCTTAAGTTAGCTGTGAAGCCCTTAAGCACTCTGATACTCACCCCAGCCCCACAGCAACTTAGGTGAATATCCTGATGCCCCGCCATTTCCCTTATCAGTAATTTATTTTTACTTATGGGCTCCTGGTGGGCAGGGATCTTGCCTGCCAACTCTGCTGTGCTGCCCTCTCCCAAGTGCTTAGTCCAGTGCTCCGTATACAGTAAGCACTCAATAAGTACCACTGATGGATTGCTTGAGAGGGGGCTGCCTTTCCCCCAGCAGGTTCCCCGGCCTGGCCCGCTTTCCCCAAGACCCTCGCTTCAGCGACCGGGCCCGCCCTTCCTACGGCTGCTCTCCTCCTTCCCCTCGGGACCCCTCGGCGCGGCATCGACACCAGTGCCAGGCGGCCGCCTCCCCAGGCACTGTCTGGGGTCACGCAGAGTTGAAAGACGCATTACGAGAACTGATCACGATAAATAAGGGGGCCCAGTGACTGAGTGAACTCTTGTTTGCACTGCAGTGTGGCGGCAATAATGACTCAGCAGTTCGGTTTTGAGTCTCCCGTCCGTCCCTCTGCCTCGGCTTCGAAGCCTGGGGAGCGTGTCTGCTCCCCCCGCCGCCACCGCCACCTTCGCCACTTCCTGCTGGCACAGGCGGGCTGAGCAGGGAACTTTCTCCCGGAGAGACGGTGCCGTCTTTTATTCATATTCACGTCTGCCTCCCCCTCTAGACTGTACGCTCGCTGTGGGCAGGGAACGTGTCTGCTCATTCTGTTGTACCGTCCTCTCCCAAATGTTTAGTACGGCGCCCTGCACCATCGCCACTTCCTGCTGGCACAGGCGGGCTGAGCAGGGAACTTTCTCCCGGAGAGACGGTGCCGTCGTTTATTCATATTCACGTCTGCCTCCCCCTCTAGACTGTACGCTCGCTGTGGGCAGGGAACGTGTCTGCTCATTCTGTTGTACCGTCCTCTCCCAAATGCTTAGTACGGCGCTCTGCACATGATAATAGTAATAATGATTTTGGTATTTGTTAAGCATTTACTATGTGCAAAGGACTGTTCTAAGCGCTGGGGAGGATACAGGGTGATCAGGTTGTCCCATGTGGGGCTCACAATCTTAATCCCCATTTTACAGATGAGGTAACTGAGGCACAGAGAAGTTAAGTGACTTGCCTAAAGTCACACAGCTGACAAGCGGCCGAGCCGGGATAACTGCTCAATAAATACGACTGACAGACCGACTGATTATTTCCTCTGCTTCAAGCAAAAACAACAAGGGGTTTGTGAGAACGAAACTGTAGGACCAAACTGGCAGGGCCAAACTGGCAGAACTGGGCTCGTGAGCAGGGTCGCCCAGGGGCAATGGTTCCTCCTTCCTTATGGAAAGGAAGGGCCGCTGTCATTCCCGGTTCTTCTTCCCGCCAATGCACGGTCCCGCCAGCACGCCGTCCGATGTGGGGATGCCAGGTGGGTTGCAACTCTGGCTCTAAGCAAGGGACCGCACGTTGCAATGTCTGCACACAGTAAGCGCTCAATAAATACGATTGATTGACTGGATCTTGGCTCTTCCCCGGGCAGCCCTGCTCTATGTGTCCCTGGGCCTCATCCAGCTGGGAAGCCAGGATCAGACCAGCGCTCAGCAAGGGCTCAGGCTTACCTGTGGGCCACGGTTGGCCAGGCCAGAAAAGGTGGCCCAGTTTGGGACTGGGATAACCAGAGACCAAGTAGCTCAGGATGTGCCAGGCCTGGATGTGGCTGGGTGGGCCGCGACCTGCGTTCTGGGTGTTCTAGGATGGGGGAGGAAGAAGGGGAGGGAAGGGGGAGGGGGAGGGATGGGGAGGGGAAGGAATCTGTGGGGAAGAGGAGGAGGGTTGCCACCTCAGTTAATGGAGGAGGAAGCCCACCCAGTAGGGGCTCAATAAAGTCAACACCGGACAGCAAATTCCTCGCCTGGAAAAAGCTAAATGGAAGGAAGTTTTGAAAGTGTTTCCCCTCTCTCCCTTCCCCCCTCCTCCCTCCCTTCTCTCTCACCCCCACTGCCAGCTTGCTTGTTTGCCTGGCTGGGCAGCAGGCCCTGTCCAACAGCTGTTCAGAGCTTCTCCTCCTGCCAAGGCTACTGACCTGAGGGCCTACTCCCTGGCCAGACTTAGACCAAAAGCCAATGCTTCCAGGACCTGAAACAAGAGGGGGCCAGAAAGAACCTCTCATTTGGTCTGTGCTTTGAGCCCCAGCCCCACTTAGAGACCCAGTTGGAGAAACAATCAATCAACCAATTTTCTGAGCTCCTGTCGTGGGGCTGAAAAGCATCGAGTCATTCTCCAGCTTCTCGGTTTTGGCTCTGGTACATGGCAGTGAGGCTGGAGAGAGTACCAAGAGGACAGGTGGCTTTCTGGCCCTCTCACTGCTCACTCCGGTGGGCCATGGTAGCTTCCTGGCCCCCCAACAGGACACTCAGAATTTTGGAGAAAAGTTTCCTTGCCCTGATCTCGCTTTCACCAACCGAGCCTCTTATTTCCCAAATCTAGCCAACCCAGGCCACGGTGCCAGCCGCAGCTGTGGACCCACAGGGTCCAGCAGTGCAGCTATGGACCTGCCATTCCCACCCGGATGGTGCTGCCCTAGGGCTCCACATTGCCCTGGGCTGTTTCTCTGTTGAAGCCTGGGCTTGGGCAGCTCCCTGGGAATCTGGCCATCCGGCTGTGCTGGGAAATCTCAGGGTCATCCCCTAGGGCCCATTCTGTTCTGGTGGTGGGGGCCAAGGGGGTCCCCGGTCAGCATCAGTGCAGTCGACCCAGCTGACTGCGGGACCCTAATGTGTCCCTCCACGGGCCCCCTACTCCACCCCCCTAGTTGGGGTCCTGCTGTAGACCCCATGGTGGCCCCACGATAGTCCCATGATAGTCCCACACTGGTCCAATCAGAGTCTCACAGTAGTCCCATGATGGTGCCACAAGAGTTCTTCAATGATAGTCCCACGATATTTCCATGATAGTCCCAGATTTTGCTGGCATCTTGGGCCAAGCACAGATCCCTGCCATGGCCCTGAGACCCAGCATCACCTCTCGGATGCTGGCACCTTTCTGAACCAACTGGAACTACTTATTTCTGTACCAGCTGCACTTTTCCAGCCCCCCCCTCCTCTCCACACACCTACCTCTGCTCTTAGAAAAGGAGAGGGAGAGAGAGAAAGTGAGAGAGAAGGAGGGAGGGAGCATGCCGGAGGAAAGAGAGACAGAGAGAGCAGGAGGAGAGAGAGAACCTGTGTGAATTGGGGTGGGGCTCGGACTTGGTGGAGGATGTAGAGGGTGAGAGAGAGTCTAGGTGGCAGGAAAGAGACAGAGGCACGTGTCAGAGAGGAAGTTTTGAGGTGGGAGGGAGGATGATAGGAGAGAGTAAAGGTGGAGGTAAATGAGGGTGGGGAGAGAGAGACTTCCTGTCCTTCAGGGCTCAGCCCCCTCAGAGCCGCACCCAGTGAGCTGGCCCCCGGAACGCGTGCCCACTTTGCCCTGGGGAGGTGGCCCAATGGATAGCCTGACCCTGTCTGTCTGGTAGCAGGAGCCCTGAAGCTCAGGGCATCTCCCTAGGGGCCAGTGCTTCCACACGGAACCACTTGAACCAAGTGAAATTTCTACTTGGCCCCAGCAATGATGGACTAGTACCAAATGCTACTGTGATCGTTTGGATGTGGGCAGACAGGGCTGGGTTCCCGGTTTAACGTTGACCCTGCAGCAGCTGAAGGGGAATAAGTGAAATGATTGGTCAGAACAGGGTGGGGGCCAGGTGTCCCAAAGGTCTAACATTTCCTCCACAACTGTCTGATAGAAGAACATTGTCCCCCTGCTTGCAGCAGTGGCCCTGTCCAGCGCGGCCCTCCGGCTGCCATTTCAAGTTCCGTACCAGGGGCGTGAGCTTCCGGAAAAAGGCTCTTCCTTCAGCTAGATTGCTCTCTTCCTCTCTCTCCCAGCCATAAGCATAAGCCCAGAACACCCAGCCTGAGGTCTTTGGGTCTGACAGCTTCACTGACACTGTCGCTGAAGTCTTACATGTTTTCATCAGTCCAGGAGACAGCCAGAGAGAGGGACAGAGATACAGATGGAGGCACGGGGGGTGGGGGGGAGAAAGGGAGAGGGAGAGAGGGAGAAAGAGAGAGAGAGAGGTGGGGTCTTAGAGGCAGCGCTTGAAGCATTCAGGCCATAGTTTTGGGGCACCAAGTTGAAGTTGCTGTAAACAAAAGCAGATCTGAATCCCTAATCTGGGGGATCATCAGATGACAGCTGGCAAAGCTAAATGTCATTGCTTCGGGCGTTCCCAATTCCAGTCCCAAGAAGTACAGAGTTTGTTCATTTCAGATGGTTCTTTGCAGCCCAAAATCCCCTGGTGGGTCTTCCCCTGCCTCACCTTGCCCCAATCAGGATGGGTGTGTGTTTTCCAGCATGGGCCCAGCCTGACTCATGTGATTCTAGATCGGTTCAATAATGAGTCAACAGGAACACTGCCAAGAAACCTTCTTCTTGCAGAAATCCCAGGCACATCCTAAAGATTGCCAGGGCTGGCTGAGCTGCTGGGAGTCAGTCCTGATCTATCTGTCTAGCGTCCAGGTGACCGCTTGCAGGACTTTGCCTTTCCAGCTTCCCGGAACCAGGTGGAACTAACCCAGCTTATTACAAATCCTGGGCAGGGGGCTGGGGCTGGGGCAGAGGCCAGGCCCGGCAGGGGAAAGGCAGGGGCAGAGGTGTTCAAATCAAGGCCGGACAGGCCCCACCGTACTCTGCTCTCTGGTCCATCGGAAAATAAATGATCTCGCAAACTAGCTGCCCAGTGCAAAAGGACACCTTTTCTATTTCAGAGCCCAGCTCCCGGCCTGTGTGAGCATCCCAGATCTTTTCCTGCATTCTTTGAGTCTTTTCAGTCTCCTGGCCTCTTAGGGAAAGGTGAAATGCGTCTGGCCGTCAGCACCCCTGGGAACCAATCCTTGAGGATTCCTTCAATAAATACCATTGATGTATTGACTGACTGAGGGAGGCTCCACTGTAGCTCTGAGCCCAGCCACTTCCGCAGTGCAGCAGCCTGGTATCTTGTGGAAATCATCTCTCTCTTTCAACTCTCATATTCAGTCTGTTGCCAACTCCTGTCAGATCTACTTTCACAACATCTCCAGAATCCACCTCTTCCTCTCCATCCAAACTACCACAACACTGGTCAAAGCCCTTATCCTATCGCACCTTGACTACTGCATCTGCCTCCTTGCTGACCTTCCTGCCTCCAGCCTCCCCCTCTCCTGTCAATCAATCAATCAATAGCATTTATTGAGTCCTTTCGGTGTGCAGAGCCTTGGACTAAGTGCTAGGGAGAGGACAATACTGTCTCCCCCTTCTAGACTGTGAGCCTGTTGTTGGGTAGGGATTATCTCTGTTGCCGAATTGTATTTTCAAAGCGCTTTAGTACAGTGCTCTGCACACGGTAAGCGCTCAATAAATACGATTGAATGAACGAATGTCAGTACAACAGAGTAGGTAGAGATGATCCCTGCCCACGAGGAGCTTACAGACTAGAGGGAGAGGCAGACATTAAAATAAACTACAGATGGATATCTACATAAGTGCTGTGGGGCTGGGGGAGGGGTGAATATCAAAGTGCTTCAGGGGAACAGACCCAAGGGCATAGGTGGTGCAGAAGGGAAGGTTTAGGCAGGGAAGTGAAGTCTTAGTTGGGGAAGGCCTCTTGGAGGAGATGTGATTTTAGGAGGGTTTTGAGGATGTGGAGAGTGGTGGTCTGTCAGATATGAAGGGGGAGGGAGTTCCAAGTGAGAGGGAGGACACGGGCAGGGGGGCAGTGGTGAGAAAGATGAGAGCGAGGTACAGTGAGAAGGTTAGCGTTAGAGGAGCGGAATGTGTGGGTTGTATCGTAGTAAGAGATCAGCAAGGTCAGGAGCAGTGTGGCCTAGTGAATCGAGCACAGGTCTCGGAGTCAGAAGGACCTGGCTTCTAATCTGCCATTTGTCTGCTGTGTGACCTCGGGCAAGTCACTTCACTGCCTCTGGGCCTCAGTTCCCTCATCTGTAAAATGGGGATGACGACTGTGAGCCCCTTGCGGGACAGGGACTATATCCAACCCGATTTGCCTGTTTAGAGCAGTGCCTGGCACAATAAGCACTTAACAAATGCCACAGTTATTACCATTATTATTATTGAGTTGGGGGGGGGTGAGTGCTCTAAAGCCGATGGTTAAGAAATTTCTGTTTGATGTGGAGATGGATGGGCCAAATGGCAAAACCTCCCAAAACCATTCCTTCTGCCTCACAAGCCCGTAACCTTGGCATTATCCTCGGCTCATCTCTCTCATTCAACCCACATATTTAATCTGTCACTGAATCCTGTCAGTTCTACCTTCCTAACACTGCTACAATCGACCCTTTCCTCACCAACCAAACTGCTACCATGTTAATCCAAGCACTTCTCCTATCCCATCTTGATTACTCTATCAGCCTCCATGCTGACTTCCCTGCCTCCTGTCTCTCCCCCCTGCAGTCCATACTTCACTGTGCTGCCCCGATCATTTTTCTACAAAAACGTTCATGCCATGTTTCCACACTCCTCAGTAACCTCCAGTAGTTGCCCACCCACCTCCACGTCAAAGAGAGCCTCCTTACCGTCGGCTTTAAAGTACTCAATCACCTTGCTCCCTCCTACCTCATCTCACTACTCTCCTACTACAACTCAGCCCGCACACTTGGCTCATTTAATGCTGACCTTCTCACTGTATCTCAATCTCGTCTCTCTCACTGCCAACCTCTCGCCCACGTCCTGCTTCTGGCCTGGAATGCCCCCCCTCTTCATATCCCACAGGCGATTACTCTCCCCACCTTCAAAGCCTTATTGAAGGCACATCTTCTCCCAGAGGCCTTCCCTGACTAAGCCTTCATTTCCTCTTCTCCTACTCCCTTCTGCATCACCCTTGCACTTGGATTTGCTCCCTTCATTCATCCTTCCCTCAGCCCTACAGCATGCATGTACATATCTTGGGGTGTAGTTCAGGGGTAGAACATTTGACTACAGATCAAGAGGTCCCTGGTTCATATCCAGGTGCACCCTGTCAGATTCCTATTTTTAAGTGCTTAGAACAGTGCTCTGCACACAGTAAGTGCTCAATAAATACAATCGAATGAACGCTTGATGGATATCTATCTCCCCCTCTGAACTGTTAGCGTGTGGGCAGGGAATGTGTCTACTGACCCTGTTATATTGTTATAGAGCACTCTCCCAAGTGCTTAGTACAGCACACTGCACACAGTAAGTGCTCAGTAAGTATGACTGATTGATTGATGCAGTAATCAAGGTGGGATAGGATCACTGTTTGGATCAGTGTGGTAGCAGTTTGGATGGAGAGGCAAGGGTGGATTCTAGAGACAACGAGAAGGTAGAACCTACGGACTGAATTTTGGTGACAGACTGAATGTATTTCTCTCTGCTGCCCAGATCGTTGTTCTAAAAAATAGTTCTGCACCTTTCCCCACTCTTCAGAAATCTCCAACGGTGGCCCTCCATCTCTGCATGAAACAGAAACTCCGGACCGTTGCCTCTGAAGCACTCAATCAGCTCTCTTTCCTAGCTGACCTCATTGTTCTCCTACTACAACCCAGCCCACCCACTTTGTTGCTCTAATGCCAACTGACTCAATGTACCTCGACTCTCTAATCTCATCTCTCTCATCACCGACACCCTACTCACGTCCTCCCTCCTGTCTGGAACTCCCTCTCACTTCATATCCAACAGATCACCAGTTTCCCCACCTTCAAATTCCAACTAAAATCATTTCTTCTCCAGGAAGCCTTCCCTGACTAACCTCACACCTCCCCACACTACTTACCCTCGTTTCTATAATAATAATGATGGCATTTGTTAAGCACTTACTATGTGCCACACACTGTTGTAAGCACTGGGGGGGATACAAGGTAATCAGGTTGTCCCACATGGGGCTCACAGTCTTAATCCCCATTTCACGGATGAGGTAACTGAGGCACAGAGAAGTTAAGTGACTTGCCCAAGGTCACACAGCCGACAAGTGGCGGAGCCGGGATTAGAACACACGACCTCTGACTCCCAAGCCCGGGCTCTTTCCACTGAGCCACGCTGCTTCTCAGAGCGCGAACGCAGTCCCCCACTAACACAAATTATGCAGTCGAGTTTCCCGCATTTGGGGAAATCGCAGAGGTCAGCTCATCCCAAGTGCAATGGATGAGCCTCACCCTGGGTATACCACCTAAGTGATCATGGTATATCCCCTGCCAGGTAAGTATGTCATCTATGCACTTGGGTCTGTAATAATAATAATAATAATGGCATTTATTAAGCGCTTACTATGTGCAAAGCACTGTTCTAAGCACTGTACCCCCTAAGCATTTTGATACTTACTCTACCCCCAACCCCATAGCATTTATATGCATATCCTCATATTCTGCTGCTTCCTTGAGCTGTAATTTATTCTAATGTCTGTCTCCCCCATTTTTTCTTTTTTTTTCCTATGGCATTTGTTAAGCGTTCACTATGTGCCAGGCACTGTTAAAAGCACGGGGGTAGATACAAGGTAATTAGATTGGACACAATCCCCTGTCCCACATGGGGCAAGCAATCTTAATCTCCATTTTACAGATGGGGTAACCGAGGCACAGAGAAGTAGTAATAATAATAATGATGGTACTTGTTAAGCGTTTACTATATGCCAAACACTGTTCTAAGCGCTGGGGTAGACACAAGTTAATCAGGTTGGACACAGTCCCTGTCTCACATTCTTATTCTCCATTTTATTGATGAGGTAACTGAGGCCCAGAGAAGCGAAGTGACTAGCCCAAGGTCACACAGCACACACGTGGCAGAGTCAGCATTAGAACTCAGGACTTTCTGACTCCCAGGCATGTGTTCTAACCACAAGGCCACGTTCCTTCTTTCAACTATAAGCTCTTTGTGGGCAGGGAATGTCTACCAACTTTGTGATATAGTATTCTCCTAAGTGCTTAGTACAGTGTTCTGCATACCAAAAGCTTCAATAAATACCATTGATTGATTGATCGATTGATTGACTGCCAGGGGAGCACGGCTCGCTTCCAACAGCTGGGCACAGCCTCATCCTGGGCCAGTTCGGGTCAGAGATTGGTGTGAGGACCCTTTTGTGGATGCTGGGGCTTTCCCTTTCATTTGGATCTTCCCCTGCTTAAAACTCACCCCAGAATGGAAAATGGCACCCTATCCCTAATCTATTTTAACGTCCGTCTCCCCTCCGTAGATCGTAAGCTCTTCGTAGGGAGGGATCGCACCTACCAACTCTGTTGGACTTTCTCAAGCACCTAGTCCAGTGCTCTGTTCACAGTAAATCCGCTCAATAAATACCATCGATTGATCGACTGCCTAGACTCAGGGTTGTTCACACTGAATTGAGCCTTTCCCAGCAACTTGTGGACTCATCAGTCGGGCTCGAAAATCATTTCGGAATCCCAGTAAGGTGATCTGGGAGAAATTGGGCTGGGTGCAGTTTGGGGAATTTGATGGATTATTACAAGAAGCAGCGTGGCTCAGTGGAAAAAGCACGGACTTTGGAGTCAGAGGTCATGGGTTCAAATCCCCGCTCCGCCAATTGTCAGCTGTGTGACTTTGGGCAAGTCACTTCACTTCTCTGTGCCTCAGTTACTTCATCTGTAAAATGGGGACTAAGACTGTGAGTCCCCGTGGGACAACCTGATCATGTTGTAACCTCCCCAGCGCTTAGAACAGTGCTTTGCACATAGTAAGCGCTTAATAAATGCCATAATTAATTAATTAATTAATTAACTCCTGGGACCCAAACTGGGAGAATGATTCCCTCTCACCAGGCTACCACTTACCACAAGCAGCACCCGGTCACTAAGCTCAGAGTCCCATCTGCAGATGCTCCTGCCCCCAGCCCTTTCCCAATTAGGGATAGTTGGGAATTAGGGATTCCAATTCCAATTAGGGACACTTACTTTTAGACTGTGAGCCCACTGTTGGGTAGGGACTGTCTCTATATGTTGCCAACTTGTACTTCCCAAGCACTTAGTACAGTGCTCTGCACACAGTAAGCGCTCAATAAATACGATTGATTGATTGGATAGGGGAATTTTTGAAGGCCTGTTTCCCCAGGATCTTTTTTGGCCATCTGTCCGTCTGTCTGTTCAAGATTCCACAATTTCTCCTAATGAACTAAAAATGCACCAAGAGCATATTTCCTGATCCTGATTACTGCATTAGCCTCCTCGCTGACTTCCCTGCCTCCTGTCTCGCCCCAGTCCTGGCCACACTTCACTCTGCTGTGCGTATCATTTTTCTAAAAAAAAAAAAAAATGTTCATTCTATGTTTCCTCACTACTGAAGAACCTACAATGGTTACCCGCCCACTTCCGCATCAAACAGAAAATCCTTATCATTGACTTTGAAGCGCTCAATCAGCTCGCCCCTTCCTCTCTTACCTCAGTGATCCCCAACTACAACCCAGCCCGCACGTTTTGCTCCTCCAGAGCCAGCTTGCTCACCCTTCCTTGATATCGTCTATCTCTTGCGCTTGGATTCGAACCTTTTATTCACCTCTCCCTCAGCCCCACAATACTTATGTACATATCAGTATGGCTTGGGAGTCAGAGGACACGGGTTCTAATCTTGGCTCCGCCACTCGTCTGCTGTGTGACCTTGGGCAAGCCGCTTAACTTCTCTGTGCCTCAGTTACCTCATCTGTAAAATGGGGATTAAGACTGTGAGCCCCACGTGGGACAACCTGATCACTTTGTATCTATCCCATCGCTCGGAATAGTGTTTGGCACATAGTAAGCGCTTAACAAATACCATAACTAGTATTATTATCTTATTATTCACCGTAATTTATTATGTCAATGTCTGTCTCCCCCCTCTAGACTGTAAGCTCGCTGTAGGCAGGGAACACGTCTACCAACTCTGTTATATTGTACTCTCCCAACCGCTTAGTACAGTGATCGGCACACAGTAAGTGTGCAGTAAATACGACTCAATAAATTGATTATCTCGCCGCCGACCCCTTTCCCACATCCTCTCCCTGGCCTGGAACACCCTGCTCCACCATATACACCAGACCATTCATTGATTCAATCGTATTTATTGAGCGCTTACTGTGTGCAGAGCACTGTACTAAGTGCTAAAACCACCACCCTTCCTACCTTTGAAGCCTTATTAAAGTCACATCTCCTCCAGGAGGCCTTCCAATCAGTCAATCAATCAATCAATGCTATTTATTGAGCACTTACTATGTGCAGAGCACTGTACTAAGTGCTTGGAATAGTACAATCCCTGATTAAGCCCTCTTTCCCTGACACCCTCTCCCTTCTGCATTGTCTATGCACTTGAATCTGTACCCTTTGTGCACGTCATATTCACCTCACTCTCAGTCCCACAGCATCCATGTGAATATCCGTAATTTATTCGTTTATATTAATGTCTATCTGCCCCTCTAGGCTGTAAGCTCACTGTGGGCAGGGAACGTATCCACCAACTCTGTTGTACTCCCTCAAGCCCTTAGTACTGTGCTCTGCACACAGTATCGCTCAATAAATACCGCTGATTGATTGGAATTCAAGTTCCGAGGCCGCTTGTTGGCTCTTGAAAATTGCAAATGGAACTTAACTTGTTTGAAATGGATCCGGTCAGAGTGATCGAACATTTCAGGGCGGTATCGCTTTGCAAAATGAAACTGGACCGCAGAAACTCGTTTTTCTATTCACCCATCTATGGCTTCAGGGTTCCAAATTTGGCTACCGATCAATCTGCGCATCAGGCAGAAACTCCTCACCCTGGGCTTCAAGGCTGTCCATCACCTCGCCCCCTCCTACCTCACCTCCCTTCTCTCCTTCTACTGCCCAGCCCGCACCCTCCGCTCCTCCACCGCTAATCTCCTCACTGTATCTCGCTCTCGCCTGTCCCACCATCGACCCCCGGCCCACGTCATCCCCCGGGCCTGGAATGCCCTCCCTCTGCCCATCCACCAAGCTAGCTCTCTTCCTCCCTTCAAGGCCCTGCTGAGAGCTCACCTCCTCCAGGAGGCCTTCCCAGACTGAGCCCCTTCTTTCCTCTCCCCCTCGTCCCCCTCTCCATCCCCCCGTCTTACCTCCTTCCCTTCCCCACAGCACCTGTATATATGTATATATGGTTGTACATATTTATTACTCTATTTATTTATTTATTTATTTATTTTACTTGTACATTTCTATCCTACTTATTTTATTTTGTTGGTATGTTTGGTTCTGTTCTCTGTCTCCCCCTTTTAGACTGTGAGCCCACTGTTGGGTAGGGACTGTCTCTATGTGATGCCTATTTGTACTTCCCAAGCGCTTAGTACAGTGCTCTGCACATAGTAAGTGCTCAATAAATGCGATTGATTGATTGATTGATTGAATCCCCGGAAGAAGATCGGAGCTGACTACAGGCTGGGAGATCGCATTTTTCTACCAACTCTATTCTATTGTACTCTCCCAAGCACTTAGTACAGTGCTCTGCACACAGTGAGTGCTCAATAAATGATGGATCAATTGATTGATCTCATGCTAACCACAACAGCCACACAGTCAAACTTTAGAGAGATTCTCACCTTCCTCCCTCCCTCCCTTCCTTCCGTCCGTCCAGCTGTCTGTCTGTCTGTTCTTCCTTGCTTCCCTTCAGAGTCATTTCTTTCTCACTTATCAGCAATCCAGACTCGGGGGAGGGAGAGAGGGAAGGGAGGAAGAGAGGGAAAGTGGGAGGGATGCCACAGCTACGGCATCACAACACAGGGATGGCATTGATTCAGCACTCCCCATGGATAAGTTACCCAATAAGGGGCAGCCAGTGGTGTGGAAGAGTTAATGTCCATCTCTCCCAGGGCTACCTGGCCAATGGGGAATGGCAGCCCCACCCCCAGATCCAGGAAGAAAGAGAGAAATAAGGATGATTTTTTTTCAAGAGGTTGCAAACTACACCTGGAGGAAATCTGAAACCTATTGGGTTGGACTAGCAGAGAGCAGGAAGCACCAAAACATGAGATGCCAAGCACCACTTCCCCTTCCCCCCTCCACCTTCCACCCACCTCTGGAATCGGAAAGGCTGATTGCCTAAGGCTAGGCTTACCTCCACTGAGGATAATGACGGCTATAAATATCGCCAAGTCGCTGTCATCTAATTCCAGTGCATTGAACTTCACAGCAAACTCAAACTTGGGTTCCATAAAGTCACCAAAGGGTTTTCGCAGGCTCTTCAGAAACTCCCTGGTCATGAAGCCTTGACCCTCTGAAATGAGGACCCCATCCTTATTCATCAAGGAGGCCAGCAGGGTGTAGATGATCTCATGGACGCCATATTTCAAGAGCGTTACTTGGTCGTTCAAGTCAAGGTTCACAAAACCTGGAATGCTTTTGGCAAACTCTGTGATCTCCTGTACTGCCTCCACAGAGCGAAACTGGCAGCCCTGAAATATGCGGATGGCCACCTCCTTGTTCTGCTCCTGCAGGGGTGTTATATGTTTGAACTGGATCTTATCTTCTCCCATCATCAAGGAATTCATGTCGTAGATGACGAAAGGCTAAAAGCACAATGGAGAAAAAGGGGCTCAGTTGACCATATTGTCACTGAGGATGTTTCAACCACCCTCTGAGCTGACACACACATATATGTGTGCCCATGTGCACGTGCACGCATACACGCACATGCACACACACACACACACACACACACACACACACACGTTTGCCTCCCTACCAGGAATCCGCCAAACGGAATGCCTCGGGCAAGGATCTGTGAATTTTATTTTCTTACTACTCATCCTAAGCATGGGAAACCCAAAGCCATCCCTTGGACCCTGGTCTCTCCTCCTGGCTTCTTGGTCTGGGCTAATTCCCTGTTGATTTTCTACTGGTTTCCCTGCCCTGTGTGTCACATTTTTTAACAACAGAGAAGAACAACTTCAGTCACCTTTAAACTGTCTGTTCTGAAAAGAGATCAATATTTCTTTAGCTTGAGGGCTCGAGGGCAGGCAGCTCTTCTACCCAAAAGAAAATTTCCCTTCTAATTTCAAAGGCAGCAGAGTTCACCCAGGAAAGGAAATCAGTTTGAAAAGAGATGGGGCAAGTAAGGCCAAGAGAGCGTCTCTTTTTGGTTAATGTCCTGGAAGCCGGCTCTTTCTGAAAAAGCAGATTTTAGGGCCCCAGGTAGGAAGATCTGCCAAAAGAAATGGCCGAAGAAGGACTTTGGAATTGGAATCACAAATGTCTGCCCAAAAGGCCAAATTGTATGATGTAAAACCCCTTCATCACTTCCTCAGGACTGTAGTGGTGCTTAGGGAAAAGTCAAGGGAGACACCTGGGAAAACAGGGAAACGACATGTCTACTAACTCTGCAGTATTGTCCTCTCCCAGAAGCTTAGTCCAGTGCTCTGCATACAGTAAGTGCTCAGTAAATTCCATTGATTGATTGATTCATTGATCACGCACAAAGGGGCTAAAGACACACAACTCTTGTGGGACCAACCACTGACACTGCCAAACAGGCCGAGAGTCTCAAACTGTGGCATTTTCATGTGCAGTGGCAATCGATCGATCAATCTGTCAATCAATGGTGTTTAGTATACTGGCTGCTGGAACAATCAATCAATCAATCAATCAATCGTATTTATTGAGCGCTTACTATGTGCAGAGCACTGTACTAAGCGCTTGGGAAGTACAAATTGGCATCACATAGAGACAGTCCCTACCCAACAGTGGGCTCACAGTCTAAAAGGGGGAGACAGAGAACAGAACCAAACATACCAACAAAATAAAATAAGTAGGATAGAAATGTACAAGTAAAATAAATAAATAAATAAATAAATAGAGTAATGAATATGTACAACCATATATACATATATACAGGTGCTCGGTGGCCCAAACAGAATCAACTGGTGGGTTGCACAGGGGATCTGAATTGGCCCACCCGGGCTACATCATGGTACTTGTAAGGCCAGTACTAATTGATGGTGAGGATAATAATAATAATAATAATAAATAATTATGGTATTTGTTAAGCGCTTACTATGTGCCAAACACTGTAATAATAATAATGATGGTATTTGTTAAGTGCTTGCTATGTTCCAAGCACTGTTTTAAGCACTGGGGTAGATACAAGGTAATCAGGTTGTCCCACATGGGGCTCTCAGTCTTCATCCCCATTTTACAGATGAGGTAACAGGCACAGAGAAGATGGTTTCTTGTCAAACAGAGACAACCTGGTTCCTAATCTCAAGGAGTTTACTTCCTAGTGGAATCCTTGCAAGGGACACATCAAGTCCCTTGGGTGCTCCAGAATACATCTATCTCCACCAAAGGATATACATGCATATAACTTACCTGCCCTTGGTACTCACTCCTTGCTCCCCACATCACTTCTGTCCATATCCTTATACTCCGCTGTTTCCCCTACCTGTAACTGACTTGCACATCTGCCTCCCCCAACTAAACTATAAGCTCCTTTAGGGTAGGGATAGTACCTACCAACTCTAATGTACTTCCCAAGTGCTTAGTACAGTGCTCTGAACACAGTAGGTGCACAATAAAAATGACGGATTGATTGACTGGCACCACTGACAGGGAAATTCCCCCAGCGGTGCGTGTGTGGTCACGGAATATATTACTGCAGTGGAAGCAACAAAGGGCCATTTCACAGGACACGTACGACAGTATAAGGTAGCAGTGTCTCCGTCTCCTTCCCAGGTTCCTCCTCTGCCCCCCACCTCCAAACTATGGGGGGCCCCTCAAGGTTCACTTCTGAGTCCCCCTCTGTTCTCCATCTTCACCCACTTCCTTGAAGAACTCATTCGCTCCCATGGCTTCAACTCCCATATCTCCGTGGAAGATTCCCAAATCTACCTCTCCAGTGCTTCCTAGGTACCAAGCACTATGCTAAGTGCTGGGATAGATACAAGATTAATCAGGTCAGACAGTCCCTGTCCCATAAGGGGCTCGCAGTCCAAGTAGGAGAGAGAATGGTATTGAATCCCCATTTTACAGATAAGGAAACCAAAGTGCAGAGATGTTACAGCTTCACAGCACTTATGCACATGTCCTTATATAGTCTACTGTTTCCCCCATCTGTAATTAATTTATTTTAATGTCTGCCTCCCCCTCTAGATTTTAAGCTCCTCGTGGACAGGGATCATGTGTACAAACTCTCCTGTTTTGTTCTCTCCCAAGTGTCTGAGACAGTGCTCAGCACACAGTAAGCACTTAATAAACACCATCAATTTACTGAACAGTGCTTGGCACATACTGAGCACTTAACAAGTACCATAATAATAACAGTCATAATAACTGATCGATCCTAGTGCTGATGGGCCCCGGAGGGCTTTACAGCCTTGTCTGGTGGTGAGTAGAGTAGGCTGCCCTTTTTGCCCTTTTCCTACTTTTCCTTTGCCTGGCTCTAACCCACCTCTTAGTGACGCCAAGTGGGAAAGCACCAATTCCCAAAAGCCCTACTCCCGGGAGCTCCACCCAGTGCCCTGGTAACCCCTGAAGTTGGACTGCTTTTTTGGCTGGGGAAAGTCTGAAGGTGGATACAACTCTGTTCTATTGTACTCTCCTAGGCACTTAGTCCAGTGCTCTGCCCACAGTCAACTCTCAATACATGCCCTTGATTGATTGGATATGGGTGTAAACATACCACTTCTTGCGGGGGACTTCACACACTCCCCCCCACCCCCGTACTGCAGTCCCTACATCATTGACTGCCTCATTTTTTGTCCTGCCTGGCTGGATTTTTCATTTTCTTTCACTATCAGTCACAGGCAAGTCTCAAAGGGTAGGTGGTATAGGACATGTTCACCTCTGGGTAAACAGTTTATCTGGAAAGCTGCCCTTAAAAATCACCCATGTGATTCTATTCTACCCCCTCCCTATATAAAGCCCTTGGTTCCTGTTTAACAACAATGTGATTTTAACCCCTTGGCAATGGTGGTCAGGATTTCCTGGCAATAAACTCTCAAGGACAGAGAAAAGAATTCCGCGCACCCCACAACCATGCCAGACCTTTCCAGTTTCTTCTTCAGTGCTCAGGAGCCAGCCCTGCTATGAAACGGAATCAGAATCAGGCTGGCAGCCTGCAAACGAATGCTCCCAGGAGTCACAGTGGCAGAGTCTACCACGATCCTGTGTGCGCGGTAAATGCGTACGTTTCGGTCAATGCTGACCGATGATGCCTGGAAGTCAACTCTACCCTTCCCAGCACTGTTTGCTGGAAAACCACCCGGGGTAAGAATGAGCCTCCTTCTGCCTTCACTGTGCATTCTAAGTGACAAGGCAAAATGACACTCAGGCAGCACGACTCACAGAAGATTCTTTACCTTCCCATGGCAGGGGCGCGGGGCCAGACAGGTGCCAGGGCACCAATGAGTCATGAGTAGTTAATTACTAATAGTGGTTGCCCACTGCATTTCAGTTTCCCCTTTCACAGAAAGCAACGCTACTGCCTCCTCCTTACCCTCAAACCAACTGAGAAGATGAACACAGTAGGCCATGAGAGCTGACCACTTATAGCAAAAAGAGGCTTACGAGAATCATCCAAGTAATACTGTGCTCTGGCCAGAGTTTCTCCGGAGGCCTGGGTCAGCTATGCTGCACCATGAATATTTCAGGATGGGGGCCCAGAGAGGGCTCCCCCCGAAGTGGGAACTCCAGCAGGGTCCCAGTGGTCACCCCCATCAGCAGTTTCAACTAATTTAGGTTCTGGTCCATTGTTTGGCCTCGTCTATGGCACTGACAATGTCCAGGTTTTCCTCCCTGGGGAAGCGGAGGAGAGGGGCTCGGGGGCCAGGGGGAGGGGAGAGGCAAAGGGGTCTGGCCAATTGGACACTAAGTAGCAGCTTCTGCCTCTGCTCAGCGGTTTCTTGCTGTGCTCCCTGAGAAGCCCGGGCAGCACAGCAACAAGTGGAGCGACAACTGGAACAGATGAAAAGAGAAACTGCCCCTGCTGTTGTTGCTGCTGCCGCCAACGCCGCCACCACCGCCCGTGATCCAAAGTTTGCATCTCTGCCGAGAGGACAGCAAGAAACAGCCCTGCAGCACAGATTCTGAGGACTGGCAGTGGTGGTGATGGTGACAGTGGAAGGGATAGGAGAAGTTTCTCTTCTCACTTGCTCTGGCTACTGCTACTTCCACGCTCCTTCACCTCTGGCCAGTATTCTTTTCTGGGAGAACGGAGAGGAATACAGTGCGGGACTTTCAAGTGAAATCTGAAGACTGACTGCAGGACCCAGTTGTTAATAAAGGTTAAGACCCCCTGTATGTTCAAGGGTGCCCAGATCAGCAGCCCTTTCAAACCCCAGAGGAGCTCAACTGCTTCTTGGCTTAAAGTCCATTGTCAAGCTGGCTTGCCTGCCAATTCCAGAAAACCGAAAGGGAGCTGAATTAAAAGGGGGTCGACAGCAGGATTCCTAAACAGCTGCAGCATGATGTACTGAAATGGGGTGACCAAAAGTGAGGGGGGCAGAGGAAGCGTTTTAAGGTGGCAGGGAAGCACAGTTTCCAACAGCGCCATGTCCCAGCTGAAAGCTAGAGGTCAACAGCTGGAGGAGGGCCAGGAAGACGCACTGCAATCCAGAAAGGAGCGGCTCCGTTGGAGCAGAAGCTTTGAGAAGAGAATGAAGCAAGGAGGTCAAGAGTGAAAACAGCACCAACCGCTGCAAACACCAAATACGATAGCACAACAAGGGGCAGGGTGTGTATGTGGCGGGGAGGGTGTATGTGTATGTGTGTATGTGTGTGTGTGTTGTGGTTGGGACTGTAGGGCCCAAGTTGGTTTTTCCAGCCACACACACCCAGGGAGGAAACTTCACCATCTGCGGTGTCATTTGGAAACACGGAGGAGGACCGCTCTGGATCTGGGGGAACTGAGCAGAAGAGAAGAAACGGGTTCCCAAAGCAGAAGCAGGGAACAGGTTCAATTCCCTCGGCTAGATTAAAGATATTTTTTGGAGGGGTAGTCTGTCTTCAGTGCGAAAATGCCAACAAACAGATGAGAAAATTTTGCATGAAAAATGTGACACCAAGTTTAGCAGAAAGACGGCAGCCTGCAGGGCGGTTTGAAACAGTAAGGGCAGAATATGCCCCAATGGGCGCTCTTGTCTGAAACCTCTGGGTTTGGTCAGTCGGTGTTTGCTTCGTTCCTTATCAACACTGAGCTGAAGATAGGAAATCGCTCGTTTCTTCGAAAAACAATTTCACTCTTTCCTTTATGGCTGAGAGCCAGTTACCCTCTAAACTAGGGGAATCCAGTCAGAGAACCCTGGGCATGGCTCCCCCTACCCTCAGGCCTTCCTCCTTGGTTTGGCTACTCCTGCTCCCCTCCCTTGCACACCCCTCCCAGGGCTGCGCCTCTTGACGATCATGCAGAAACCTCCAGAGTTCCGGGCTGTCCTTCAAACTTCCGTTGTCCACATTGGCGGCAAGGGGGGCCTGAAGGGAGCCAGGGCCAAAGGGGTGGCAGGCCGGCCTTCCCACCCCTCCGACAACTCGGCCAGGAAACCAACTACACCAACTTAGAGCGGGGCAGCCGACAAGGGCAGGGATGATATAAGCAGCCTAGGTCAGGTGTGCATTATGAATCCAAGGCATTCCTGTGGGGCTGTGGTGATTTTCAAAGGCAACTCTGGAGGGCAGAGGATACAGGTGGGCCTTTAAGCCCAGATGATATTTGAACAGAAACACTGATGCGGGCAAATATCTCCGGGGCCTCGGTCTCTTTGCAGCCTCCCGAAATCCGAGGCCTGGCCCTTTTCCCTTGTCCTGCCTTGCCTTGTCTGCGGTGCTTGCTTCCTCCCCTGGGATTGTGGCCCCATGATCTCGCCTTGGCCTTGGGGGACCATGGGACGTCGGGGGAACAAGCACCAGCATGTTCAGGCTCCGGGTCCCAAAGAGAAAGGAAAAAGAACAGACCTTACCCGGCCGGGAGTGGAGAATCTAAATAGGCTAAACAGCCATCCTGAAGTTTACATGATTAGAGCCAAAGAGCGCTGTAAATTTCAGGACAGACAACCAGGTACTCGGGCCTGAAGTTTGGCATTTCACCTGCTTTTCAGATGATGCCAATTTTTCTCCTGCAATTGAAAGGCACATTAGCTTCAACTGAGTCTTCAGTAAACTGGTGGCAGGGGTGGGGGGGGAGAGGGAGGAGTTGGGAGGAAGGTTTCTGTTGCCCAAAGTCCGCTACAGTACAAATAGTATAAAAACTTTTACTCATTATTTGCAGACAGAGCAGAGCCAGGGCCTCTCAACCTCTGAGATACGGCGTGAAGAGTTGGCGAGTATCATACAGCGGTTTGTCTATTTATCATTTTATGACCAACCACGACACTGAGAATGGTTTTGGAGGGGCCCTCTGTTTGTTTTCATCAACAAATATGGATCACGTGATGATTATAGACCCTGAGCGAACACGGCCCCAGGGTAATGGGCAAACAGCAGGGCCCTTCCAAAGTCCAGACCAGCTATCAAACCGCCTCCGCGGGAACAAGGCACCAAAGTCCCGCACCCAAACTCCATTCTGCCGGAGCTGCGAGGGCCCTCCCGAAGGGAATGTGCCAAGTTGGGGCTGGGGACAGGCTCCCCTTCTATGGTTCAGGGTCTCGGGATGGACGGTCCCAGGCGAATGAGGAGGGGAGGGAAATAGGTGGATGGGTGAGAGAGCATGCAAATCCTAAATTACTCTTTCTACAAAGTTGTCTAGTTTCCCCTCTGATCTCAAGGATTCGGGGCTGTTGGCCCCCTCAGGCGCAGCCGGGTCTGCGTGGCAGTGATGGCTTCCATCCCCTGCCCCCACTGACTGCTCCGATTCCTCTCGGATCACCAGAAGTGATCGCGTCCCCAAGCCCCGGTCCAAAGCCAGCCCGGCTCCCCCTGGAGAAGGCAGAATGGAGCCCAAAGGAGCTGAGACGAGCCTACTCACTGCAGATGAGGAACTGCTGGACAAGGCAATCTGGCTTTTTTTTTTTGCCTCCATCATCCTGCCCCGCTAGTGGTCCACGGAGAGGACATTGGGGAGGGAGAAAGACAGGGGGCTCGACCTGCACCTGGGTGTCTGGCAGAGCATTTGGGCTTTGTCTGTGTTGTCCTTCCTCTTTCAAGGCCCTCCTTCCTGCAGCCCCCTTGCTCCCCACTCTCACTAGCATGCTGGGGAGCTTGGCCGGGCCAGGTGGTGCTGGGTGGCTGGGGGGGCTACTGGAAAGGAGGCCTGGACTGATTCGAGGACCATTTACAGCCTATCAATCAATTACACTAGGATGAGTTTTTGCTCCCACCCCCCTCAACCAGTTTTCACAAAGGCACCCTGGGGGATGCACTTAAGCACTTAAGGTGTCCTAAGTGGGCTGGAACAGCCTCAAATTCTGAGGCCTCCATGAGGAGGAGCCCTGGGAGCAGCAGGGTCTGTGTACCATCCTTTATAGTCACTGTGCCCCCGCCCCAGGAGCTTCTTTCTACCCCATCTGCATCAGGGCTTGAGTCGGGAGAGTGACTGTTGCCTAGAACCGAGGCCACTGGACAAGGCCACTGGACTCTCCCTTTCAGGGCTTCAGAGCTCAGGTCAGGCCACTGCTACTTGAAGTGCTCGGCCAAAGGACCTGAGGTCTTCTTGGGTGGGGGCTCGGCTTGGGGCAAATTGGACCCAGCCCCCGATAACCCTGCATTTTCTCCCCTTAAAAGGGATACCCATGGGGCCCTCTAGCCCATGGGAAGAGCGCCTCTTCCGAGTTTTGGGACCCCCACCCACAGAGCAGCAGCCATAGCCGCAGTAGCTGCAGCCACCGTTGCCACCAGTGACACTTGCCCAGAACCTGAACTAGGGCTTCCTAATCCAGAGCTCAGGGTCCTGCTCCCCTGAGGGCTGGGGAGTGGTGGGGGAAAGATGGGTGCTCTTCTACCTGGTGAAGGTGACCTACAAATTCTTGTCCTCACTTTAAGGATCTGATTAGGTGAAGTTGGAGGATATTTTTCCTTCAAGTCTTTACCTTTCCTATCGGAAAACATTTCCTGTTGTCAGACCCAGCATGAAATACGTACAGTGAAGAACAGAAGGGTTGAGTGTGTGCATGCGTGCGTGTGAGTGTGTGCGTATGTGTGGACACAGTCAATCATTCACTCCAAGAAAAAGCCCTCCCCAAGTGAAGACAATCAAAGAGAACTAACTGATTTGTCTGTTGTCTTTCCTGTCAAGATTGCCCTCGCCTTGGCTTTGGTCAGAGGGAAGGACTTTATGTATGAGTCATACAGATGCTTTGCCAGGGCCCGGAGATCAGCCGACTCCGGGTTCAGCTGGTCGATATCACTGGAGATCTCCGCCAACAGCTTCTCCTTCTCGGCCTGTGGCATCCGCCCAAACCTGATTGCTGCAGAGGAAGGTCGAACGACAGGATGAATCATTACATTAGTGTGGCTCATATCTAAACAGCTCTCCTTTCCCGCCCCCACCCCTCCTGCCCCTGCCCGCTCCTGTCCCCACCCATCTAAATCTCCCGATTGGGTTTTTTCCCCTTGCCAGCATTTCTGTTCCACTGGGAGAGCACCAACAGTTAGGAGCAAGGAAATTCATTCGTTCGATTGTTGGTTCATTCATCCATTCACCCACCCATCCACCCATCTATCCATCCATCCATCCAACCATACATTTTTTTTTTCACTGTTTTAAGGGCTGGGGTAGATATAAGTTAATTAGGTTGGTTAATTAGGTCCCACATGGGGCTCACTGTCTAAGTAGGAGGAAGAAAAGGTATTTAATCCCCATTTTACAGTTGAGGAAACTGAGGCTCCCCATGCCCAACCCCTTCAAGCCATTCACCCTGAGAATGGTCCCCCTCGAGCCTGGGCATTTGCTAGCTGGATCTCCCAGCTGGATCTGCCTCAGAGGGAGAGGGAATCTGGGAGAAGGGGGGCCAAGAGTGAGGTGGGCAGAGGAAGAAAGTTTTTTATTTTATTTTATGGTATTTGTTAAGAACTTACTATGTGCCGGGCACTGTACTAAGCGTTGCGGTAGATACAAGTTAATCATGTTGGGCACAATCCCTGTCCCACATGGGGCTCACAGTCTAAGTGAAAGTTGGGAAGAGGGCTCAGGCGGGGAGATGGGCTTGACTGGAAGCTTGCTCCACCCTGGAGCAATGAATCCCATTAGTCCAGCACTTCTGAGCTGCTAATTTGGGAACAGCTGCTCGGACTGGCAGCCTTTTCCCTGTTGGAGGAGACTTGGACTGTTTCTGGTGACATCGTGTTATTGGGCCAGAAATAGCCCTTCCGTGGGGAGTGAAAATCATCTTCAATGACAAAGGGGCCCGGGGAAAACCATTTAGCACCCGTATACTCCAGGGCCTCAAATTTGCCGGGCTGCTGCAGCTTGGATATAGAAATCCACATTCTCCAGGCTGGCTGCCCCGACAGGGATGAGATCTGGGCTGGGGTGTGTGTATATGTTTGGGTGGTGGTGGGGAGGACGAGGGACAAGGGGAGGGCCTTCCCCAGAGCCCGCCAGACTCACAGTAAGAAAATCATTAGCAGGGAGGAGGAGGGAACCTCACCCCTCAGCTGGAAACACTTAAATAAGACTATATTTAGGCTTTTTCCTGAAGATGTCCCTTCCCTACAATCTCTTCAAATGGAAACTTTTGAATAATTGCCAACTGATATTTGTTTGGGATCCCAGGATCTTTGTTTCCCTTTGGTTCCTTGGGGAGGGCAAATACGCTTCATCAGCAAACAGCCCTGTTTCCCAATGAAGCGGAGTGGCCCGGCTCCTGAAGGCCAGCGGCTCGGGAATAGCTGCTCCCGGATGCCAAGTTTCGAAACAGGAAAAGAAAAGAAAAAATGGTGAACGAGAGGGCATGAAACCCAGAGATAGGGAACAGAGAGCAAGGGGAGGGAGTGAGAGAGAGTGAGGGTGTGCTGGTGGCGGGGTCGGCAGGGGGAGGTGAAGGGAAAGGCCTGGGGGAGCCAGGGGTAAGATAGAGCAAACATTTGAATGTGGTGGTTGGACAGTGTGGCCCACTGAGGGGGAATTCCTGGAGTGAAAGAAAGCACCCAGGGTTTTATGGGTCCCAGATACCTACCTGCTCTACCAAACTGAAGGGGGTCAGAAAGACAGACACCCTATGGTCCTCGACCAAAAAGAAAGAATTCTCAGCCAAGTGGTTTTTTTTTTCCCGAAGGTGGATTACAGTCCTAGCTCCTGGCCTATCTACCAGCTTTGGGCAACTCTTATTACCTCAGCACAGGATTAACTGAGCACACGAAATCATCCACAGGTGCAAGTACTGGGCAGTCATGACATTTCACCCCTTTCAAACTCCGAAGCCAGTGGCCTAGTTAATCCTGGCGAACGGGCAGAATCTGAGTCCCGGTGACCCGAAAGGGAGGAATTCTGAAGTTGGGAGAGAATTGACAGATCCCTTTTTTCCATGTTAAGCACATCTAGCCGTCTGTTGTCAAAGGCGACGCTGCCGACAGCGGGGCCCGATCCGATGCATGCCGGCGAGCGTGGGTTCCTCTATCCTGCCCGGTTGGCCTGTGAGGCTCGATCCTGGCTGCGCTATCGGGTTTGCCCCGAGCAGGACCGGCCTCTGTTTTCCAGCCGGGCTCCTGGCCTCCGATCTCCGTCAAGCCCTTCTCTGCTCGGGGAGAGCCATCCCTCTCCCGACAGCTCTCCGCCATGCTGGTCTCTCCGTTTGCTGCTCGGGTATCCTGCCGCTGCCCGCTCTCCTCCTCGGGGCCCATCCAGCAGAGCCGTGTGGCTGGGAGGGTGGTTCCGACGATGGTGAGCTGACTGCGCTCCAGGACTCTGTTGGGGGCCGTCTGGTCCTGCCTTGTGGTGGCCAGAAGGCTTTGTAGGTGGTGCCGGTGAAACAGCTCAAGCAGCGGGACGCGTCTCCTGTGGTCAGTCCAGGCCCTTAGCTGTCTAGAAAGTTGGACACCACCACAGCTTTATTCACCTTCAATTTAGAATGGAACTCAATGCCCTGGCATTCCCAACCTCTGTCCGTCAATCTCCCTGAAGCCTTTTTCATTCTGTTTTCTTTCCTTCGCCTAGCTGTAGATCATTGGAGAGTGTTCTGGGCAGGCAGCGTGAATTTCTGGGTTGCTGGCAAAAATCTTTAGTCATGAGCAGGAGGGGGGCTTCGCCTCGGGTTTCTTAAGGCTCATCGACAGTCTGTACTGCTGAGCGAGCCTTGTAGGCGACTCTGATCCGAATCACTTTGCATGACTTTTACCACAAAAACATAAAGTGTGATTCTAGTTTCTTCTGCAGCTCTTGGTTACCCCTGGAGATGTGCTGCCTTTGGCACAAGTCACAATAAATTCCAGGAGCAAAGGCCCCTTTAAGAAATGTTAAGACAGTTAAAGCTCCTGAGGCCCTCCTTGGGCTGCTTGATACCTGGTCAGTGAATATGGCTTGTTTCTGCTGTGAACTACTGAGTTTTTTTGCTGGAAGTATCGAAGCATATTAACCTAATGCAGATTTCTCTTAGCAGTCACTGGTTTGCAGGTCCTTGCGATTACTCGTTATCTCTTTCCAAGATCATACAGTCAGTTCTGTCAAAACGTGGGTTTTCACTCTGCATTTTGGGAGAGAATGCTATTGAGGAATCGGGGAATGCTCTTCCCACAGATAGCATCTGTCTGGATTCAGCAAGATGCAGTGTTGGAAGACATGGCTGTGTGCTTGTGAGTACTGCAATCAGTAATTCATTCAATCGTATTTATTGAGCGCTTACTGTGTGCAGAGCATTGTACTAAGCGCTTGGGAAGTACAAGTCGGCAACATCAGGAACCCGCCCTCCCGCTCTAGGAAAACTGACAGTATTAAGAACTTCTGTGCCAGGCGCTGTGCTAAGCATTGTGCTGAGCACTGGGGTCAATCCAGGATCGATCAGGCAAAGTCCCCGCCGCAACCTGGGACTCACGGTCTCAGAGGGAGAGCAGGGATATCTCATCCCCATTTGAAAGATGCAGAAATTGAGGCTCAGAGCGGGTAAATGACTTGCTCTAGGGCTCCCAGGAGGCTAGGGTCAGAGTCGGTACTAGAACCCTGGTCTTCCGCCTCCCAGCCTCCCTTGAGATACTTATTTCAACATGAGGTGCTGCTAATATTCTTATTTGTTTATTACTAGTATTTATGAGGTGCCTGTTTTGTGCATTGCATTGTACTGGGCGCTTGGGATTACTCAGAAGACCATAACAATTGAAGACAGTCCCTACTCACGTGGCATTTAACATCTGTGTGTGTGTGTGTGTGTGTGTGTGTGTGTGTGTGTCTGTGTGTCTGTGTGCCTGTGTATGTGTGTCTGGTGGGTGGGGGGAAGTCAAACACAGAAAAACCTACAATTAAACATTAAAATGAACTCTTTGCCTCTCCTCCCCATCTGCTAGCAGTTGAGTAACAGCCAAGTTCCCAACGTACCCTGCTTCCCCTACTCCTCCTGCTGCCCTGCCGTCTGCTCCTTAAAGGGAGGGTGAGGCTTGGGTGGCACTGTGATGGTGGAGGATCTTATAATAATCATGGTATTTGTTAAACGCTTACTATGTTCCAGGCACTGTACTGAGCGCTGGGTGGATACAAGCAGATCAGAATGGACACAGTCCTTGTCCCACGTGGGGCTCACAGTCTTCATCCCCATTTTACAGATGAGGTCACTGAGGCACAGAGAAGTGAAATGACTCGCCCAAGGTCACACAGCAGACAAGTGGCAGGGCCAGGATTAGAACCCATGACCACGTGACTTCCAGGCATGTGTTCTATCCACTAGGCCATGATGCTTCTCATATAAGCCTGCTGCTTATAGCAGGGTTGGGGAGGGGTGGGGGTTCACACGGCTCCTTCTTTTCCTTTTGAGCTTGGGGTTACATGCCTGAGAAGCAGTGTGGCTTAGTGGCCAGAGCATGGGCTTGGGAGCCAGAGGGCGTGGGTTCTAATCCCGGCTCTGCCGCTGGTCTGCTGTGTGACCTTGGACAAGCTGCTTAACGTCTCTGTGCCTCAGTGACCTCATCTGTAAAATGGGGATTCAGACTGTGAGCCCCACGTGGGACAACCTGATTACCCTGTATCTATCCCAGTATTTAGAACAGTGCTTGGCACATAGTAATTGCTTAACAAATACCATCATTATGACTGCTATAATGCCCTCCAGGCATTCCATGTGCTGCCCTCTCTGAGGTGATTTTTATTAGCTTGCCTGGAGCAGAAAGACTGTAAGCCCCTTGAGGCCAGAGATCATGTCAACTCACTCTACTGGACTTTCCCAAGCGCTCAGTCCAGTGTTCTGTATACAGTAGGTGCTCAGTAAATACTATGGATTGATTGATTGGAGGTTGGGGAATGTTTGTTGACAGCCCACTGCCACCAGAAACCCCTATTCCTGCCTTTGGACATTGCCAGAGGCAAGCTGCTGCTGCCCAGCTGGATGGCAACATGTAGTAGTCGACACATGGAAAACACTACACCCAATTAATCAATCAATGGTATTTACTGAGTGCTTACTGTGTGCAGAGCACTGTACTAAGTACTTGGGAGAGAACAACAAAACAGAGTTGGTAGACAAGATCCCTGCCCACAAGGAGCCTACAGTTCCGAGTGGGAGACAGACATTAAAATAAATTATACCTACAGGAAGCCGCAGAGTATAAGGATATGGGTGTAAATGCTGTGGGACTGAAGGTGGGGTAAATATCAAAGTCCTTACGGGAAACATGCCCAAGAGCATCGACAATGCAGAGGGGAGTGAGAACAGGGCGGGGAAATGAGGGATTGGTAAGGGAAAGTCTCTTGAAGGAGATATGATTTTAGTAGGGCTTTGAAGATGGGGAGTGTGGAATTTTCCTCAACACCACAGAACTTGGTGCTGACCCTGAATTCTGCTGTCTAGGCAGCACACTATCCAGCAAGGCATAGACAGATAAAGAAGAAGAAATCCAAATCAAGAAAGCCTGCCTGGCTTTTGGGAGATTGACAGCTAGGGCGAAGCAGTAATGGGATATCGAGTGTCCCCCTCCTTTCCACGTCACCTTGACTCGCTCCCTTTGCTCTCCCCCCTCCCTTCCCTGCCCCACAGCACTTATGTATATATTTATAATTCTATTTATTTATATTGGTGCCTGTTAACTTGTTTTGATGTCTGTCTCCCCCCTCTAGACTGTAAGCCTGTTGCAGGCAGGGATTGTCTCTATTGCTATATTGTACTTTCCAAGTGCTTAGTACAGTGCTCTGCACACAGTAAGCGCTCAATAAATATGACTCACTGACTGACTGAATGAATGAATGGGTGGAATGCCAAATGTGATTGGGTCCAGCCGGAGCCTCAGGCCAAGCTTGGGGCCACACTCCTTGGGCTCAACTTGGATTAGGCTCAGCTAGAGTAAGTAGCGATGGCCCTCAAAGAAAAATGCCCCCCATCCCCAAACACACAAGTGACATCACACAAGGCATGCAGTGTAACATGATGACATCATACAGATGCTATTTAGTGGAAGTCTCCCTGATTTCACCCAAACCCAGAGCATTTTTTCTGGGCCCCCTGACCCTCCCCGCTCCACCCATTCCTCGCTCCACAGCCATCACATTCCCTTCCTGGGTCTTTGGGAACATGGGTGCTGCTTCTGGGTTGCAGGAAGCAGTGTGGCCTAGTGGAAATGAGCCCGGGCCTGGAGTCAGAGGACCTGGGTTCTAATCCCGGCTCTGCCCCTTCCTACTGGGTGGCCTTGGGCTAGTCGTTAAACTTCTTTGGGCCTCCGTTTCCTCTTTTGTAAAATGGGGATTCAATACCTGTTCTCCCTCCTACTTAGAATGTGAACCTCATGGGGGACAGGGATTGAGTCTGACCTGTTTATCTTGTATCTGCTTCAGAGAAGCAGCGTGGCTCAGTGGAAAGAGCACGGGCTTTGGAGTCAGAGGTCATGGGTTCGAATCCCGGCTCCACCACATGTCTGCTGTGTGACCTTGGGCAAGTCACTTAACTTCTCTGAGCCTCACTTACCTCATCTGTAAAATGGGGATTAAGACTGTGAGCCCCACGTGGGAGAACTTGATCACCTTGTATCCCCCCCAGCGTTCAGAACAGTGCTCTGCACATAGTAAGCGCTTAACAAATGCCATCGTTATTATTATTATTATCTACCCCAGTGCTTGGCACATAATAAGCACTTCACACATACTATTATTATTATTGTTATTATTATTAGGAGTTGGGATGGAGGAAACCTAGGTACTGAGAATAAAAATACAGGGCATAAAATCATCCGGCACCATATCTGGAGACTATTTATTCTATTTATTTTACTTTGTTAGTATGTTTGGTTTTGTTCTCTGTCTCCCCCTTTTAGACTGTGAGCCCACTGTTGGGTAGGGACTGTCTCTATGTGTTGCCAATTTGTACTTCCCAAGCGCTTAGTACAGTGCTCTGCACATAGTAAGTGCTCAATAAATACGATTGATTGATTGATTGATTGAGACAAAAGGGCCATCCTGACCCCAGCCTGTGTCAGCCCGAACCCCAGGATTCTGGTCCATGCTTCAAAGACATCTTCAAATCCAACCCCCGCACTCGCCCCCATGTTTGTACTATTAACCCCATTCACATTTCATCCCAAATGGGTGCTGGTAGTTGGGAGCAATACAGTTCAACTTCCAAGCACTTAGTACATATTTATTACTCTATTTATTTATTTATTTATTTATTTATTTTACTTGTACATATCTGTTCTATTTATTTTATTTTGTTAGTATGTTTGGTTTTGTTCTCTGTCTCCCCCTTTTAGACTGTGAGCCCACTGTTGGGTAGGGACTGTCTCTATATGTTGCCAATTTGTACTTCCCAAGCACTTAGTACAGTGCTCTGCACACAGTAAGCGCTCAATAAATACGATTGATGATGATGATGATGCTCTGCACACGGTAAACACTCAATAAACATCACTGATTGATTGATTGAGTCTTTGATTAAGTCAAGTGTGGCTGAACTGTTTAGGGTAAAGGCTTCAATGCTGCATGACTAGACTTAGGGTCAAGGGTCAAGGGATGAGCAGTAGTAGTAGCAGCATTTATTGAGTTGCCCATTTCGTGCGTTCAGCTCTCCCCTTTCTACCTTGTCTTGCCGAACTCTATTGCATTGGACTTTCCCAGGCACTTAGTACAGTGCTCTGTGCTCAATAAATACCATTGATTGATTGATATCCTTATTAATTCATTCATTCATTCAATCGTATTGATTGAGCACCTACTGTGGGCAGAGCACTATACTAAGTGCTTGGGAAGTACAAGTCGGCAACATATAGAGATGGTCCCTACCCAACTGGCTCACAGACCTTGCAATTTCTCCTATCTGTAATTTAGCGTGGCTCAGTGGAAAAAGCACGGGCTTCGTAGTCAGAGGTCGTGGGTTCTAATCAATCAATCAATCAATCAATCGTATTTATTGAGTGCTTACTGTGTGCAGAGCACTGTACTAAGTGCTTAGCACAGTCCTGATTCTGATCCTGATTCTGCCACTTGTCAGCTGTATGACTTTGGGCAAGTCGCTTAACTTCTCTGTGCCTCAGTTCCCTCATCTGTAAAATGGGGATGAAGACTGTGCGCCCCACGTGGGACAATCTTATTACCTTGTATCTACTCCAGTGCTTAGAACAGTGCTTGGCACAAAGTAAGTGCTTAACAAATACCATCATTATTATTAATTATTATTCATGTCTGTCTGTCTCTCTCTAGTCGGTAAGCTCCTTTAGGGCAGGAATTGTGTCTACCAATTTTATTTGTATTGCTGTCCAGTACTCTGCTCATAGTAAGCACTCAGTAAATACCACTGATTGATTATTTTACACCATACTAGGTGCTTGGCTTGCGCAGAATAAAGTTGGCCAATTGTGGTATTTGTTAAGTGCTTATTATGTGCCCAGCACTGTACTAGAGAAGCAGTGTGGTTCAGTGGAAAGAGCACGGGCTCGGGAGTCAGAGGTCATGGGTTCAAGTCCCAACTCTGCTGCTTGTCAGCTGTGTGACTTGGGGCAAGTCGCTTAACTTCTCTGTGCCTCAGTTACCTCATCTGTAAAATGGGGATTAAGATTGTGAGCCCCACATGGGACAACCTGATCACCTTCTATCCTCCCCAGCGCTTAGAACAGTGCTTTGCACATAGTAAGTGCTTAACAAATACCAAAATTGTTGTTATTATTATTAGTAAGCACTGGGGTAGATTCAAGACAGTCAGGTCGGACACAGACCCTGTCCCAAATGGTGCTCATTCATTCATTCAATTCACTCAATTGTATTTATTGAGCGCTTACCTTGTGCAGAGCACTGTACTAAGCGCTTGGAAAGTACAATTCAGCAATAGAGACAATCCCTGCCCACACTGGGCTTACAGTCTAGAAGGCTCACGGTCCAAGGGGGAGGGAGAACAGGTATTGAACCTCCATTTGATTGTAAGCCCCTCCTCTAGACTGTAAGCTCCTTATGGGCAGGGAATGTGTCTACCAACTCTGTTATATTATACTCTCCCAAGGGCTTAGCATGGTGCTCGGCACACAGTATTTGCTCACTAAATATGATTGATTAATTTGGCAGCCAAGAAACGGGTCCAGAGAAGGGAAGTGACTTGCCCAAGGTCACACACAGCAGGCAAGTGGCAGAGCCGGGATGAGAACCCAGATCCCCTGACTTCCAGGCCTGTCTGTGCTCTTTCCACTAATCAATCAATCAATCAATCGTATTTATTGAGCGCTTACTGTGTGCAGAGCACTAAGCCGCCACGCTGCTCCTCCAAGAACAGACGGATTTCCCCTCTTCTCTCCCCGACCTCCTTCATCCCCAGGCAGAGCTCTTTGCTCTTCTCTCCCCAGCCACTTGAGCAAGCTGTCTTCCCCTGACGTGAAATAACTCATGGGCTAATGTTAGTGGCAGAACTCAGACTTAAGAAGCAGCTGGCAGCGAAGCCTCATTTCCACGGGATCATCGGCTCTTAAGCCGCTTCCTCAGGAGAGAGAGAGGAGGTGGGAGAAGTGGGGAGTGGGGACTGACATGATCTGTTGGCAACAGCTCTGCGTGAGGCACCAGAGTTTTGCGGAAGGCCCGTTTGTCATGACGAGGCTGTTGGAAAACAAACAAACCCTATGCACAAAGTAGACAAATTAATCAAAATCCTTGCTAATTGTCAAGAGTTTGACCCAACTTCAAGGCAACCACTTACATTAGTGACACACCAGGGTAGTTTCAAATACCATGCTGCCTGCTCCACCACAAACCATCACAAATAAGGTTAAGAAAAAAACTACAAATGCAAAGAATCTAATTGCCCAAGGTTCTCTGAAAAAAACACATCAAGGAACCGCCCCTGAAACCACAACAACTTAGATTGTGAGCCCCATGTGGGACAGGAACTGTGTCCGATCTGATTCTATTGCATCTACACTAGTGCTTCACACAGTGCTTGGCACCCAATAAGTGCTTAACAAATAACAACTATGAGGATGATCAAGAAACCCCAAACGAAAGCAAAGATAGACTTCCAGCCTCTCAGCTGGGCCCCCCAGGATGTTTCGTCCATGACTGGATGGTTTCAGCATCTGGACCTTTCAGAGATTTCTGTTTTTAGATCATTTGACTTTGGGGGTTTTTATGGGAACAATTTGTTTATATTCTTCACCTGCCTGGAAGCAGGGGGCTGGACCAAATGATCTAATGAGATCACTTCCAGCTCTAGGAATCTATTATTGAAATAAAACCATTCCACAGAATGATGCTCGTCTACACTGTTACTGTTTGGGACTTTTGTCGTATGCTAGATGCTGATTTTTCTCTTTATTTTCTCTATTTTCTACTCCTAGTCTAGTTTTCCCAACTACTGCATGTTTAGATTCTGCCCTCAGCTACACATTCTTTTTCTGGTTTGCATCTTGGAATGACTACTCGGAGGAATAAAAAAATGGTCCTTAGAAATGTGGGCTCCCCAAAATTGGTAAAACTACTTTTTAGTCAATCGCATTTATTGAGTGCTTACTGTGTGCAGAGCACTGTATAAGCCCTTGGGAGAGTACGATGCAACAATAAACAGGCACACTTCCAGCCCACAACAAGCTTACAGTCTAGAGGAATTTTCCTCTTATCACAAAGATAATTCCCCCTGACCCTCCTCCCAAATTGTACAACCTGCTTTTTAAAATGTGGAAAAACTGTATTAGACACATGCGTGGGTCCTCTAGGACTTTAGTGGTCAGCCTTTTCTAGTAGTGAAACTGGTTGTCAAAATTCTAGTTTGGAATCATCTCCATGGTACTTGAGGAATCTTATGGAATGAGACACTTGTGGAATTGTGGACTTTGGTTTCTTATTTGTAGCCTATTTTAGGTTAGCAAGAGACTGTAGTCTCATGGTTCCGGCATGAAGGTAAAGATGAAAAGGAAGGTTGGAGATTCTTGGAAGTGCAGTTATTTAGGTTTTTGGCTCATCTGCAAAGTGGAAAAAGAGCTGTGACCATTGGATATCACAGCACTACCAGCCAAATCCCCGGCGACTAACACTTAATTCAGAAGCCAGGAAAGAAGACTGGCCCAAAGAAGACCCCTCTCTCGTCCCTGCCACCCCTTGCCTCTCCCTGAAATGTAGGTTAGCAGGGCCTGAAGTCACAAGTGACACGAAGTTAGTCCTATGGCCAGTCCCTTGAACATCTTTTGCAGATCCCAGTCAGCCCCAGAGCCCTTGAGCTGGCCCAGTCATGAGTTGGGCACCCCCTGAAGGGCTCCAGGGCAGGCAGAGTGATTCCAGAAGAGAATGGGGTCTAAATTCCAGGCCCAAAAAGCATATGGATGGGGTGGCTGGGGTGGCCTTTCTGGGGATTCAAGTCTGAGGCATAGCCTACCCTGCTTTGACTGCGGCATCAGCCTCTTTGATGACCCCCCAGCCTCCTTTCTCTCCCCACTCCAGTCCATGCTTCACTCTGCTGCCCGGATCATTGTTCTACAAAAACGTTCAGTCCAGGTCTCCCCACTCCTCAAGAACGTCCAGTGGTCGCCCATCCACCTTCGCATCAAACAGAAACTCCTTGCCGTCAGCTTTAAAGCATTCAATCACCTGGCCCTCGCCTACCTCTCCTCACTGATCTACTCCAGCCCAGCCCTCGCATTTTGCTCCTCTAGCACCAGCTTGCTCACTGTGCCCCGATCTTATCTAGCTCACCGCCGACCCCTTCCCCAAGTCCTTCCCCTAGCCTGCACCTCCCTCCCTCTCCATATACGCCAGACCACTCTCACCTCCTTCAAAGCATTATTAAGGTCACATCTCCTCCAAGAGGCCTTCCCCGACTCAGCCCTCCTTAAGAATAATAATAATGATAGCATTTATTAAGCGCTTACTATGTGCCAAGCACTGTTCTAAGCGCTGGGGAGGTTACAAGGTGATCAGGTTGTCCCACGGGGGGCTCACAGTCTTAATCCCCATTTGACAGATGAGGGAACTGAGGCCCAGAGAAGTGAAGTGACTTGCCCAAAGTCACACAGCTGACAATTGGCAGAGCCGGGATTTGAACCCATGACCTCTGACTCCAAATCCCGGGCTCTTTCCACTGATCCACGCTGCTTTCCCTTCCAGCTCCCTTCTGCGTCATTTATGCACCACATGCACCTTTGGGTATTTGATATTCATCCCACCCTCAACACCATAGCACTATTAGTACAGTGCTCTGCACACAGTAAGTGCTCAATAAACACGATTGATGATGATGTACATATCTTTAAACTATATATTATAAGTGATTTATTTATATTAACATCTATCTCCCTCTGTAGACTGTCAGCTCCTTGTGGACAGGGAACACGTCTACCAATAATAATAATAATGATGGTATTTGTTAAGCACTTACTATGTGCAAAGCACTGTTCTAAGAGCTGGGGAGGTTACAAGGTGATCAGGTTGTCCCACGGGGGTCCCACAGTTTTCATCCCCATTTTACAGATGAGGTAACTGAGGCACAGAGAAGTTAAGTGACTTGCCCAAAGTCACATAGCTGACAGTTGGCGGAGCTGGGATTTGAACCCATGACCTCTGACTCCAAAGCCCATGCTCTTTCCACTGAGCCACACTGCTTCTCCTGCGGTATTGTATTCTCCCAAGTACTTAGTCCAGGGCCTTGCACACGAGTGCTTTAACAAGTACCACAAATTACGATGATGATGATGATGACGACGATGACAATAACCCAGGAAGCTGGATGACAGAGGGTGGTCCAGTTCATTTCAGGACTGGGAACTGACTGATTCTTGAAGGTTCGTTCAAGGGCTCTCCAGCACCAGGATTCTATTCTTTTTGTCCTGCACCGCACGCTTCTATGGGTGACACTAGGGTCACATTCAGGCTAGGTGGAGATCACGTACCTCCCTTGGGATTGGAGAGGAGAGGAGGCAACTCTTTTCTCATCTGCATAGGAACAAGGAATTCACAACTCTGATCCACCTCTTACCCCACTGTGGCAATAAACCGAGAGAGTGGTGCTTAGAGAGTATAAGTTGGTGGTATTCATTCAATTGTATTTATTGAGTGCTCACTGTGTGCAGAGCACTGTACTAAGTGCAGATCCACAGTGGTGGGATGTTCCCTGGGGTCTGAACCTATGGGCACCCCCTCCCCAGAGCCCTTTCCGACACAGAGGTGGATGTGCTAAACGATGTGCTTGTGACTTGAAAGAAATGTGCTATCTTATTTGTTGCCCAGGATGCCCAGCCAATAGTCATTTAAGTAGCTCTCTGGTTTTGAGTTTCCAAAATGCCCAAGGAAAGAACAAAAGGCAGCTTTTAAGTCCCATCTTGCCAAAGGGCACACTGGGAGCTGTGTGTGGAGCACCACACCTTGGGTAAGTCACTTCACTTCTCTGTGCCTCAGTTTCCTCATCTGCCAAATGGGGATTCAATCCCCATTCAACCTCCCACTTAGACTGTGAGCCCCTTGTGGGACAGGGCCCATATCCAGCCTGATTATCTTGGCTCTACACAGTCAATTGATGGTATTTATTGAGGACTGCATGCAGAGCACTGTACTAAGTGCTTGGGAAATCCAATACGACAGAGTTGGTAGATATGATCCCTGCCCACAAAGAGCATACAGATTCCAATGCTTTGTATAGTGCTTGGCACCTCGTAAAAGTTTACCGAACACCATTATTACTATTATTATTTTTATTAATATTGATTATTAGTTGATTTTTAGTAAAAACCATCCAGATCTAGTGGCCGTTCATTGAGGTGCAGAGCTCATTCAGCGCCAGCTTCTTGCTACTGGCAATACATTCCTCTAAGAAGCTCGAAAAAAAAAAAGATTTTCCCCATCACGTTCACAGTCTTTTATGCTCAGAATTGCAAGAGCCTTTATGTAATGACATGTAATTCCTGTTTCTTCATGGTTGTCTCAGGTTCTAAGCGCTTGGAGCAGTGCTCTGCACACAGTAAGTGCTCAATAAATATGATTGAATGAATGAGAAAAAGTGAGGGCTCTTGATTCAGAAACTCGAAGTCTCACCCAGGGAACTTTGGGGCCCCGGGCCCTTCCTGACTTCTCCTCTCTCCAAGGGCCACTCCGATGGAATGTTTATAGACTAAAAGCAAAGAGCATTCGAAGCGGAAAGGGCATTCTCTCTGGTGCCTAGGGACAATGACTCCAAGTCAATGATTTGCCCAAGAGGATGATATAAGTTTATTATAACCTGGTTGCATCATCTGAAATGCAGCCCTCGCTTGACTGCAGGGCTACAAATGCAAAGCACCTGGGTGGCATGGAACCAGTACGTGATGCCCGTCAGCAGAAGGTGATGGTTGGTGGGGACCTACATGCGATAGACCACCGCTCTCCCCATCTTCAAAGCCCTTCAGAAATCCCGTCTCCTCTAGGAGGCCACCATCCCTGACTATTCTCTCAACTCCCTGCTCTATTCCCTCGAAGCCGCCACTGCCACCTCAGCACTTCCACATCTCCTAAGAACTAGGGGAGTCACTCCCATCCCCACCCTTTATGCACATATCTTTTCATTCTATTGCTTCCTCTGGGTCGAATTTATTTTAATGGCTGTCTCCTCTGCTAGACTAGAAGCTCCTTGAGGCTACGGATCGTGTCTACTGACTGAACTGTACTCTCCCAGGTGCTCAGTACAGTGCTCTGCCCACAGTAGACTGACTGGAAGCTCCTAACTCTAAGGGACTCTTTCAAGTGCTCAGTACACTGCTCTGCACACAACAGACTGTAAACTCCTCAAGGAGAAGCAGCATAGCTCAGTGGAAAGAGCCCGGGTTTGGGAGTCAGAGGTCGTGGGTTCTAATCCCGGCTCCGCCACATGTCTGTTGTGTGACCTCGGGCAAGTCACTTAACTTCTCTGAGCCTCAATTCCCTCATCTGTAAAATGGGGATGAAGACTGTCAGCCCCACATGGGACAACCTGATCACCTTGTATCCCCCCAGCACTTAGAACAGTGCTTCGCACATAGTAAGCGCTTAACAAATGCCATTAGAGAAAAGAAAGAAAGAAAAGAAAGGGTAGGGGTTGTGTCCACTTACTCTATCGTACTTTCCCAAGTGCTTAGTAGGATGCTCTGCCTAGAGCGATTGCTCACGGAATACAATTGACTGATTGATTGCAGCCTGTTTGTAGCTCTGTTGGGACATGGTCTCTCTGTGCTCTGGGATGATGGGAAATGAAATGGTCACAAAGGGGACACATCAGCCCTTTTGGGCTTGGGCATTGACTCTTAAGTAAACATTCAGGCACCTTCCCAGGGAGGCTATGGGCCATGGGATGTGGGCTGAGGCCTGGAACTGCACCAGGGTTGCACCTGCTGTGTACTCTTGGGCAACTCACTTAATCTCTCTGGGCCTCAGTTTCCTCACCTGTAAAATGGAGACAAGATACTCTCCCTCCCTCAGGCCGTGAGCCTTGTGCGGGACAGGAATCGGGTCCGATATGATTATGCTGCACCTACTCCAGTGCTTAGCACAATGCTTTGGCCCAAAGTAAGCACTTAAAATACCACCATAATCATTATCACCATTACTGCGATGGGGAACCTGCTTTCTGCAGGTTCACCTGCAACTGGAAGGTGAAGTCCACTGGGGCCAAAGTGCTACCACAGAGGAAACCGAGGGGGTCAGTGGTGGTTGGGGGGAGGCTCTGAGGATCCACGGAAAGCTTGGGGATCCTTTGGAACTTTCACTTAACTGGACTTTGTAAAAAAGAGGATTGCTCATAAATTGGTAGCATGGAGATTTATTGGATTCAAATACAGTTGGAAAGGTAACACCCATGTGTTCCATTCACAGAAAAGTCAGGTTTGAATGGCCAAATTAAGGAGTTTATCTTGGTAGACAACCAGCTCTGCTCCCACCTCACAGGGAAATCAGGTTTAACGGGCATACTGTGCATGATCTCTGTTCAAACTGCAGGATCAATATACAAATTGTGCATGATCCAGGTACGAAATGTGCATGATCCAGGTACACACTGTGAATGATCCATGCATAAACTGTGCACGGTACATGCATAACCTGCATGTTTCACTAGATTGTAAGCTCCTTATGGGCAGGGATCTTATCTATCCACTCTATTGTACTCTCCCAAGAGCTCAGTACAGTGCTCCGCACACAGTAAGCAGTAAATCAATGCCACTGTATACAGACTCTGCAGGATCAACACACAAACTGCCTGACCCACATACAAACTGGGCATGATCCATGTACAAATTGAGCACTACCCACATATAAACAGTGCACAATCCACACACAAACTGGACACAATCCCCGTACAACCACCTCTGCCAGGCAGCTGTTTGTTTGGGACCGCAACTCCTTTCCAAGTATTTGCAAATAGTCCCGACAGCTAAATGCACACTGGATACCACAGCTCCCCATTATCACCCAGAGCCCAGCTAGTAGGGACATCACAGCTCCCCAGTAGCCCAAGGGCCGCATTCAAACTGAATTTAGGGTATCTGGCTGCCAACCCAAAACCAAATAACTGCAAAGGCTACTTTGAAGGGATGGCTCAGCGTGGGGATCAGGGGGAGGACATTCACACAGAGACCAAGCAAAACTGACCCTGGGCCTCTTCCTGAAACAGGTGTAAATTGCCCGAGGTCGATTTGAGTGGATTACTCTGACCCTGAGTGCCCCTATCTGATCGTCCTCCACCCAAGGCAGCTACAGACTGTGCCGAGTGGGGCAAAATAACATTTACCACCTGTCTTCAAATGGCCAAACCTTCCAGTTAGCACATTCCAGATCAGATGGCTAGGCTATCAACTACAATGGAGATACGTCCAGGGCCTAGAGGAAAGAGCATGGTCTCAGGAGTCAGGAGACCTGCATTCGAGTCCTGGCTCTGCTCTGGCCGTACTATGTGACCGTAGGCAAGTAGATAACCTCTCTAGGACTCAGTTTCCTCCTCTGTAAAATGAGGGTTCTGTGCTCTGCCTCTAGGGAGGTTGTGAGGATAAAGTGAGGTAATTCATGTAATAGTGCTTTGGAAAAATCGAAGTGCTTGACAAATTCAAGGTATCATTACGTGGACAATTCATCCCACAGCTGTGCTAAATTGATTTTGGTCAACCATGGGCAGAAGCAGGAGGCATTTGCAAATTGAAAAATCCGGGCCTTGGCAGGGAAAATTTTAAGAAAAACTAAGCAAAAATTTAGTTTGGGTTTTTCGGGGTTTTTTTGAGGGGGTTAGCTATAATGGAAACACAAATTCAGCAGGTAGAAATCAGTTTAAGTCAAATAAAGTCCTAATATTTTTATCATCATCATCATCATCATTATATTTGTTAAACATTTACTATGTGTTAGGCACCGTTCTAAGCTCTGGGGAAGAGACAAGTTAATCAGGTTAGATAAACCTCCAAGGCATATTCGTATCCAAAGCACTTTCATGTCTACCCTCATTTTATCTTCGAAATATCCCTGTAGGACTGGTTGGGCCAATGCCCCCAAAACAAGGAGAAACAGATCATCAGTAGGTGCTGAATAAATACCACCGGTTGATTTTCTGAAACTGCCAGAAGCAGGGGCTGGGGCTGGGTGGTCAGCGGGGAAGGGTTCTGACCCAAGACTCACCCCTGGATGAGGTGGGCTCTTTGGGGATCCTGAAGAGCGGCTGACTATTGGGCCCCCGCCCGCTGGGTCACAGTGCCCCGGCCTGGCATTGAGGTCGCTGTGGCCATCCGTGGGTTCTGCCCTACACCTGCACTGTCTCCCTGCCCGCCTGCCTGCTCGCTTGTTGTTTCCCGGGCCCCGGTGCAGATGCTTCCGGGGCCACCTGAGCCCGGGCAGGAGAATGGCTGAGAGCCCAACCCCACCAGTACCTGCCGGGATCTCCTGCTGGGGAGGGGTGGGAGAAAGCTGAGGAGCTGCCTCCCAGCCTCCGGCAAGCCACCACCACTCCCCGCCAGCTTAGGGAAGATGCGGGAGAGACAGCCAGCAATCTCCCTGCTCATCACTGCTGGCAGGATGACAGCTGGAGGCCACTTGGGCAGACCACCACTGTCAATGCCAGCGCTGTTGCCCACCAGGGACAGCACATGGGCTTCACAGAAGGATGCGGCCTGGGCTCTGCCGACCACTTGAAGAGTTCGGCAGCCCCGAGAAGTTCGTCAGGAGCTGAATCACTCGGCCATGAGATGACAGGCCACGTCAAAACTGGAGGGGTGTTTGTCAGGGCTGGGAACTCAGGCCACGTGAGCCCCACTATTGGGCCAGGGAAAGGAGTCTGGCTCTGGGACTTGAGGGACTAGATATAGGCTTTGAATCCTGGTTCTGCAAGTAGGAGAATGCCAGTGGGGGCAGTGCTGTCAGTGATGAAGTTTCTGACAGGTGCTCCACGAGGTGGAATGGCCCAGCAGAAACCCTGAAAAACAGCTGGCCAAGGTGGGCAGCAGAGACTGCAGTGGCTACCAAGGCCACTGCCTGCCGGCACAGCGTCAGGGTCACTTAAACCGCTCATGGGTCCTGCCGGTCAAACACCTTCATGTGCCATTGCCCTCTGCTGCTCCCCTGCCTGCTACTTGCTTGTTGCATTCTGTGCCCCTGCAGGAATTCGACGGGCAAGGACGAGCGAGCACCTGGGGAGCTGGACTCACCATCAGGGCTAGAATCCCTCATGCAGGTTCATCTTGGGCCTGAAGTCTAGGGACCAAGGCTCATCTATTGTTCTTGATGGGAAACCCCATCATCATCATCATCGTCATCGTCATCATCATCATCTCCACCACCACCATCGTTTCCCAGATATGCCTGAGTTTGCATGAAGGGACTGGGAAGCTTGTGTCAATGCGCTTCTGATCACCTGAGAACCTCTTTCACCTCAATAGGTTGAGAGCATTATCAAAAGTCCCCCAGATCATTTGTATCTTTGACTTTTTAACCTATTGAATTGCTGTTGATTTTTTCCCCTAATGCCTCCCCAGTTACACTGCAAGCTGCAAGCTCCTTGAGGTAAAGGACCACTCCTCTTATTAGTATCTCAAGAGTGCTTACACTGGGCCAAGAGCACACCATATCAACTTCTACTTCTATGGAATATTGTCCAAGTGCCCCATTCCAGTGTTGTGCACATAGAAAGTGCTCAATAAATAGCGCTGATGATGACCATAATGAAGCATATGAACTGGAGCTCCTATGCACCGAAGACTGTGTTGTGGACTCACCCACACCAGAAGACAGGTGGACGATTAATGACGGCTTCCCAGAATCAGCAAAGCACTAAGGGTTGCCAGTTAGCCTGAAGACAAAGACCAGGGTCATGGACCAGCTTGTCCCTTCTGAACCCTGTACCCAACCAAGTCTTTCCATTGGCCACTGCATTCTGCTACCTAGGCAGTAGAATGCCCAACAATGCAAGAATGAACAAGAAGGGGGAAAAACAAATCAAGACAGCTAGAGAGTGTGTCCTTGCAGAGGTCTTTAAGCAGAGGGTGGTGCCTGCATGGCATCAAGTTTGAGATCAAATAAAAGGTCTAGAGAGCAATTTTGCATCCGATCCTCTTTTGGGTTGGGCGACCTGGCCCTAGCACGGGCCTCACATGCAAATTCTGGAGCCACTCCAGAAGTGCCATCAATGTGCAATGCTTAACATCATTAATATTTAACAGTAAGCAGGATGGCCCACAGTGAGGCCCTGGAATGCATTCAGGATCCCTCCCCCCCAGCATGGCAGCAATGCTCGTTGTATCACACCCCTGTGGGGCGGCACGTGAGAGCAGAATGGCTGATGTAGACCAGGTGGGCAGGAGAGATGCTTGAGATCAAACCTCAGGCGATGTGTGGTAGAGGAGTGGACAACTGGGAGACAGCCCGTCAGGCAGCAGCCGAGATGGGGCGGCCGTCTCAGAAGACGACGACACCGAGAGGGAGGAGCAAAAGCCACACCTGGTGCTGGGGGTAGGGATAAAGGGGAGGGGGACAGACGCCATGGCACCATGAGAGCCAGCTGTCTGGCCCCCTGTGAGGGAAGGTGGGATGGCCAGTCACCCAGATGATCTTTTGTCTCCAGTAGGGTCATCCATTTTGAACCCCAAAGGACATGTAGAGTTAACTCTCGGGAGGAATTACGGCCACAGACGTGTTAACCTTCCCGAGGGAGACCTCTGTGTTGGACTTCGGCTCTATACACATACAGGCCTATCCATAAGGATGTGCAGCTGCATCCAAGTCGGGAAGGTTAACACACACCCCTGGGCGAAATCTCTCTCCTAAGTCAGCTCGAGAGAGGAATGCAAAGAGCTCACACCTTGTGAGCCTCTTCTTTGGGTCCCCATGCTTTTCCTGGCAGTTCCATGCTGAGCAAAGAGAAGACCAAAGAAACTTGTTTCAGGCTTGGCTCCGCTCCCTCTTCTGAAGAGAAAAGGGGTCGGGAAGGGACTCTGCCGTGTGGCCGCCTGGCAGCCTTCTCTCCCGGCCCCCCGGGAGCCAGCGGGATAAAGCACCAGCTGGGTCTCACCCGGGCCCCCCCTGCCAGGGTGAGACCATTCCGTCTGCTTCCAGCCCAAGTGAGGAGCCAGTGGACCAGGCCTGTATGCCTTGAGGGAAAGAGGCCGTCCGGCCCCCAGGCAGGCACCGCCCTCGGGGCTCCGGGACTGAGGAACAGATCAAGGGGCAGTGCGCTTTCTGGCACCCTGCCTCCTTTCCCCCCGCCTTCCTTCCACACCCGCCCCCTGCCATCCCGCGGGCCCCGGCGATGAGACGACAGAGAGGTCTGGCTGCCGAGAACCCCCAGATGGAAGTTGGCGGGTGGGGGGGCGGTGACGGGTGGGAAGGGCACTACTTACCCACCACCGAGAGGTCACGGAACAGCTACGCAACAATCGTTTTTACAGGAAAGAAAGTGGGAGCGAAGCAGATGGCCTAAATCTCACCCTTGAGAGAACAGAATGCTGGCCTGCATCCTGGACCCTGACTCTGTCTACCTGGGCAATGTGGCAACTCTGTAGCGTGGCAACAAGTGGCAAGGTGACCAGCGCACTTACCATTATGGGACATCCCCACAGCAAGGCATTTCTGAAACCTGCAGTACTGACATTTATTTCTGCTTTTCTTGTGGATCCGACAATTAAGATCACACCTATCATAAATTAGCTTCAGTCTGATTGTCCTCCGGAAGAAACCCTTCAAAAGAGGACATAGAAAAAAAAGAGTTCTTAAGAGTCTTTAGGCACATCTATGTGATCACCCGGGCCCTCCTTCCTGCCTCCTGAACCTGGGTGCCCGGCTTACTATTTCATGCCAATCCAACCCAATGGAATCAGGTATCTCTGCTCGCCGCTCCGGCCAGGGGCCTCATCCCCCTGGCCCCGGGCCGAGCGCGCTGGCAAAACAGAGGGCGGCCCACCCCGAGCCCCATGCCGAGCCGATCAAAACTCCCCCTTGGATAATTTGGAGGCATTCTCCATAGGGCAGAATCGACCGCAAACTTCCCTCAATCCATTCAGTTCACCTGATTGTGAGAGCACCACCCCACCAGTGTAGCCCTCAGGCGCAAAGGCACGGGGAGATACAGAATCACACACCATCCCCCAGGAAAACACCAGGACTTGCAGATGTTCGGAGGGTGAACCTCCGAGTTCCTCCTTAGGCCTTCTGGGAAGGAGCAGGAGGCTCTGGGGTCACCACTGCAAACTGATCAGAGGAATCCACCCCGGGACTCTGAACCGGTAAACCCTCAGACATCACCAGAGCCAGGGATGGAACGGCTGACTAGGAACGGATTCCCCAGAGCAGATTTCTCGGGGTCTCCGGTCCTTGCCTAGCACAAAGTTCCAGCAGCCTGACATTGACTCTGACCAGGGTCTCCCACTGCCTGAGGCCCCATAGGTTGGTCGGGATTCAGCTCGGCCCTGATTTTCTTCTTCAAGTCTGCATAAATCCTCCTGAAGTCTATCAGAAAGACTTTAAGAATGTTCTATTCAGAAACCCTTTCGGCTCCCATACCCAATTGCCTGCCCCTATAGTCCTTGTTCGCTGTTCCTGAGGGAAAGTACCTCGGTGAAATTCAGAGGCCAATTTTGGTTAAATTCACCTGGTCCCAGGCAGAGTATTGATTTGGGGAAATTTCCCCCTTGAATCTTACGTGGACATTCTGCTTACGACGTTCTAATTATCTTAGTGGTCTCTCCCCAGACACCCATAGGGGCCGGGGGGCTTGTCCCTCCATCTGAGCCACCCCCTCCTCCCCACCCCCACCGCTGGCCCACCGCCCCTCTCTTCTGAGAGTGCTAGAAAACAAAATCCAGGACTCAGCATTCTACTGCTCCCTGGCTCCACATAGGGTCACTCAGCCGCTCGCCTCTCAGGGGTCGGAGGGAGTCAGGCTTCTGGGTCACCCAAGTGCAGTTTTTGTTTGAGAAAGCCACAGCCAAGCTCAGTTGAGTTCTGTTCCTGTCCTAGCCAGCCTGCCCTTCCTCTCTCCCCAGCGTCCTCCTTCCTTCCCTCCCTCCCTCGATCCAAGTGGCCCACTGGCATTCTGATAAACCACTGTGGCCAGTTGGCCGTCCTGGATCACCCACAGCAGACCTTCTCTTTCCCCTTTGGGCCCTTCTCCACATCAAAGACCCCACTGGTCCCGAGGGTACTCGGGAATGCTCGCTTCACCTGCTGCATACTCTGGTCCTATCGCTGTTCTCGTGCTGTTTTCTCTGGGTCCCGACGGGGGCATTTCCTAAACCAAACCCGCAGTTCCATTTAGCCTTTTGAGGTGCAGACAGGCTACCTGAACAGTGATTCGCATGGCGGTTGCTCTTTCGGGGTCCAGTCGACTGAATTACACGTTGCAATCAACAAGGAGATAGAGCATCACAAAATGACCCAAATTCTCTTTAGATGAGCCGCTGAGAGCCTCCTCTGCAGCCACAAGACCCCCACCCGCCATGGCTCAATTCTCACATCCCTGGCCTGAGGCCCCGCTACCCTGGCTCCTGCCAACGGGCAACCGTTGCTTTGATCCTGGAGTGTCCGGCCGCTCCTCGGGTGACATCTCCCCGGCAACCAGACACCCCTAGGGTCCCTGCCTGGGCCCCTGAGGTCAGCCCTACCTTGCAACCTTCGCAGGCGTGCACTCCATAGTGGAATCCTGAGGCTTTATCCCCGCACACTCTGCACTCGATCGTCATCAGGGAATTCGAAGACTCTTCCTCACGGGGCTTGTTGTACAGCTGAGCTTTCTCAGAATAAGAAGGTGGGGACGGAGGTTCCACTTTGATGACACCTGAGTATGGAGAAGAACTGAGAAGATCAGGGCTGGGGCAGAGCCTGAGGGAGGCAGAGGAAATGACAGACTGACGCCTACATCGCGGATAGAGGCAGGGCAGGGCGGCCTGGCAACAGAGATGCCAGAACCGCTGAAATGATTGCCTGCCATCTCATTTCAGGTTCTCCTGGGTAGCAGTCAGAGCTCCTAAAGCACTGAATCAAATACTTTGCTGCAACAAAAGCATAGGGGTCCGACAAGAAGGTGGCCTCTCGCCTTTCTCGAAGAACATCAACTCTTTTGGGCTGCAGACTTGTCCTGTGGTTCCCTGGGAGAGGCATCTGGCTCCTGGAAGAGTGGCTGGACCCTCTCCCTCCCTCCTCGCAGTCTGCCAGTCAATACGGTCAAACTGCCAGTTACTAGGAACTCCTGCACTGGCGGTAGAGGCTCCCTGTAAGAGTTGCTCCAGCCCAGCCAGTCTCCCCACGCCTAGGCCTCTCTCCCTGCACCTTTCTGGGATTGGGTCTCTCCAGCTGGCCACCCCTCGTCCTTCCCCCCACCCCTACCCCCTCCTCTCCCTCCGGCTCCTCCTGCCCTGTGGTGCTTTGATTAGTTTTCTGTGCACAGTGTCCTGAAAGGAGAAGTGACAAGAATGTGCACAGGCACACCACAGAGGAGAGGTCACGGGCGGGCCGGGGAAGGAGGAGAGGAGGAGGAAGAGGAGGAGGAGGATAGTCTAGTTCCCCTGGCCAGAGGATGGGGGAGGGAGAAGCTCTTCAAGGCCAGACAGTATTGCAGCAAGAAGGAAACTCAATCACTTGGTGCGATTAGTGTGAGGGGACGAGGGCAGGAGCTGGCAGTTGTCTATGGGTCCTAATAGGGACAGGTATGGCAAGAGGGGCAGTTGCCCTTAGAGCCACCAGCCAGCAGCCCCTTGAGCAGGGGCTGGAAGGAAAGGAGAGGGCAGAGGCCATCTGAGATGCCATTCGCCACATCTCAGCCATCGTCTGGTGAAAAGTCGGGAGAGGGACGTGGGCGGGGCAGGCGGGGTGTCGGAGTCAGGGCTAAGTCCCATATCCCCAGCCTGGCCCTGTTTGTGGAGCCCAGAGACAAAGAGGGAAATATTCAGGGAGCAGGATAGGTGAGGCCCTGGAAGACTGGAGAATTATCACCCTACCTAGCAGGCAAATGTTAGGGTGTGATTTCTGGAACCCCCCTCCCCTTGGGGGCATCGGAAGTCTTGGGTGAAATTCAAATCCGAGCCATTCCCCACAAAGTCAAACTGAGTTCATACTTGGGCACTCCTGGAGCTTCAGATCATACTTATAATCGGGAACCAGTGGATCGGCCCTGGCGAACGGAATGTCTTCGTAGTGAGGGGTTGAAATGCTGGAGAAATCGACGGTGGTGAAAGGCTTGATGTCAAAGGAGTGGGTGTGGTCGTCCATGGCTGAGAGATCCACGGAGCCGAGCCCAAAGTTGCTAGGCCAAAATGGCATTTCTGTGTCAACCATGGTAACGTCTGGGATGAAAAGAGAAAGACGAGAACTTGAGCGTTTCAGTTGGAGTAATGGAGCCTTCCGAGAAAAGTCCCCGACTGTGAGGCCGGGGACAGGCGTCTGTCCAAGGACAAACGATCTGCTGAGGGAAGGCATCCCCCCCTCCCCCCCCCCCCCCCCCCCCCACGGGTCACTCAGCTCTCTTGGCTGGAAGCAGGGCATCTATTACTCTGCGGGATTCAACAAAGTTTACCAGAGATTATCCCTAAGCCCAACGCTCCGTGCCAACTTTTTCTTTGACTGGGAGTCCTTTAGGGGCTAGACATGGCCCAGGTCTGGTCTGATTATCCTTTACCCACCCTGGTGCTCAGTACAGGGCACAGCATACACTAATGATGGAATTATAATAGACTGTGAGTCCGCTGTTGGGTAGGGACCGTCTCTATATGTTGCCAACTTGTACTTCCCAAGCGCTTAGTACAGTGCTCTGCACACAGTAAGTGCTCAATAAATATGATTGAATGAATGAATGAATAAACACCACCTCCGCTGCTTCTTTAGGGACTAGCAAACAAGCTGGCCTAAGTGTTGCCACTCTACTTGGCCCAGAAAGAGACCATCCCAGAGCCCAAGCAGCTCTTATTGGTGCTTGGGCCATTCACTCAGATCGTTCTCTTCACCAAAGGAAGAGAGCCAAGGAGAGGAGCAGTTGTGCGACAATCAGGCAGAAACAGCTTCAGTGCTAACAGCAAAATCAATACGAGTAACGGGCAGCAATCGAGAATGCACAGAAATGCTTAAAGGAGAAAATCCTGAGAAAAGCCAGAGAACCAAGTCAAACTGCAGAAAGACACACCTAACCGCCCGAAGATAACTGGCTCCCTGGGTTTTTGGCTTAAGATGGCAAGAGACACGCTCACACACACACACTTATTGAAACTGGTTGTGTCCATGACGGGTGCCCCATAAACGCTTAGCTAGTTTCTTCTCTACTGGGAAGTGCAAGTAGACTTGGCCTCATTGGAGGCAGTGGTGGAGGCAGCAGCAGCAGCAGCAGACTTTAAACCCATATATACTAGGAACCTGTTGGACTTGGTTGACTTGGAACCAGCTCACACTACTCTGCCCGCTGCCTAAAAGTCAATAGCTTCAGGTCGTAACACTGTGGTCAAGGACACCAGCCCAAGCCGGGCTGGCCATCGTGAGTCGGGTTGGATGGCCGATGGCCGAGGCACAGAGGCCACTGGCCGGGGAGATCTTCTCTCCTCATGGGACTGGCCCACGTTTGATCTGAAAAGGAGCCAGCGAGGCCTGGGAAAGCCCTGATTTTGGCTGGGGTGGTGGGAGCCTCCCGGGAAGTAGGCTGGGTGGAGGTGGCCGCAGGTCAGTAGTAGCAGCGGTGGCAGCGGGTCAGTAAGAGGCCGGAGACCCAGCCAAGCTGATTCAAGCCTGCAGCCATCCACCTGCCGCTTCTGAAGGTGCATCGCCTTCACGCACGCTAGAGCACTCCTACCCCCTATCTTTCAATCTTTCAACTCTGCTGCTTCCCCCTACTTGTATTGCATTTTAATGTATGACTCCTCCTCTAGATTTCCAGCTCCTTGTGGACAGGGATCAGGCCTACTAATTTTCTTGTATTCTCCCAAGTGTTCAGAGCAGTGCTCTGCACTAAGTGCTCGATAAACCCTAATGATTGATTGACTGATTGACTGATTTTGAAGTCTGCTCCCTAGAGCCTGCCTGTCAGCAGTGGGAAAATCCTCAGGGTCGGTGATTCCATGCATCAGAGTTTATGCCACCTCTGTCCCATTCCTTGCTTCCTCTCATCTCTGTTTGTCCCTTTCTGCCTGACTTTGTGCATCTCTGTGTCTCTGTCTGCCTGTCTCTGTCTTCACTTGCTTCTTTTTTGGTCCTGCCCACTGGTGGCCACAACCTGTGATCTGTTTTGAGTTGGGGAAACAGAGTCACTTTAGCACTGTGGTAGCAAAGGACTTGGATCCTGGTGGACTATGTTATTGGGTGCCGCCATTGACACCTGGGACTCCGTTCCCTAGGGGTCCGCCCGCCATCACACCGCACGGCCTTGCTGCTCCCGGAAGGGTCCTCTCCTCAGAGCATGCCGCCATAGACAACCGGGACTCCATTCCTGAGAGGCCCGCCCACCTGCCCGCCATCACACCGCGCGGCCTTGCTGCCCCTGGAAGGATCCTCTCCTCAGAGCGCCACCTTAGACGCCCGGGACTCCGTTTCCGAGAGGCCCGCCATCACACCACATGGCCCCTGCTGCTCCCGGAAGGCTCCTCTCCTCAGAGCGCCAGAGAGGCCCGCCATAGACACCCGGGACTCCATTCCCGAGAGGCCCTCCCGCCCACCATCACACCGCGTGGCCCCCGCTGCTCCCGGAAGGCTCCTCTCCTCCGAGCGCCGCCATAGACGCCCCCTGCTTCCACCCTCCCCCACCCACTTAATCGACCTTCCTTCTAGTGCCCCCCAACCCCCCTTCCCGGTCCGGTCCTGACTGACTCCCCCCTCCCCCTACCCCGGGAAAAAGGCCCTTGTTATCACCAAGTTACATTAACGACAACCTCATTCGCACCTACTCAGCCCTCCTGTCCCGCCGTCGACCCCCGGCCCACGTCCTCCCCCGGGCCTGGAATGCCCCCAATCCCTCTGCCCATCCGCCAAGCTAGCTCTCTTCCTCCCTTCAAGGCCCTACTGAGAGCTCACCTCCTCCAGGAGGCCTTCCCAGACTGAGCCCCTTCCTTCCTCTCCCCCTCGTCCCCCTCTCCATCCCCCCATCTTACCTCCTTCCCTTCCCCACAGCACCTGTATATATGTATATACGTTTGTACATATTTATTACTCTATTTATTTATTTTACTTGTACCTATCTATTCTATTTATTTTATTTTGTTAGTATGTTTGGTTTTGTTCTCTGTCTCCCCCTTCTAGACTGTGAGCCCACTGTTGGGTAGGGACTGTCTCTATATGTTGCCAACTTGGACTTCCCAAGCGCTTAGTACAGTGCTCTGCACACAGTAAGCGCTCAATAAATATGATTGATTGATTGATTGATTGATTACAAGCAGCATGGCTTAGTGGAAAGAGCACGGGCTTGGGAGTCAGAGGTCGTGGGTTCTAATCCCGGCTCCGACACTTGTCAGCTGTGTGACTTTGGGCAAGTCACTGAACTTCTCTGTGCCTCAGTTACCTCATCTGGAAAATGAGGATTAAGACTGTGAGCCCCACGTGGGACAATGATTACCTTGTATCTCCCCCGCTTAACAAATACCATCATCATTACTATTATTATTGTTACAGGAGGGCATGGAGGCTGTACCAAGGTGGAGACAAGAGGGAGGAAGACTCCATTTCTCCCTCAACAATTCCTTCGACAATCGGCACCCTACAGGTTCACCCACTATGGTAAAAGTAAGATCGGAGAGAAGATCGATCCTGGGGTCTCTGCTGGCCAGCCTCAGTTGGATCTCAGTGACCCTAGGCCCCAACATGCTCAATGTGACTCCCATCTTTGGCTTTTGTGAGAGACAAGGGTGCCCTGACCGCAGAGCAGGAGGAAAGCCCAGGACCCTCAGCTGTTTCCCGAACTGCGACCCACAAAACCTCACTACCTGGCTTGCTGAGTAACCAACACAGAGATGGGAATGTGAAACGGAGGTGGCCTGAAGGTTCAAATGTTGAAATGCAGACAGGTCAATTCTCTGAGTGTGCGTGGGTGTGTGGGTGGGCATGTGTGGATCTTGGTAAATGTCCAGTGGCTTTAAAATAACAAAGGGGAAAAAAATCAGAGTCAGAGGAGAAATTGGTTAATGCAGTATTCTGCATACAGTAAGCATTTAATAATTTCCCCCACCAACCACCACTGAAAAAGGGAGAAATTGGTCGACCCATTAACAAATGGGTTAAATGTACAATTTTTCTTGGTTTCAATCTAAGAGGCCCGAGTCAAATGGGTTTGAGCCGTCAACTCAAAATGGGAAAGCACATCAAAGGCATCACCTTTTTTCTGTGCTTAGGCCTGGCTGCAGCATGGCAAAGCACAAATCCTTAGTGGATATTATGAGCTAAGGCCTCACACCAGCCTCAATTTGAACGCAAAATGCCCAGGGTCTGTCGGTCTTGCTCAGGGGCCTCCACATGGAACGAGAACAGGATGAGACAAGGCGGCTCTTGTTTTGCTAAGCCAGAAGGAGGCAAGAAAAGCAACAGCCCCTGAGCCCACATTCCCCAGGTCCAAGTTCTCCATCCTCTCCCTCCCTTGGAAAGGCTCTTCCTGCTCCCAGCCCCCTCTGCAGGGATATGGGACTCTGGGACAAGTGGCTTCAGGCCAGAGAGTAGTTTTTCCCTTTCCTCGACTCAAGAGTCAGGCTTGGGGGACCTGCTCAAATTGGCTCTCTAGAACACAAGGGCTACTGTTCCTGCCAAACAGTCAGGGGCATAGATGGTCTCTGTTATTCACGAGAAAACAAATGACCCAACTATCTGGATGAACAACAAACCCCCTTATGGGGGTCTCAGTGTTCTGGCCAGGTGACCCAGAGCTCTTGCACTGAGGTTCGGCCACCATTTCACAACCTGCTGGGATGTGAGCCCCAAGGAGCCTGAGACCCTGTGGGGAGAGGGCGCGAGGTGCCAACTGTCTTCTGTTTGTTTTTCAACTCTGAGCCAATGACCCAAGGTATGGTCCATCTGAAGTTGAAATTCCATGCAATGAATTCTCCACTCAGAAGCCCAAAACAAATCCAGCCTGATGATGTGATTCCCTGTTCTAGATCGGGTCTAGGGAACATAAAGACACACGTCTCATGTCCCATCAGGGTCACCAAGGAAACCTTCTGGCTCTCCTCCTCCTCTGAGTTTCACGGCTTCTGCCGCCACTGCTCTTTGGCCAGGAAGGGGCTGGGGGGACTCAGGGCCCACAATTCTTTCTTGCAATCCCGGTCCATCATTCCTAGATTGGAGCCATTCTTGGGAGAACGGCCCTTCCTGGGGTCAGGGGAGAGGGGGTTTCACTGAGATGGAGCAAGCTCCTTCAAGGCTGCTTCCACAGAGAAGAACCCAACCTGGGCCATCCCCCAGAGACCTGGGCAGGAGCCTAAAAGAAGACAGACCATCCCCTCCTTGTTTCACCACTGAACATCCTCCCTTTTGCTGCCAAGATGTTGCCCAAGCAGCGTGACTCAGTGGAAAGAGCACGGGCTTTGGAGTCACAGGTCATGGGTTCAAATCTCGCTCTGCCAACTGTCAGCTGTGTGACTTTGGGCAAGTCACTTAACTTCTCTGTGCCTCGGTTACCTCATCTGTAAAATGGGGTTTAAAACTGTGAGCCCCCCATGGGGCACCCTGATCACCTTGTAACCTCCCCAGCGCTTAGAACAGTGTTTTGCACATAGTAGGCGCTTAACAAATACCATTATTATCATTATTATTATTATCCTACATCAATGGCTTCCATTTCATCTGAAGCCCATTTCCTCTTGTCCTGCCCTCGTAGGATTGGGGACAGAGGGCTGGAGAGCAGTTGTTAGTCATGAGCTGCAAGAGAGCCCTACAAATGCTTGAAAGCTCCTTCTGAGGCACTCTCAGCCTAATGATAGCAAGAATATTAATCATGGTGGTAATTGTTAAGTGATTACTAGGTGTCAAGCACTATGCTAACCACTGGACTAGATACAAGATAATCAGGTCAGAGACAGTTCCTGTCCCCTACATGGGGTCACCGCCTAAGGGAGAATGAGAAACAGGTATTGAATCCTCATTTTACAGATGAGGAGACTGGACTCCAAAGAAGTGAGCCCCATGTGGGACAGGGACTGTGTCCAACCTGGTTAACTTGTATCCACCGCTGCACTTAGAACAGTGCTTCACACACAGGAAGTGTTTAACAAATACCATTAAAAAACCCTCTTAAAAAAAACAAAAGTGAAGTGACTGGCCCAAGGTCACACTGCAGGCAAGTGGTGGAGCCGGCACTAGAACCCAGGTCCTCTGATGCCCATGCCCTTGCACTTTCTACTAGGCCGCCATGCTGCTTCCCCGGGGAATATAAAGTGGCTACAGGTAATCAATCTGATGGCCAACAACCTAGGAAGGAAAGTCTCTAGTGAGAGCCCTGTAAAGGACAGAGAAGGTGTCCCAATCTGATGATCGGCTCCACCGATTGTCAGCTGTGTGACTTTGGGCAAGTCACTTAACTTAGTAAGTGCTTAACAAATGCCATTATTATTATTATTAACTTCTCTGTGCCTCAGTTCCCTCATCTGTAAAATGGGGATGAAGACTGTGAGCCCCCCGTGGGACAACCTCATCACCTTGTTACCTCCCCAGCGCTTAGAACAGTGCTTTGCACATAGTAAGTGCTTAATAAATGCCATTATTATTATTATTTTGCATCTACCCAAATGTTCATCACAGTGCTTGGCCCAGAATAAGCACTTCCCAAATACCACACTGAGAGACCTTCCTTGACATCAAGTTCAGAGTGTCTGCAGTCACGGCAGCATCACTGACAGGCTGGGAGCTAAGCTGTCAGGAGGGGCAGGCGGTCTCCGTCTCTGCCTCTGCCCTACTCTTTACCTTTCTGTCTTTCTTGCCTTTTGACTCCACCCCAGGTCCCACCCCTCTCCCACCAGGTCCCCACTGTTCAGTGGGGTGGAGAGATCTGGGCCGGAACAGGCGTGGCTGGCAAAGGAGCTGTCCCTGTAGGGCTGCACCAGAATAGTAAACTTTGAGTGACCCCAGTGTCCCAAAGGTCTTCGAAGAATAAATTCTATGGCTTGTATGGTTTGATTTCCCATGCTCAATCAATCAATCAATCAATCAATCGTATTTATTGAGCACTTACTGTGTGCAGAGCACTGTACTAAGCACTTGGGAAGTACAAGATGGCAACATATAGAGACAGTCCCTACCCAACAGTGGGCTCACAGTCTAAAAGGGGAAGACAAGGCTCAAGACCCCAGCCTTCATGCAGCCTAGTGCAAATATTCTTATGTGCACCTGTCTGGGGATCTATCTTTACTCCAAATCTTTGAGCCTCAGGACAGCTCTTGGGAAGATCAATTTCTGCCTTTTTGTGGCCTTTCCTCCCTCTCCCCTTGCTTGCTGACCATTTTATTGTACCCGGTGCTGGGGGAGGGAGGTGGTGAGGCGGCATGGTGCAGCACTATCCCCCTGGCCTGGAATGCCCTCCCTCCGCACATCCGCCAAGCTAGCTCTCTTCCTCCCTTCAAAGCCCTACTGAGAGCTCACCTCCTCCAGGAGGCCTTCCTAGACTGAGCCCCCTCCTTCCTCTCCCCCTCCCTACCCCTCCTCCCCCTCCCCACAGCACCTACATATATGTATATATGCTTGTATGTAATTATTACTCTATTTTATTTGTACATATTTATTCTATTTATTTTATTTCGTTAATATGTTTTGTTTTGTTGTCTGTCTCCCCCTTCTAGACTGTGAGCCCACTGTTGGGTAGGGACCGTCTCTATATGTTGCCAACTTGTGCTTCCCAAGCATACAGTGCTCTGCACACAGTAAGCGCTCAATAAATACAATTGAATGAATGAATGAATGAATGAACGGGCCCCATGCAGACATATGCCTGCTAACCCGAGCTGCATTTGCTGGAGATGCAGAACATCATGTCTCTCATGAGGCCAAGCCAGCTTGAAGGCTGGACTCCTGCCAAAATGAACTTTCTTTTTTACTGGTGGGAGGGGGCATTAATCCTTTAATCCCCTAAACCAGGGTGAGGCTGAGGGCTGAGGGCTGAGGTTGAGGGCTGAGGCTGAGGTGTGAGGGCTGAGGGCTGAAGTCTGAGGGCTGAGGCTGAGGGCTGAGGCTAAGAGGGCTGAGGTCTGAGGGCCGAGGCTGATAGGGCCGAGGCTGAGAAGGCTGAGGATGAGAGGGCTGAGGTCTGAAGCTGAGGGCTGAGGATGAGTGCTGAGGGGGCCAGAGAGGCAGGAACCATCCCAGCTCTATTTCCCAACTGGTTTCCATCAGCCATGGCTGGAGACTGAAGCAGCAGGAGCTGCCCATAGACCAAACTGAACTTTCCCATGTGCTTAGTACAGTGTTCTGCACACAGTAAGTGTTCACTCTGTACTACGTACTGATTGAGCAGTAAAGAGGGGCTCTCAAACCGGGCAGGCTCCCGGGAAGGAGGGCAATTGTGGGCAGAGCTGGAATGTCCCAAGAGGCACCAAGGTGAGGAGATTTGAGGCTGGGTTCTGCCCAGTTTCCGTGATGATTTCCCTGCTTTGGCTCCAGGTTTAGCTTTGTTCCCAGAAGCAGAGATGTTAACTGGCTATTTCATGGGAGATGCAGTTCCCCCGACTGAGAAGCAGAGAGGGGACCTGGGAAGCGTGTGCCTTTGCCTGAGCGCATGTGGAATGTGTGGGGCTCTGTGCAGGTGCTGGTGAATCTGTGCCATTCATTGGGGCTGGTCTTCCAGAGACGGAAGAATGATGAGCCTGGGATTTGCTCAGACTATTATATGATTACTGAGAGCTCCAACTAGCTATTGTGCAGTAACATACATTTTTATCTCTTCAGATACAGTGGCAGAGAACATACATAAATCAACAAGTTCCAGGAGTGATGGAAGAATGTAATGGCAGCAGAATTGCCAGTTCCGCTTGGGTGGCCCATGAATTAACCCATCTCTAGACTGTAAGCTGATTGTGGGCAGGGAATGTGTCTAACTAACTCTGTAATATCGTACTCTCCCAAGTGCTTAGTACAGTGCTTGGCACACAATAAGTGCTCAGTAAATACCACCGATTGACTGGTTAATTACTCATCTAGCTGTGTAAACCAGCTTATTGTATTGTATTTTCCCAAGTGCTTAGTACAGTGATCTGCACATAGTAAGTACTCAAAAATACCACTGATGATGATGATGATGATGATTTCCCTGGTCAATCATGGGAGTGATTTAATGATTGAATTGACCAGGATGTAGCCAGCCACACTTGCTCTGTGTTTCCCCACTATGCACCCAGGTCAGGTCGCAGGCAGAGTGAGAGCAGGGAGAGGAAAAATGAAGGAACAGCTGCTTCTGGGCGACAAGTCAACCCAAGTCAGAATTTAGGGGCTCCACTGCTGGGGTTTCCAAAGCTCAAGGTCACTTCTTTCGCCCTAGAGAGGAGGAAATCCCTCAGACTTGGGGGAAAAGGCAATTTTTCTTTTTTTTCCCTCATTTTAGACTCTGCCTCTTTGGTTTGTGTGTCCAGATCACAGCCTCCATAGATTTTCTGTCATTCCCAAGCCCAGGCAACATTTCCCCCTCATGCTGATGACTACCGAGACTCAGTGTGTCATTCATTTGGAAATCAATATGCATGGATCGGTGCGTTGTTGGTCTTTAGAGGCATTTCCTTTTCTTGTATGAGTAAGCTGAGAGGAGGCCAAATCCATCACACATCAATTCTAGAGTACCGGATGTTTGTGGGGCTTACTTGCACCAAGAGGCCCGAGACTCCTTCTCAGAAGAAGAACATGGATGTCCTCGGGTGCAAGCGTCACTGGTCAAGCCTTTCAATAGTGGCCAGATTGGGACACGTGGGTGGGGCCTCTCGGGGATGAGAGGAGGGAGTCTGTATGGCGTAATGGATGGAGCACTGGACTGGGAGTCTGAAGGTCATGGGTTCTAATCCCATCTCCGCCACTTGTCTACTGTGCAATCTTAGGCAAGTCACTTCATTTCTCTGTGCCTACGTTGCCTCATCTGTAAAATGGGGATTGAGACTGTGAGCCCCACATGGGATAGAGTCTGTGGCCAACTTGATTTGCTCATATCCACCCCAGTACTTAGTACAGTGCCTGGTACAGAGTAAGCGCTTACCATATACCACAATTATCCCTCTAGAATGTGAGTCGTTGTGGGCAAGGAATGTGTCTGTTTGTTGTTATACTGTACTCTCCCAAGTGCTTAGTGCAGTGCTTTGCACACAGTAAGCACTCAATAAATGCAACTGAATGAATGAATGAGCCAGAAACTCATTCGGCCTCTGTGTCCCAGGCCACCTCCCTGTGGTGGCCATCCCCTGTGCCCTACACTGCTGTTGCTGCCACTGCCTGGGCCATGGTTGCCAGCGACCATGAGGTCTCAGGGCCGGTGCCAGGTGCTTGTGGCGGTGGCTGCTGCTGCTGGTGCCACAGCTACTGCCCAGCTTGTTTCTTGACTTTTCCTGCTTGTAGCAGGGGCACAGGAGGTGGAGTAGCAGGAGGGGGAGGAGGAGAAGGACAAGAAATAAGAGCATGAAAAATCGGAGGAGGAAGAGTAGGAGGGAGAAGGAAGAGGAAGAGGAGGAGGGAGAAGGAAGAGGAGGAGGAGGAAGAGGGAGAGGAGAAAGAAGAAGAGAGAGAGGAGGCAAGCCAGTCTCTCCTCCACTCCTCCACCTCTCAGCTGCTGGGTCACCACTGCTGTGTTTTGTCAGAGGCCTTTTGGATGGCGGGGAGGAGCGTCGGAAGGCATGACCAGTCTGCCTTCAGCAGGATGTCTGGTCACATTGTTAGAAGTGTGACCACATGACAGCAGTTTCACTATTTTGTCATTTGATATACTTCTCTACCAGTGCAAATTGTTCTTAGACTAAGAATAGTTTTTTCTCAGTATGCAAAACTGAAATTGCTCCACCTTACCTTCGCTGGACAAAACAGGAATATTTAATAATCAAAACTATTCAAATGATGGTCTGGGCCCCCAGATACCTCTACACTTGGGACCTCTGTGCCAGATGCAGTGAGGGAAAATGGGTGGTCTGAAAGGAAGGGTGCCAAGGACCAGCAGCAGTCAGGATGGGCCAAATGGGAGCTTAGCGAGTCCTGACCTGACAGCCATGGAACCCAGGGATGAGGACACCTGAGGAGATCACAGATGCTATTGGCTAAACTGGTTAATCAATCAATCAATCAATCATATTTATTGAGCGCTTACTATGTGCACAGCACTGTACTAAGCGCTTTGGAAGTACAAATTGGCAACATATAGAGACAGTCCCTACCTAACAGTGGGCTCACAGTCTAAAAGGGGGAGACAGAGAACAAAACCAAACATACTAACAAAATAAAATAAATAGGATAGATATGTACAAGTAAAATAAATAAATAAATAAATAGAGTAATAAATATGTACAAATATATATACATATATACAGGTGCTGTGGGGAAGGGAAGGAGGTAAGATGGGGGGATGGAGAGGGGGACCACAGGTTATGTGGTTATGGAAGAGGCAGCGAAAAGCAGCCATTGTGGATTTGAGAAAATCCAAATGCCGAGACAATTGGACAGGGCAGGCTATGGAAGCTAGACATCAGTGAGGGATCCTGGCTTAGTGAATACGTTTGATATGGCAATGGATAGCTGGGAGCCGGCTGGCCCTGACAAATGAGCCTGGAGCCCTGCAATCCAGAAGGGTGAGCAGAAACTTTTTGAGGCCCGTTTGCCTCTGCCAGAAGTGGTGCTTTCAGGCCTCTGGGAGTCAGGAAAGGAAAGGTTAGCCTCCCTTCCACTCCCTCCCCAGCCCTGGGACCTCCTGGGCCCAGGGTGAGGAGAATGACCCGGAGATCAAGGGGCTGTTTGTAGCATGGCAAGTCCCACACCGACCCCAGCTGGCAGCTCCTCAAGACCCTGGCCCACAGGGATGGACGCCTAGGAAAGCCTCCACCAGAGTAACCGGAAGAGATAAGGCGCCCGCGTGGCTACAGGCTGTGAGGTGGGACAGATGTGGGCACGGAACCAGAGATTTCTGGGCTTCCCTGAACAGTGTATCCGTGGCCGCAGCCCCCCCTGGCCTGGAGATAGCACAGACAAAGCACAGACGGTGAGAGACTCGGAATGATGAAAGCCACGGCTCTCCTATCTTCCTCCCGCCCCTAAGGCTGATGCTCTCTGAGGAACAGTCGGCTGGCCCATCGGGGAAGCCACGGTTTTGGCTCCAACCTGCACAGAAACCCGTGGTGCAGCTAGAGCCCGGAATTAAAGAACCCACCCCTTTACCTGACCCTCAGTAAGCCCCTCTGAGCGTCCCACTCCACAAAGGCGTAGGGAATGGATGAGGACACAGCGGTGGCGGTGGCTGCTGCCACTGAGGTCTCAGAGCGATTCCATTCTGTAACCTCAGACCGTGCCTGTTTTGGCCACCCGACAGTGCCACAGGCAGCTGGGTCCAGGGGGACCCAGCCAGAGAGTGTGGATGGCTCAGTGTGAACCACCACCACTGCTGATGCAAACACAATTCCAGTGCGGGTCCTTCACCCCTTCCCCCTCCTCACCATCGGTGTCTGAGCAATGCTCCCCAGAATGGCTGGAGGCTAAAAATAATAATAATAACAATAACAACGATGGTATTTGTTAAGCGCTTACTATGTGCAAAGCACTGTTCTAAGTGCTTGGGGGATACAAGGTGATCAGGTTGTCCCACGTGGGGCTCACAGTCTTAATCCCCATTTTACAGATCAGGGAACTGAGGCACAGAGAAGTTAAGTGAGTTGCCCAAAGTCACACAGTTGACAATTGGCGGAGCCGGGATTTGAACCCGTGACCGGTGACTCCAAAGCCCGGGCTCTTTCCACTGAGCCACGCAGCTAAAAATGGTGTCCGACTGCACCTCTGTGGACGGACACAGTGTGCACTTGTGCAAGAGACCATCTCTCAGTGACATCCATGCTCACAGATCCAGTCTCTCTGTCGGCAGCCACCTCTTTGAACCACAGTACAACTTCGTGTGTGTGTGTGTGTGTGTGTGTGTGTGTGTGTGTGTGTGTGTGTGTGTGTGTGTACACGCACACGTGCGCACAAGAGAGAACAGATATGGAGAGTATGATTAGGGGTATATAGAGCATGAGTCCACGGAAACTGTGGGGGCCAGGGTCTCCATGATGCTCAGACGAGGAAGAGGCGGTTTTCATTTCGCCCCTATGGCTCATCATCAATCGTATTTATTGAGCGCTTACTATGTGCAGAGCACTGTACTAAGCGCTTGGGAAGTACAAATTGGCAACATACAGAGACAGTCCCTACCCAACAGTGGGCTCACAGTCTAAAAGGGGGAGACAGAGAACAAAACCAAACATACTAACAAAATAAAATAAATAGAATAGATATGTACAAGTAAAAGAAAGAAATAAATAAATAGAGTAATAAATATGTACAAACATATATACATATATACAGGTGCTGTGGGGAAGGGAAGGAGGTAAGATGGGGGGGGGATGGAGAGGGGGGCGAGGGGACTATGGCTCCCAGCCCTGCCGCCTTTTGGCTGTGTGCAGAGTCACAGAGAACAACCCCAGTTGCACATTGTATTGCTGTGGCGAAATCTAGGGGAAAGCTCACAGAAACAGCAGCAATAGAGTCTTGCCTCCAGTTGCCTCACCCACCACATGGAATTGCCATTTGGTTGGGTGCCACGAAGCTGTGCCCCACCACTCGGGGAGCAGAGCAGGAGAAAGACAGCCAGGGCCAGGGCCTAGCCTCGGGCCCAGAGCCCAGCTGTGGAGGGCACCTTGGGGTGACATTCGCCCCTTCCCATCTGCCCTGCCTTCGTGCAGGCAGGCACTTCTCTCCCTGGCACTGCTATTGGCTGAGCGGGGGCCTTAGCGGAGCTAAGAGCAAGGTGGCAAGGGGTGGGTGCTGTTACAATAATAATAATAATTCTGGTATGTGTTAAGCGCTTACTATGTGCCAAGCACTGTTCTAAGCGCTGGGGTAGACACAGGTTGTCCCACGTGGGGCTCACAGTCTTAATCGCCATTTTACAGATGAGGTAACTGAGGCACAGAGAAGTTAAGTGGCTTACCCAAGGTCACACAGCAGATAAGTGGCAGAGCCGGGATTAGAAAGCACGTCCTCTGACTCCCAAGGCCGTGCTCTTGCCACTAAGCCATGCTTGCTTCTCTGAGGGAACGCCCATTGAGTAGGTTGGGTCTGAGACAGCTTCCCCGTCTCTTCCCAGCCTGTAATGCCACCCTAGGACAAGTGTGGCCGAGCATAGGCTAATGAGGCCCACAGGTTAGTGGGGCCATGGTGCAGGGCAGGGAGGATGGCTGGGTGCTGAGGCCCCCTGAGCGACCGCTGTTGGAATGGGTCAAAATGCCCAGGCACCAGTCAGGGCATCATGCTGATTTCGAGGTCCCGGCCAGACTGTGACTGGGAGAAATGCCACTGATCTCGGTTAGATGATGGCCGCTTGGGTTGGCCACCGCCCCCCTCACTCCCAGGCTCTGGGGCCCGGACTCGCAGACTCTGCCCCACCCCCAGTGGCTCCTGCTTCAGCTTTTCCTTACCTGCATCTGTCACCAATTGACACATAGGGCGTAACGAATTCCACCATTATTATTAGTGGGATGATTTTGTTGCTTGTAATTCGGTCCGGCGATTCGAGCGGTTCATTTCGAGGATACTGATGGAACTGCCCAGGAAACCAGGTATAACATTCGGGTTGGGCGAAGAGATCACAACCGTATAGAAGATTGGAGAGCTTCAGTTGGGTCTACAGCTTAGCACCTCAAGCAATTAGTGCTCTGCACACAGTAAGCGCCCAGTAAATATGATTGAGAATGAATCCCTTCCTTCCTCTCCCCAACGTCCCCCTCTCCATCCCCCCCATCTTACCTCCTTCCCTTCCCCACAGCACCTGTATATATGTATATATGCTTGTACATATTTATTACTCTATTTATTTATTTATTTTACTTGTACATATCTACTCTATTTTATTTTGTTAGTATGTTTGGTTTTGTTCTCTGTCTCCCCCTTTTAGACTGTGAGCCCAATGTTGGGTAGGGGCTGTCTCTATGTGTTGCCAATTTGTACTTCCCAAGCGCTTAGTACAGTGCTCTGCACATAGTAAGCGCTCAATAAATATGATTGATGATGATGATGATGACCCTCTTGGGGGCCAGGGACTGGGTCCTAATAATAATAATAATAATAATAATAATAATAATAATAATAATGGTATTTGAAGACTCTAGAAAGAACGTGTTACAATGTCAGAAAATCATCCCTGCCCTGAAGCACACCGACACGGAGCCCGGAAGAAGAAGTGGGTGATTTCAGCACATGCCCCCATAGGCCCCGGAGACCCAGCCTCCTCCCGGGCAAGTGCTTGGTATGGTGCTGGCACTCGGCAGGTGCCCTCCCGGTAAATGCCACCAATGGACTGGCTGATTGGCTTCAAGCAGCAGAGGTGCTGCTTGACAAGCCCACAGTAGTGACAGTTTTCTCCCCACAAACCTCCATCCAGGATGTGGGGTAGTGGGAGGGGTGGGAGGGAGTGGGGAGCAGAAGGGGCTTTTGCCTACAGATTTATTTATTCTGATGACTTGAAACCTGACCACATGTTTTGTTTTGTTGTCTGTCTCTCCCTTCTAGACTGCGAGCCCATTGTTGGGTAGGGACCGTCTCTATATGTTGCCGACTTGTACTTCCCAAGCGCTTAGTACAGTGCTCTGCACAGAGTAAGTGCTCAATAAATATGATTGAATGAATGAATGAATGAATGAACACCACTCCTACCCCCAACATCCCAACATGGTAGGAACCAAGCCAGGTCCCCCCCCCCCCAAACCCCAGCACCAGAACCCAGAGTTCAGGGCAGCGGGGCAGGCATTAGCCCTGTGGACCCCCAGGAATGTGGTGATGGATGCGTGCCCCTGGGTTAACTTTCGCTGCTGGGAGTGGATAATAATAATAATAATAATGATGGTATTTGTTAAGCGCTTTCTATGTGCCAAACACTGTTCTAAACGCTGGGGCTCATACAAGGTAATGAAGTTGTCCCACGTGGGGCTCACAGTCTTAATCCCCATTTTACAGATGAGGTAACTGAGGCACAGAGAAGTTAAGTGACTTGCCCAAAGTCACACAGCTGATAAGGGGTGGATCCAGGATTAGAACCCACGACTGACTCCCAAGCCCGTGCTCTTTCCGCTAAGCCAGGCTGCTTCTCTATGCCATTCTCCTTGGCCTAAATTGAGTTTCTGGTAATTCCCCCAGAGTTCAGTCTAGGGTTTGGTGTATGAGCAGTGAACCAGTTTCAGAAAGACCATCAGTAATGTTCAAGAGCAAAGCAGGAGCGGGAACTCATTCACCTCACGTCCCAGGACGAAAGAATGCACAGAGTCCCTTGCCTCTGCCCTAATTCATTCCTTACCAGGTCCCAGTTGCATTTGAAAATTGTCCAGCTTCACTTGGGGCCCCCTAAGAGTCCCCCTAGCTTAGTCAATCAACCATGAAAATGGACCCCACCCTGCTCCCAGCACTGGTGAGGCTCCTGTTTGGAAACAGCCTGGGCGGCTGCCTCTATTTATCATTTATCATGGCCTAAAGGCATCTTTGCATTACCCAATGACCTCTTGGGCACTTCTCGTGCACTCTCTGGCTCTCCCTACACTCTGGTGCAATAGCCCCAAATGATCAAACCTCCCAGTTGGAGATCTATGTGGCACTCCAGGCCGAGTGGCCTGGACACTGGGACTTGGGCCGCCCCCGAGTCTGGCCTCCAAGTTCTTCTGCAGCCAGTCCGAGATCACTTGGCTGTCCCGAGAGCCCGGAGGGCAAGCCGGTTTTGGACAGGGTGTGGTAGGGTGGGGAGAGAGAGACAACATTCAGGCATCTCAGGCGCTTAGCACAGTGCTGCTCAAGTGCTTCGGTCAGTGCTCTGCACATAGTGTGCTCCCCCACCCCCTCAAATACCACCGATTGACTGATTGATTGAACCAGGAGCCTAGGAAAGCGTTCTCGCTCAGGGCAGCTCTAGGCCTGACTGGCCGCAGCCAAGTGGCCAGCCGGGTACCTGTTTGGGGAGGACAGCATCCTGGACCGGTCAAGCGTATGGTTTTCATTAGCCCAAGTTGCCGCCCAGCAGGCCTCAGTGTCCTGGTCTCATGCCCTAAGGGAAAGCGTCATCTTCTGCTCCTGAGTGAGTCTGTCCAATGGGCATCTCTTCTCTCCTTAAAGATCCCCAGGGACCTCGCTGAGCTCTTTTGGTGGCCCACCTCATCACCCCGAGAGTCAAATTCTCCCTCAGGTTCCACTAAGATCTCTGCTCCTGTAATTTCAGTGCCAGGGAGAACACCAAGTTGGTGCCCTCCTGCAGAGACTGAAATGGAAGGGTGACTCTGCTCCATTCCTGTCCCGTCCCCAACCCCAGAGCCTCTCCCTTTTCGCCTGGGGCCAGTTTTCCAACCCTGGACTCCTCTCTCCCATTTCTTTGGATCCTTTCTAAAGTTCTGGGTCCACAGTTGGACCCAGGCCTCTGACGTGGATCTGACCAGGGCAGGGGAGTAGAGCAGAAGGCTGGGCTCGGCTCACAGCACAATGCTGGGCACACAGTGAGTGCTTAATACCTACCCTCATTCTTACTGTAAGCAGTAGTAGGAATAGTAATAGAAGTGGTAGTAGTAGTAGAAATATTATTACTGTCCTTGTTTCTCATGGGGTCCAGGCATGAATCCGAAAATGGTTCGACTCATAGCAAGCTCAAGACAAAAAACAGGAGATTTGCCCAGAGGGAAAACGAGCTTGCCTCCCGTAGCCATCACTCCTGATAAGCAATATCTGCCCTCAGTTAGCCCGAAAGGGTGGTTGCCCTGCACTCTAGACATATTCTTGGGAAAACAGATAAAACTATCGAATTCTGACCCGAGGGCTGTTTCGCAGCCAGAACACCCTGCCCTGAAGCTCATCAGATGAACAACAGGAAAAACGGCAACCACCGGCATGATAGATTTACAAAGCTATATTAACCAGCTGGCGCTTTCCACAACATGATTCATTTAAAACAAACTCTAGAGCACCAGTTTCAGCAAGAGGAAAATAATCCAGCGCTTCCAAACAAGAACACTTCCAAGAAACCCGGTGTTTCAGAAAACAAGATTTCCTAAGTTTCAATAAGCTTGATTCCCCCCAGCCCGCCCCACACTTGAGATTTCTTCAGACGTTTCATAAATGAACAGATACGTTATCAAATCTAAAACCATGTCCCCTGGAGCCCCAAAGAGGGTCAAGGCCTGGTGTAGCTTTGCCTGACTAACTCCCTCATTCCACCACTTTATTCGCCCTTCCTTCCGCATCGTCTAGGCACTTAGGTCTGTATTCCTCAAGCACTTTGGTTCTCTCCCCATCCCTAGCCCCACAGCTCTTTATACTTGGCCATTTCCTCTCTCAGTAATTGATTTTAACATCTGTCTCCCCGACTGTCAGCTCCTTGAGAGCAGAGAATCATGTCTACCAATCCTATTGTATTGGACCTTACCCCTGCCCCTTCCCAATGCTTAGTCCAGTGCTCTGAACACAGGAAGCACTCCATAAATACCATCGATTGATTGACTGCTTGAGAGCTCTGTGCTCTCACACCCAGGCTGGCCCATGCCTTGCGGCTGTGTGACGCCTCACTCCAAGTACCGAGGAAACGGGCCAGTGATGAACCATTTTTTAACAAACTCCATTTTCCAAACTCAACATGTTTATTTGTCAGTAGAGGGTTGACAGGCAAGGGCCAGGGATCTGGAAGCTCTCTCTCACCCTTTTTCAAAGCCTCAGACCTCAGCTTGAGCTGAGCTGAAAATCACCTGGCCTGCAGAACCTGGCAGAAACATTAGTGTGTTACCGGTATCTGTCCAAATCTTAGAAAAGCCCTAAGCAGCCTTTGGAAGAGCCAGCCTGACCAAATCCCCAGAGGAAGAGCACTGCCTCTGGATGTCTGGAGACAGACTTGGTCTTCAATCCAGTCTAGAGGAACCATATTAGGGTACAGACTTCATCTACTGGCTTCAGGAGAACCTGTATGTGATCCCCGGGTGGGTAATACGAACGACGACGATGATGATGATAAAAATAAATGAGTGGCTTTTGTTAAGCATTTACTTTGTGCCAAGCCCCGTACTAAGCATCAGGATAGATACCCCGATGGAGAAGCAGCGTGGCTTAATGGAAAGAGCACAGGCTTGGGAGTCAGAGGTCATGGGTTCTAATCCCGTCTCCACCACTTATCAGCTGTGTGATTTTGGGCAAGTCACTTCACTTCTCTGTGCCTCAGTTACCTCTTTTGGAAAATGGGGTGAAGACTGTGAGCCGTATGTGGGACAACCTGATAACCTTGTATCTACCCCAGTGCTTGGAACAGTGCTTGGCACATAATAAGCACTTAACAAATGCCATCATTATACCACATAATCAGGTCGGACACAGGTTGGGACTGGGCAGTGGCAGAACTCCCAGCTGCATCAGCTGGCCCAAAGGTTTCCTTTCCCTCTCAATCAGGCCATCAATCAATTAATCAATGGCCTTTATTGAGCATTCTCAGTCAATCAATTAATCAACGGTCTTTATTGAGCACTTACTGTGTGTGGAGCACTGGACTAAGAGCTTGGGAGAGCCCAATATAGGAGTTGGTAGATGTGATCCCTGCCCATGAGGAGTTTATAGTCCACGTGGCTGCTGAGAAGCAGCGCGGCTCAGTGGAAAGAGCCTGGGCTTTGGAGTCAGAGGTCATGGGTTCAAATCCCAGCTCCGCCAATTGTCAGCTGGGTGACTTTGGGCAAGTCACTTCACTTCTCTGGGCCTCAGTTTCCTCATCTGTAAAATGGGGATTAGGACTGTGAGCCCTCCCCCCCCCCCCACCCCGTGGGACAACCTGATCACCTTGTATTCCCCCAGCGCTTAGAACAGTGCTTTGCACAGAGTAAGCACTTAACAAATACCATTATTATTATTATTATTACAGGGGGAGACAGACATTAAAATTGATCGGGGATAAGGGAAATTCATTCATTCATTCAATCAATCATATTTATTGAGTGCTTACTGTGTACAGAGCACTGTACTAAGCACTAAACACAATACAACAACAGACATATTCCCTGCCCATAACGAGCTTACAGTCTACAGTGGGGGAGAGAGACATGAATACAAATAAATAAATTACAGATATGTACATGAGTGCTGTGGGTCTGGGAGGGGGGAAGAACAAAGGGAGCAAGTCAGGGTGGCGCAGAAGGGAGTGGGAGAGAAGAAAGGAGGGGTTTAGTCTGGGAAGGCCTCTTGGAGGAGATGTGCCCCCAATAAGGCTTTGAAGTGGGGAGAGTAATTGTCTGTTGGATTAGAGGAGGGAGGGTGTTCCAGGCCAGGGGCAGGACGTGGGCTAGGGGTCGGTGGCAAGTTAGGTGAGATCTAGGCACAGTGGGAAGGAAATACTAGAGTAGAAAAATATTTACATCAGTGGCCCTGCCTGTCCGTGCCTGAAGAGTCTCAATCATTTTCTGCAGTTCCTTCTGCAGGATTCCATGTATCAGGGTGGGAATCTCCTCCTAGCAAGCAGAGGATCTGACCCAGTGAGAACATCAGGCACCTTGGGTTGTTTTCTGTGGGGAACTACATTTGTCCCAATTCTTCTCTATGGGGAAAGGAGAAAAGGAAGGCGAAGAGGCCAGTTCTGAACCGTTGGGTGAGTCGGGTAGATGTGGTCAAACACACTTTAAAAGACCGATTTAGCTGGAGTGGGTCACCATAAATTGGTGTGTCATATTGTTGTTCACACCTCTTGACAAGAACTTTGCAAGAGTTGCAAAGTCAACAATGTCACACTGCCTTGCCAGTGACCCACATGTTAATATGCAGGGTCCCCTCCCACCACCCCAGCTGAAATCAGACCCAGATGGGTCCTGCCAGAGGTTTTTCAGGTGGCAGGAGAGAACCCCGAAATTTGTGAGAGCTTCAGCCCAAGTGGGACATCTAGTCACATTCATAAACATTGTGCCAGTTGATGCTGAAATGATAAATGCTTCAAGCAACAGGATGTCTTCCTATGTCAATCACAACCCTCTGTTTCCCCCCATCCCTCTCTCCCTGACCCCAGAATTTAGAAAAAAAAATATGAAAAAGCCCCCAAACCCTAAATCCTGCACTGACAGATTGGCAAGGGATTGTGGTCAGTTTTGAAATCAGAAAAGGCTGGCTTCTTGGGGGAGGCCTTTGCCCTTTTTGGCAAGGAGGAAAGTAAGTCATGCCAAGTTCCTAATGTGGGAGCAGGCCGCCTCTTGTCACAAAAGTGGCTTAATAGGATTGCAGTGACTGGCTGATTTAAAAATATACCCCCACACAGGGCTACAGATCAGATGGCACAACCTTTGGGCCTTCGCAATACGGACCTTTTCTCTGGGACAGACTGTGGGCAACAATTCTCTGAACTGCGCTTAGCTCAGGGTTCCAGTCTGGGATTGATTGGGCAACCCATTGGCTAACCCTACGGAGGGTCCAGTGAGAGGTTAATGTCAGTTGCAGAGCCTCTCCGGGATGATGGGAAAGCCCATTTGGGCCAACTCTCCCCAACATCATAAAAGAAGGAGATTGGGCAATTGTTTTTTTTTAATGGTATTTGTTAAGCCCTTACTATGTGCCAGGCACTGTTCTAAGCACTGGGATAGATGCGAGCTCATTAGGTTCTCTGCATGAGAAGGCAAGCAGAAGGTCTCCTTCTGTTTGAATTGTACAAGTAATGCAAGCCAATGCAGGTTTGTCTTTGGCCTGAATTCCTTCAGCCCACAGGCGCCCATCGGCCCCCACAGGCCCAAGGCCAGCTCCGGCTCAGGACGCCGCCCGACGCGAATCTGGCTGGGACCCCCGGCTCCGTTCGGCATCGACTGCTCCGGGCACGGTGTGGGTGGGAGAGGGCAGAACTCTGCAGCAACCCTAATGGGCTGAGCCACCGCTTCCCAGGCACCTCCTGAGTCTACTCTCCCAGAGAACGGCGTGCATGCCTCGCGGGGATGGGGGAGATGGGAACCCAATTCTATGGCAGTTTTTGCCATGGATGCCCAGGGCCAGTCCTCTCACAACGATCCACCCTTTTAGGGCAGGGCTGACTTACTAACCTTTCTCTCCACTGGAGTTTTGAGAAGCAGAATTGAGCTTAACTAAGCTAAGACTTCTTGACTTCATTTTTCTGAAGGAAATGAAAGGTCCAGCCAGGGGCGGGGGAAAGCCAGCTTCCTCTCCTTCCCAGCACCAGGCTCCGTGGGGTCTCAGTACCTCCACTAGACTGGACACTCCTTGAGGGCAGGGATTGCGTCTATTAACACTACTGTCCTCTCTGAAGCACTTGGCACACGCTTTGCACACAGAAGGCAATCAGGAAATACCCCTGTTTGAACCACTGTTTCTGGGTCTATGGTGCTGTCCTGGTTCCCCTGCACACTTGCCCGCTCTCCCGCCTGCCCACCTGCCCACCAACTATCCAATAAACATCCCTCGAGGTGGCCCAGGTCCTACGGCACTGCAAAACCCAGGGAGGAGTAGCTGCATGTAGCCATCTCCCTTTCCCCACATCTCACAGAAATGGCAACGAAAATATCCCACTCATGTCTCTCGTGACTGGCATCCCCATGATCTGAAAGAGTCAGTGTGCCTCTAGGCTCCTAACTGGCTTTGTGAGAGTGACATGGGCACCAGGGAGAAGAAAACCCTTTCTGTAGCTCCTAAAACCATCTTGGAACTAAATCTCATGCTTCCTGAAGCAGTATCAAGTGCCCACAATACTTAAAAGTGATATTTTCATCCAAATGGAAGGTACCTACTTTGCAAAAACTCAAAACAACCCAAGCGATGCATTGGCTCAGAAAAATGTCAGGGCCAAAGGATATATACACACTCACCATACTTGAAAACAGTGAGATTCCCCCACAGATACATATGTGTGGCTGAATTTGTCTCGACTGCCCTGTGTGGGCCCACCCAGGCCATATCCCTTATTGTGTTGTCACCAAAGGACAAGGTGTTATGATTACCAAGGTACTGCTCAGGGTATTAAAACCCTCGCCAGTTTCTTCTAAAATGAGGTTTCGTGACAGAAATGAGTAAGAGGACGAAAAGACACATGCATTCTCCAACTGAATATGTTGTTTAACTTTGCTGGGTGATCCTGTTGAGCGAGATCACGACGACTCTCTCTACCTCAGGGTTCCAGCTCTAAACCGCTTGTAAATAATCCCAGGAACTTGCCACCGGCCTTCCATTTATTCTGGTTTGTAAGAAGCCCGGAAAGCCCTCTAGACCCTCCTGAGACTGAAACAGCCTTGGGACCAGCTGGGGCTGGGGCTTGAACCAGAGCCCAGGATAGCACAACCTCTTTATCCTCCTCTCCCCAGGCCAACTCCTTTACCTAGCCCAGGCTTGGCAAAAGCCCCGGGGGCTCTTCTCATGCCAACCTACTCACTGTGCCATGCTCTCGTCTCTCTCGCTATCGAGCCCTTGCTCACTGCCCTCCCTCCTGCCTGGAGCTCCCTCCCCCTTCACATCCGATGAACCAACTGTTCTCCCCATCTGAACAGCCCCACTAAAAATCACATCTCCTCCAGGAAGCCTTCCCTGACTGATCTCTCACTGGCCCGCCCCATTTTTCCACCTTACGGTGTCATCTATGCACTTGAGTCCGTACACCCTTAACCACTTAAGTACTCAAAAATCTCCAGTGGCTACCAATCAATCTGCGCATCAGGCAGAATCTCCTCACCCTGGGCTTCAAGGCTGTCCATCACCTCGCCCCCTCCTACCTCACCTCCTTTCTCTCCTTCTACAGCCCAGCCCACACCCTCCGCTCCTCCGCCGCTAATCTCCTCACCGTACCTCGTTCTCGCCTGTCCCACCATCGACCCCCGGCCCACGTCATCCCCCGGGCCTGGAATGCCCTCCCTCTGCCCATCCGCCAAGCTAGCTCTCTTCCTCCCTTCAAGGCCCTACTGAGAGCTCACCTCCTCCAAGAGGCCTTCCCAGACTGAGCCCCTTCCTTCCTCTCCCCCTCGTCCTCCTCTCCATCCCCCCCATCTTACCTCCTTCCCTTCCCCACAGCACCTGTATATATGTATATATGTTTGTACATATTTATCACTCTATTTATTTGTTTATTTATTTATTTTACTTGTACATATCTATTCTATTTATTTTATTTTGTTAGTATGTTTGGTTTTGTTCTCCGTCTCCCCCTTTTAAACTGTGAGCCCACTGTTGGGTAGAGACTGTCTCTATATGTTGCCAATTTGTACTTCCCAAGCGCTTAGTACAGTGCTCTGCACATAGTAAGCACTCAATAAATACGATTGATTGATTGATTGATTGATTACTCACCCCACTTCAGTCCTACAGCACTTACGTCCATATCCTTATACTCTATAGCTTCCCCTACCTGTAAGTGATTTTACACTTACACTGACGCTTGTCTACTTGTCTCGTGTTGTTGTGTGTCTCCCCCTTCTAGCCTGTGAGACTGTTGCTGGGTAGGGACCATCTCTATCTGTTGCCGAATTGTACTTTCTAAGCGCTTAGTCCAGTGCTCTACACACAGTAAGCGCTCAATAAATATGATTGAATGAATGAATGAATTTTACTGTCTTTCTCCCTAGTGAGAGAAAGCTTGTAAGCTCCTGGAAGGCAAGGATCATGTCTACCAACTTGACTGTACTTTCCTGAGCACTCAGTGCAGTGCTCTGCCTTCTGCAGACTAGAAGTTCCTTGAGGGTAGGGATTATCCTGGCTCCGCCACTTGTCAGCTGTGTGACTTTGGGCAAATCATTTAACTTCTCTGAGCCTCAGTTACTTCATCTGAAAATGGAGATGAAGACTAGAAGGCCCATGTGGGACAACCTGATTACCTTGTATCCCTCCAGTGCTCAGAACAGTGCTTGGCACATAGTATGCACTTAACAAATGTCATTATTATTATTATTATTATTTATTATTATTATGACTGCTAACTCTATTGTCCTCTCCCAAGCACTCAGAACAGTGCTATGCACATAGTAGATGCTCAATAAATATTCTTAACTGACTGACTGAATGATGAGTAACATCTTAGAATGTAAATATATGGAGGCCAGAAGTAACATCTGAGGAGATGGCAGTGAAGGAGGAAAAGGAGGAGGAGGAGGCAGTGAAGGAGGAGGAGAAGGAGGAGGTGGAGGAGGAGAAGGAGAAGGTAGAGGAGGGTTAGGATCAGAGGCTGCCCCAGAGGAGATTTTCAGGAAAGAAGACCATCCACCTAAATGAATGATTCTCCCTCTTTCTTTGTTGTTTTTGAAAGTTATCTCCACCAAAAGCCATTCAGGAAAAGCTAGAGTGACGGGATATTGTGTGCGGTGTGTCAGCCCAGGGTCAGATGGACCTATGCCCTCTAGATGTAGGCTTGTTATGGTCAGGGACTGCGTCTACCAACTCTGTTATACTGTATTCTACCAAGTGCTTACTACAGTGCTCTGCACACAGTAAGCACTCAATAAATGTGATTGGTTGATTGATTGATTGAGTAGTTGGTCATGGGAGCCCAAGCAGAATGGATCTCCCTCCAACCCATATCCTCTGCCAGTGCAGGACAAGCAACCATATCTGTTCTCTTCATGTTCCAACAAGAAAACTTCAACTCCCAGTGGGGAGAGGGAACAGGAAAGACATTTCACTACGCTAACAAATGGAATGAACGACAGGGCTCACGTTCCCCCCCCCACCCCACCCCACCCTTTCCCAAGAGAGCTGCCGCCTTTTCCTTGTACAAGGCAAATTGGCCTGGGACCTCACCCTCCAGTCGTGGTTGCATCAATTCAGGGTTTCTTCATATTCACATGGGAGACAGCAAAAGAAGGATGATGTGCCAACGAGAAACATGACTTACAGGAGAACAAGTAATACCATACCCTGGATGCACACCCCGGACCCCCTGCACTCCAGCCCCTCTGACCCCAGTCCCCCTCCAACCCTGCACCCCAGGCCTCCTGCAGGCTCACTGTTCCCACGGGAAGAGAAATTGCATGGACAGATGGAACAGTAGCCTAACCATGCCGTTTCTCAATCAATCAACCAATCAATCGTATTTATGGAGGGTTTACTGTGTACAGAGCACTGAACTAAGCACTTGGGAGAGTACAATACAACAGAATTAGCAGACACATTCCCTGCCCAAAATGAACTTATAGCCTAGAGTTTACAGTCTAGTCTTCTCTCAAGACTGTAAGCTCATTGTGGGCAGGGAAAGTATCTACCAACTCTGCTAAATTGTACTCTCCCAAGAGGCTAAACAGTGCTCTGCAATACAGTAAGCACTCAATAAATACAACTGATTTCTTTTCTTTTGGCCATTACCCCCTGAAGTACTCTTCTCATGGCATAATCTGTTTTCAGATTGATCACAAAAATTGAATTTTCTTTGAGGTATTCCAGAATAATCAATCAATTGTATTTATTGAGCACTTAACTGGGCACAGAGAGCTGTACTAAGCAAATAATTCATTTCACCTGAGCCTCAGCCGTGCTGTTAAAAAGACTCGGTGGGCCACTTGGCCTGACCGAAGGTGTCAGTGGGGGTGAACCGTTCTGCCACATGGTGACCCAAACCAAACCATGGAGAGTTTAATTCTCTAAAATGACCCCCCTCCCACCCTGTCCCAGGAGTAACACAAACCGATAGCAAGGTGTCTGCACTGGCTCACGACCAATCTGGATGGAAACGGAGTACAACGGATTTTCAGTGATGCTTTGATCTGGCAAATCCTGCTGGACAGACTGTTGCTTTGTAATTCTTACATCCAGCTCAATGTGAAATTCAAAGCTGGAAAAGGAGACCCGACCAATTTTTTACTTTAATTTTGTCAACAGATTAACTGGTTCATGCCATCTGAAGACCAAAACCCAACTAACCACTTTCTAGAGATCACCTAAACCCTTGTCCAGTTACTGCACCGTTTAACCAAAAAAAACCCACAAACCAGTCCCATCACAAACATCTTGACTTGTCTTGGCATGCCAAAGAGCTTCAGCAATTTTGATTTCTGGACTAACCCAGCACATGGATCCAGATTAGCCCCTGCATTTGTGTACAATAGAGGAGAATGGAGCACCTGCCCCTGCGGTTCTGAGCCCATCAGTTAAGATAAGGACTGAACTCCTTTTCTTCCCTCCCAAACCCTGCCCTCTCCCTGACTTTCCCGTCACTGTAGATGGCACTACCATCCTTCCCTTCTCACAAGCCCGCAACCTTGGTGTCATCCTCGACTCTGCTCTCTCGTTCACCCCTCACATCCAATCCGTCACCAAAACCTGCCGGTCTCACCTCCACAACATTGCCAAGATCCGCCCTTTCCTCTCCATCCAAACCGCTACCTTGCTGGTTCAATCTCTCATCCTATTCTGACTGGATTACTGCATCAGCCTCCTCTCTGATCTCCCATCCTCCTGTCTCTCCCCACTTCAGTCTATATGTCAGGCTACTGCCCGGATGATCTTTGTGCAGAAACGCTCTGGCCATGTTACTCCCCTGCTAAGAAATCTCCAGTGGCTGCCTGTCAACCTACGAATCAAGCAAAAACTCCTCACTCTCAGCTTCAAAGCTGTCCATCACCTTGCCCCCTCCTACCTCACCTCCCTTCTCTCCGTCTACAGCCCAGCCCGCACCCTCCGCTCCTCTGCCGCTGTACCTCGTTTTCACCTGTCCTTCCGTCGACTCCCGGCCCACATCCTTCCCTTGGCCTGGAATGCCCTCCCTCCACGCATCTGCCAAGCTAGCTCTCTTCCTCCCTTCAAAGCCCTACTAAGAGCTCACCTCCTCCAGGAGACCTTCTCAGGCTGAGCCCCCTATTCCCTCTCCTCCTCCCCATCCCCCCGGCCCTAACTCCTTCCCCTCCCCACAGCACCGGTATATATATTTGTACAGATTTATTACTCTATTTATTACTTGTACATATTTACTATTTATTTTGTTAATGATGTGCATGTAGCTTTAATTCTATTTGTTCTGACAATTTTGACACCTGTCTCCATGTTTTGTTTTGTTGCCTGTCTCCCCCTTCTAGACTGTGAGCCCGTTGTTGGGTAGGGACCGTCTCTATATGTTACCAACTTGTACTTCCCAAGCACTTAGTACAGTGCTCTGCACACAGTAAGCGCTCAATAAATACAATTGAATGAATGAATGAATGAATGAGTTCATCATCTAGAAAGATCAATTTTGGGAAGTCTTGCTCCAGGGACAGAGAAACTGCTCCTGGTGACAGATGTCGAAGGGTTGCATTAGTCGCTCTTGATTCTAGTAGTAGCAGCAGTACTGGGTGCCCCACATTACACCAAGGGCCCGGGAATTACAACATGGGAAGTGATGTGTTCCCTGTTCCCAAGAAGCTTCTGCTGCAATGGGCACTAGAGTGTGATGTCTACTTAAACTGTTTTCAGCATTCTCCATGGAAACCAGCAAGTTTGCCGATGCTCCCAGCTATATCAAAACAACTTGTGGGGCACTGGGAGAGCCAAATATTGGATTGGATGAACCACTGGCTTGTTGCGGTCCTTTGTTTCTTATGTTCTAGTTTTTAAAAATACAGGTGGCTTCAAAGTTTAGAAGAATGGGCTCAAGACATTCCATAACTGGGCTAAGATCCAATCATTAATTAAAAAAAAACATGGTATTTGTTAAGCGCTTACTATGTGCCAAGCACTGTTCTAAGCGCTGGGGTAGATACAAGGTAATCAGGTTGTCCCACGTGGGGCTCACAATCTTAATCTCCATTTTACAGATGAGGTAACTGAGGCACAGAGAAGTGAAGTGACTTGCCCAAGTTCACACAGCAGACAAGTGGTGGAGCCGGGATTAGAACCCATGACCTCTGACTCCCAAGTCTGTGCTCTTTCCACTAAGCCACGCTGCTTCTCTATCCACCCCAGCGCTTAGTACAGTGCCTGGCACATAGTAAGTGGTTAACAAATACCGCAATAATAATTATTATTATTGTTATTAAATTCAATTGTCTGAGAAATCTCTTCTTTCCCTTATATTCATAGGCTTCCGACAAGTCACTGTTTCCGAACACCATCCTCAAAGTATTGTGTCCCTAGGTACTGTATCAGACGTTTTCCTCTCTCAAGGTAATAACACCGAAAATACTAATAAACAATGTGGTATTTGTTATGCACTGACTATGTACCAAGCACTATACTAAGCACTGTGGTACATATAAGATAATCAGGTCGGACGCATTCCCTGTCCCACATGGGGCTCACATCCTAACTTATCCCCATTTTACAGGTGAGGAACCTGAGGCCCAGAGGGGTTAAGAGACTTGCCCAAGGTCATCTGGCAGGTGAGTGTAGTAGACCAGTGCAGTAGGCCAACACGGACTTGGTACTTGGTTTTGAACCTTTTATTCACTCCTCATTCAGCCCCACAGCACTTACGTAAAGATCTGTAATTTATTTATCTATATTAATGTCTGTCTCCCCCTGGAAACTGTAAGCTCCTTGTGGGCAGGGAACATGTCTACCAACGTGTTATACTGCATTATCCCAAGCGTTTAGTACAGTGCTCTGCACACAGTAAGTGCTTAATAAATATGATTGATTGATTTCACTAGATCCTGCAGCTAAGCCCTAGACTTAGGATTTTCAAAGTGGCAGAGCAGGCTCACTGTCACGATTGTTCAACCCTGGGCAGTAGACAATAAATGTATATATATATATATATATATATATATATATATATATATATATATAAAATATATATATAATATATATAATATATTATTATATATATTATATATATTATTATATATTATTATATATATATAATGCCATCAACCTGCAAATTATCTGGGCCCTTTGCTTCTTCTCAAGCACCTTTGGGCCACCATTTCATGAAAGAACTGAATCTGGTAAGAGATTTGAAGGGTTAAGCTATTGGCTAAAATGAGTGTATTTCAACTATCTGTGCTAGCCCTGGTCCCCATTATCCCAGATAATTGAGAGGTGGCAATATTGGCAATATACAATATAGCTTGCTTCATAACTTGTTTTTTCCATGTAATTGGCATGGCTCTTTTGCAAGAAACTGCTTAAACCAAGCCAAAAATACTGTTTCATTAAGCAGTGCCACTTTCTGGGCACACAGCCTTTTTTTTTAATCCCCTCTGCAATGATTACATTTTTATTTGAAATACAGAATGCACTGCTTTTTTTTCCTAAGAAAAAACATCTTAACGCCAGTCATATTTTTTTGTAAAGCTGTGTGGCAATTTTCCTGGTGGCAAACAGACGCCTTCGTCCTGTTACAAAATGTTTTCTTTGAGTTTTTCCTCTATCCTCTTGGGAGAGCTTGATTGATTGATTGACTGATTGACTTTACTTCTCCCAACACTATTGGATTCTCTCATGCGCTTGGTACAGTGATCTGCCCACAGTAAGCACTCAATCAATCAAGGGTATTTATTGAGCGTATACTGTGTACAAAGCACTGTTCTAAGGCTTGGGAGAGAACAATACAATGGAGTTGGCAGACAGTCTTCCCTGCCCACAAGGAGCTTACAGTCTAGAGAGGAGCATTAAGTGTAGAGGAGGAGCTTAAAATCTAGAGGAAACATTTTTTGGAAGGGAACTCAGGAGCCCTGCCCCCTTTTCCTTCGGCATTTTCATTCATTCGGTCATATTTATTGAGCGCTTACTGTGTGCAAGGCACTGTACTAAGCACTTAGGAGAGTCTAGAGGGGGAGACAGACATTAATATAAATAAATGAATAAATTACAGATATATACATATGTGCTGTGGGGATGGGAAGGATGGATGAATGAAGGGAGCAAATCAGGGCGAGGCAGAAGGGAGTGGGAGAAGAGGAGAGGAGGGCTTGGTCAGGGAAGTCTTCTTGAAGGAGATGTGCCTTCATAAGGTTTTGAAGTGGGGGAGAGCAATTGTCTGTCTGATATGAAGAGGGATGGATGTGGGTGAGTGATCGGCAGCGAGATAGATGAGATGGAGGTGCAGTGAGAAGGTTAGCATTAGAGGAGTGAAGTGTTCAGGTTGGGTTGTAGTGGGAGAGTAGCGAGGTGAGGTAGGAGGGGGCAAGGTAATTAAGTGCTTTAAAGCCCATGGTGAGGAGTTTCTGTTTGATGCAGAGGTGGATGGGCAACCCCTGGAGTTTCTCAAGGAGTGGGGAAACATGCATGGTCTGAACGTTTTTGAAGGAAAATGATCCGGGTGGCAGAATGGAGTATGGACTGGAGTGGGGAGAGACAGGAGGCAGGGAGGTCAGCAAGGAGGCTGTTAGAATAATCAAGGCGGGAAAGGATAAGTGCTTGCGTTAACGCGGCAGCAGTTTGGATGGAGAGGAAGGGGCGGATTTTGGCCATGTTGTGAAGGTCGAACCGACAGGATTTAGTGATGGCATTTTGCTTGTACTCAGTAACAAATAAACACCTCAAAATGTCCAGAGTCAACCTGAATTAAGCTGCATGAATCTCATTGTCTACTGACGGAGGTGAGAGGCCGGAAGAACTCTGAGTTGCTTAATGGAGCCAACAGTAAACGAGCAGCCAAAGGTGGGGGGGTGGGGGGCATGCCAAAGTCCCAAAGCCGGAGCCAGAGAGGACATTTTTCTCCTGCGGCAGCAGGTTCTCGCCCCGTCCCGTCCCTCCTTGCCCGGGTAATGCTGGAGGAAGGCTCCATTGTTCAATCCATTGTTCACTTCGTGTACTGCCTCCAGGGGGAAGTCCATTGTTATCTCTACAAGAGAGTTCATATCCAGAGATCCTTCGGGCCCTGTGCACTCAAACTGCTTACCTGTGGCCCTCCTCCTCGGGCTTGGGGGTGGTGGGGCTCTATTTGGGGCTAACCGGAGGACTCAGGGAGCCCGAGAGAATGGCGGGGGGCCATTGTGCAGATTGCACGTGGCTGCACTCTCTCTTTGAAGCTCCACTTAATGTAAGGATGATAACTGTGGTATTCATTAAGCGCTTACTAGGTGCCAGGCACTGTTCTAAACACCGGGTTGATACGACCTCATCGAGTTGGGCACGGTCCCCGGCCTACGGTCTTAACCCCATTTTACAGATGAGGGAACTGAGGCATGGAGAAGTGAAGTGACTTGCCCAAGGTCACCCAGCAGACAAGTGGCAGAGCTGGGATTAAAACCCAGGTCCATAATAATAATATAATAATAATAATGATGGCATTTATTAAGCGCTTACTATGTGCAAAGCACTGGTCTAAGAGCTGGGGAGGTTACAAGGTGATCAGGTTGTCCCACGTGGGGCTCACAGTCTTAACCCTCATTTTACAGATGAGGTAACTGAGGCACAGAGAAGTTAAGTGGCTTGTCCAAGGTCACACAGCAGACAAGTGGCAGACCTGGGATTAGAACCCATGTCCTCTGACTCCCAAGCCCTTGCTCTTTCCACCGAGCCACGCTGCTTCTCTCGCTTTATATATCGGGTCTAAGTCTTCACTAAAATGTATGGAAAATCAGTCGGGTTTAGGGTTCAACCGAGACTGGTCTAATTACGGCATTCTTGATGCACCTACTCTGTGCTAAGTGCTGGGGTAGGGCTGAAGTTAGGAGATCAGATCCAGGCCCTGTCCCACACAATCATTCTTATCCCCATCTTCCAGAGGAGAAAGCTGAGGCCTCCGAGACAGGCAGTGACTTGTCCAAGTTCAGCTGGCAGGCCAGGGGCAGAACTGAGACTAGAACTCCAGGCTCCTAACTCCCAGCCAGCCTCAGGATCGTTCCCCCGGGGGCCATGCAGCCTCACCTTGTCACAGTAGTGGTGGTAAAAGAGAAGCAGTGTGGCTCAGTGGAAAGAGCACGGGCTTTGGAGTCAGAGGTCATGGGTTCAAATCCCACTCTGCCAACTGTCAGCTGTGTGACTTTGGGCAAGTCATTTAACTTCTCTGTGCCTCAGTTACCTCATCTGTAAAATGGGGATTAAAACTGTGAGCCCCCAGTGGGACAACCTGATCACCTTGTAACCTCCCCAGTGCTTAGAACAGTGCTTTGCACATAGTAAGCATTTAACAAATACTATTATTATTATTATTATTATTAAAAGTAATAGTACTAGTAAAGGAATTTGTGGAGTGCCCATTTGCTCTAGAAATGATTCCTTGCTGAGAGGCTTAGGACTTCAGAGTAATCAAGCTTCGATGTCCATAAAGGGATCAATTCTCCCATTCGGAAGTTGGAAGGAGGCAAGTTGGAAGGGCAAGCCTTTCAAATGGTGCCCAAATGGGATCGTCTAGGCAGGACCTCGATCTGGCAGGATGTTGAACAGCCTCAGATCTGCTGCTTTTCATGGCAGGTGCAAGGAACAGTGGCTGGAAATGGGACTGGAGGATGACAAGGGCCCTTGAAAGCTCATTCGGGCCATCCCCCTGCATCCAGCCAGTATCCCACTAGCCTGACAGAGGAGACACTTACCCAAGCTTCCTCCCAACTTCACCTTCTAACTGTACATCACTGGGGACTCCCCCACCCCCTCAACCAATCACACAGTAAGCGTTCAATAACTATGAGTGATCGATCAATGGTATTTACTGAGAGTTTCTACTGTGTGCAGGGCACTGTACTAAGTGCTTGGGAGAAGTACAATATAACCGAGTAGGTAGACATGTTCCCTGCCCACAGTGAGCTTACAGTCTAGATGGGGGAGATGGACATTTATATATATAAATGAATTACACTGTAGCTCATGCTGTTCTCCTACCCTGGAACACCCTCCCCGCCTATCAATTCCACCCAGACCACAGCTCTCCCTACCTTCAAAGACCTCCTGAAAGCTCACCTCCGCCGGCAAGCTTCCCCACCTAACTCCCAACACCCCAAGTCCCAGTAATCCAACAGTCATCCAAGCACACTTACATTTCTGTTTGTCTCTACCCATCCATGGCAACGTGGCTTGGGAGTCAGAGGTCATGGGTTCTAATCCCAGCTCCGCCACTTGTCAACTGTGTGACTTCGGGCAAGCCACTTTACTTCTCTGGGCCTCAGTGACCTCATCTGAAAAATGGGGATTAAGACTGTGAGCCCCATGTGGGATAACCTGATTACCTTGTATCCCCCCCAGCGCTTAGAACAGTGCTTGGCATATAGTAAGCGCTTAATAAATGCCATTATTATTATTATTATTCAACTGTACATTTGAAGCTTTATTCTGATTACTCTATGTGTACAAATTTTTGCATGTCTCCCCCATTAGAGTGTTAGCTCCTGGTGTGCAGGGTGCCTGTGTCTGCTTCTGCTGTACTTCCCCAGGAGCTCTGTACAGTGCACTGAACCCAGTGGGCACTCAACCAATACCACTATGATTACCGCTAACATATTTTGAAAAGCCTTCAGATTTCCAGAGAAGTAAGGCACTTGTTATCACTAGGAGATGCCCATTTTAGTATCTCACCTAAATCCCCTGTGTAGCAATTTAGGCTAACTTCCTCTTCTCCGAGTCTCAGGGGAGAAAGAGATCAGCCGGTCTCTGTCCTTCCATGTGCTTGCAGGCCCTCTCGCCCCTGTCTTCTCCAGATGAAACAAGATGAGTAGGTCCCATCAATCTGCTTATTATCTCTAGTTCATGGAAAATAGACTAGTGATCTGGGTTCTAATCCTGATTCCGCCATTTCCCTGCTGTGTGACCTTGAACGAGTCACTTCACTTAGCTTTCCTCATTTGTAAAATGGGGGATAAAATACCTGTTCTCCCTCCCGCCTCGGAATGTGAACTCTGTGTGGGACAGGAACTGTGTCCAACCCAATTATCTCGGATCGATAATTGTCTTGGAGCACTAGGCTCTTAAAAAGACTATTATTATTACTGCATCTCCAAATCTCATAGTAGCTACCGTGCTACATTCAATTAGGTACACCTCCCCATCTTCAAAGCTCTCCTAGAGCCTCACGTGGTCCAGGAAGCCTCCCCCCGATTAATTGCCCACACTGCAGCTGAGTAAAACCAACATTCACTCTGGGCACCCACAGCACTCATGTACTATGGCAAGCTTGATTTATGTCTGTATTTATCTGTCCACTCAATTGTCTGTCCAGCCATTCCATCCCGATGTGTTTGATATGCTTTCAATCAGTCAATTGTATTTATTGAGCGCATACTGTGTGCAGAGCACTGTACTAAGTGCTTAGGAGAGTATTATGTAACAATATAACAGACACATTCCCTGCCCACAACAAGCTTACGGTCTAAATGGGGAGATAGACATTAATAGGAATATAAATATATTATTTCTGCTTTCTTCTTGTTCTTTCTCTGACTTACATTGTCTAAGTAATTTTTGTCTGCCCCTCCCATTGATGATGATGGTATTTGTTAAGCGCTTACTATGCGCAAAGCACTGTTCTAAGCGCTGGGGGGAAACAAGGTGATCAGGTTGTCCCACGTGGGGCTCACAGTCTTCATCCCATTTTACAGATGAGGTAACTGAGGCACAGTTAAGTGGCTTGCCCAAGGTCCCACAGATGACAAGTGGCAGAGCAGGGATTCGAACCCATGACCTCTGACTTCAAAGCCCGTGCTCTTTCCACTGAGCCACGCTGCTTCTCCGAAGATTGTAATGCCCTCCGGAGATTGTAAGCTCCTTGAGGACAGGGAGGTTGTGTCTTGGGCTTCTGTTGTACTCTCCCAAGCTCTTAGTTCAGTGCAAAGCACTCTTTAAGTGCCTAATAAATGCCACCAATCGATGGTCTGGAGAGCCAGCTACAAATAAAAGTTAGGGCATTACCCAAAATAGACTTAATACACTTGAAGAGAGAGAAAAACATCCCAATTTGGTCAGGTTTTTCATTTGCGTTCATCCTATTACACTTCGTCCAAAGTGAAGTTTTCCCACTGAAAAACATTCCCCCTCGCCCCACAAAAATATTTCCACTCTATATTAGTGCCTCCTCTGGCCTCCCTTAATAGCGGTAAGAAGCACAGTGCAGAAAACCTCAGACAGGAAGCCTAGAGTTAATATTTGAATACAAGATGCTGCAAATCCATGACCTTGTTAGTGTCACACAAAGAAGCGTCAGTCACTAATCTAAACAATCTTGTGGTGTTCAAAGTTTATTCATCACGCAACTCAGAGCAGCAAACGGATCAGTTTTCATTTTGCAACTCTGAAGGCCTATCCTGAGCTGGGCCTTTTGTTCTGTATGCTCGTTGTGGGCAGGGAAAGTTCCTACCAACTCTGTTGTACTGTAGCCTCCCAAGTGCTTAGTACATAGTAAGCTCTCAATAAATACCATAGACTGATTGATTCCATGATTAGAGTTTGGCCCTGAGTTGGGGCTTTCTCCAGCCACCCCTTCCTGCACCCGGGGTCCTTTCTTTCATTCCCACCTGGGCCTTCCCCACCCCACAACTCATACCTCTGCAGCCCCTCCTCCCCGCAAAGAGATGGAGGGACTAGGGCAGAAGTGGAGGGAGAGACCCAGACATGACTCTGCACTGGTTTCTCCTGACTCTCTCCCACTGTCTCTTCCTTCAAAACTGATTCCACCCCCCTTCACCCCTCATCACAGTGGGAGTGCCATTTCTTGAGGGGGGGGGGGGGGCACCTGAATAGAATGGGGTTTTGTTGCTGTTTGTTTGAAATGCTCAAGGGTCCCAGAGGTCCCAGAGGTCAGTTCTTTGGCACAACTAGGTATGGCCAGGTTTGGCCCTGGGCTCTCTTGCTATTGCACATCATTTGGGAGCAGCCAGATTGGAGCTATTCAATGCTCCCCAGGTGAGTTGCCAAGCTTATTTAGATGTGTTTCAATCATAAACACCATCAACTCCGGACAGGGCCTTGTTTCCTTACAAACCTCCGCTCCACTCTGGACCAGGAGACTGGATGGGGGAGGGGGGCAAGATTCCTCAACAATACTGGGGGCAGAGAAACCCACTTATCTTGGCCTGGTCTAGGTGTGGGTTCTCCTGTTGTTCACTGTTGATATTTGCTGTGCACCCACTGGCTGTTTTTCACCTCCTCCCATTACCAGAGATCTCCAGTTCTGACAATGGATAATACCTGCATTTTTATAATGTAATCAGCATCATCAGCAGCAGCATCATAATTGCCGTAATGATATTGCCTTTAGTCCCAAGCTCCCGGCATTGATGTCAAATGGTCATGTCTTCAATCAGTCAATCAGTCAGTCAAACACACCATTCAAGAAGTGCAGACCCTAGACTCAGGTGCTGCAACAGAGGGGAGGAGGGAAATCCTTGGATACAGATTCAGACTCGGCCCCGGCCCTCAGGGGGTTAAAGTCTATTTGTCTGGGGAGGCTCAGATAGTCAATTAACCGTACTGACTGAGCACTTACTGTGTGCAGAGAACTAAACTAAGCACTTGGGAGAGTATGCTACAACAGAGTTGTTAGACTTGTTCCCTGCCCACAAGGAGAGCACGGTTTAGAGGGGAAGACAGCCATTAAGACAAATAAAAATAAAGGCTATATATGGAAGTGCTGTGTGGTGAATATCAAATGCCTAAAGGGTGGCACACATTGCCTGTTAGAAGCAATGCAGCCTGAGATCTCAGAACAGAATACTTCTGACATGATAACAGCAGCAGACACCACTGCTCCCTCAATCAGTCAATCAATGTTATCAATTTTTTTAGGGCATTTGGTAAGCACTTACTATAGCAAACACTGTTCTTAGTGCTGGGGTAGATACAGGTTAATTAGGTCATGCACAGACCCTGTCCCTCATGAGACTCACAGTCTAAGTAGGAGGGAGAACGGGTTGGGCAAGTCACCTGACTTCTCTGTGCCTAAATTACCTCATCCGTAAAATGGTGATTGAGACTGTGAGCCCCACGTGGGACAGGGACTGTGTCCAACCTGATTTGCTTATATCCACCCCAGCACTTAGTACAGTGCCTGGCACATAGTAAGCATTAAACAAATACCATTATTATCATTATCATTAACAGGTATTTAACCCCCATTTTAGAGTTGAGGAAACTGAGGCACAGAGCTGTTAAGCGACTTGCCCAAGGTCACCCAGCAAGCAATTAGTAGAGCCAGGATTAGAACCTATGTCCTCTGACTCCCAGGGCGGTTCTCTTTCCACTAAGTCACTCTGCTTCCCAGAGCCCTAACTGTAGGCAGATCGCTGTATTAAGTGTTTGGAAAGTACAGAGAAGCAGCATGGCTCAGTGGAAAGAGCCCGGGCTTTGGAGTCAGAGGTCATGGGTTCAAATCCCGGCTCCGCTACTTGTCAGCTGTGTGACTTTGGGCAAGTCACTTAACTTCTCTGTGCCTCAGTTACCTCATCTGTAAAATGGGGATTAAGACTGTGCCCCCCCCCCCCCGTGGGACAACCTGATCACCCTGTAACCTCCCCAGCGCTTAGAACAGTGCTTTGCACATAATAAGCACTTAATAAATGCCATCATTATTAAAGTACAATACAATAGAGTTGGAGACATGATCCCTGCCCTCGAAGAAGCTTAAGATCTACAGGGGAGCTTACAGTCTACAGCTTACCCATTTGGTAAAACATTGTCGAGCATGATACTTGATGGGTTGGGAGGGTCTTTTCCTATCTATTGTCAAAACCAAGGAAAATGAAAGAACAAAAAACAAAACAAAACCAAAAAAACACACAGCAGATATCGAATCCCCAAACACTGAGTAGTCAAAATTGGTTTTAAATGGTCACAATGTTTCTCCTGGACACCTACTCCTTGTTATCAGCCTTCAGTACATTTTCCCAGGGGCATGAGAATCCAGGAATTGGGAGGGTGAAGCAGGAAATGCAGCATGAGTCTGCTCATCCCTGCTCCCACAGTGCCACAGAAGGAACTGTGCTCAGGGCAGTGGTCTAATGGCTGCCTCCTCCTTCTGGGCAATTAGTCCATCAATCAGTCAATCAATCAATAGCATTATCTGCCATTCAGGGAGAACACTACACCTGTAGGCAGGGTAGGTCCCCCCCATCCTCCCCCACCTTTGCCCCCCACCCTCCACCCCCGGGGGAATTCAGAGCCATCTAGGGCCAACTGAGATGTGCTGAGCTAGCTAGTTAGCAAGGAAAAAGCAGCCTTGGTCTTGCAGGATCCCCACCCAGCTGAGGCTCTTGGTCAGGCCAGCAGAGAAAGCAACAGAGAGTGAGCAGGGAGAGATGCCAACTTTCTGCTCCCGTACATGCAGCTTTCCCAAGAGCCCCAGTTTGGGCCAAAGTGCAGAAAGCAATTCTGTCTTAATTCAGCCTGTGCTTCTGGCTCCAGGGACCGAGCCACCAGGCAGCCATATTATGGGAGGTACGTTGGCGCCTTACCCAACTGATGCTGGCTGTTCATTCCTCTCTGGGAGAATGGGAAGAGGGAGGGACAGAGAAAGGGAGGAATGGGCGTTGGGGAGAGACCCACCGCTGATAATCAGCTTGCTCCCGACAAGTCACCCACCAGAATTGCAAATACCCTAGCCATCTGGTCGAGTATGAACTTGTCAGGATGTGGGGCTCCGATGACCCAACCCATGGCAGTCTGGCTGACGCTTGCAACCCAACACACAGACTGCAGCAGGATGGCAGCAGTACCTCCCACAGCATTTTCATTAGAGAGGGTGTCGGTGTAGTCCGCGGCCCCGCACCGACATCCCCCAAACTGGCCCTGCCTTAGCTAATTACTAACCAATCTCGGGGCTTTCTAATACCTTGGTATCTCTCTCTCTCCCTGAAGCACAGCTGGGGTCAACTTGGGACATTTCTGAGAGAGAGTGGCAGGACAGCCTATATAGCTAAAATCCACAGATGACCCAAGGACAAGTGGAAGAAAGGACAAGAAAAAGGGCAGGAACACAGCTGAGTAATGGCTGAGGGTCGATGGTCAGACCCTATTTGCCTTAGGGAACCTGTCAGTTCCTAAGAGAAAACTCAGGGCCCTTACGTCCTCAATGGACAGGCAGGGTTATGTGACCAGGAAAGGGATGCTCAATTTCAAGTCAATCTCAAGTCAATCTCTACAGCATGTTAGGGGACAAGAAACCATAGCCCCCAGAACTTTAATCCAGCTCTCCTCATCTCTCCTCCACCTTCATCTCTACTTAATAATAATAATAATGATGGTATTTGTTAAGCACTTACTATGTGCAAAGCACTGTTCTAAGCGCTGGGGAGGTTACAAGGTGATCAGGTTGTCCCACCAGGGGCTCACAGTTTTAATCCCCATTTTACAGATGAAGGAACTGAGGCACAGAGAAGTTAAGTGACTTGCCCAAAGTCACACAGCTGACAGTTGGCAGAGTCAGGATTTGAACCCATGACCTCTGACTCCAAAGCCCACGAGCCCCGCTACTTCTTCCCCCTCGACTGTCTTCTCCTCCTCCTCTTCCTCCTCTTCTATTTCTACTTCCTCTTCCTTCACCTCTTCCTCCAGTGTCTCAGACACATACATTTCCCAAGGTTTTTTGAACTGAGCCTCGGCTGGAGTCTGGAGCAATCACTACCCTTCTCCCTCCAGGCGAGGGGCTGGAGGCAGGGCTCATTCTCTGCTGGTTCCAGTCACTTGGTTTGGGGCTTGGGCTCAGGCTGCAGCTCTTAAAGGCAGAGGCCAGGGCTTCCCTCTCCCAGTACACGCTGGCAGGGTCAGGGTCGGGAGACAACAGGTCCGTTCCTCCCTCTGGGTTCTGAGCCCGATCTGGAGAATGGTGACCCAAGTCCCTCTCTGCAGGAGGGGAGCTTGCCAAACAGCAACCAGCCCTTGTTCATTCTGTTTCCCAAGGGATCCGGAAATGTAAAATGAAGCATCCTTAGCCAGGCTGAGTCAGGTTTGGCTAAATTTCATGTAAAAGAATTAGCTGATCTACAATGGAGTGAAACTCCCTGAACACCTTGATTTATGATGTAAGTGGTGACACGCTGTTGACTACAGCAGAGTAAGCGGAGTTGCTAAAATAAATGTAACGGCAATGAAAAGAAGAGGAAGAAACAGATTTTGCTTCAGAATTGCAATTTCCTTCCTCTTTACCACGTGCTCCTTCCATAACCGATCCATGGTAAATTTAGCCTGATGAGATTAAACCTCTTTGGCAAAGGCATTGGCGAGTAATCACTTTCAGCGACTGCACGACCAACTTTTTCCCTGTATGATACTGCTACAACTGCCCGATGCACAGAGCACCACAGAAGATAGTCTGTTCTGCACCAATCAATCAATCAATCAATAACATTTATCAAGTAATAATAATAATAATAATAATAATAATAATAATTGTGCTATTGTTAAGCGCTTACTATATGCTGAGCACTGTTCTAAGCGCTGGGGTAGATACAAGGTATTCAGGTTGTCCCCCATGGGACTCAAAGTCTTAATCCCCATTTTACAGATGAGGTAACTGAAGCACAGAGAAGTTAAGTGACTTGCCCAAGGTCACAGAGTAGACAAGTGGTGGAGCCGGGCTTAGAACCCACGTCCTCTGATTCCCAAGCCCTTGCTCTTTTCCCCGAACCACACTGCTTCTCTACTTCTCTACAGTACTTACTGGGTGCAAAGCACTTTAGTAAGCGCTTGGGAGAATACGATATAACAGAGTTGAAAGACACCTCAGTCTGGAGGAATGGAGGTGAAGATTTCCCCAGGTTGGGCCATCTCCAGGTTCTCATTCAGACCAGGCTGATGACCTTCCCAGTGGCTCCCCATCTTGCTTTTCCTGCCCAGCGAAAACTCCAGATGTTGCTTCTGAAAACTTGCATCTTCTGGAGGAGCAGCATGGCCTAGTGGAGTCAGAGGACCTGGGTTCTCATCCAGATTCCACCACCACCACCTTGGACATGCCACTTCACTTCCCTGAGCCTCAGTTTCTTCATCAGGAAAATGGAGATTCAAGACCTGTTCTCCCTCCCACCTATACTGGGAGCCCTGTGTAGAACAGGGACTGTGTCCAACCTGATGATCTTGTATCTACCCCAGCACTTAGTATGGGGCTTGGCACATAGTAAGTACTCAATAAATATCATTGATTAACTGATAGTAGACACTTAACAAATGCATCATCATCTCGAGGAGTTCACAGTCTAGTGAGGGAGACCTTGGGCAAGTCACTTCACTTTGCTGGGTCTCATCGTAAAGTGAGGATTCAATACCTGACCTCCCTCCTTCTTAGACTTTGAGCCCCATGTGGGGCAGGGACTCTGTCTGACCTAATTAACTTGTATCTCCCCAGGACTTAGAAGAGTGCTTGGCACATAGGAAGTACTTAACAAACACCACAATTATGATTAATTTTTATTCTGCTTTGCCCATTCCTCTTCAGTGTTTTTGTTTCTAGCTCCCCATTCAAAGTCTGCCCTAAGTTGGTCTTGCTTCCCGGTTGACAAGAGCAGATCAAGAGCCCCCCAAGATCGACCCTCTCCCAGAGGGTGTCCAAGATGGCTAAACATGGGCAAACAGGAGTGGACAGATAATCTTCCAGCCCTCTTCCCAATTTGCTGGGTTGGTTAGGCTATGTCTCCACCACTGAATTGGGCAAAGTGTGAAAGCTAGGTATTGGCTTTGCCCTTCCGCAGGCTTTTCCAAAGAAAGGTTTGTATTTCTAAGGGGCTGGATCACCCTAAATTCCAGTCACTTGCCTCCTCGTCCTCAGGTCATCTTGGCGGAATTACTTCTTAGAGCACGATAAGTCCTGTTGTTAAACTTCAGTATATTTTTACACTTTCTGTGTAGGGAAGAGCCTGAGGAGGAACTAAAAATTATTTTCTTGGCTTTGGGTGACCTTTCTAGTTAACCATCATGCGGGCTGTTAAGACGCATTACTTAATTTGGGGTGACTGTCTTTTTTTTTTTAATGGTATTTGTTAAGTGCTTACTACTCTACGAAGCGTTGGGGTACATACAAGATACAAGATATGTGGTCCCTGTCCTACATAGGGTTCACAGTCCTAAACTCTGTTTCACAGAGGAGGCAACTGAGGCACAGAGAAGTTAAGTGACTTTTCCAAGGTCACACAGAAGACAAGTGGCAGACCCAGGATTAGAACTCAGGTCCTCTGCTCCCAGGTCTGTGCTCTCTTCACTTGGCCATGCTGCTTCTGTTGCTTTGGACTGCAGTGAAACAATTCAAGGCTTCACGATCTAAAAATCTGGCCAGAATGGAGGGGCTAACACACTCCATTTTTTCAAAATCTGCAAAGGATTTTTTTTTTTACCCATAGGAAAAATGTTGAATGAAATGTAAATGATGAAAGATCAGAATTAGAATACACCATTTCTTTCCAAGACCAGGACAGATACGGAGCACAGCTCCGGTCTGTATTTCATCCAATTTCCAAGCTTCAGTTACCTCACCCCAAAATTTCAACAGAGCAACAAACTGAAAAAACCCCAAACCCCAAACCTTCTTTTGAATCATCAGGAAGCAGGCATGTCTTATTCTAACTCTTTGGAAGAGACCATTAGTGTAATTACTATCCTGCAGGACTGACAGACTCTTTTGGGCCTGAAACTATTTCTGAGCAAGTGGCTGCAGGTATCCCATACTGGTCAGCACATTTCCCAGGAAGATCACCCCCACCTCCCGGACCTGTTTGGCCCGGGATCTCCAAAGGCCTCATTGGTTACGGTACATATTTTTCTTCTCCCAGCAGTTGCATGGATAATTCTACTCTCAAACACACTTTGACTTGAAAGAGCTAGTTATTTCAGGCCAAAAAGATACGAATTCACCTGAAAAATGTAGATAACTCAGGCCAATTTCTGTGACAGTACGAGTCAGGCATATCTTGCAGACAGAATTTTCCTGTAGAAAATGTCTTTTTTTAGCCTAGGTCTATGTGGAGCACAACTTATTTTATGTGCCAAGCTAATGTTAATGGAGATGGCGCTGGGAGGGCAGACAGGACCTCAGAGTCAGCCCCAGGAATCCTGAAACCAGAACATCTGATTCTCCGGATGTTTCTACCCTTAGTTGCGCGGGCCTTGGGCAGTCACTGTCAATCAGGCTGACTCCCCAGACAATCAGGATTCCCTGATTGACAGTGGCTGTCCAAGGCCCGAACAGCTGTCCACACGAACCCGCCTTAAGAGCATGAAGACCGTGGGCCAGGCTGTCATAGGGTCAGGCCCTGGGCCCACCCTCCAGCCCACTTTTCTGTCTCTGGCAGTGGCCGTGGGACACTCCACCTGGTCCAGGAGACCTTCCCCAATTAAGCTCCACCTTTCTGGATGGCATCTATCCAACAGCCACCCTCAGAAGGGTAGTGATTTACATGAACTTAGTTATCTATTTCCCAGACCCTGTTCCTGCCTTCAACAGTTATAGTCTTGCTTCTTTCTCCTGTGCCCATTATTTCTGTTATCATCATCATCATCATCAATCGTATTTATTGAGCGCTTACTATGTGCAGAGCACTGTACTAAGCACTTGGGAAGTACAAATTGGCAACATATAGAGACAGTCCCTACCCAACAGTGGGCTCACAGTCTAAAAGGGGGAGACAGAGAACAAAACCAAACATACTAACAAAATAAAATAAATAGAATAGATATGTACAAGTAAAATAAATAGAGTAATAAATATGTACAAAAATATATACATATATACAGCTGCTGTGGGGAAGGGAAGGAGGTAGGATGGGGGGGATGGAGAGGGGGACGAGGGGGAGAGGAAGGAAGGGGCTCAGTCTGGGAAGGCCTCCTGGAGGAGGTGAGCTCTCAGTAGGGCCTTGAAGGGGAAGAGAGCTAGCTTGGCGGATGGGTAGAGGGAGGGCATTCCAGGCCCGGGGGATGACGTGGGCCGGGGGTCGATGGCGGGACAGGCGAGAACGAGGTACGGTGAGGAGATTGGCGGCGGAGGAGCGGAGGGTGCGGGCTGGGCTGTAGAAGGAGAGAAGGGAGGTGAGGTAGGAGGGGGCGAGGTGATGGAGAGCCTTGAAGCTGAGGGTGAGGAGTTTCTGCCTGATGCGCAGATTGATTGGTTGATTGATTGGTAGCCACAGTTATGTGTACCTGCCAGCCCCCTCTGTTAGATTGCTAGCACCCTGAGGGCAGGCGCCATGCCTCTAGCTTTGGCTGTACTTTCCCAAGTGCTTAGCATACTGCCCTGCACTCAAGCAGTGCTCAATACATATCAATGATTGATGTGCATACCAAAGATTGGTATCTATCCTCAGAGTTAAGTTTGATCCCCTTACACTCCTAACTTTTCTCTCTCTGCCCCTAACTTACTCTCTAGTAACTCATTATGTATTTCTCCCCCATGAATGCATCTAAACCCTTCTTGAACCTACTGGTATTTTCTGCCACCTGGTCTCCTGTGGGAACCAATTCTTTAAGCTTACCATCCACTGGGTGGGGAAGCGTTTCCTTGGATTCGGACCCTTTGATGTTCGAGCTCCAGGGATTGCCCCTCGTCCTACCATTGTGAGATTTGGGGAACATCAAATCCTTGTTTGCCCTGTCCACCCCCTTCATGGTTCTGCACATTTCAACGCTGTTCCCTCTCTCTTGGGCTGCTTCTCTCCAGGCTGAAGAGCCCGAAGGCCGTCAGCTCATTGTCCCACAGAAGCCGCTCCATCCCCCTGACCATCTCACAGGCCCTCACCACTCCAACTTCCCCAGCTCTGTCTGATGATGATGATGATGATGATGATGATAATGATAACAAGATGTGGGGAGCGGGGCTGCCCATCAGGTTCCAGGTGTGGATGTGCTAGGGTCTGCCCAAGGCAGATGGATGGGGTTTCTGGCCTTTCCTGTGGGGATGTCTCAAGGAGTAGGGAGAAGTGGACTGAACATTTTTTAGGAAAATGATCTGGGCAGCAGAGTGAAGTCTGGATTGGAGTGGGGAGAGATTGGAGGCAGGGAGGTCAGCCAGGAGGCTGATGCAGTAGTCAAGGCGGGTTCGGATAAGTGCTTGGATCTACATAGTAGCAGTTTGGATCTGATCACTGTTCTCCCTCCTCCTCCCATTCATTTTAAATATCTTGTGTCTGTAACTAATGGATCGCCCCCATTAGGTGGTGAGCTCTTTGAGGTTGGACAGTGTGTGTCTTACTTTCGTCACACTCTCCCAAGCGCTCAGGATAGAGTGTGGCACTGAATATTGATTGATTAGGTGCTAATGCAAAACAAATAAGCCAACAGGTAAATCCACAAGTGCCAAAGAAGTTGAAAGGATGGCGTGACCGGGAAGGTGCAGAGACTGATCAGGGAAGACCTCCTGGAGGGGGTGGATTTTTAGGGAGGAAGTGAAAGACGGGAGGGGGTGGTTTAGCAAAACTGACAAGGGAGAGTGTTCTACAAGCAAGCAGTGGGTTGAAGGTGGGAGAACTGGAAGTGATGGACAGTTGGGAGGCTGAAATGAAAAGCATGAGTTAGGGTCTAGGGGGAGAAGAGAACAGATCGGAAAATGGGCGCCTTGTGATGGTTAGTCTTGAAGCCGATCAATGGATTAATGATATTTATTGCCTTCCCTCTGAGTGCAAAGCATTGGGATACTACACCAGAAACATAAAACACATTCCTTGATCTCGAGGAGCTTCCAATCTAATGGACCATGCTTTTTTATCCATATTTCTGGGGCAGAAGCCAAACTGCTTTTCTCTTGCCTGTAATTTATTCTGTGCCTCTCTCCCCCTCTGGACTCTTAACTCCTCAAGGGATCGTGTCTACTGACTCCACTATATTCTTCCAAGGGCTCTGTACAAGATTGTGTCAAATTCCCACCTCTATATACTTTCCCAGCGCTTGGTATAGTGCTCTGCACACAGTGAGCTATTAATAAATACTATTACTTACTACAATTACTGCTACTTAGAGAAGCAACATGGCTTATTGGAAAAACATGGGCTTGGGAGTCAGAGGAAGTGGGTTCTAATCCCGGCTCTGCCACTTGTCCGCTGTGTGACCTTGGGCAAGCCACTTAACTTCTCTGTGCCTCAGTTACCTCATCTGTAAAATGGGGATTAAGACTGTGAGCCCCACGTGGGACAACTTGATTACCTTGTATCTACCCCAGCGCTTAGAACAGGGGGAAGGGATTGTGTGTACCGATGCTGTTGTATTCTCCCAATTTCTCAGTCCAGTGCTCTACACACAGTAGACTATCAGCTTTTTGAGGTCAGAGAGCATGCCTACTAACTCTGTTGTACACTCCCAAGCGCTTAGACCAGGGCTCTGTACACAGCAGGTGCTCATTTAATTCTACTGCTTGATCCTGCCAGGGTCTACCAAGGGACAACACAACTGGGCTTTGGGCTGACAACGTCAGCAGTCCTGAATAATAATAATAAAAATAATAATAATAATGATGATGATGATAATGGCAATTGTTAAGCACTTACTATGTGTCAGGCACTGTACTAACCACTGGGGTAGATACAAGATAATCAGGTTGGACACAGTCCTTGTCCTACATGGGGTTCACAGTCTTAATCCCCATTTTACAGATGAGGAAACTGAGGCACAGAGAAGTTAAGCAACTTGCCCAATGTCACACAGCAGACAAGTGGTGGAGCCAGGATTAGAAACAAGGTCCTCTGACTCTCAGGCCTGTGCTCTTTCCACTAGGCCGTGCTGCTTCTCCTGTACAAATAAAAATTCTACCTTCTGAAGGCTCAGCTACCAGGTGCTGAATGAATGTGAGGGGGTTACCAGAAGTGATCGACTAACTGAATCTTAAGATTTGATTTGCTATATGGGAATTTCTATGGATTGCATCAGTATCTCACAAAACCTCCACTCCACTTCCTGGAGAAAGATGAGGGATAAGAAGTGAGGGTGGGGTGGTAGGGAATTGAACAAGGGTCCCAGGGAGGAATGACTTAGTGATTCCAACACTGGTTTCGGTTTCTGCCTAAATGCCAACTGCCTTTGAGTTCTTAAACTTTACTAATTTTGGAACTCAACACTATGATACAATCCTCTTGGCTTCTCTAATATTTTAAAAGCATAAAATGAAATTTCCCTCTTATAATGAAAGCTATGAAGCCTGTTGCCTCTTCAACAAAAACTTCATGGTAAGAAAAGCCAACCTCATCTTTCTTTCCACCTTCTTACCTGGAGATCAACATAAACAAAGAGTCCTGAAAAACTATTTATTCTCTGCAGAAGTAGGGGTAAAATAAGGAGTTTGACATTCTTCAATATCAAAATGAACTTCGAAATTCCGGAAATTCTTGGAAGCCTTTCTGGAGACAATCTTATTTATGCTTTTATTACGCCCTCCTTAGCACTCAGATAGCATTCCACCAGTGGTCTTTATTGAGCACTTACTGTGTACAAAACACTGGCCTATGCACTTGGGAGGGTACAATACAGTTGATAGACTCCATAAGGAGCTTACAGCCTGATCCATGTAGTCATTTTGACCACTCTAGTTGTAAATAGCTTTTTGTCTCTCTCCCCTGTTAGAGTGAAAGCTCCTTGAAGGCAGGGAATGTGTCACTTGGTCATTCCATTCTTCCCAAGTGATTAGTACAGTGCAGCACAGCAGTGGGTGTTCAGTAAATGCTGCTGCTACTGCTACTACTACTGCTACCACTACCACAATTAACCTACTCGCTGTGCCTCACCCTCGTCTCTCTCACCACCGAGTCTGGAACACTACTACTACTACTACTACTACTACTACTACTACTACTACTACTACTACGTCCGAACTGATGATCTTGTATCTACCCCAGTGCTTAGTACAGTGCTTGGCACATAGTAAGCGCTTAACAAATACCAAAAGTATTGGTATTAATTTAAGAGCACAAAATACTTCGGGATTTTTCTCCTTTTCTGCTGTTAACCTATCAGCATTGGTCTGGCCCCCAATAGAGGCAAGCTTCGGGTGCTTCTACAGAAGGTACAACAGGTGTATGCGTGCAATGGCTCTGGCCTGGGCTCCACGAGGAGCCCTGCAGGACTCCCTGGCAAATGGCAAATCCCTTCAAGGAAATGAGGGCCCATTTCCCGGCCAGTCCTGCAGAGCTCTGCATTCACTCAGAGCAGGGCCTGGCCCAGATGCCTCCCCGTCGGCACAAGGCATGAGCGCACAGGGAAGATGGCTGTGCAGCCCACCCCAAGGGTGAAGCGGAGCCACGGCCCGAGGCCCCACCCACCTTGGCTGACGGGAACACTGGCTGACCCAGGAAGCGAACGGTAGGAAGAAGTTGAAGGCCAGGCCTCTGGATACATGCAGGAAGGGCCGCAGGAGGTGCTCCCCGGCCTCCCCCCTCCCCGTCCCCCACACCGAGTCCCTCACACAGCAGGCACATAGTCACCCAAGATCATTTTCACTGTCGGCAGATGAGGAGTACTTGGTAAGCTGCACAGGCCAAATTTCTAGCGAGCGCTAAATAAATAAATACATACGTACATAACGCTCACAGTTTATTGCCTATTCACTGAGCCAGAAGAGCAAAAAAACCCATTCAGCCTTGCCAATTGTATCTGTATTTCAGGGGCTCTGCCGGGACACAAAGTGCTCTCGGATTCTGAGGCACCTGGAAGGCATTCAACAATAAGCTGAGGTCAGTGCTGCACTCATACAATACGGTTTCAAAGCTCCATGGGAATTTCGATTGGCCCGAGTTATTAGGATGTGACCTTTCCCTCCGTTGTCTTATTTTAGGATCAAGTGAGCATGATATTTCCCAGTGGGAGCTGCTGTACTTCCTTCATAGATAAGGAAAACAGCAATCACAAATGAGCGTGAACAAGCTGAAAAAAAGATTTCTCTGGTGCCGATGACACTGCAGTCTTGACAGGAGTCCATGGTCCATATTCCTAGAGTTTAAGAGGAAAGCCATGTGGCTTGCTAACAAAAGACAACAAAAGTAACACCATTACGGTATTTCCCTAATATCTAGGTCTAATTGTTTCTTGTCCCAGCAACTGAGTCTTGTGACTTTGAACGATTAATAGAGATATTTGCGTCACACTAGTTCCTATTTGGACTCTTCAGGGAATTTAAATGGTTGAAAATTACAAACTTTTAATCATTTACATTATTTTAGGCCACAATACCTGGATTTAAAAGAAATGATAATGCGAGGGAGACATCCGAGCCCCTCGGCATAATGGTTCCGCAAAGGCTGATGACTTGGCCAGCTGGAGCATTCCGTCGATGGGCCAAAGCTGGGGAACCCGGTAAAAGCCAAAGCCACAGACGGTGCCGCACTCTGGCTGAGAGCTGGGTGTCTGTGGTCACGGATCGACTGGCAAGGCGCGCTGCCATAGAGAAGGAAGCGGCTCTCTTGGAGCAAAGGCTTCTTCGCGAATGAGAGACAAGGAGGCAAAAGAGAAGCCGGCACCAGGCACTGCAAACATTAAGTGTGATGACATGACAAGGGACAGCCTGCTCCTTTGCACCATGTGGCCGGGACTGGGGTTCCCCCATTAGTCCCTCATAAGTGAATTTCACCCTTAGTGGCATCTACTTTTTGAATATGAAGGACAGCACTTGCACACACTCTCTCTCTCTCTCTCTCTCTCTCTCTCTCTCTCTCTCTCTTTCTCTCTCGTATTTAGTTAGTGCTGACTGTGTACAGAGAATTGGACTAAGCATTTGAGAGTACAATATAGAGTAGGTAGATACTCCCTGCCCATAAGGAGTTTACAGTTAAGAGGGGGCAACAGATATGAAAATCAATTACAGCTGATAGGGGAAACAGCAGAGTGTAAGGATATGGATAAAAGTGCTGTGGGGCTGGGGGCGGGGTGAATCATATGTTCACCTCCCCCTCCCCATCCCCCCCGCCTTACCTCCTTCCCCTCTCCACAGCACCTGTATATATGTATATATGTTTGTACGTATTTATTACTCTATTTATTTATTTACTTTATTTGTACATATTTATTCTATTTATTTTATTTTGTTAATATGTTTTGTTTTGTTGTCTCTCTCCCCCTTCTAGACTGTGAGCCCGCTGTTGGGTAGGGACCGTCTCTATATGTTGCCAACTTGTACTTCCCAAGTGCTTAGTACAGTGCTCTGCAAACAGTAAGTGCTCAATAAATACGACTGAATGAATGAATATGTTTATAGTGTATGTACTCCAGGGACTGTTGGTTTTTGAGGGAAAAGGCCAAAAACTTCTGCTGCCATTAGTCTGTGGATCAGGTCAGGGCACATTGATGGGCTGTGGACAGAGGCAAAGAGTAGGAGAGCTGAAGTTCTGGGAAATCAGGGAATCCTGGCAAAAAAACCCCATGCACAATGAATCCTCTTGAAAGTGCTTTCCCAAGTTACTCTTCTCTTTTGCTAGACTGCAGGGCCTGGTCCAGGCAATCTGCACCTCCAGACACGACCATTCTTTCCCCACGATCGGATGGAGGTGCTGACGTGGCCGTAGGGCCCTGCCTTGGAACAGCTTCCCAGAGGACAGCGATTCAAGGGGTGACTTGCAGTGAAGTTGCCCTTGGGGCAATAAAGCCCCAAGCAACTATCTCGGGACCGAGACCAACCAATCCTTTGCCTGCCGGGGTGAGCCAGAGTCAATCACAAACCAAACCCGCATCGCCAAGGCAGAGGGCTTAGGTGCCCTGCACACAGTAAGCACCCAGTAAATAACACCGACTGATCAACAGATTGGTTGATTGGCTGACCAGGAGGCCTCTCCGGATGCATCGGCGCCACAGCCTGGCAAACCTGACTCTGGCAGTGGCAAAGGAAGTCCATTCCCAGCTGGAATGACAAGTCCCCAGAAAGCAAAATCATCCACCCATTCTACTACTCTAATTTCTCTAAGGGCCACACAGCCAGCTTTAAGGCTTCCCGAATGAACATTATCAATTTCTCACCCCAATCTTACTCTGGGGTAGGGTAGGGTAGGATAGGGTAGGGTATGGGCTGACTGCAGGTTTATTTGCAGAGGGCAGGACTGAACTTTGCATGTGAACACATACAGAAAATGATAAAGATCTTTTGTGTCCCATTAGCAATTTACAGAATTGTGATTTGCTGCGCCCAGCACACCTCTAATTGAATTCCTCAGCCATAAAATCACTGGGACCAAACAAGTTTAGCTATCTTTTATCTATGCCTCTTTTCTTCCCCTTTGCCATCCCAGTGAACCTATTTCTTAGGGAGCTTTTCTTCTTTTTATAGATTCATTTGTCTTAGTTATAAATTAACCTCCCAAGTGACTCTCCCAGTCGCCTGGGCTCCACAGTTTCCTGTGTACAAAGTTTCCAACTTGCAAAATTTATGGTGTGGGAGCTGTTTGTCAGGGCAGTTGGTGGGTGCTCTCTAGAGAGGAGTGAGTCACCTTGAGAAGCTGGAAGGGGGGGTCTCTATCAGGGGCAGAGACTCAGTGCCCACGAGCGGAAGGGTCCTCTTGACTGGGGGCAGAGAGACTCTGGCATGCGGGTGTCAGTCCACTATGAGGGGCAGAGAGAGACTCAGTGCCCAGGAGCAGAGGCGCTCACTGGGTTGGGTGGGGCAGGGCAGGGTAGGATCACTCTCTCCCTGGAGGAGATCTTAGGCACTTCCTGTTTCACGAGGGCCAGCCGGGGGGGCACACGACTAGTGTGGTTTCCTAACTTGGTTGCACAGAAGAAACAGGGGCCAGCCAGGCTATTTTGGGGGCTGGTTCTGCACTGGCCACAGCCGTTTTTCAGCCAGAGTACACCCTTTAAATGCAGACCCTGGGGTAGGAGGCCAGGACAGATCTGCCTCCTGCTTCCCCCATCCCTCTTACAGAGCTGGGGCTTTGTCTTCAGTTAACCGTGGGACACGCAAGATGGCTTTACTAAAGCTCAACTCCCACTTGGCAAACAGAAACTTCCAGAAGCAGTAGAACTTGAACGCAGCCATTCATTTCCTTTGGGGATCAAATCCCAGGTCACTATGGTTATTATTATTATTGTTAATAGTAAGCACTTGTGCTTACTATGCACCAAGCATTGTTCTAAGCATTGGGGTAGATTCATTCATTCATTGATTCGTACTTATTGAGTGCTTGGGAGAGTACAGTACAACAATAGACACATTCCCTGCCCACAACGAGCTTACAGTCTAGAGGGGGGGAGACCGACCTCAATATAAATGAATAAATTGCAGATATGTACGTAAGTGCTATGGGGCTGGGTAGGGGGATGCTTAGGAGAAGCAGCATGGCTCAGTGGAAAGAGCACAGGCTTTGGAGTCAGAGGTCATGGGTTCAAATCCAATCCCGGCTCCACCAATTGCCAGCTGTGTGACTTTGGGCAAGTCACTTAACTTCTCTGGGCCTCAGTTCCCTCATCTGTAAAATGGGGATTGAGACTGTGAGCCCCCCGTGGGACAACCTGATCACCTTGTAACCTCCCCAGCACTTAGAATAGTGCTTTGCACATAGTAAGCGCACAATAAATGCCATCATTATTATTATTATTAAAGGGAGCAAGTCAGAGTGATACAGAAGGGTGTGGGAGAAGAAAGTGGGGCTTAGGGAAGGCCTTCAGTGAGGCTTTGAATGGGGTCAGCGGTGAGATAGACGAGATCGAGGCACAGTGGGGAGGTTAGCATTAGAGGAGCAAAGTGTGCGGGCTGGGTTGTAGTAGGAGAGTAGTGAGGTGAGGAAGGAGGGCACAAGGTGATTGAGTGCTTTAAAGCCGATGGTGAGGAGTTTTGTTTGATGCGGAAGTGGTTGCACAACCACTGGAGTTTCTTGAGGAGTGCTGGCCGGCGGGGCGGGGGGGGTGTCAATCAGGTGGGACACAGTCCCTGTCCCACCAGGGGCTCGCAGTCTAAGTAGGAGGGAAAAGGATTTAATCTCCTTTTTACAGATGAAGAAACTAAGGCCCAGAGAAGTGAAGTGACTTGCCCAAGGTCACACAGCAGACAAGTGGCAGAGCTGGAATGAGGACCCAGGTCCTCTGACTCCAAGGCCCATGCTCTTTCCACTAGGTACGCTGCTTCTCTAATGATTCCCAGAAAGTTCCCAGCACAACGTTTAAAGGGAGGAGCTCAGTCCGCTCGTTGCCTCTCTTCTGTGGACCAACACACTCTAGTACGGCCATGGCACGTGCTTCTCCCAAGGCAGCAGAGCCCAAACCTACCCACCTACCCCATTTCCGCCTGGTACGGGTGAACCCCCAAACTCCTGAGTTGTGGCTCGACCACCTGCTACTGGAATATTAGACTCTCGCAGCTCCAAATCTGAACTAGACTCTGATGAGGACTCTCTTGCCTGTGCTCTGTTCTCTGTTCTCCCAAGCCTTCCGAGTACCATCCTGGATCACTTCCAGGGACTCTGACCACTGAGAGGTGACTGCCTGTGGCCAACCCTCGCATGCCCCCAGCCTCAGCCCCAAACGGTGCCGGTGGAGAAGAGAGAGATTCTGTGTACATCCTGGCTGGGAGTCCATCATCGGGAGGTGAATGAGTGGCAGGGGAGGGGTGGTCCTCCTCCGCTCCCTCCAATACCTTAACTCATAAGTAGCTCTACACCAGAGGAGGAATCTGATCCAGTTTACACTATGGGCCCAGGAGGTCTCACTCTCTCGGTCTCTCTCTCTCTCTCTCTCTCTCTCTCTCTCTCTCTCTCTCTCTCTCTCTCTCTCTCTCCCCTTCATTCTCCCTGTCCTCCTTCTCTCCCCACCCCACCTTTCACTCGCTCTCTCCTTCCTCATCGTCACCTTCTCTTCCTCTCTTGCTCCCCTTCACTTTCTCAACTATTTGCTCATTCTAGACTGAGAGCCCATTGTTGGGTAGGTACCGTCTCTATATGTCGCCAACTTGTACTTCCCAAGCACTTAGTACAGTGCTATCCTAATCCTCCTCGACCTCTCAGCTGCCTTTGACACGGTGGACCACCCTCTTCTCCTCAACACGCTATCCAACCTTGGCTTCACAGACTCTGTCCTCTCCTGGTTCTCCTCTTCTCTCTCCGGCCGTTCATTCTCAGTCTCTTTTGCGGGCTCCTCCTCCCCCTCCCATCCCCTTACTGTAGGGGTTCCTCAAGGGTCAGTTCTCGGTCCCCTTCTGTTCTCTATCTGCATTCACTCCCTTAGTGAACTCATTCGCTCCCATGGCTTCAACTATCATCTCTACGCTGATGACACCCAAATCTACATCTCTGCCCCTGCTCTCTCTCTCCCTCCCTCCAGGCTCGTATCTCCTCCTGCCTTCAGGACATCTCCATCTGGATGTCTGCCCGCCATCTAAAACTCAACATGTCCAAGACTGAACTCCTTATCTTCCCTCCCAAACCCTGCCCTCTCCCTGACTTTCCCATCACTGTTGACTGCACTACCATCCTTCCCGTCTCACAAGCCCGCAACCTTGGTGTCATCCTCGACTCCGCTCTCTCGTTCACCCCTCACATCCAATCCGTCACCAAATCCTGCCAGTCTCACCTCTGCAACATCGCCAAGATCCGCCCTTTCCTCTCCATCCAAACTGCTACCCTGCTCGTTCAATCTCTCATCCTATCCCGACTGGATTACTGCATCAGCCTCCCCTCCTGTCTCTCCCCACTTCAATCCATACTTCATGCCGCTGCCCGGATCGTCTTTGTGCAGAAACGCTCTGGGCATGTTACTCCCCTCCTCAAAAATCTCCAGTGGCTACCAATCAACCTACGCATCAGGCAAAAACTCCTCACCCTCGGCTTCAAGGCTCTCCATCACCTCGCCCCCTCCTACCTCATCTCCCTTCTCTCCTTCTACAGCCCAGCCCGCATCCTGCACTCCTCTGCCACTAATCTCCTCACCGTGCCTCATTCTTGCCTGTCCCGCCTTCGACTCCCGGCCCACATCCTCCCCCTGGCCTGGAATGCCCTCCCTCCGCACATCTGCCAAGCTAGCTCTCTTCCTCCCTTTAAAGCCCTACTGAGAGCTCACCTCCTCCAGGAGGCCTTCCCAGACTGAGCGCCCTCTTTCCTCTCCCCCTACTCCCCCTCCCCATCCCCCTCGCCTTACCTCCTTCCCCTCCCCATAGCACCTGTATATATGTATATATGTTTGTACATATTTATTACTCTATTTATTTTACTTGTACATATTTATTCTATTTATTTTATTTGGTTTATATGTTTCATTTTGTTGTCTGTCTCCCCCTTCTAGACTGTGAGCCCGCTGTTGGGTAGGGACCATCTCTATATGTTGCCAACTTGTACTTCCCAAGCACTTAGTACAGTGCTCTCAGTAAGCGCTCAATAAATACGATTGAATGAATGAATGAATCCAATACTGCACTGAAAGCATACCTTAGTAATACAACATTCTAGGCAGGTGTTTTTGCTGATAAGACAAATATGACTTTGCACTTGAGAAAACAGAGGTGCATATTATATTCAGAAAACTATGGTAGGCACCTTTTGAAGACACTCCCTGATGATTTCCCAGAATTTCCCTCATAATAGCTGCACTTGGAGGTTTATCATATGGATCGATGCACACGTGTAATACTGAAAAGCACCCTAAACCTGAGCTTTGGGTTTTCAATATTTATCCTGAGATTTCTATACACCGCATATATAAAGTACACAGTAAGGGACCCAGTGGCTGCTGAAGTCTAGCAAGGCCTGCCCTTAAGATACACATTTCTCCAGCAGGGGTGGAGAATGAAATCTCAAAGGCAAAAGAATACAGGGAGTTGCATTTCTTCACCTGCTGTTAGAGACTCAGTCTGACACAATACATTTCAATCAGAAATGTAAATCCGAATCTAAACTGGACTCTGACAGGGACTCTCTTGCTTCTGCTGTCAGTTCGTCAGTCAGTTATTAAGTGCTTACTGTGTGCAGAGCACTGTAATAAGCACTGGGGAGAGTACAATATCACAACATAACAGACACATTCCCTGCCCACAATGAGCTTAAAGTATAGAGGGGGAGACAGACATTAATATAAACAAATACAATTACAGATTCATTCATTCATTCAACCATATTTATTGAGCGCTCACTGTGTGCAGAGCACTGTACTAAGCGCTTGGGAAGTACAAGTTGGCAACATATAGAGACGGTCCCTATCCAACAGCAGGCTCACAGTCTAGAAGGGGGAGACAGACAACAAAACAAAACATATTAACAAAATAAAATAAATAGAATAAATATGTACAAATAAAATAAATAAATAGAGTAATAAATACGTACAGACATATATACATATATACAGGTGCTGCGGGGAGGGGAAGGAGGTAAGGCTGGGGGGATGGGGAGAGGGAGGAGGGGGAAAGGAAGGAGGGGGCTCAGTCTGGGAAGGCCTCCTGCACAGATATGTACAGATGTACATATATGTACATAAGTATGGATATGTACATAAGTTCTGTGGGTCTGTCGGGGGACGAATAGAGGGGGCAAGTCAAGGTGGCACAGAAGGGAGTGGGAGAAGAGGAAAGGAGGGCTTAGTCAGGGAAGGTCTCTTGGAGGAGATGTGCCTTGGATAAGGCTTTGAAGGTGAGGAGAGCTGTCAAATATGAAGAGGGAGGGAATTCCGGGTCATAGGCAGGACATGGGTGAGTGGTCGGCAGTGAGATAGATGAGATTGAGGTATGGTGAGAAGGTCGATGTTAGAGGAGTGAAGTGTGTGAGCTGGGTTGTAGTAGGAGAGTAGTGATGTGAGGTAGGAGGGGGCAAGGCGATTGAGTGCTTTAAAGCCGATGGTGAGGAGTTTCTGTTGGATGCAGAGGTGCATGGGCAACCACTGGAGGCTCTTGAGGAGTGGGGAAACATGGACTGAATGTTTTTGTAGAAAAATGATCTGGGCAGTGGAGTGAAGTACGGACTCGAGTGGGGAGAGACAGGAGGCAGGGAGGTCAGTGGAGAGGCTGATTCAGTGAATCAAGGAGTGATAGGATAAGTGCCTGGATTTACCAGGTAGCAGTTTGGATGGAGAGGAAAGGGCAGATTTTAGCAATATTGTGAAGTGTTTAGTGTTCAAGAGGCACCCAATAAATATCACTGATTAATTGATTGATTGACCAAATGTGGTACTAAGAGAGGAGAGTCAGTGAAGGAACTTGCCCTCATTCTGTTCCTTCAGAACAGAGGAATTCTGTTTAGAGGAATTCTAAAGGCAGGACTTTAGCAATCGATCAATTGAATTTACTGGGTGTCTTTGGGGTGCAGAGCACTGTAGTTGGTGCTCAAGACAATTCATCAAAGGCAAAAAGCACAGTTCCTGCCCTCAAGGAGTTTACAATTTAATGGAGGAAGACCAGGATACATAGCTTATTTACAGACAGTGGAAGCAGGAGATAAAACATAGATATTATTGAATGAGAAAATAAATGGAATTTGTAAGTCAACAGATACAAAAATGCTAAGAGTGGCTGCATATGGCCAAGTGTTAAAACATGATTTTTCACTCTTCATTTTCAACTGGATTCAACTGGATTAAAGTGCACCGTTCTTTTCTCTATTAACAATTGCAGATCTTGAGATGCTTGAATTCCTTCTCCAAAAGTATTTTGTTTCATTTTGCTGCAAAATGGTAAGTTAGTGAACATCAACTTCTATTTTCATGGCAGCAAAACTGTTTCTCTCACCTCCTCCAACTCCTCTACAATTTCTGAGGGCTCAAATCCTCCTGTCTACATTACCAACTTCTTTAAAAACGCCTTTGGTTTTCATTTCATTTCATTATCAACCTCCTAAAATACTGAAACGCTTCATTTTAGCAGCAACAAGAAAAGGGAAGGAATTTAGAAAACTGATGTTTTCCAAACATGTATTCCGTGGATTACTCGTCTATCTTTGTTTTGTCTTAGGAAAAATGCATTATCTTCCCCCAGCCATTCCTTTAACAGAAGGCAAGTGATTGAATAGAAAATGCTGCAAACCCAAATCCAAGCTCTAGGAGCACATCGATGGCAGAATCGCCATTTGAAAGAACTGACAAACTTTTGAAATGAGCAAATGCAGTATCTTGGGCTCTCCATTCTACCTCCTTTTGATGATGTTCTTCAACATTTCAAATACCGCCCCCCACCCCCGACTTTAGTCCAAGTGCACAATTCCAGTTCTCTGGGATGATCCTTATTGCCAAACCTACAAGTTGACTGACTTCAATCAATCAATCAGTGGTATTTATTGAGCACTTACTGTGAGCAGAGCATTGTTCTAAGCACTTGGGACAGTACAGTGTAACAGCATTGGTAGATACGTTCCCTGCCCACGAGGAGCTTACAGTCTAGAGTGGGAGACAGACATTAATATACATAAATAATTTATAGATATGTACATAAGTGCTGTGGAGCTGATGGTGGGGTGAATACCAAAGGTCACAGGACCAAGTGCATAGATGATATAGGAGAGAGAGATCTGGGGAAAAGAAGATTTCATCGGGGACCTGCCACAAGGAGCATCTTGGTAGATTTTTACTTTTTTGGGAGCCACCAATGGAATATGCATTCCCAACTGACCATCCAACCTGGAGCTCTTCCAGACTCACTTTACCTATTTTCCCTTCCCAGTCCCAGTCATTAATCCATTCACTCCAAAGGAAAACTTTGCCCGGGCCTCTTTCCTCTTCTGCAGTCTTGTATTCTTGTATTTCCTTTTGCATTCAGGACATCTCTACTTGGATGTCCGACCAACACCTCAAACTTAACATGTCCAAAACAGAACTCCTCATCTCTCCACCCAAACCCTATCCTCCCCCTGACTTTACCATCACTGTAGACAGCACCACCATCCTTTGTGACTCACAAGCCCGTAATCTTGGTGTTATCCTTGATTCATCACACATTCAACCCACATGTTCAATCTGTCACCAAATTCTGTCAGTTCTACCTTCACAACATCACTAAAATCCATATTTCACCCTGCTGCCCCAATCACTTTTCTAAGAAACATTCAGTTCACGTTTCCCCACTCCTCAAGAACCTCCTATGGTTGCCCATCCATCTCCGCATCAAACAGAAACTCCTTACCATTGACTTTCCCACCCCATCTTACCTTGCTGATTTCCTTCTACAATTCATCCCGCTCACTTGGTTCCTCTAACACCACTCTCCTCACTGTATTTCGATCTCATCTATTTTGCTGCCGACCCCTTGCCCACATCCTGCCTCTGGCCTGGGCCTCTCTCCCCCTTCATACCCGGCAGATCATCACTCCCCCCACCTTCTGAGCCTTATTAAAATCACACCTCCTCCAAGAGGTCTTCCCTGACTAAGCCCTCATTTCCCCTACTCCCCCTTCCTTCTGCATCACCCTTGCACTTAGATTTGAACCCTTTATTCACCACACCCTCAGCCCCATATCACTTAGGTCCATAACCGTAATTTATTTTAATGTCTGTCTGCCCCTCTAGACTGGGCAGGGAATGTGTCTGCCAACTCTGTTGTACGGGTCTCCCCCAAGGGCCTAATACAGTGCGCCACACACAGAGCTCAATAAATACCACTGATTTACCGATTACCCTCATCCAGAGGCCCAGCTGTCTCATGAGCAACAACACCCTCCCACCGATGGTGCTCACTTAGATTAGACATTAAGGTTAGAGGTTGGGGGAAAGTGGCCAGACAGTCCCCACTCAGAGGGACAACCATGCTTTTCAGAGGTCTTTATCACCACTTAAGAGACCCAAGGCTGGGACCCATTAGACACCCACTCTGGGCTAGACTTATGAAAGGGGCCCCCACAGCTGTGGTGGCAGCAGTGGCTGAATCGCAGAAGGAACAAAATCCCTCTTCCTCCTCCTCCACTTCAATGGCAGCCCTGGCTGCCGCTGCCACCATGGCTGCCACTGTCACCACTGCCACTGCTGCCACCATTGCCACCACTGAAAGGCCCATCCTTCCGTCCATGGGATTTCCCAGTGTGGCTAGGCTGACGTGTGCAGCTTCACTGGAAACTCCCTTGAAGGGCCATAGGCTGCACCAGGCTAGTCAGAGCGGCAGCAGTGGGAACTGAAGATGCCCATGCAGAAGAGGAAGAGGAGGAGGAGGAGGAGGATGAGGAGGAGGAACGTCTCCCTCACTCTTCCTCCTCCCTCCATTTTCCATTGCCAACTGCTGTTGTTCCTGTTATTGTGGTCGGATTTGAGGTTGGGGCAGACCGGGGGTGGGGGCCGGGGTGGAGGTGGTGGGGGTTAGCGGTGGTGTGGTTTGAGTGGTGACAGCAGCTGGTGACGGGGAATGATGCTGGAGGTTTCGTAAGTTGCCTCTTCTCCCCTCACTCTCCTTACTGCTCTTTCCCCTCTCCCATCTCTGGCCAACCCACTCTCCCTTTTTCCCCGTCTCTGTTGCCTCACACCCCTGCCACTCTTAATCAATCAACCAGTCAATCAATGGCATTTATAGGAGCCCTTGCTTTGTGCGGAGCACTGTACTAAGCACTTGGGAGAGTACAATACAGTTGGTAGGCACAATCCCCACCCTCAAGGAACTTACAATCTAGTGGGGGTAGTCAAACATTAAAATCAATTACAGGTAAGGGAAATAACTGAGTATAGGATATGTACATAAGTGCTGTGGGGGTAGGGATGGGTGAAGGAGTACCTGAGGGCTTAGGGGGTGGGACTAAGTGCATGGAGGAGGCAATAGGAAGGGAAAATAGGGTGGGGGGAGAAGAGCTTAGTCAGGGATGGCTTCCTGGAGGTGTAATTTTTCAGTAGGGCTTTGAGGAGTCGGTTATGAATGGGGAGGGAGCTGCAGGCAGGAGGGAGGATGAGATCAAGGTATTGACTCATAAAGTGGCCTGTTCACCTTGGCAGGACATGGGCGGAAGAGGGAGGAGAAGGGCAAGGACTATTCCACCACCAGCGGGATATCATCTTGATTCATTTTTCCAGGAGCAGAGCCCAGAACGGAGCCCAAAACATGCAGCAAGGAGGGGAAATTTCTTCTCTAAGACAGCATCCAGAAGTGTGGGCTACACCGGAAGATCCCCCCAACTCCAGCAAGAGCCAAACCAGCCCTTTCAGAATCCCCCTAGCTGAGCCGAGCTGAGCTGGGCTGATGTGACTTTCTAAATAGGAACTTGGGTGGTCACTGGGCTTCTCTCTATTTTCCTCTTCTGAAGAAAGCTCAGAGATCAGACCCGGGCGGTGCTCAGCTCCAAGACACAACAAAATCAGTGCCAGCAGCTTTATCAGCTGAGACTGAGACTGGGACCGGGGTCTGGCCTTAACCAAGCCGAGAGGAGCATTCTGCACATTCTGACCTACAGGGCAAATGTGGTAACCTGGCTGTCTGGGTGCACACGGAGATGCTACGTTCTCTTTGTGGAGGTCAAGCCAACCCCAGTTGAGTAAATATATATATATATTATATGGATTTTTTTTTAGTTTTCCTTGCATCGCTATTATTTTATGCCCTACAGGGAAAAATGCATACTTGTAGCCTTTCAGCTTTGATGATGAAAAGCATTTCACGATAAGTATCGTTATTACTAATAATGACATTCTTGTTAAAATTCCAGCACAGCATTTATTTTTGAAGCCAGGCCTGCTCCTCTGCTGAGAGATGCTAAACTTTCTTGGACTGTTGTACCACGATTTGCTCCATCTCCCAATGCTGCCCACTACCCTAGTCCAACAGTTTGCAGGCAGGGTTGGTTTCCTACCATTGGAGTGGAAAAAAGAGAGTAGTCCACCCCAGACCCACTCATTCCAGGAGACAGAAGCCCAGTGGTCACCCAAATTCACACTTAGAATGGGGAGAACTTTGAGTCAAACCAAGTTCTCTTCCTTTTGATGGCTTTGATCAGACACTTCGAAACGCAGCATGGCTTAGCGGAAAGAGCACAGGCTTGGGAGTCAGAGGACGTGGGTTCTGATCCCGGCTCCGCCACTTGTCTGCTGTGTGTGACCTTGGACAAGCTGCTTAACTTCTCTGTGCCTCAGTTACCTCATCTGTAAAATGAGGATTAAGACGGTGAGCCCCACGTGGGACGACCTGATCACCTTGTATCTACCCCAGTTCTTACAGCAGTTCTTGGCATATAAGCACTTAACAAATACCATTATGATGATGATGATGATGATGATGATGTGACCTGCTGCTAGGTCCTGGGCAGCCGCTCCTCCCCTGCCTCTGTACTTCAGCCCAGCTCCTTGCTCTGAGCAGGAAACATTGGTACTTACGCATTAGGCATAAGATTTTAAGGGGCTCAATCAGCTCTCTCCTCGTGCTACTTATCCTCGCTCCTCACCAACCCCAACACAGCCTGCACACTTTGCTTCTCTATCACCAACCTACTTACTGTATCTCCATCTCCTCTCTGTCACTGATAACCCCTTGCTCACATCCTCCCTCCTGCCTCAAACTCCCTCCCCCTTCACATCTGGCACACCACCACTTGCCCCATCTTCAAAGCCCTTCTGAAATCATATCTCCTCCAGGAGGTCTTCCTTGATTGATTTCTAATCTCCCCACTTGAGACCCCACCCTAACAACCACTTCAGCACTTCCACATCAACTGAGCCCATACATCCTCACTGTAAGCCCCTTGAGGGCAAGGATCATGTCTATTAACTCTATTTCACTCTCCCAAGTGCCCAATACAATGCTGTGCACACATTAGACTGGAAGTTTCTGGAGAGAAGGGATAGGGTCTACTGATGATGATGATGATATTTAAGTGCTTACTATCTGCTAGACACTGTATTAAGTGCTGGGGAGGGGTCAAGCAAATCGAGTCAGACACAGTCCTTGTCCCATGTGGGGCTCACAGTCTCAACCCCCAGTTTACAGATTAGGGAACCGAGGCACAGAGGAGTGAATTGACTTGCCCAAGGTCATACAACAGATAAGTGGTGGAGCTGGGATTAGAACTCACGACTTCTGACACTCTCCCGAGTGCTTTGTACACAGTAGGTGTTCAATCGATACTTTTGATTGATTTTTCTTCCCGCAATCATGGACCATCACTTCTCCTGCCCTGTCGGAGCTAATACTGTACCCACAAAAAATAGTAGAGTTTTAGTCACCAACTTCCTTTCTGTTTTGTCTACTGAGCAATAATGTACCTAATTGCCTAGTCAACCAATGGTATTTATTGAACACTTAATGTGTAGAGCACTATACTAAACACCTGGGAGAGTATGAGACAATAGAGTAGGTAGATACGATCCCTGAACACAAGGCACTTACAGACTAGAGGAGGAGCTTACATTTTACAAAGAATTCATTCAAAATTTACACCTTTTTCAAAATGTGGTCCATTCACATGAATGGATTTGATATGTCGGTTTCTGAATTTAAGGGACATTTTAAAGGATGGCAGTAAGTAAAAATGACAGGAAAGAAGCAGCACAGTGTAGTGGATAGAGCTCAGGCAGAAGGTCATGGGTTCTTATCCCGGCTCTGCCACATGTCTGCTGTGTGACCTTGGGCAAGTCACTTAACTTCTCTGTGCCTCAGTTACCTCATCTGTAAAATGGGGATTAAAGACTGTGAGCCCCACGTGGGACAACCTGATTACCTTGTATCTACCCTAGTGCTTAAAAGAGTGTTTGACACATAGTAAGTGCTTAACAAATACTATCATCATCATCATCATCTGGGACTGGGACTGTGTCCAACCCGATTTGCTTGAATCCACCCCAGTGCTGAGAATAGTGCCTGGCACGTAGTAAGCACTTAAGAAATACCATAATTATTATTAGTAGTACAGAGACGAAAGCTCAATTTGAAAAAAAAAAATTCAGGATTCTCTGACCATTACAGTGTCAACGTCTGGGAATGTATCTCATGCTTCTGTTGTAGTTTCCCAACCATTTAGTACAGTGAACTCCACTCAAAGGCTTAGTGCAGTGTATTTCCTCAAGCAATTAGTACAGTGCAAAAAATACCATTACTACTTATTTCTCAAGCCCCTTGTGCACACCCTGGCTCCAACCTGGAACTTCCTCCCACCTTTAAATCTGCCGGGACACAGCTCTGCCCATTTTTAAATAGCCCTTCTGAAATTCCATCTCCTCCAGGAGACTTTTTCTAACTAATTCCCAACATCCTGGTCAAAATGATCAACAACTACCCACAGCATTTAGGTATGAAGCGACAACCAAAGCACTAAAGTATATATACTTAAGTTTGTATTGCATTTGGTTATTGATTTTTCCATCCTCTTTCCATACTCGTTCTATCAATATATTCCCTTCTGCTTTCATGGTTGGTATATTCATTCATTCAATCATATTTATTGAGTGCTTACTGTGTGCAGAGCACTGTACTAAGCGCTTGGGAAGTACAAGTTGGCAACATATAGAGACGGTCCCATTTACAGTGTCAGATCACCGAGGGCAGGGTCTTCTACCTTTACTTTATCACCTCCCTAAGAGCCTGGTATAATGCTCCACACCCTACAGGCGTTTGATAAATTCTGGAGAATGAACAAAATCACAATGGTCACAGACTCGCCAGACTGGTGGGCACTGAAGGGGGCATCTAGACCAACACACCCCACCCGCCATGTTGGACTACGTCTAACCATGTTCCTTCAAATAGGTGTCAATTTGATTTTTCCAAGGGAAAGGAATTCCAAGGCTTCCTCTGATCACCCATGAAGTTCCTCAAAAACCTTAAAGTTGGGAGTTCTAGAGTCACTTTTGTTGGAACTTAACCAGTTTTGCCTTGTCCTGTTGGCAGTGAATCTTAACCCAGGACTAAAATCCTAAAGGTGCTAACATGGCATTGAAGCCTGTCAGCTGATTCTTGACCATTCGCATCCAATTCCCGGGGCTGCTGAAATGTGGTTACACATAGTCATCCTCAGCTAAATTTAGCCTGGCTGGAGAGGGCTTCTCTGATCTTCGGTTTACACACTGGGATGTGGTTACACTTTCCAGAGTTCAACCCCAAGATTTTCAGTTGGTCAGGATTCCTCAGTTGAATCATCTCCTGCATTGCTATCTGAAAGCAAGCTGCTAACTGAATGAAGAATGAACTTCTCTAACATGGTGGCCTGGTCCTATTAGAACCCAGTTCCTGAAAACCACAATGACTAGAGAAACTGTTTGAGAGGTAGAAAATACTCCTTACCAATGAGGAACAGTGTGAGTATGGGGATTATTTAGTTTGGAGAAAAGAGAGAGAGAGAGAGAGAGAGAGGGAGAGGGAGAGAGAGAGAGAGAGAGAGAGAGCCAATGCCTATAGATCCAGCTGCAATAATAATGATAATAATAATAATGATGGTTTTTGTTAAGCGCTTAATATGTGCCAAGCACTGTTTTAAGTGCTGGGGTAGATACAAGGTAATCAGGTTGTCCCATGTGGGGCTCACAGTCTTAATCCCCACTTTACAGATGAGGTAACTGAGGTACAGAGAAGTTAAGTGGCTTGCCCAAGGTCACCCAGCAGACAAGTGGAGCCGCCGGGATTAGAACCCACAATCTCTGACTCCCAAGCCCGTGCTCTTTCCACTAAGCCATGCTGCTTCTAATCTTCACTTGGTGGAGGGCGATTCTTCTGAAAATTGTGGCTCCTCCCATTGAAGACCAAAATAATGGGCTCAGGCTGGAGACGTGGAAGAATTTCCTGGCCGAGGCGCATTTAGCCGCCGTGCTCCTTGAAAGCCAAGGGAAGGCCTAGGTGACCTATCAAGACAGAGTCCCATGCAGCCAGCTGGGGAAGGCCAACATTCCAGAAGTGAAAAATGTTCCATCTGTATGTCGGGCTAGCAGTGGACTGTGGGAGTGAAGCCAGTGGATCCAAGATGCACAATGGACCAGGTGTTTGGAATGGAGAGGTGACAAACTCAAAGGTGCCAAAGATAAGCAGCTGCCTGGTCCTGGATCTGAACTGACAGATTTCATTAGACCAGGCCTAGGGGAGGCGGGGAGGCACTAGCTAACCCCACATGCAATTCCTGGGAAACCTCCCAAACAGTCTAGGGAGAAAGCACATTCCTACCAGTGGGACTGGTCTCAGGGCCTAAGTGCAGGCTCTTGGTGTCCTAGTGGGACCTACTGGCTATCGCTAGCCTATCTGCTGGTACCTATTTCTATATGTTTCTGTCGTGTGCTTCTGTTGTCCTTTCCCAAGTGCTCAGTACAGGGCATAGTACCCAGTGGGTACCCAGCGCATACCGTTACTACTGCTGGGGTCGGACTGCTGGGCCTGGACCCCGGAGGGCCCCTTCTCACTCAGGCCCTGAAACCTGGCTCCTTTCACTTGTCTCAAAAACACCCAATTTACTGACTTCAGGCAATCAATCAATCAATTGTATTTCTTGGCCTCATACTGCGTGGAGGACCTGATACCTGCCCACTTGATTAGAGAATGGTGATTTTGGTTAGCTAGGCAGGGACTTGATACCAACAGACTGGGCAGTTCCCTGGAGCCCTGAATTGGGGGGTAGGGAGGGAGGGAGGGAAGGAGGAGCTTCACCTCTCCACTGTGGAATTTGGTGGTGGTTGCCATGTGTGCATACTGGCAAAGCAGGACCTCAGCTCTTGACACCCCAACCACTTCTGGGAGGTACTGTGCTAGAACCACGCTCATTTTCCAGACCTTGATTATGGAGCACTACTCTATGTCCCAGGAATAAAGTATGCTTGGGATCATCTATAGAAGGCCCCCATGTTACCCAAGGATCCTCTCTGGTAGGGCAGTGGGGCTCTGGTTTAAAGTTTCACGCACAGAACCAGATTCCCAAGCTCGAGTTCTGATTTTCAGTTGAGTATTTAACTTCATCAGACTAACATTCATTCTGGACAAAGGTCAGTTCATTTGTGATGAGTCACAGTTGCATTCTGGATTTGTATACGGGCCACATGTGTAACATCTGGTTGCACAGTGTACAGCCCCATCCGGGTTGGAAATTTAAGGTCCAGCCCACCCCAGTTCCGGCCTAGTAGACTCTTGAAATTCAAGAGTCTAGACTACCACAGAGATTCAACGGGTAGCAACAAAAGCAAGCAAAAAAAAAAAAATGAATCCAGGCAGAAATCCACAGAATAAGTAAATGGAATAAACCTCTCCTCTGTGCTTAGCAAAGTGTTTTGCACAAAGTCCTTAAAAGTCAGAAGTAACAAAGGATGAAAATGATGACGATGATGATGACGGTGATGATGACTATAGAGAGAAGCAGCGTGGCCCAGTGGAAAGAGAATGTGCCTGAAATTCAAGGGACCGGGGTTCTAATTCCAGCTCTGCCATTCGCCTGCCGTGTGATCTTGGGCATCGATGTCCTGGTCCTGAGGCCCATCTTATAAACATATCTGTAATTTATTTATTTATTATTTATATTAATGTCTGTCTCCCCCCCAGACTGTAAGCTCCTTGTGGGCAGGGAATGTTTCTGTTTATTGTTATATTGTACTCTCCCAAGCTCTTAGTGCAGTGCTTTGCATACAGTAAGCACTCAATAAATATAGTTGAATGAATGAATCTTGGATTGGGGCAGCATCTCGGACCCAGGTTAGGCCCCGGAATCTGGCCCTGAGTGGAACTCGATAGTTTACATGACCAGATGGTCCGCAGTAGATGAGATGGTCAGAACTTTCAGGACTCCTCTCAGCCCCGGAACAACCTAAAGCAAGACCTGGGGCCCTGCATGATGGGAATTTCTGGCCTGACTGGAAAATCCTTTTCATTCACAGTCCTAGGTTGGGTCAACTGAGCTGGGGCAGCCTTCCTCCAATGGCCCCTTCTGGACGGCTGAGCAGAAGTGGTGGCAGCATCAGCAGCCCAGTCTTGGCCAGGAAATGGCAGCCACAGCCACTCACCTGACCCGCTCAGGATGGAATGATGATGGAGCCAGTGGCATGGAGCAACCCCTCTCCCAGCTGCCGGCCACCAGCCTAGTCTGTCCGCTGCTTTGGTCTCTCAACAGTCCCCTTCTTTGTTGCACTGTTTGAGACTGGCTTTTGCTGGGACTGTAAATCATTTTCTCTACCCTGAGAAATTCACCAAGATCCTTAGGCTACTTCACAATGAAAAGGTTCGTTGCTCAAAAGGTCTCAGTGGCAGAACGCTAGGCTGGCAGCCTCCAGTCAGTAGACTGGGAAGCTGAGTGGAGCGGGAGGGAAGGGGAAAAGAAGAAGGAGGAGGAGGACAAGGAGGAAGAGAGGGAGAAGGCAATGGAGGATGAAAAGGGCAGCAGAAGGATGAGGAGGAGGAGGAGAGGAGCAGAGAGGAGGGGAGAATCTTTAGCTTTAAAGGTTCCTGGACAGAAGTGTTTTGGTAGCTACAGCAAACCGGTCTTTGGAGATTCACTCCAGGGAGAATCTCGTCCTTTAGCTGGCACTGCAGGGCCTCGGATGACCTTTAATTCTAGACTAAGCATGCACTGGCCCTGGTGTCAGCCCCCAACTCCCTCCCAACCAAATACGATGAGAGCACTGACCGAATCACGGCCCCGCAAAAGGCCCTCGGTCACTTGTAGGGCAATTGACTCTTTGTGCCTGTTGTAGAACACGAGGTCAACGTGAAATGGCTGGAAAGGCTCACAAACAATGAAGTTCTAAGTCAGTCCCCCAGCACTAGAACTCTGCTCACCACAACGCAATTGTGCTAGGTGGAACATGTGAGGGAAAATGGTTAACTGTGGCTGCTGTACGGGGCACCTGGAAGCAAGGAGGACAGAGGAAACATTTTAAAGACAGAACAGAAGAAAGCCTCAGCACATGAAACATATCAGCTGAAACTTGGGGGTCAGTGATTGCAGACAGACCAGCCTGGATCACTGCTGTCCAGAAAGGAGTGGCTTCTTTAGAGCAGGTGCTCGTTAACGATCAAGAGAAGAGGAAGCAAAGGCTCAAACAGCACCAGGCGCTGCAAGCAACAAATGTGACCACCCCACAAGGGGCAGATAGTCTGTGTGGGTGCACAAAGAGGCCAGGACTGGGGGTTCCACACTGGCCTCTTCCATCATACAGGCAGGGAGCTAAGGCTTCTTCCGTGAGCTCGCAGAACAACTCGAGCTAATTTGAACCTGATGTCGACAACCCCAATTTTTCCCTTTTGCAGAACAAGACGCTAAACCCACCAGCTGTTTTCTGGGGGTTTGTCTGAGCTTTGACCTACACTAAAATGACATCCCCAAAGCAGTCAGGGTCATGACTTGTGCAACCAGAACATTACATCACATCAGAAGTAAGAGTGAATGATGTCCATATCAGCTGCTTGGCTAGGACTGATGTAATTTAGACTTCTGTAGACATCTACTTGATTAATGGAAAGGGGGAACCCTTTAAATGACGCTTGAGAGCTAGCAGAGGAGAGCAAGCAGGACTTACTTCCAGGAGTGGAACGAAGACTCCCAGGGCCGGAAAGACAGATGGACAAAATACAGGCAGCGTGGAATCACGGTGGACCCCTGCCTCTCTCTCTCTGATGGGTCTGGATCTCTGATTTCACTTTTCAAATCTTGAGAGTCTGGGAAAATGGGCAGAAATGAGTCTTTTGGCATATGAATGACTTCATTTCTACTTTCCAGCAATTTGCAGTTAGTCATCAACTAGTATTGTTCTGGCATACCTGCATACACTTGCTTGACTTGCTTCTGAAACATGCAGATTTCACTGGTTCTAGATGCATAATATAACAAGAGGGGCAGGCTAAGCCTCTCTGGCTGTGTACTGCTCCAGGAAAAACGCTGCCCAGAACTGGCTGGTGGAGGTGGGAGGGGATGGGAGTGGGGAGGAGGGCACGACGTGGCTCCATCTCTACTCTTCATTTGTCACTTCCAAAAATCACCAAACTCAACCATGCCCAGTGGTCTCGATGAAACTTTTAAGAGGTGGCCCAAGTTTAAAATTGGTGCTCCGGGGGGGTCTCTTGCAAAGGGGGAGGCTGACGAGTCCCGTGCAGTACAGGTGGTGCCTGATCTGATTTTCCTGGATCTACCCCAGTGCAGGCCACACGGTAATTGCTTAACAAATACTACTATTATTATTATTATTAGCAGCAACAGCAGCATCCATCATATCCCCTTCTCCCACTGAATCTCTGCTCTGAGCAGGCTGTGACCAGAAAATAAATGCCAAAATACCAGGTAGGGAGGACACCACTGGGGTCAGTTCACTGTGGGGTGGTGAGTTTCTCCTGCAGGAGAAAGGACAAACTTTGGTCCCCTCTCTCTCTTCTTTTTAATAGTATTTGTTGAACAAATACTATGTGTCAAGCACTGTTCTAAGCACTGGGTAGATACGAGCCAATCAGGCCAGATACAATCCCTGTCCTGCATGTGACTCACAGTCTAAGTAGGAGGGAGAGCACATATTGAATCCCCATTTTGCAGTTAAGGAAACTGAGCCACAGAGAAGTAAAGTGACTAGCCCAAGGTCACACAGCAAGTGGCAGAGCTGGGACTAGAACCGAGGTCCTCTGGCTCCTCAGCCTGTGCTTTATTCATGGGATCATGCAACTTCACTCTCGTTGAGGTGTCCCAACCTGCGGGGATGTCGGCCTTTGTACTCAAAGAAGACAGCCAGGTCAGTGAGGTTGTCTCATGGATGCATTTGTGGCCAGAAAGGCCGATGCGGGGTCCACAGTACTGCATGTGTGCACAAACGTGTGCGCATGCAGACACACACACATACATACACAATCTCCATCCCTTGTTGTGCTTTTGAGTTTGTGGTTGTTTGCAGTGTCCAACACTGTTTCTGCTTTTGCCTCCTGGGCTCCAGATCCTTACTGCATGAGGAAGGCACAATCAATCAATCACATTTATTGAGTGCTTACTGTGTGCTAGGCACTGTACTAAGCACTTGGGAGAGTACGACTCAATACCACAACAGACACATTCCCTGCCCACAATGAGCTTACAGTCTAGAGGGGGAGACAGATATTAATATAAGTAAATAAACTACGGATTTGAAGAGAAGCAGCGCAGCTTAGTGGAAACAGCCCAGGCTTGGGAGTCAGAAGTCGTGGGTTCTAATCCCGCCTCCACCACTTCTCAGCTGTGTGACTTTGGGCAAGTCACTTAACTTATCTGTGCCTCAATTCCCTCATCTGTAAAATGGGGATTAAGACTGTGAGCCCCACGTGGGACAACCTTGTATCCCCCCAGTGGTTAGAACAGTGCTTGACACATAGTAAGCACTTAACAAAAACCACCATTATTATTATTATTATTCTTGTTACATAAATACTGTAGGGCAGGGGTGGTGAATAAAGGGAGCAAGTCAGGATGACACAGAAGGGAGTGGGGAAAGAGGAAATGAGTGCTAAGCAGGGAAGGCCTCTTGAAGGAGATGTGCCTTCAATAAGGCTTTGAAGGTGGGGAGAGTAAATGTCTGTCGGAAATGAAAAGGGAAGATGTTCCAGGCCAGAAGCAGGATGTGAGCGAGAGGTCGGCACAGCACAATCACCAGACACAGAGTTCTTCGATCCAGACTCAGTTACAAAAAATTAATGAAACTCCATGAAAAGTTCCAAAAGGAAAGGTGGTTTTCCAGTCCAATTTCTGGAGTTATGTCTCTGGCTCTTTGGCAATTTTAATGTGCAACTCGGCCGTAAAGATAGTGCACTCATTTAACATTGATTTCAACGATCTCTTCCTAAAGCCATTGTGCATTCCTATGGCAGAGGGTTCCTCCAGAGAAGCCCACAAGGAGAAGTCCAGTTGTCTGTGTACTCTTCAGTGTCAGCAGAAACAGAGCTCGGAAGACAAAAATCTAGCAAGCCCATCTCAGCCCCATGTGACTAAAATAAATTCCCTTCGGTTTATCCCAGGATGATTACTATTAAGAGACATTGTGAAGCCATGGATGCATTTTGGGTAAATATCTGCCCTTGAAATAATAATCATTCTGAAGTGCTCAGGGTGGAGAAGGAAAGTAAAAGTTGTCTCATTCCTTGGTTCCAGGGAGGGCTCTAGAAATGGTGAGTCTAAACTGCTTCCGAAACCCAGATGCCTTAATAACTTTACCTTCAGAGTTTTCTTTGCAGAGTGAGAAATGAGCACCCCAACAAGCTGCATTCTTACAGAGCAGAACTGGGTCACTTACAATTACTGTGAAAGGAAAAGAGCTGGAAAAGTAGCTGGAGGAAGGGAACAAAACAGTCAGCCTGGCGGAAGGGTAAGAGGAAGGCAGGCAGCTACTTCACTCATCCCTCCTGCTCCCCTCCTGTGCTCTCCCCTTCTCCCTTTCCCTCCCTCCTTCTTCCTCCCCTCCTTCCCTCTCCCCCTCGAAATTACACCTTTTCCTCCATGTCCATGCCTCCCTGCCTTATCTCTTCTCTTCTTGGCTCTCATCCAGCTGAAAGTCCATTCCTGGTTCCAGGAGGAAAAGAGAAGGTGTCCCAGAAGGAGTGGAGTGGCCCCTGGGAAGGGCCGCTTGAGGGAGGGAAGGATGGGAGTCTACCATATTGCTCCTTTCCACGTTCTCCTTGGACATTCCTACCTTCAGGCTATCCCAGTGGCTGCCCTCCTCCAACCAGAAAAAAAAAGCAGGAGTGGAGACATGATGGCACGTGGCCATATGAAAAGAACTACCATACTGATTTCCTTGGGCATGAAGGAGGGTGGTCGGGTGAAAGAAGTTTGAGCCCAGGAGCCAAAGGACCTGGTTCTCATCCGGGCTTGACCACAGGCATGCTTTGTGACTTTTACCAGTCACTTCGTTTCTCTAGGCCTCAGTTTTCTCATCTGTAAAATGGGGGTTCTGTACCTGTTCTCCCTATCCCTTGGACTGTGAGCCCCATGTGGAACAGGGACTGTGTCTGACCTGATTAATTTGCATCTACCCCCAGTGCTTAGCACAATGCTTGGCACTTAGTAAGCATTTAACAATTATTATTATTGTTAATAATAATAACAATAATAATAGCCCATATCTAGATGTGTTATTTGGCATGGAAGGATCTTAAGGGCATACACAAAATAGAAGTGTAATATATATCACCAATAACCCCATGGCTCTTCAATGGGGAAAAATGTTACTTACCAAGATACAACAGTTCTCAATAGTAGGACCTATATAAGTGGGTTTTTTTTTCATCTCTAAGGCTTAGAAAACCCTGCAGGATTGAAGGAAAGCTGATATTTGTGAAGCCCTGTCAATGTGTCAATTGCTATATTAAGTGTTGGGGACAGGTGCAGGAATATTGACCCAGACACTGCCCCTAGCCCACAGGGGCTCCCAATTGAAGAGGGTGGTCAGGGCAGCCCTCAGCTTCCCCCCACTGGTCCCAGCCTCGGTGGGCATAGGACAACATAAGACTCTGCTTCAGTTGAGTGGATCACGGAGAACTGGGTTCTCGTTCAGGTTGCCAGCACCAAGTAGAATTGGTTACATTTGCCGTAAAAAGCCCCCAAACCTGAATGCCCTGGCCCTCAGGCAGTGAAACCTGTTCTTCTGATTACCACGACTCAAAGATTCAAGTTAGAGTGCTAAAGCCTGTAATTAACATTTTTCCTTTCATATCCAATTTTACCGGCTTTGGAGTGGAAAACTTTCCGATGCTTTGGCATTAGTTAATGCTACTACAGTTCGCACTACCAGGAAATAGTCTAAATAATCAAAAATAGTACCAAAAAAAATGGGTGTGTATGTGTGTGTGAGTGTGTGGGGGTGTGCATGCACCCGTTTTCCATGTCAGCGGTCACTTTTGAAAGTCACCCTTTGTCAGTCATTGCCAAGAGCACAGTCAAAAATTTTCTGTCCATGAAATTTCATCCCAACACGCTTTTTTCTCAAAACTGCATGAGGTTCAAAATCAGTCTCAAAACATTGTATTGTCATAGTCTTCATCAATTCCATCAGGTTTTGGAGCTGAAGGGACCCTCCAGAGGTCTAACTGGAGTTGGGGGTGGGTCGGGGTGGGATGGGGATGAGAGGGCAAGACGCTCTACTAAGGATCCACGAATCCAAATGGGGCTCGTATATGTGATGAAAACAGATAGCTTGGCTCTCCCTGAAATACTGAGTCCAGAGGACAAAGCAGCGTGTTCTGAGACCTGGACCGTTTTTTACAGGAGGGGGAGGTGGTTTGACATTTAAATTAGGAGCTTGGAGAAATAAAATCAAGCCACCGTGGTAACCTCCTTCCAATTTCCAAATTGGAAGTGAAAACTCTTGCATTAGAAATAAAGAAAAATGCACCTCTTGCCACCCAGGCAAACCTGGACCAATGCATTGGGGTTATTTTGGTATTTTGCATTACAATTTCAAACCTATTCTATAGGTACATCTAGTCAAATGGCAGAATTGTTATTCTCTGGGAAATTTCCTTTCTCTCTCACATGATCTATTTTCTCTGAGTTCTGCTCCCCCCACCCGACACATTGCCTCCAGAGCTTCTCGAAGGGCTCCAGGGAGGAGCAGAGCCCAGCCCTACCCCAGCCCCACCCTAGCCCCATTCCAGCCACTCTGGTGGTCAGTTCCATCCCCTTCTCCGGAAACTCCGACCAATCTAAAAGGAGCCTGGAATGCGCCCATTCAGGATTGAGGGGATTTTCCTAAACCCAAGGAACACGTATCTGCCACACAAATGCAACTCGCATTGCACTCAGCTCTGCTAAAATGCAAGTTTTTTGGTGGTGGCTAGAAGGAGGCAGTGGAATTAGGGGCCATTCTTCTGGTGGCATGCTTCTGTCTGGGTCTGGTGCACTGTGATTTCATAAGAAATGGTTCCTTTCCTGTGCGTGGCATCAGACAGGAATAGTGCAGCACCAGTTTTCCTAAGCAGAGTCTCAGTGAGGACACAGCACCTGTGTCCTAGAAGAGCTGGGTGATCAGGAGCAAGAGCTTAAACTGAAGAATGCAAAGTGACAAGGGAACTAAAATGCTTTTCCACGTAAAGGAAATAGAAGATTTTCATTCTAGTGTGGCATTCTGTTCATAGTCACCAGTGGGACAGAGAGAAGGGCAGAATACCATCAGAGGCATCTAGTAGCCACATACATATAGAAATTAGGGGGAGGAGGGGATTGATAATCTTTGTGCTCAGTAACTGAGTAACTTAGCAATAACTAGAAAATTTTGACATTCTGTTCCCCCCACCATTAGATTATAAAGTCTTCATGGGAGAGGCTGTATCATTTTCCTCCCTTGTAATAGCATTCAATCTACCCCAGCATTCAATAAATACGATTGATGATGATGATTCATTCATTCAGTCATATTTATTGAGCGCTTACTGTGTGCAGAGCACTGTACTAAGTGCTTGCGAAGTACAAGTTGGCAACATATAGAGATGGTCCCTACCCAACAGTGGGCTCACAGTCTAGAAGGGGGAGACAGAGAACAAAACAAAACATATTAACAAAATAAAATAAATAGAATAAATATGTACAAATAAAATAAATAAATACGTACAAACATATATACATATATACAGGTGCTGTGGGGAGGGGAAGGAGGTAAGGCAGGGGGGATGGGGAGGGATAATAATGATGGTATTTGTTAAGTGCTTACTATGTGCAAAGCACTGTTCTAAGTGCTGGGGAGGATACAAGGTGATCAGGTTGTCCCACATGGGGCTCACAGTCTTAAGTCCCATTTTACAGATGAGGTAACTGAGGCACAGAGAAGTTAAGTGACTTGCCCAAGGTCACACAGCTGACAACTGGCAGAGCCGGGATTTGAACCCCTGACATCTGACTCCCAAGCCCGTGCTCTTTCCATTGAGCCATGCTGCTTCCCAGCACTTAGGGCAGGGCTTGGCACCTAGTATGCACTTAATAAATACCATCATTCTAAGTAGCAGTAGTTGGAATGGTACTTAATGAGTGTCTGCTGAGGGAAATGAGGCATACTAAATCCTTGGGGTAGTACAACAGCAGCACAAGACCTATTCCCTGCTCACAAGGAGCTTAGCCCAGGGCTCTGCCCAGTACAGACATATTGGTAGAAATAAGAACATTTCTTGATTTATCAATTAGTCTGGGTTTGGGAAAGGAAGGCTAAGACCAGTCCAGGAAGGTGAATGAGCACATCAAGCCATGCTCACCCACGGGCATACACAAACACAGCACAACACGCGCCCGTGGACTTCAGATACTCTGCTCTGCAGCTCTCTCCATCTAGGTCCCGACACTTGCGCCCGGGTTTCTGTTTACCCCGGTCAGATCAGCCCAGACAAACATGCCAACTCAGTCCAAACTGGTTGCTATTTGATCCAGGGGGCCAGAAAATCAAAGATGGCTTTCCTCGACCTAAGAATCGACTTTTTTCCCTCGGTGTTTACTGTGGCAGCTGATTGTCCCGGCTGTAGCCAGCGATCAGTAACTATATGGTGTTTCCCAAGCCTCTGGCTCGCATGGGCCGACTAAGAGAAAGCCACAGGTTTGTTGGTGCTGATGGAAGGTTTCCCGGTTTTTCTTTGGCTTCGGTATTCACTGGAGAAAGCCCAAATTTAACCCACCTGGAAGGCATCCAGGACCCCCCGCTGCCCGGCTCTACCAAGTGCGGGACCTGGGGGTGCTGGGGAAAAGAGCTGATTTAAAGGGCCCCTGCTTTTTCAAAGGCAGGTCACATGAAAGCGGTGATTTTAAAATATATATAAGTATACGTGCATATATATTTGGGGTTTAGAGTAGTAGCGCCTGTTAACTGCTAGGAAAAAAATGTCCCAAATGATAGGCTATGTGGAAACTCGGCCTCGTATATGTGAGAAAAACTGCCTCGTACTCTGGATACAAGACTTCCGAGGATCTATTATGATTCTTTTTTCATCGCAGAGGGACATTAGCCTCAGATTTCTTGGTGAGAAAAGTTTCCCAACAGAACCCCGTAGAAAATGGGAAGTAAAAATTCGGCCCACAATCTGGGTCAAAGGAGAAAGTCAGTCCGCCTCCCCCCACTCTCCTACGTCAGGATTTCTAGTACAATGTAGTGCAAAGGGGAAAACTGAATTAATTCGAAAGCTATTTATAAATGGTTTTGGGGATCTTTTCCTGGCAGTTTTACAGTTTTCACACAGTGACCCAAGGTTGCTGTAGTTAGGACTTGGGAAACATCTGTTTTTGTGCTATTTTAAACCCTCCGTTAATTTTCAAATGATTACACAAATGATACCCACCCCCAAGGTATCTACATCCCTTAATGTTCCCATTTGTAATGGAAAGTGGTGATTTGCATGGCTCCAGATCGGTCACCATTTATGAATACCGAAAAGGCCAAAAAGCCGATGAAATGTATCTACTGCTAGACAAAATCTTGGTTTCAAAAGGCAAGTAATTTCCAAGTTTCTAATTCTTAACATAAATATGTTTCCGTATTTGTCAATACCTGAGGTTTCTCATTACTTCATGGAAATCCTATTTGCATATGCATATACTTTATATTGTAATGAAAGTGTTTATCTCATCCCTCTTTCTCCCTAACTCACACACTTCTGTGTGAGAGAGAGCGAGAGAGACAGAGAGACAAAGAGAGTGTACAGCTGGGCGGCTGCTTGGAAATTTCAAAACATATTTTGGAAATAGCTATATGTTAATTAGCCAAATTGCACGATCATAGTGTTCTGGGGGCTCGTAGTCCAGACTTTAGGATTCTCTGCCATAAACTCATAGATTTTTCTCATTAGTAAGTAAAAGCAGCTTGACACGAATGGGTCTGGTGCATGCAGCCAGAGGGCAATTTTTTTTTTTTTTGGTGGGGGTGGTCTCTCTTCATGTCTGTAAAAGAGAGACATGGGTTGATTCATAGAATTCAGCCAGTTGCCTTTTGCCGGCTGCTGGACTTCCACTGTCCCTGCACTTAGTTATTTTACGATGCTAAAACCAGGGAAAATAAGGAGTAAGACATTATTATTTACTGGGGATCAACCAAATGTTCTTGACATACAGCTCATTGTCAAATGAATTACGTATAAATAAGTTACTCAACTTGAGTGTTCATGGAAAAACATGCGCCGAAGAGGAGGGAGAAGGAGGAGGATGGTAAAGTTCGTCCTCTTCTTTCCTCTGAGGGAATCAAACTGTTGTACAAACATTCTCCGGCATTGATGAGGGTTTTTCCTGTTTTAGTGCTGGAGAAACTGAGGACCGGATAGATCAGAGAGACAGACGGGAACTTGGAAATCAAATGTGCATTTTGGGGGAAGGTATTACTCTTTGGGGAGAGGGGATCATTTCTACTGAGTTGAGAGCAAGAGAAAAGGCCAGGTGTTCCCTCCTTTGCCCCTACGTCCCACACTGGAGGAGCTTTCTATCTGCCCAGGGTAGAGTACACAACAGCCCTGATGCTGAACAAAAGGAAGGACGTTTTGCTCCAGTGCCCTTGGGCCTATGGACCAGAGAAGCAGCCACTCCAGGCATCTAACAGGAGGTTTGACTAGACCCACCCGAGCTGTCTTTGTCAAAAAGTCTCAGCAAGCCAGATGCTGGGCACACCCCAGAGAACCCCGCCTCATGGGTCCCTCTCTGTCTTCTCCCTCCCTCCTTCTCTGCCTCCCTCTTTCCCCCTTTCCCACACTGCACCAAGGTGCTCCTCAGGAGCACTCTCCTAGCATGCAGAGCCAACAGAGCTCTTGCACAGTAGGGGAGCCCATCTTCATTCCCTTCAGCGTGGAACTCCGCTCTGATTCCTTCCTCACCAATCAGTGGTGGTAAGTTCGGCACACGGGAAAAACCCAAGAACTGTTCTAGACCTCTAGAGTACTATTTCACATATCGCAGTTGAAAAGTCCTAAGCGCACCACCTTATCACGGCTACTTAAGGAAAGTTGGGACCACTGCAAATTCACAGGTGACCTGGTAGCACCATTCTACAATATGAAGCCTTATAAGGATTAAAGGCACAGTTCTGTCTCTTAAATTGCTGCCTGCCTAAGACAGACACCATTGATGTGGAACCACAAAGAAAAGGAGAGATACAATGGATGAATAAAGAAACACTGAGGCTTTTTCCACAGACAAGGATAGATTTGAAAATATTAAAAATGTTTGGAGATACTGTACTATTTTAAATCTCTCTAATAGAGCACTGCTCTATGGTTGGTTGATTAATATCGTGCTAGTCAGTAGGTTGTGTTTTCTTGGTTACAGACTGGAAATATCTCTAGGACTTGGAAAGTTACATTATGATTTTTCTTAGAGTCATTTATCTTTTTTTTTAGAGACGTGTGGGAAACACAAAACAACAGAGATCAAGCATACTCCACATCTTTTCCAAGAAGAAAATTCTTAATGCTAAAACTAGCAAGCACATCAGTTTTTCAAAGCAGCAGAAGCTGTACAATTTTCAACATCAGATGTGAATGCTATTTTGGCAGACATTCCAATTGTAATACATTTACTTACTGATGGTTGATTTTAAAAAGGTAAGCAATGGGAACAGGACCAAAAAAATAGTGTGGACTGGACTTCAACCTGGGTGCTCTTAAATAAACACAGCATTTTTTTTGTGTAAAATGGGTTTATTTCATCTCAAACTATAAAGCAGAAGGTCAATATTAATTGTAATGATACATTTACAGGAATCCTTCGAACCCGAAGAAGGCCCCATGACTGACGAACTTCACCTACGTGTGCGTGTGTGTGTGTGTCAGAAAATAATTCAAATTATATGGTGGGGTTGGATCTACAGTGTGATCCAGGGGTATTAAAACCACAGGACAAATGGAGAGCATTTGCTAAAATCAGGTACGGCAGCCGAACTTCGGAAGAAATAATTCTACAATCAAGAAGAATGATATACACACATACATACACACACACACACACACACATACATATATATGTATATATGTATATACCTGATTTGGTTCCTCCAAATCAGGAACCTAGACAATTCACCAGTTGAAGCTTAAAATTCACTTAATATATCTCAAGTGATTAATATGTACAACATCACAAACTGCATAATTTATGGGACATATGCAATAACCAAAGAGAAGAGAGGAAATCTTGAGCAGTACTGTTTTCAACTTTGGCTTTCCGGCACAACTGACACTGAAGAAAAACGAGCAGCTCCTAATGGGAGTGGGATAGAGATTTACCATTGTGTCATACAATGCGCTCAAATCTACTCTGACATTAGTCAAAAAATAATCTGTTTACCATGGAGGGGAAAGAAGGCTATGGTTCAGCTGAGGTCCACTGTGGTTACCTGCTAGTTTGCCTTGGGTACCATGTGTTAATTAATAAATGTTTCACAATATCAATAACTAATCAAGCATCCAGGAGGGAAATCACAGGCTAGCTGGCTCAAGCAAACACTAGTTCCCACGAGTAGTTGAAATAGTAGGTCCAAATTGACCATCTTCGACAATTACGAAAAGCTTCTGAGTTTGAGCAAGTTAATACACACTGCAAGTACATGCATTCTGTCGCTTCATGCTATTATTAATGATCTTTCTTAATATTGCTCTTGGTGTTTATTTCTCATCAACAGGCATCATTTTAATTTTAATAATAATAATAAAGATAATAATATTAATCTTTGCTTTCCACTTCCTATGGGCCAGGGACTACTTAGTAAGAGTTCTGGGATCTAATCCCAGCTCTGCCACTTATCAGCTGTGTGACTTTGAGCAAGTCACTTCACTTCTCTGTGCCTCCCTCATCTGGAAAACGGGGATTAAGACCGTGAGCCCCATGTGGGACAACCTGACGGCCTTGTATCCCCCCCAGCGCTTAGAATAGTGCTTGTCACATAGTAAGCACTTAACAAATACCAAAATTATTATTATTAAGAGCACGGGGAGACCCAAATCATCAGGTCGGACACAAGTCCCTGTCCCATATGGGGCTCACCTTGTAAAATGCCTATGGGGGCTTAAAGCTGCAAGGACACAGGACTTCCCAGATGCAGGTGGATTGAATTCCCGAAGTGGAAGAAGCCCGCGGCTAATAGGAAATGCTCCGGCAAGCTTTCACTATCATCTCGCCAAGATAGTAAGTGTCACTGCTGTGAGGCAACTCACCCGCTTCGAAGTGGAGACGTTGAAGCCAAAGATACAGCCCTCCTACTGCTTCCCAACAGGGGACAAACGCCTCTCCTTCTCACCTTATAAGCGACCCACCTAGCAGCAGCAGCGGGCCTGGCTACTCCCAGTTTTCATCTCCCTGCCCCCCGGCTCCTCCCCAAATGCCTAGCATATAAAAGTGCGGTCCCAGATGTCTCGCCTTCACTTTCTCCATCCCTGCTTCCACCGTCCAGCTCTGGGGCCAGAAGCCTCAGCCCCCCCGAGCCCCTCACCAGAAGGCAACGCCTGTCCCCTGGCCGTATCCCACGGGGCCCGGGAATCCTCCTCATCAATCGTATTTATTGAGCGCTCACTGTGTGCAGGGCACTGTGCTAAGCGCTCGGGAAGGACAAGTTGGCAACATATAGAGACGGTCCCTGCCGGGGAAATCCCGCACGCCTTCGCCCCTGCCCAGTCCGTACGACCCGGGGGATGGGGATGGGAGAAGGGAAAGGGACGGGGGAAGGGGACTGGGAAAGGGACGGGGGAACGGGACTGGGAAAGGGACAGGGGAACGGGACGGGGAGCGGGGAAGGAGGCGCTCGGACCGACCTGCTCCGGCGACAGCCCCGAGGGTGGCCCGGCCGGGAGACGGCGGCGGGAGGCTGCGGGTGTCCGTGCGGGGCCGGGCCCGGGGGATACGGGACACGGGAGAGGGGAAGGGGCGGGGCGGCCCGGGCACGGAAATCGGCGCGCCGCCCTCGCCCCCTCCGCGGCTACTGCCTGCCGCTCCTCTCCGCCCGAAATGAAAGAGGCACCACTGAACTGAAGATGCTCAAATGGGCTTCTCCGCGAATATAAGAATAATAATAATAATAATGGCATGTGTTAAGCGCTTACGATGTGCAAAGCACCGTTCCAAGCGCTGGGTGGGGGATACAAAGTGATCAAGTTGTCCCACGGGGGGCTCACAGTCTTCATCCCCCTTTTTACGGACGAGGGAACTGAGGCTCAGAGAAGTGAAGTGACTTGCCCAGGGTCACACAGCAGACTTGGGGGGGAGCCGGAGTTCGAACCCACGACCCCTGACTCCCAATGCCCGGGCTCTTTATTTCTGTATGTGTGATTTTCAAAGTTGCCTGGAGAGAAAATCCACCCAAAATCACCCGGTCAGTTCAGATACCGACTTGTACCGCCCAAGCGCTCAGTACAGTGCTCTGCACACAGTAAGCGCTCAATCAATACGATTGAATGAATGAATGAATCCCAAAAAAGAGCATGTTGATATTGACAGGAGGCCTTCCCAGACTGAGCCCCTTCCTTCCTCTCCATCCCCCCCTTCTTACCTCCTTCCCTTCCCCACAGCACCTGTATATATGTATATATGTTTGTACATATTTATTACTCTAGTTATTTATTTATTTATTTATTTTACTTGTACATATCTATTCTATTTATTTTATTTTGTTAGTATGTTTGGTTTTGTTCTCTGTCTCCCCCTTTCAGACTGTGAGCCCACTGTTGGGTAGGGACTGTCTCTATATGTTGCCAACTTGTACTCCCCAAGCGCTTAATACAGTGCTCTGCACACAGTAAGCGCTCAATAAATGCAATTGAATGAATGAATGAATGAATGAATGTATATATGTTTGTACATATTTATTACTCTATTTATTTATTTTACTTGTACATATCTATTCTATTTATTTTATTTTGTTAGTATGTTTGGTTTTGTTCTCTGTCTCCCCCTTTTAGACTGTGAGCCCACTGTTGGGTAGGGACTGTCTCTATATGTTGCCAACTTGGACTTCCCAAGCGCTTAGTACAGTGCTCTGCACACAGTAAGCGCTCAGTAAATATGATTGATTGACAGATAATCAACTATTTTGACCTGGAAGGAGTTTAGGAAAATGAATGAGCTGGCAATGGAGACATACATACAAGCAGCTGTGCACGCTTGCCCTCTCTGACACTTGCTCCTTTTTAACCAGGGTAGCAATTATCCCTCTTCAGGCACTATAAATTCCAACCAGGTTTAGGACGATGTCATTTAAAAGATAAAAGCCAGTCAAACGCGCTGGACTGGTCAAAAAGGAGAGTATCCCTACATGTAGTTCTGGTAATGTGACCCCGTATGCATCTAAATGGGAAATTTTACTTTAAAACACCCCAGTTTTATTCTAGCCTGAATAGACCCTTAATTGTCTTCAAGAATATACATATAATGATAATGATTGAGGTATTTGGTGCTTATTAGGTGCCAAGCGCTTCCTATGTGCCAAGAAGCAGCATGGCTTAATGGAAAGAGCACGGGCTTGGGAGTCAGAGGACGTGGGTTCTAATCCCGGCTCTGCCACTTGTCTGCTGTGTGACCTTGGGCAAGCCTCTTAACTTCTCTGTGCCTCAGTTCCCTCATCTGGAAAATGGGGATGAAGACTGTGAGCCCCACGTGGGACAATCTGATTACCTTAATAATGATGGTAATAATTATGGCATTTGTTAAGTGCTCACTATGTTCCAGGCACTGTACTAAGCGCTGGGGTGGAGAGAAGCAGCATGGCTCAGTGGAAAGAGCATGGGCTTTGGAGTCAGAGGTCATGGGTTCGAATTCTGACTCCACCACATGTCTGCTGTGTGACCTTGGGCAAGTCACTTAACGCCTCTGAGCCTCAGTTACCTCATCTGTAAAATGGGGATTAAAACTGTGAGTCCCATGTGGGACAACTTGATTACCTTGTATCCCCCCAGAGCTTAGAACAGTGCTCTGCACATAGTAAGCACTTAACAAATGCTATTACTACTATACAGGCAAATTGAGTTGGACACAGTCCCTGTCCCATGTGGGGCTTGCAGTCTCAAACCCCATTTTACAGATGAGGTAACTGAGGCACAGAGAAGTGAAGTGACTTGCCCAAGGCCACACAGCAGACAAGTGGTGGAGCTGGGATTAGAACCCATGACCTTCGGACTCTCAGGCCCATGCTCTATCCACTACTCCGTGCCCCAGCACTTAGAACAGTGCTTGGCACATAGTAAGCACTTAACAACTACCATAATAATAAATCATTCTTCTTCAAATTATGTGCTGGGGTAGATTCATTCAATCATATTTATTGAGCGCTTACTGTGTGCAGAGCACTGTACTAAGCGCTTGGGAAGTACAAGTTGGCAACATATAGAGACGGTCCCTACCCAACAGTGGGCTCACAGTCTAGAAGGGGGAGACAGAGAACAAAACAAAACGTATTAACAAAATAAAATAAGTAGAATAAAAATGTACAAGTAAAACAAATAAATAAATAGAGTGATAAATACATATATACATATATACAGGTGCTGTGGGGAAGGGAAGGAGGTAAGATGTGGGGGATGGAGAGGGGGACGAGGCGGAGAGGAAGGAAGGGGCTCAGTCTGGGAAGGCCTCCGGGAGGAGGTGAGCTCTCAGTAGGGCCTTGAAGGGAGGAAGAGAGCTAGCTTGGCGGATGGGCAGAGGGAGGGCATTCCAGGCCAGGGGGATGACGTGGGCCGTGAGTCGACAGCGGGACAGGCGAGAATGAGGCACGGTGAGGAGATTAGCGGCAGAGGAGCGGAGGGTGCGGGACGGGCTGTAGAAGGAGAGAAGGGAGGTGAGGTAGAAGGGGGCGAGGTGATGGAGAGCCTTGAAGCTGAGGGTGAGGAGTTTCTGCCTGATGCGTAGGTTGATTGGTAGCCACTGGAGATTTTTGAGGAGGGGAGTAACATGCCCAGAGCGTTTCTGGACAAAGACAATCCGGGCAGCGGCGTGAAGTATGGATTGGAGTGGGGAGAGATAGGAGGATGGGAGATCGGAGAGGAGGCTGATACAGTAATCCAGATGGGATAGGATGAGAGCTTGAACGAGCAGCGTAGCGGTTTGGATGGAGAGGAAAGGGCGGATCTTGGCAATGTCGCGGAGGTGAGACTGGCAGGTTTTGGTGACGGCTTGGATGTGAGGGGTGAACTAGAGAGCGGAGTCGAGGATGATACCGAGGTTGCGGGCTTGTGAGACGGGAAGGATGGTAGTGCCATCAACAGTGATGGGAAAGTCAGGGAGAGGGCAGGGTTTGGGAGGGAAGACAAGGAGTTCAGTCTTGGACATGTTGAGTTTTAGATGGCGGGCAGACATCCAGATGGAGATGTCCTGAAGGCAGGAGGAGATGCGAGCCTGGAGGGAGGGAGAGAGAGCAGGGGCAGAAATGTAGATTTGGGTGTCATCAGCGTAGAGATGATAGTTGAAGCCGTGGGAGCGAATGAGGTCACCAAGGGAGTGAGTGTAAATCGAGAACAGAAGGGGACCATGAACTGAACCTTGAGGAACCCCTACAGTAAGGGGATGGGAAGGGGAGGAGGAGCCTGCAAAAGAGACTGAGAATGAACGACCGGAGAGATAAGAGGAGAACCAGGAGAGGACGGAGTCTGTGAAGCCGAGGTTGGGTAGTGTGTTGAGGAGAAGGGGCTGGTCCACAGTGTTGAAGGCAGCTGAGAGGTCAAGGAGGATTAGGATAGAGTATGAGCCATTGGATTTGGCAAGCAGGAGGTCATTGGTGACCTTTGATAGAGATCCAAGATGACAGGTCAGACACAGCCCCTGTCCCACACGGGGCTCATGGTACGAAGGGGACTGAATCCTCATTTAGCAGATGAGGAAATTGAGGCCCAGAGAAGTTAAGTGACTTGCCCAAGGTCACACAACAGGCAGGTGGCAGAGCCGGCAGCAGAAACCAGATCCCATGTTCTTTCCACTAGTCCATGCAACACTTCGATTTTTGAAGGCCGCCTAATTGACGGTGAGAGCCGATCAGGATGTGTGAGTGTGGCTGATCAGACTGATGGGTGATCGACTGCCCCTTCGGCAATGGGTGCCCGCAAGGCCCCAGTTGGCTGCACTGTTGGCTTGGAGACCCTCAGTGGCTGTCACTGTTTTCCTTTCTTCCTCTTTTCTAAATCAATCCATTAATTGTATTCCGTGTGTGCTTACTGAGTGCTAAGCAGGTCTGCACCAAGCACGTGGGAGAGTACAACAGTGGTCTTAAGCCACATTGAGATACTGGGAGTGAGCCCTTTAGTCAGGGGGTTCTTCAGTGGTCAGCCCAGGAGAGCAGAAAGATCCCATAATGGTTTCCACAATCAGCAATCTCCCTTTTCTCCTTGAAGATAGTGACAGTGGTGGCAATTTTGAGGTCTTGTGGCCTCTTGTCCTGGTCAGAAGCCCACTTCTCTGTGGCTCAGTTCCCTCATCTGTAAAATGGGGATTAAGACTGTGTGGGACAGGGACCGTGTCCAACCCAATTATCTTGTATCTACCCCAGCGCTTAGGACAGTGCCTGGCACATAATAAGTGCTTAACAAATACTATACTTAATTATTATTAGACTGGGATCACCATGTGGGACAGGAACTGTGTCTCACCTACCCCAGTGCTTAGCACAGAATAGTACTGAACTGATACCACAATTATAATGACTATTATTGTAATTTTTATTGTTCTGTGATGAGGATGAGCTCATGTAAGTGTTTAAGCAGAGTTTTAAGCAGAGTGTCCTCTCCTGGCTGGTAGATCTCAGCAGGGAGACCAGGGGTGTGTGAGCTCTGCCCTTCTCTCGCCCCGACTCTGGTGGCCCTGGAGGCTTCTGCGCCAGCCAGAGTGGGAGCTGTGGCTTCCTCTGTGGGCTAGTCGACCATTCCTCAGAGAGCATCAGTCTCAGTGCTAGTAGGAGCATTAAGAAAATCGTCCAAGTGTTGCATCTCTTTCAGATTCCTTTAAAGTGAGGGTGGATTGATCCTTGCTCTTCCAGTGGTGCTGTGGTTGGGGGTGAGGATCAATCAATCAATCAATCAATCGTATTTATTGAGCGCTTACTATGTGCAGAGCACTGTACTAAGCGCTTGGGAAGTACAAATTGGCATCACATAGAGACAGTCCCTACCCAACAGTGGGCTCACAGTCTAAAAGGGGGAGACAGAGAACAGAACCAAACATACCAACAAAATAAAATAAGTAGGATAGAAATGTACAAGTAAAATAAATAAATAAATAAATAAATAGAGTAATAAATATGTACAACCATATATACATATATACAGGTGCTGTGGGGAAGGGAAGGAGGTAAGACGGGGGGATGGAGAGGGGGACGAGGGGGAGAGGAAAGAAGGGGCTCAGTCTGGGAAGGCCTCCTGGAGGAGGTGAGCTCTCAGCAGGGCCTTGAAGGGAGGAAGAGAGCTAGCTTGGCGGATGGGCAGAGGGAGGGCATTCCAGGCCCGGGGGATGACGTGGGCCGGGGGTCGATGGCGGGACAGGCGAGAGCGAGGTACAGTGAGGAGATTAGTGGTGGAGGAGCGGAGGGTGCGGGCTGGGCAGTAGAAGGAGAGAAGGGAGGTGAGGTAGGAGGGGGCGAGGTGATGGAGAGCCTTGAAGCCCAGGGTGAGGAGTTTCTGCCTGATGTGCAGATTGATCGGTAGCCATTGGAGGTTTTTGAGGAGGGGAGTAATATGTCCAGAGCGTTTCTGGACAAGGATCAGGTCAAACTACAGACATGATCATGTCACATGTGTTCTTCAGCGTGTTCTGGATTCCCTAGGGGAGGCTTCCTTAGATGTGTCAGTGTCGCAGGGGGCTGCAAGACTTACCAAATACCACCATCAGAGGAAAAACAAACATTTTATTTGCCAATATATCAAGATTCTGAACATTTCAATAAAAATAGGAATATGTGCCAAGCACAAATAAGTTTAGGTGATTCATGTGAAATAGTGGTGGCTATTCCAAGTGTGATTCTCTTTTGGACTTGGGAAATCAATTTGTAATAAATGTCTTCCAAGAGGTTTTTTTTTGGAGGGGGGGGTTGGTTTGGTTTTCAAATCTGGATAGCATTTGCCAACCTCATTCTTCTGTGTTATTTCATTGTCTCCCCAGATTACCCTCTGGAAGTGGAACTCTTCTACAGTGATGATACATCAGTGGCTCCGCCAAAGCTAATTACGCCTTGCCCTTTTGCAGATAATGATGGTGTTTGTTAAGTGCTTAACTATGTGCCAGGCACTGTACTAAGCACTGGGGTTGATACAAGCAAATCGGGTTGAACACAGTTCCCTGTCCCATGTGGGGCTCACAGTCTCAATCCCCATTTTACAGATGAGGTAACTGAGGCCCAGAGAAGTGAAGTGACTTGTCCAAGGTCACACAGCAGACAAGTGGCTAAGCCGGGATTAGAACCCATGATCTTCTGATTACCAGGTTCGTGCTCTATCCACTATGCCATGCTGCTTCTCCAGATGTTGTCTTAGAGGCTAGCTAACTTCTTACCTTCATGTGACTTCAAGTCAGTCTCTTGTGGGCTGAGCATTTTCTGAAAGGTTCTTTTGCTTCAGAAATCAGATCACCAAACTAAAATACGAGCCGCATATTATGAGAAATAGAGAGGCAGCACAGCCACGTGGAAGGAGCCCAGGGCTGGGAGTCAGGAGGCCTAGGCTCTAGCTCTGGCTCTCCCTCTGGGTGGCCCTGGGCAAGTCACTTACCTTTTCTGGGCCTCGGTTTCCTCCTCCTGTCTCTCTCTACTTTGCAGGGCTGTCGTGAGGCTGAAATGAGATCAAGGATGGGAAAGCCCTTCGGAAAGCAAACCGCATCAAATAAGGTGTTATAGCAGCTTTCTCTCTCCCAATAGGAATAAGGAAGCCCAGGACCATTCTTGGGGTGGCTGATCTTAAAACAACTTTCTTAGCAGGAAAGCTCAAATTCCTGCAGACCCTATGCTTCCCTCCTTTCATCGCTTCATTCCCAAATTTTCCGGCGGCCTCTTTGTTGATCATTTAAAGAAACTTCCTCCTGGTCCTGCTGTCTGATACACACAAATGGATTTTTTTGATCGGGGATTTCAGAACCACCCAGACCATCCAGCCGACCCTACAAACCGCCCTCACTGAGCACTTTCCCCTCCTCCCTTCCCCACCCGGCCCCACCCTTCTGTGCACAAGAAGCTGACAGCTTGAGGAGGCCCCCAGGCCGCTGCATTGGCCACCCGTGCCTATCCGGTCCCTGGCTCTCACTTGCTGATTGGAAACAGGCTCCGGTTGCCACAAGCCCATACTTGTGGCTGCAAATCAATTTTGCCTCCACCCCTTAGAAGCTGCCATTCGGCCCTTGATCCTTGGTTCTTGCCACATCAAGCAGTGGTTGTCTCCTTCCAGGCAGATTCCACAGATTGAGAAGTGGCAGCCCGAGGCACCTAAGGAGTTGGGCTTCCTACCCGGGGGCGGGGGGGGGGGCGGCGGCATTGGAGTTGGGTGGGAGGTGGGGAGAGCATTACGGGGGAGATTTCACCATCCCTCTTCTTCATCCCCCTCCCACCCCTTCCCTTTTACATAAGAGGCAGAATAACTTCCACTCCAACTTGGACTTGTTTTAAGAGGGCCCATTTCCAGAGGGTGGAGGATGGAAATGGAATTGCCAAAAAAATTCTTGTTCTCACGGCCATCGGAACATCTTTCTTTTCAGCCTTCTGCGGGTTAGCCCTGGCATCTCTCTCTGCCTCAGGCTTATTATTATTAGCGATAATAATCAAAATGCTATTTGTGAAGCTCTTACTATGTGCCAAGCACTGTACTAAGCACTGAGGGTGATACAAGATAATCAGGTCAGACAGAGTCGCTGTCCCACAAGGGGGCTCACAGTCTAAGGAAAAGAAAACAGGAAGTGAATCCCATTTTACAGATGAGGAAACTTGGCAGAGGCTGACCAGACTGTCACTTTGGCACTTGGGAAGTAATTTTTCTGCTCTCCACCAATAGGTTCTGTTCCCTACGTTTCTTCTGCATTTTGACCACGAGGGTTCCTGATATGCTAGTCGACAATTGCATTTGAGCAAAGCAGTGTGTGTGTGTGTGTGTGTGTGTGTGCGTACGTACATGTTGGAGTAGCATGGGAGGGAAGAGTACCCTTTACTACAGCATAGTTTCTGTTGATTGATACTCTGTTGGCAAGATCTCCTTCCTTCTACCACATATAGACTTGTCTCTAAGGCGTTTACAGTTTTAAATCTCCCTTGCTTTAGTTTGCATGGGGCAAACATATTTTGGGATCAGGTTTTTACAGAAGAGCAAGAATCTGGTTTTGAGCCAAATCTGCACGAAGCAAGCCTGAACTTTGGTGTTAGCAAGAATCCAACCGAACACTGCAGAGAAATAAAATGTACCTCCAGCCAGCCACTCTTCCTCCCAGGTGTCCTTGGCACCCTGGCACCTGACTTGGCTAAGTACATTCCAAATTTCAGGATTTGCCCCTCCTTCCCCTGGTCCCTTTCCTCCTGGCCACTCTCGGTGGGGGGGGGGGGGGGGGGGGGGAGAGGAGTGGCATGCAGGCAGGCTGACCTGGGAGGGGGATAGGAGAGCACTTTGCTCCTGGCCAACTTCCCAGAGTGGGAAAGATGCTGCTGTGAAAGAGCAGGATTGCAGCAAGAGTTGTGGTGCCGAACAAAACCAGGCTTCCTCAAGGGCTTCTCTTGTTCCCACGCTGGTTGTTGCAGAGACTATCTAAATTGCAAATCCTTAGCTGATAAGGGCAAAAGAAACAGCACCCCCAAGCCATGGCTGTCCATCAGGAAGACTCAAAAGCCACAGAAAACAATAGTCAATACAACCTCCACTAAGCAGATTTCAGCCACTACTGACTGGGGGCTGGCTTGGGAGAGTACAACTGAGTGAGTAGACTGATCCCTGCCCTCAAGGAGCTTCCAATCTACTGTGTGCAGAGGGCTGTTCTAGGAGTTTGGGGAGGAGAGTACAATAGTGTTAGTAGACATGATTCCTGCCCTCAAGGAGCTTCCTGTCTAGTGGGGAGACAGACACTGAAATAAATTACAGACAGGAGGAAGTAAGAGTATAAAGATACGGACATAAGAGTGTTTCCGTCACTCCAAAGTGCTGAAGTAGCAGTTGGGGGATAGAAAGTGGGGAGCTGAGAGATCAATCAGGGAAGATTCGCTGTGGTCAGGGAACACATCTACTAACTCTGTTATATTGTACTCTCCGAAGCACTTAGTACAGTGCTCTGCACACTCCATGAACTCAATAAATATGATTGATTGATTCATTGAAGAGAGGTGATCTTAGAAGGGCTTTGAAGATGGAGATAGTGGTGGTCTGCCAGACTTGAAGAGGGAGGGAGTGCCAGGTAGTGGGGAGGGTGTGAGCAAGAGGTTGGCAACAGAAGAGCCGAGAATGATGAGGCATTTTGAGTAGGTGAGCTTAGGAATAACAAAGCAGGTGAACTGAGGTGCAGTGGAAGAAGAAGGGAGAGAGCTGATTGAGTATCTTTTAGCAGATGGCAAGCCTTATTTTATGATCGCTCTTTACCTAGCCTAAGAGAACATTACCCTGAGACTTCTATGGCAGTGTGAGGGGAATATCACCCTTTCACTTGAGGTGTCCAGCTTTTCAATCTGAAAATGCATCCTTTGCTCCATTTCTCCCCAAGGTTACTTGCCAGGGCATTTCTATTGGACAACAACCAACTTAGACTGTGAGCCCCATGTGGGACAGGGGTGGTATCCCACCTGATTAACTTGTATCCATCCCAGCACGTATGACAGTGCTTGGCATGTAGTAAGTGCTTAATTATTATTGGGTGGACATAGCTAATGTCCAGTGCTTATTTGCTGGCAATAATTCCTCTCATGGGGATGGCAGAAGCCCCAAGCAACAAGTCTCCAGAAATGCAAAAGAGTATTTAAATGATTGTTCACACCTACAAACACATGCACACACCCATACTCACCCCCCTACACACACACACACACACACACACACACACACACACAACACTCAGTTGCATACATCTGTGCATGATACAGCACTCTCACTCTAGCTGAAGACATTTTAAAACAACAAAAATATTTCTCATGCCATTATCTAGATCAGCTGGAGAAGGGTAAGAGCAAATGTATTTTTATGGTATTTGTTAAGTGCTTACTCCGTGCAGGGCACTGTATTAAGATCTGGGGTACATACAAGCTCATCAGTTTGGACACGGTTCATGTCCCACTTGGGCCTCACAGTCTTAATCCCCATTTTACAGATGAGGTAACTGAGGCACAGAGAAATGAAGTAACTTGCCCAAAGCCACACAGCAGACAAATGGCAGAGCCAGGATTAGAACTCAGGTCTCCTTCCCCTAGACTGAAAGCTCCTCAAGGATGGGGAATCATGGCTAACAACTCTTTTGTAGCATACTCTCCTGAGGGTTTATTACAGTGCTTGGCACACAGTAAGCACTCAATAAATTAAATTGATTGATTGATCATATTTCCTCCTGCCTTCAGGACATCTCTACTTGGATGTCCTGCCTACACCTCAAACCTAACATGTCCAACAAGGAACTCCTCATCTTCCCACCCAATACCTATCCTCCCCCGACTTTCCCATCACCTCTATCCTTCCTGTCTCACAAACCCATAACCTTGGCATTCTCCTCAACTCGCCCCTTTCATTCAACCCACATATTTAATCTGTCACCAAATCCTGTTGGTTCAACCTTCACCACATCAAAAATCTGCCCTTTCCTTTCCATCCAAACTGCTACTATGCTGATCCAAGCACTTATCCTATCCTGCCTTGATTACTGCATCAGCCTCCTCGCTGACCTCCCTGTCTCCTATCTCTCCCCACTCGTCTATACTTCACTCTCTTGCTCGGATCATTTTTCTACAAAACCACTCAATCCATGTTTCCCCACTCCTCAAGAACCTCCAGTGGCTGCCCATCCACCCCCACATCAAACAGAAACTCCTTTCATTGACTTTAGAAAGCACTCCATCACCTTGCCCCCTCCTACCTCACCTTGCCGATCCCTATCCTCAATAATAATAATAATGATGGCATTTGTTAAGTGCTTACTATGTGCCAAGCACTGTTCTAAGTGCTGGGGTAGATACATGGTAATCAGGTTGTCCCACGTGGGGCTCACAGTCTTAATCCCCATTTGACAGATGAGGTAACTGAGTTACAGAGAAGTTAAGTGACTTGCCCAAAGTCACACAGCTGACAAGTGGCAGAGCCGGGATTAGAACCCATGACCTCTGACTCCCAAGACCTGGCTCTTTCGATTGAGCCACGCTGTTTCTTCAAGGAGTTTACAGTCTACTGTGTGCAGAACACTGTACTGAACGCTTGGGAGAGTACAGTAGAGTTAGCAGGCCTTTGAGGAACTTATTGTGTGCAGAACACTGTACGAAGCACTTAGGACAGAACAATAGAGCTAGTGGACACAAATTTTGCCCTCCAGGAGATGACAGTCCTACGGAGGGCAGAGCACTGTATTAGGCATGTGGGAGAGAGAGCAATAGAGTTAGTAGAAAAATTCCTGACCTCAAGGATCTTATGACCAGCAAGTGTGATATGGGCTATATAAAGCTTCAGAAAAAAAGGAACTTGTCTCCTCCAACTTTAGGGATAGTAGTCATCCTCTCCTTGACGAAGTGCCTGATAAACTCCTGTAATCCCATCCATCTCTGTCCCTACCCGTCTATGCCTGCTCTCTTCCCCCTTAGGCTGAGTCCCATGCGAGACAGGGATTGTGTCCAACCTGATTACCTTCTATCAACTCTAGCGCTTAGGACCATGCTTGGGACATAGTAAATGCTTAACAAATACCACAATGATTATTATTAATTATTATTATAATTTCAGAGCAGCAACCAGAAGGTTGGGTGGCAGATGTTATGATAGGGCTCCCAGGAGGAAGAGCAGGGTTTGCCGTTTTCAATCCAGTTCACTGTTCCAGGGGAGTTGGGCAGACTCAGACGTAATGGCCAAGTGCAGGACTTCAAAATACCATTTGGGAGGGGGTCCTAGAAACACTTAACCCTTGACAGGAGAAGAGACAATAGGCAAATTGTCTTTCTGAAATGGGCTGTCAATCAATGTCAGTCAGTCGGCACTCAGTGAGCACTTACTGTGTACAGAGCACTGGACTAATAATAGAGTTGGTAGACATGATTCATTCATTCATCCAAGCATATTTATTGAGCGCTTACTGTGTGCAGAGCACTGTACTAAGCGCTTGGGAAGTACAAATCAGCAACATATAGAGGCGGTCCCTACCCAACAACGGACTCATCCCTTCCCACAAGGAGTTTACGGTACAGCGGGGGAAATTATAATCTAGTGGAGTGTCGTCTCTTTTCCTTTCTGCAACTGACTCACTCCCAAAGACTTAGCTCACTATTCTTTCTTCAGGTGACAGTTTTGCCACCCTGTTATTGTCCCAGAGTTGTCAACGTCCCCTTCGACAAGTCCAAACCCGGGGCTGCTCAAGTTGGTTCAACCTGCTTTCCCAGCCATCTGGCCTAAGCAACTCCATTCCTGGCTCGTGGAGCCTGAGAGGTTGATCTTGCCTCTCAGCCTCTTCTTCCCCTGGAGCCCACACCAAGTTGGACCCCAATAAGATGCACGGTCTATTTGGTGAAGTCCTTCCTTTGCGCACTGGGCTTTCAGCCCAGCGGAAAAAGCCCAGGCCTGGCAGTCAGAGGACCTGGGTTCTAAATCTCAGCTTTCCTGCTGTGTGACCTTGGGTAAGTCCCTTCACTTCTCTGGGCCTTAGTTTCCCTCACCTGTAAAATGGGATTGTAAACCTGTTCTCCCTCCCTCTTACACTGTGAGCTCCAGGTGGAACAGAAACTATAACCGACCTGATTATCTTGTATCTACCCCAGTGCTTAGTATTCATTTATTCATTCAATCATATTTATTAAACAGTTACTGTGTGGAGAGCACTGTACTAAAAGCTTGGGAAAGTACAATGCAGCAATAAAGAGTGACAATCCCTGCCCACAACGAGCTCACACTCTAGAAGGGGGGAGACAGACATCAGTACAAATAAACAGACATCAATATAAATAAATAAAATTGCAGATATATAGTCCTGGCATACAGTAAGCACTTAACAAATACCACAAATGTTATTACTATTGGTATTATTATTAGTAATGATAATAATAATGATAATAATAAGAAGAAGAATAGCACGAACACTAGAATCCAAATTGTTCACTCACGGGTCCCATGGAAACAAACTGCATAAAATGAGCACATTGTTAAAGCATCCAGTGTTCTTTAAACAGCCAATTTTGGGACAGAACCAATATTTCTTGCTGTTTCAGCCATTGTTCTGTGATTCCTAGACAGAAGCTAGTTGCAACAAATCAAAATATCCCTTTGCTTATTAGAAATAGAGGATTATTTGTAAAAGTAGGCTCTAAATATGTCTCAAACTGAACTCTTTATCTCCCTCTAATCAGCGTGGCTCAGTGGAAAGAGCACAGGCTTTGGAGTCAGAGGTCAGGGGTTCAAATCCCGCCTCCGCAAATTGTCAGCTGTGTGACTTTGGGCAAGTCATTTCACTTCTCTGTGCCTCAGTTACCTCATCTGTAAAATGGGGATGAAGACTGTGAGCCCCCCGTGGGACAACCTGATCACCTTGTAACCTCCCCCAGCACTTAGAACAGTGCTTTGCACATAGTAAGCGCTTAATAAATGCCATTAAAAAAATCCCCACCTCCACCTCACTTTCCCGTCACCAGTAGACAACACCACCACTCTCCCTGAATCAATAGCCAATAACCGTGACCTGATCTTTGACTCCTCCCTCTCTTGATATATTCCTACTAGATACAGCCTCCTTACTGCTCTCCCTGACTCCAACCTTTCCCCTCTCCAGACCAGACAACTAGACTCTAGACGGTAAGCTCCTTGTGGGCAGGTTATGTGTCTACCATCTGTGTTACATGTACTCCCCCAAGCACTTAGTACAGTGCTCTGCACACACTAAGAGCTCAATAAATACAATTGAATGAATGAATCAATGCCACTGATTAATCACTCTGCTGCCTAGGTAACTTTTTCTAAGATGTTCATTCATTCAATCGTATTTATTGAGCACTTACTGTATGCAGAGCACTGTACTAAGTGCTTGGAAAGTACAATACAGCAATAAAGAGAGATAATCCTTGCCCACAAGGGCCATACAGTCTAAAGGGGGGAGAATAATGATGGTATTTGTTGAGCGCTTACTATGTGCCAGGCACTGTACTAAGTGCTGGGGTGGATACAAGCAAATCAATCAATCAATCAATCGTATTTATTGAGCGCTTACTGTGTGCAGAGCTCTGTACTAAGCGCTTGGGAAGTACAAGTTGGCAACATATAGAGACAGTCCCTACCTAACAGTGGGCTCACAGTCTAAAAGACTAAAAGACTAAAATCGAGTTGAACACAGTCCCTATCCCACAATGGGCCCACACTCTTAATCCCCATTTTATACAGATGAGGTAACTGAGGCACAGAGAAGGGAAGTGACTTAGCCATGGTCACACACCATACAAGTGGCGGAGCCAAGTGGAGGAACAATTATAATTCCCTTAAGAATCTATAAGGAGATGAAGTCAGGAAATAAAGTTGGGGCAGGGGACAGCAATCAATCAATCAATCAACCATACAGAGAAGCAGTGTGGCTCAGTGGAAAGAGCACAGGCTTTGGAGTCAGAGGTCATGGGTTCAAATTCCAGTTCCGCCAATTGCCAGCTATGTGACTTTGGGCAAGTCACTTCACTTCTCTGTGCCTCAGTTACCTCACCTGTAAAATGGGGATTAAGACTGTGAGCCCCCCGTGGGGCAACCTGATCATCTTGTAACCTCTGCAGCGCTTAGAACAGTGCTTTGCACATAGTAAGCGCTTAATAAATGCTATTATCATTATAAATATATATACATATATTCAGTATATAATAACAATAATGATAATGATGGCATTTATTAAGCACTTACTATGTACAAAGGACTGTTCTAAGTGCTGGGGTAGATACAAGGTGATCAGGTAGTCCCACAGAGGGCTCACAGTCTTAATCCCCATTTTACAGATGAGGTAACTGAGGCACAGAGAAGTTAAGTCACTTGCCCAAAGTCACACAGCTGACAATTGGCAGAGTCTGGATTTGAACCCATGACCTCTGACTCCAAAGCCTGTGCTCTTTCCACTGAGCCACACTGCTTCTCACAAAACTCCACTAATCAATCATATTTATTGAGTAATTACTATGTGCAGTGCACTGTACTAAGCACTTGGGGAAGTACAATACAACAGAATTGGTAGACATGTTACCTGCTCATAATGAGTACATCACCATATCCATTTTCATTCATTCATTCATTCAATCGTATTTATTGAGCGCTTACTGTGTGCAGAGCACTGTACTAAGCGCTTGGGAAGTACAAGTTGGCAACATATAGAGACAGTCCCTACCCAACAGTGGGCTCACAGTCTAGAACGGGGAGACAGAGAACAAAACAAAACATATTAACAAAATAAAATAAATAGAATAAATATGTACAAATAAAATAAATATGTACAAACATATATACATATATATAGGTGCTGTGGGGAGGGGAAGGAGGTAAGGCAGGGGGGATGGGGAGGGATAATAATGATGGTATTTGTTAAGTGCTTACTATGTGCAAAGCACTGTTCTAAGTGCTGGGGAGGATACAAGGTGATCAGGTTGTCCCACATGGGGCTCACGGTCTTAATTCCCATTTCCTTTCTCTTTTTCTATAAGTAAATTATTTTGGGCCTGTCTCTCCTGGTAGACTGTAAATTCCGAGCAGGCAGGTAGGACATAGCTGGGGGTATTCAGTACTAGGCCATGCTGCTTTCCACCCCCTCTCAGGATGGCACCTGGAGAGTTTCCAGTACTCTACCAGTCTCGGCTAGTGGGGGAGAGTCAAGCAGAGGCCTAGCCATTCTATTCCTAGCTTGGGCAGTGGCTAGCAAGTGGCAGGCAATCTACTATAAGTCAAAACTCACCTGTGCTGGACAGCAGCAGCATGGGAGAGAATCAAGGGTGGAGAGTCACGCTGACTGAGCGGAAGAAGGCAACGGTGAACCACTCCCATATTTTTGCCGAGAAAACTCTACCAGAACGGTTGCAGATGGAGGTGGGGCGTTCTGGGAGAGATGTCGTGGCTCATATCATTTGTTCTCTGTCTCCCCCTTCTAGACTCTGAGCCCATTGTTGGGTAGGGACTGTCTCTATATGTCGCCAACTTGTACTTCCCAAGTGCTTAGTACAGTGCTCTGCACACAGTAAGCGCTCAATAAATACGATTGATTGATTGATCAGTGGAAAGAGCCCGGGCTTGGAAGTCAGAGGTCATGGGTTCTCATCCCAGCTCCACCACTTGTCAGCTGTGTGACCTTGGGTAAGTCACTTAACTTCTCGGTGCCTCATTGACCTCATCTGTCAAATGGGGAGTAAGACTGTGAGCCCCACGTGGGACAACCTAATTACCTTGTATCTTCCCCAGCGCTTAGAACGGTGCTTGGCACATAGTAAGCGCTTAACAAATACGATTATTATTATTATTATTATTGTTATGTGTCCATGAAGTTGCTACGGGTCAGAAATGACTCGACAGCATAAGACAAGATGCTGCTTTCCTGAGTGTTCGTTCCATCCAAGATGTTGATTTACACGTCTCCCCAGTCATCAAAGCCTCCAAAGGTTACCTTCCTCTCTGTACCAAGCAGAAACTTCCTTCTATTGGCCTTATTGTTCTCATCTCTCCCTCTGCGAACCCCTAGCTGATGCCATCCTTTTTGTCCCACTTTCTTCCCCCTTCACACCCAGCAGACTGCTACTCTCCCCATCTTCAAAACTTTTTTTATTTGTTAAGCTCTTACTATGTGCCAAGCACTGTTCAAAATGCTCGGGTAGATGCATATTAATTAGGTTGGACAAAATCCCTGTCCCACATGGGGCTCACAGTCTAAGTAGGACTGAATTCTCACCTCCTCCAGATGGCCTTCCTCCCCAATCTCTCATCACCCGCCTTGGCATCCCCTAACACCTAAGCACTTAAGTTCCCACACTTATCTAATGAACTCTATTACTCCCCACCACCTGTAATCTATTGAAGGGATTGTCTCTCCCATTAGACTGTAAGCTCCTCAAGGGCAGGGATCCTGTCTACTAATTCTATTGTCAATATTGAGTGCTTACTGCATGCAGAGCACTGTACCAAATGCTGGGGGGAGTACAACAGAGTTGGTAGACATGTTCCCTGCCTACCTCAAGCTTACAATCTAGAGGGTCAGACAGGCGTTAATATAAATAAGTAAATAATAATAGTAATGGTACTTGTTATGTGTTTCCTATGTGCCAAGCACTGCTCTAAGCACTGGGGTAGATGCAAGTTAATTAGGTTGGACACAGTCCCTGTCTTAATCCCCATTTTTCAGATGAGGTAACTGAGGCCCAGAGAGGTTAAGTGACATGCCCAAGGTCACACAGCAGACATGTGGCAGAGCCAGGATTAGAGCCCAGGTCCTTCTCACTCCCAGGCCCATGCGCTATCCACTAAGCCACGCTGTAAGTGCTGTGGGGTTGAGGATGGGGTGAACACCAAATGCCCAAAGGGTACAGATCCAATTGCACAGACGACACAGAGAGGAGTGCTTGTCCTTGTACTTATAAACAAAAAATACATGCAATAGAATGTGCTGAACAAAGGACGAAAACCATACAATGTGTGTGTACGGGCCTAACCACCACCCACAGAAAAGCCTCAAGTAAATATGAAACAAACTTATAAGATGATAACCAAATGTGACCAATAGCAAAGGAAAAGCTGGAGTCTGGTCTCATTAGAATCAGTGGGCTGCGATTAAACATAGAATCAACAAGGTCGATCCCATCACCCAAAAAGAGAAATAGCCATGCTGTGTGATTCTATATTAATGTAAACTTGGAGTCAAATGGGCTTTGTAAAATGTTGAGTCTTACCATTTCCAAAAAAAGAGAGGGGAAGGAAGAGAGGAAGCTATGCTTAGTGGGAAAGTTGCAACATTCAGTTGGTAAGTAGTTTTTTTAGCTCAATCAGATTTTTTTCCAGCACTTCTCTTACATAAGAGCCTTTTAATTTCTCCAGAGGGAGAAATTCCAGAGGGTTACATTATGTCGTTAAATTCTTCCTCCAGATAGTGTTTACAGACCAACATGGAAGAATGACTCAAATCCCAAAATTATTAGCCAATTCTGGGGGTCCATTAGCCATTGAGGACAACTGACAATTTTAGTAATCATCACTTAGGTTTATTTGGGGCAAAAACCTGGCTGAAATGTGCAGGAAATAACCTTTTTGTTTCCAAACAGCTGTCACTGAGCACCATCCTATCTGCAACAATTAAAATGATCTTGGGCGACTTTTATTGTCTGGCAATGCTCCATTATTGTTCACTTAAATATTTTTCAAGTGTGCTAGGACTTTTTCCCATTGTGGTCACAACCCTGATTGTCAGAATATGGATCTCAGCATTCACCTTTGTGACATGAAGGAGGGAGGGAGGAGGGGTGGAAGGGAAGGCAGTTTCTGAAAGGAATTGGCTGTGAAATCCCCGAAGGGTTACTTGGAAACTACATTATCATTTCTTCAAGTTATGCAGCAAGATTTCAAAAGGTTTAGGTTTTGCTTCACTACAACTGGCAGCAGATGCTCCCTCCCACCTTTCACCCAGCCCCCATGGGCAGAACGAGCTGGTGTCCATGGCCACCATCTTGGCAGACTTCAAACCTGATTTTAGGCAGAAAAACGTCTCCTGGGTGGAATCCAAACCCTGGTGGTGTGTGTGCTTGCATGCGTGTGTGTGTGTGTATGTGTGTGTGTGTGTGTGAGAGAGAGAGAGAGAGAGAGAGAGGCACCGCTGTGCCATTCACTTTGTGGGTGTTTGTTCACTGTAGGGACCGTCTCTATATGTTGCCGACTTGTACTTCCCAAGTGCTTAGTATAGTGCTCTGCAATCAATCAATCAATCAATCAATCGTATTTATTGAGCGCTTACTATGTGCAGAGCACTGTACTAAGCGCTTGGGAAGTACAAATTGGCAACACATAGAGACAGTCCCTACCCAACAGTGGGCTCACAGTCTAAAAGGGGGAGACAGAGAACAGAACCAAACATACCAACAAAATAAAATAGGATAGAAATGTACAAGCAAAATAAATAAATAAATAAATAAATAGAGTAATAAATATGTACAACCATATATACATATATACAGGTGCTATGGGGAAGGGAAGGAGGTAAGATGGGGGGATGGAGAGGGGGACGAGGGGGAGAGGAAGGAAGGGGCTCAGTCTGGGAAGGCCTCCTGGAGGAGGTGAGCTCTCAGCAGGGCCTTGAAGGGAGGAAGAGAGCTAGCTTGGCGGAGGGGCAGAAGGAGGGCATTCCAGGCCCGGGGGATGACGTGGGCCGGGGGTCGACGGCGGGACAGGCGAGAATGAGGTACAGTGAGGAGATTAGCGGTGGAGGAGCGGAGGTTGCGGGCTGGGCAGTAGAAGGAGAGAAGGGAGGTGAGGTAGGAGGGGGCGAGGTGATGGACAGCCTTGAAGCCCAGGGTGAGGAGTTTCTGCCTGATGCGCAGATTGATTGGTAGCCACTGGAGATTTTTGAGGAGGGGAGTAATATGCCCAGAGCGTTTCTGGACAAAGATAATCCGGGCAGCAGCATGAAGTATGGATTGAAGTGGAGAGAGACACGAGGATGGGAGATCAGAGAGAAGGCTGGTGCAGTAGTCCAGACGGGATAGGATGAGAGCTTGAACGAGCAGGGTAGCAGTTTGGATGGAGAGGAAAGGGCGGATCTTGGCAATGTTGCGGAGCTGAGACCGGCAGGTTTTGGTGACGGCTTGGATGTGAGGGGTGAATGAGAGAGCGGAGTCGAGGATGACACCAAGGTTGCGGGCTTGTGAGACGGGAAGGATGGTAGTGCCGTCAACAGAGATGGGAAAGTCAGGGAGAGGACAAGGTTTGGGAGGGAAGACAAGGAGCTCAGTCTTCGACATGTTGAGCTTTAGGTGGCGGGCGGACATCCAGATGGAGATGTCCTGAAGGCAGGAGGAGATGCGAGCCTGGAGGGAGGGGGAGAGAGCAGGGGCAGAGATGTAGATCTGGGTGTCATCAGCGTAGAGATGATAGTTGAAGCCGTGGGAGCAAATGAGGTCACCAAGGGAGTGCGTGTAGATTGAGAACAGAAGGGGACCAAGCACTGAACCTTGGGGAACCCCCACAGTAAGAGGATGGGAGGGGGAGGAGGAGCCTGCAAAAGAGACTGAGAAAGAACGACCGGAGAGATAAGAGGAGAACCAGGAGAGGACGGAGTCTGTGAAGCCAAGGTCGGATAGCGTGTTGATGAGAAGGGGGTGGTCCACAGTGTCAAAGGCAGCTGAGAGGTCGAGGAGGATTAGGACAGAATATGAGCCGTTGGATTTGGCAAGCAGGAGGTCATTGGTGACCTTTGAGAGGGCAGTTTCCGTGGAATGAAGGGGACGGAAGCCAGACTGGAGGGGGTCGAGGAGAGAGTTGTCGTTGAGGAATTCTAGGCAGTGCGTGTAGACAACTCGTTCAAGGAGTTTGGAAAGGAATGGTAGGAGGGATATGGGACGATAACTAGAAGGTGAGGTGGGGTCAAGAGAGGGTTTTTTTAGGATGGGAGAGACATGGGCATGTTTGAAGGCAGAGGGGAAGGAACCAGTGGAGAGTGAGCGGTTGAAGATGGAAGTTAAGGAGGGGAGAAGGGATGGAGTGAGAAATAGTACACAGTAAGCACACAGTAAGCGCTCAATAAATACAATTGAATGAATAATACATTATCTGAGAGACCAGCAGAAATGGAAAAAGGATCTGCTTTTTCAAGTACCAGATCCAGGGGCCTAGAAAAACCCATCCATTTGGAGCCCCATTCAAGGAGTCTGGGTGGTTTGTTTCAAGGACTCAAAAATGAGTTCCCCTCCATCAGACCACAGTGCCTTGCTCGGAATTGGAATAGAAGCAGCGGATAGAAGCAGTGTGGCTCAGTGGAAAGAGCACGGGCTTTGGAGTCAGAGGTCATGGGTTCGAATCCCAGATCCACCACAAGTCTGCTGTGTGACCTTGAGCAAGTTACTTAACTTCTCTGAGCCTCAGTTACCTCATCTGTAAAAATGGGTATTAAGACTGTGAGCCCCACATGGGACAACTTGATCACACTGTATCCCCCCTAGCGCTTAGAACAGTGCTTTGCACATAGTAAGCACTTAACAAATGGCATCATAAATGGCTCTCAGCACCTTTTGGAGCCTGTCTGTTCTCCCAGCCTCCTCTCTGTTTCCCTTCCCTCTCCTCTCCCTATGCTGAAGGCTTTGGGCTCCCCGCTCCTGGCCTCTCTGGAACCCCCATCTCCTGCACCGAAGCAGTGTGGCACAGTGGAATGAGCATGGGCTTTGGAGTCAGAGATCATGGGTTCGAATCCCAGCTCTGCCAATTGTCAGCTGTGTGACTTTGGGCAAGTCACTTAACTTCTCTGGGCCTCAGTGACCTCATCTGTAAAATGGGGATTAAGACTGTGAGCCCCCTGTGGGACCTGATCACCTTCTAGCCTTGCCAGTGCTTAGAACAGTGCTTTGCACATAGTAAGCACTTAATAAATGCCATTATTATTATTATCACTGTTACAATCTTCTTCTTGCCATGGTTGCTCCTGGGACTCATAGCTTTGCTTGGGTCTCTCTGTAGCACCATACAACTCCCCATCCCTCCCTTTCAGTGCTTATGGGTCTGGGTATCTCGCTCTCTCTCCCTCTCTCTATTTAGGTACATGTGCGCACGTGTGTGTGTGTGTGTGTGTGTGTGTGTGTGTGCGTCTGTCTGTCTGTCCTCTCTCCCTGTGGATGAAATGTGTCTCTCTAATTGTGGTTGTACGGTGTGATGTCTATCTCTCTCCCTGTGGAAGAGTATATCTCTTTGATCATGTGTGTGTGTGTGTGTGTATGTATGTGGTGGGAGTGTGATTTTCACACTGACTCACTCTGTATGTCTCTGTGGGACTGTCTATTCATGTGTATGTGTCACTGTGTGTATTTGTACATGATGATGATGATGATGATGGTATTTGTAAAGCACTTACTATGTGCCAAGCACTGTTCTAATAGCAATAATAATAATAATGGCATTTGTTAAGCACTTACTATGTGCAAAGCACTGTTCTAAGCGCTGGGGGGATACAAGGTGATCAGGTTGTCCCATGTGGGGCTCACAGTCTTAATCCCCATTTTACAGATGAGGTAACTGAGGCTCAGAGAAGTGAAGTGACTTGCCCAAGGTCACACAGCAGACATGTGGTGGAGCCGGGATTAGAACCCATGACCTCTGACTCCCAAGCCTGGGCTCTTTCCACTGAGCCACACTGCTTCCCCTTCTAAGCTCTGTGGGAAATACAAGGCTATCAGGTTGTCCCATGTGGGGCTCACAGTCTTAATCCCCTTTTTCCAGATGAGGTAACTGAGGCTCAGAGAAGTGAAATGACTTGCCCAAAGTCACACAGCTGACAAGTGGCGGAGTTGGGATAAGAACCCATGACCTCTGACTCCCAAGCCCATGCTCTGTACATGTGCATCTGTGTGCGTGTGTGAATTCCCAGACTGAGCCCCCTCCTTCCTCTCCCCCTCGTCCCCCTCTCCATCCCCCCTGTCTTACCTCCTTCCCTTCCCCACAACACCTGTATATATGTATATATGTTTGTACATATTTATTACTCTATTTATTTATTTATTTTACTTGTACATAACTATTCTATTTATTTTATTTTGTTAATATGTTTGGTTTTGTTCTCTGTCTCCCCCTTCTAGACAGTGAGCCCACTGTTGGGTAGGGACTGTCTCTATATGTTGCCAACTTGTACTTCCCAAGCACATAGTACAGTGCTCTGCACACAGTAAGCGCTCAATAAATATGATTGATTGATTGATTGAATTTGTGACTGAGTATATTTCTTTCTTTGTTTCTTCCTTCCTACTTTTTTGACCCTTCCTCAGAGACCCCAACCCCTAGTGGCTCGCCTCCCAATCCATCACTCACTCGCTCACTCACTGACTTATTCAATCAGCCAGCCGGTTCCTTTGCCATCAGAGTGCTGAGACCTGTGACCCCAGAGAGAGACACTGCCCAGCCCCTTCTTGCCCCGCCGCCACCATAGACACTTCCACCAGCCCCTTCGCCAGCCTGTTGGGTGAGAAAGTAGCAGTAGAAGAAGGCTTGCCACCCCTGGGGCCTCACCCTCTGTTATAAGCATGTTAGATAGACAAAGGGCTCAAGGGGCCACCAGGGGCCACTGGTTGCTTGTTCTTATTGACTTCATTGCTGATAATTAAATCATTCTATTTTCCCATGTGTTTGTCTTCCTCCTTAGATTGTAAACTCCTCCAGGGTGGAGACCAAGTCCTATTGGCTTCTATATAAAAGCCCAAGGGCCCAGTAGAACGCTATGCAAAAGCCAGCATGTAGTTAACAGAAGACAGAGGATGATTGAAACCTTGCAAGCCAATAATTAACTTCTTAACAAGGAACTGGTGAAAAGGATCTGTAAAGGCAATGTAAGCAGATTATAGAATCACCTGCTCCTATGGTTTCCTAAAGCCCAAGGGAATTTGAACACTGTGCTTTTCATTTGTGAACCTGCTTTGTGTACAGGTAATATATTCCAATCCCATAATTCATATTCATTCTCTCTCTGTCACTCTCTTTCTTTCTCTCTGCCCATCTCTCTCTGTCTCTCCCCATCCCCACACCCCCTCCACCACCATTTTCCTCAGGATTTTTCTGCCCCTACAGGTGTCATCCAAAGAGTAGAATCTAGGAGAGGCAGTGAGAGATGGAGGCCTGGCCCCTGTGAATAGTCTGTTATCACTGGCCCACAGCCTAAATATGGGGAATACTGTCCAGTTGTCTAGGAAGGAAAGAATAAAATATTCAAAGGTTGTTTTTGTTTGTTTAAAGGAGAAACAGAATGACCATTGGAAAAAAAAATGCCATCCTTGCCTCTTTAAAATAAGCAGGCTCCAAATCGTCTCTCTCATTTGTGGAACATGAAGTACCTTTTGGACAAAAATGAGGAACATTTCCCACAATGTAGCGCACTGGAGAGGAACTGCACCTGTATCCTGATCCTCAGCCAAAAAATATAACAATTTACTGAAAAAATATTCCTCCTACATTTGGAAAGGGAGTCAGGTTCTACTACTTTCCATTTAATAAGTTTCACCAAAGTGGGAGAACTGGTCATATCAGTAACTGGAAAGCTTTTTTTAAGTTTCATTTTCCAAGGAAAATTAATAAAAGGCCACATGGGCCACAAGAACATCAACCAGGCCTTCCTGGGTCATCCCAGTGGGCCACCCAGCCCAGCATTTAGCCTCTGCCAGTGGTCCCGAAGGCTTTCAATCATGGGAGACTATAATTATTATTATCACTGCTACTATTTTATGATGGCATTTGTTAAGTGCTTACTATGTGCGAAGTGCTGGGGTAGATACAAGGTAATCAGGGTGTCCTACATAGGGCTCAAAGGCTTCATCCCCATTTTACAGATGAGGAAACTGAGGCCCAGAGAAGTTAAGTGACTTGCCCAAAGTCACACAGTTGACAAGTGGCAGAAGTGAGATTAGAACCCACGACCTCTGACTTCCAAACCCAGGCTCTTTCCACTAAGCCACGCTACTTCTCGATAATGACTACGGTATTTGTTAGGCACTTACTATGTGCCAGGCACTGTACTAACCTTAGGGGAAGCAGCATGGCCTAGTGGATAGAGCATGGACCTGTGAATCAGAAGGACCTGGGTTCTAATCCCGGGTCTGCTACTTTTCTGCTGGGTGACCTTGGTCGTCATGTCACTTCTCTGTGCCTCAGTTACCCCATCTGTAAAATGGGGATTCAGATTGTGAGCCCATGTGGGACATGGAGTGTGCAGGACCTGATCAGCTTGTATCTATCCCAGTGCTTAGAACAGTGCTTGATGCTTAGTAAGCGATTAACAAATACCATTATTATTATTGTTATTATTATCACTGGGGTGGATACAAGTAAATCAAGTTTACTTGTATCCACCCCAGTTTACCCCCTGTCCCACATGGGGCTCACAGTCTGAATCCCCATTTTACAGCTGAGGTAACTGAGGCCCAGAGAAGTGAAGCGACTTGTACAGGATCACACAACAAACAAGTGGCAGAGCTGGGATTAGAGCCCAGGTCCTCTTACTCCCACGCCTGGGCTCTTTCCACAAGGCCATGCTGCTACCAATCAATCAATCAATCGTATTTATTGAGTGCTTACTGTGTGCAGAGCACTGTACTAAGCGCTTGGGAAGTACAAGTTCACTACCACTGAATTGAGGGTGGCAATGGGGCCTGGGGGAAAAAGTCTGGGACTGGCAGTCAGGAGAGCAGGGTTCTAAGTCTGTCTCTGCCACTGGCCACTGACCACTGGCCCGCTGTTTGATCATGGAGAAGCAGCATGGCCCAGTGGATAGAGCGCAGGCCTGGGAATCAGGAGGACGTGGGTTCTGATCCCAACTCCGCCATTTGTCTGCTGTGGGTCCTTGGGCAAGTCACCTAACTTCTCTGTGCCTCAGTTCCCTCATCTGTAAAATGGGGATTATGACTGTGAGCCCCATCTGGGACATGGACTGTGTCCAACCTAATGAACTTGTATGTACCCCAGCACTTTGTAAAGTGCCTCATAGTAAATGCTTAACAAATAACAAAAAAGTCACTTACCCTCTTTGGGCTTCTGTTTCCCCAATTATAAAATGGAATAAGCTATTCTCTCTCCACCCCTCTCCAATGACCTTGTCTCTACCGCAGTGCTGGGCACACTGTAGAACCTTAGGAAACACTGTGATTAGTATTCAAGGTTCCTTTGGATCATTCTGACCAGTGACAGCATGAGCAGAGGTCTCAGAAAGAACTTGGGCCAGTGCCGTGGTGTTCTGAGGGAGATGAGGAAACTGGACTGGGAATATATAGAGCTGGCACTGGTAGCTGGGCCCCCCTCAGAGCAGCTGGTGGCTCTGGAGAGATGAGAGCAAAGCCAAGCAGGGGTCAGGACATGTGTGGACGCCTGAGGGGGAGCTGGCGAATACCAGACTGACCGCCTCTCTGTTTCTGCTGCTGCCAGGGCCGGAGACCCACGGACCCATGGACCGTGGGGGCTTCCAACCCCCTTAATGGCAGAGAGGGAAAGAGAGAGGCAGGAGTGCCAGAAGTTGTCAGCCAGACTTAAGGATCCAACTGCCACTGAGCTCTGCTCAGCTCATGGATCTTCCTCCCTTCCAGTGCCCTCCATGGAAGGCACACCAATGACTTGGCTCAAGATTTCAGATGTCATCTGGCTGGGACAGGGAAGCTGAAACCACCACTATCAGCCAGCCAGCCAACCAGTTAGCCAGCTAGCCAGACATAGTCAGCCAGCCAGCCAGCCAATCAGTGCAGCTCTGTTAGGACAACTCAGTGTGTTGCAGGATGTGAGGGTGGAGGGAGGATGTAAATCCAGGTTGGAAGAATGGCCTGATCCAGAGATCGTAGGAGGGAGAGGGGAGAATGAAACAAAGTAGGGTGAGTGTGGGAGGAGAAGAGAGTGCAAACTGGAGTGCAGTGGGAGAAGAGTGGGATTGTGTCTACCAACTCTATTGTATTGTTCTCCCCCAAGCGCTTAGTACAGTGCTCTGCACACAGTCGATAGATACCACTGATTGACTGATATGCAGGAGGAAGGGAGCTGATGGAGGGAGCTGGTAGAAGCTCCGCTTGATGGGGAGAGGGACACCCCCATCACCCCCATCCAGTTGCCACCACTGGAAGTTTTTGAGGAGGGGACAGACAAGCACCAAAGGATGTTTTTAAAAAATGATCTGGGCAGCAGAGTGAAGTCTGGACTGGAGAGGGGAGAGGTGGAAGGCCGGGAGGTCAGCAAGGAGGCTGGTGCAGAGAGTTGTGTAGCTCAGTGAAGGCAGGTGTGGGGTAGCAAGCATCGCTGTGAGGCTGGTGGGTGGGGTGGGAGTGGTGGCTGACTGCATTCCAGGGCCTTGGTGTGTGCCAGACCTTCTTGCCACTCCATGTTAAGGACTGACACATAGGTGGTGTTGGTGGCCCAGCTGTAGAAGTTGAATGCAGCATCAGATTTAAGTTCAAGTGTTGCAGCCATAAAGAAGGCTGGGCACTGCAATTGCCTTGGGTAGCTTCAGCTTGCTCTGAATCCTGAGGCCTCCATTGGTGCAACACTCTCAGTCTCCCAAAAGGCACATTAGCCTTTTTGACTTAGTTTCCCACCTCCTTTTCTATCTGTGCATCACTGGACATTGTACTGCCCAGGTAACATAATTCAGTGGCAGTCTTCTTTCCTTTTCACCAATGGAGAGCCTGTAAAATGGGGATTTTTACAGATTTACCTCATCTGTAAAATGGGGATTAAGACTGGGAGCCCCACATGAGACAACCTGATTACTTTATATCTACCTCAGCACTTAGAACAGTGCTTGGCACATAGTAAGTGCTTAACAAATACCATAAATAATATTATTATTAATAATACTTACATTATTATATTATATTATAATATATTATATTATTATAATAATATTACTACTACTACTACAATGATGACGACACATGATTCAAGGACTTTCAATACATGAATTCATCAAAAATCAGTGGTATTTACTGAGCATCTCCTGAGTGCAGACCACTGTACTAAGAGCATGGGAGAGTCCAATAGCATTGGTAGATGTGATCCGTGCCCTCGAGGAGCTTTCAGTCTAGCCGTAAGCTTTTACTTCACAGTAAGCATCAGAGGTCAATAGGTAGAGAAGTGCAATGGCTGGTTGTGAGTGCCAAAAAGTGTAGGTTGGCAAAGGTGGTAATCGGTGGGAATACAACCATGGGAGAAGAGATATGAATCATAGAAGGCCTCCTGGAGGCAAGAAGATTTCAGAAGGGCTTTGAAGACAGGGAGAACTGTGGTCTGCTGGATATTCATTCATTCATTCAGTCATATTTATTGAGCGCTTACTATGTGCAGAGCACTGTGCTAAGCGCTTGGGAAGTACAAGTCGGCAACATATAGAGATGGTCCCTACCCAACAACGGGCATATATAAAGAAGGAGGGAGTTTCAGGCAGGAGGGAGGGCCTGAATAAGATCAGGTTTACTAACTCTATTGTACTCTCCCAAGTACATAGTAATGTGCCTAAGTACTTCTCTGTGCCTCAGTTTCCTCATCTGCAAAATGGAGATTCAATACCTGTTCTCCCTCCTACTTAGACTGCGAGCCCTATGTGGGATCTGATTAAATTGTACCTACCCAGTGTTCAGTACAGTGCTTGGCACATAGTAAGCAACTAACAGATACACCAATTATTATTATTATTATCATCATCATCAGTAGTAGTAGTACTGCTCAATAAATTGATTAATTGAGTGAGTGATGAAGGCAGAAACCAGATTGTAGAGGGTCAAGAAGAGAGTTGGAGGAGAAAAAGTGAAGAAAGTGGGTCGAGATAAACCTTTTTGAGAATGTTGGGGAGGAGTGGGAACAGGGAGAAGGGGAAAAAGCTGGAGGAGGCTGAGGGGTCCAGAGAGGGGTTTTTTAAGCTAGTGGAAATGTGGACATGTTTGAAGGCAGAGGGAAAGGAGTCATTAGAGAATGAGCTGTTGAAGGTAGTGCTGGTGGAGGAAAGAATGCTCCCTTAGATGAGCAGAGTGGCTTAGTGGAAAGAGCACAGGCCTAGGAATCAGATGACTTGGGTTCTAATCTTGGCTTCACCACATGCCTGCTGTGTGACCCTGGGCAAGTCACTTAACTTCTCTGTACCTCAGTTACCTCATCTGTAAAATGGGGATTAAGATTGAGAGCCCAATGTGGGACAGGGACTGTGTCCAATCTAATCATCCTTTATCTTCCCCAGCACTTAGAACAGTGCTTGACACAAAGTAAGTGAATAATAAATACTATTATTATTATTGTTGTTGTTGCTGTATTTATTAAGAAGGATGAGAGCAAGCAGTTTTAAAATGTGTGAGGGGATAGGGTCAGAAGTGCAGGTAGAAGGGATAGATTCTGAAAGCAGGAGGGAGATCTCTTATTTAGAGATGGCCCCTGAAGAATGAGAGAGTAGATGGGGGTGGGAGGGAGATGGTATGTGACAGGGAGACTTTGAGGGGCTCATGCCTGGTGGCTTTGTTGCTGTTCGCAGTTTCAGAAAGGAGTTTAAGGTCTGGAATAATGGCCTGGGAGTGAATGGGTGATGCTCTACACACAGTAAGCGCTCAATAAATAAGATTGAATGAATGAATGAAGAAATGTTGCTGAAGGGGAGAGAGGGCAGAGTTGTAGCAGGTGAGGGTAAAGCTGAAGTGGTCAAAGTCTTGACCACCTGAGCAGAAGAAATGAACCGTGGAGGTGACCCAGGGCTGTGGGTTGGTGGTACGAGACTGGTGGATGGACAGGGGAATGAGGGAGGTGAATTCAGAGGAAGAGTGGTGTTGAAGGCATCAATTCACACATTAAGAGAAGGTAGTTTGGGGAGGAAAGCCGACTGGGGCATGATGGCCTGCATTAAATGGAGGGGATCAGGGGAGTAAAGGTCTCTGTGTGTGGGACAGGACAGTTTGGGGTGGAGGGCATGTGTGGAAGAGAAGGCAGGTGAGGAGGTTTTGGTCAGAGAGTGGAATTTCAGAGTTGGTGGAGTTAGAGATCATTCAGACTGGAAATGATGACATCGAGCATACCACCAACTTGCCAAGTGGTTGAGGTGGGGTGCAAAAAGAGGTCGGTGGAGTTGAGGACAGAGAAGAACCTGGCAGCAGGGAGGTCGTCGGGAACAACCACATAGATATTAAAGTCCCTGAGGATCATTTTAGCGGTGAAGAAGAGAAGGAAGGTGAGAAAGGTGTTGAAATTGCACAGAAAAGTAGAGGCAGGGAAGCAGAGGTGGGGAGATGGTTAGACGGTGACCAGTACCTGCAGAGGGACGGTAGACGAGAATGACCTGACCTTTAAAGGAACAGAAGGCGAGGGATGGAGTAGGTGGGATGGTGCAAAAGCAGCCTTGGGGGACTTATTCTATCCTGCCTCGATTACTGCAACTGCCTTGCTGGCTTCCCTGCCACCTGTCTCTCCCAACCCCGGTCCATACTTCACTCTGCTGCCTGGACCATTTTTCTGAAAAATGTTCAGTCCACATCTCCCCACTCCTCAAAAACCTCTTTTGGGCATTTGATATTTGCCTCACTGTACTTATGTACATATCTATAAGTTATATATTATAAATTATGTATTTATATTAATGCCTGCCTCCCCCTCTTGACTGTAAGCTCACTGTGGGCAAGGAACATGTCTACCAACTCTGGTGTACTGTACTCTCCCAAGTGCTTAGTACAGTGCTCTGCACACAGTAAGTGCTCAATAAATACCATTGATGATGATGGTGATGATGAAAAACCTCCAGTGCCCAGTCATCTCCACATCAAATGGGAACTCCTTACCCTTGGCTTTAAGGTGCTCAATCAGCTCTCTCCCTCTACTTATCCTCATTCCTCTCCCACTACAACCCAGCCCGTGCATTTTGTTTCTCTAGCGCCAACCTTCTCACTGTACCTCGACCTTGTCTTTTTTGCCGCCGACCCCTTGTCCATATCCTGCCTCTGGCCTGGAACTTCCTCCCCCCTCATATCCAACAGACCACCACTTTCCCTACCTTCAAATCCTTCCTAAAATCACAGCTTCTCCAAGAAGCCTTCTCTGTCCCCTACCCACCCTCCCTTCTGTGTCATCTATGCACTTGGATCTGTACCCTCTAAGCACTTTTCATTCATTTATTCAATTGTATTTATTGAGTGCTTACTGTGTGCAGAGCACTGTACTAAGCGCTTGGAAGAGTACAATATAACAATAAACAGACATGTTCCCTGCCCACAACAAGTTAACAGTCTAGAGGGAGAGATAGACACCCATATAAATACATTAAAGATATGTACATAAGTGTTGTGGGGCTGGGAAGGGGAGATGAATAAAAGGAGCAAGTCAGGGTGATGCAGAAGGGAATGGGAAAGAGGAAAGGAGGGCTTAGGGAAGGCCTCTTGGAAGAGATGTACCTCAAATAAGGCTTTGAAAGTGGAGAGAGTAATTGTTGGATTTAGGGGAAGCAGCGTGGCTCAGTGGAAAGAGCACGGGCTTTGGAGTCAGAGGTCAGGGGTTCAAATCCTGGCTCTGCCACTTGTCAGCTGTGTGACTTTGGGCAAGTCACTTAACTTCTCTGGGCCTCAGTTCCCTCATCTGTAAAATGGGGATTAAGACTGTGAGCCCCCCGTGGGACAACATGATCACCTTGTAACCTCCCCAGCGCTTAGAACAGTGCTTTGCACATAGTAAGAGCTTAATAAATGCCATCATTAGTATTAGTATTTGAGGAGGGAGGGCATTCCAGGCCAGAGGCAGGATGTGGGTGAGGGGTTGGCCGCGAGATAGACGAGATTGAGGTACAGTGAGAAGGTTAGCATTAGAGAAGTGTGTGGTCTGGGTTGTAGTAGAAGAGTAGCAAGGTGAGGTAGGAGGGGGCAAGGTGATTTAGTGCTTTAAAGTCAATGGTGAGGAGTCTTTGCTTGATGCAGAAGTGCATGGGCAACAACTGGAGTTTTTTGAAGAGTGGAAACATGTCCTGAACGTTTTTGTAGAAAAACAAGCCGGGCAGTAGAGTGAAGTATGGACTGGAGTGGGGGGAGACAGGAGGCTGGGAGGTCAGCAAGGAGGCTGATGCAGTAATCAAGGCAGGATAGTATATCTCACTTGATATTCACTCCACCCTCAGCCCCACAAAGTTATGTACATAACCATACATTCTGCCATTTCCTCTACCTGTAATTTATTTTAATGTCTGTCTCCCCTCTATGTGGGCAGAGATCGTATCTACCAACCCTCTTGTAGTGTTCCCATTAAATGCTCAATAAATACGATTGATTGATGGATTGATTGATTGAGGAGTAGGTTGACTCTTCCTCCTCTTCCCCTTCCAGACAGTGCTCTCACAATTACTGTGCAGCTCCAGGCTGGAGCAGCACAGAGGGGATTCCATCTTTGCTGTCCATCAGATCCAGGAGAAATGGTGGGGGAGGAACAGCACTAGAGGCTGCTTGACCTCCCAAAGTGTTTTGAGTCTAGCAGTAGACTGGGCTCTGGTGACAAAATGAGTCTATTTTCCAAATTCCTGGACAGATCCACTGAAACAAGCGGAGTTTTTTTTGAGGTCATTCAATTACCTTTAAGGGAATTAAACATGGAGAAAGGGGATACAACAGAAAACCGCATCACTAGATAGTCTCTGGATCTTTTAAGAAGCAGATTCCACTGCTTCTCTATTCCTTAAATGAAGCTACTGAAGACAGAGCTTTAGACAGCCTCTTTCTATCTGGGAGGCCACTGGGGCATCTCTTGAGAATTGTGCCCGTGGGCCCAAATCTCCTGAGCCGGTTGGCCCCGAGGATGCCCTGTGGACAGAGCCCTGGGCTGGATGCCTGTAGCACCCAGGTGTAGCCAGAAACTGGGCATCGAGTAACTCCTCTGGGAGGCCCTCTTCCCTGGGCTCCCAGAGCACCGTCTCTTCCCTATCCCCAAGGATGTGGCATTTCCTGCTGTACCAGAACAGACTGTTCCCCCCCACCGGCTCACCCCCTGGCAACCATTCTGGGCCTGGCCTGGGTGGAACAGGGCAGGGGTCACATCTCCTTTGGCAGAGTGACTGGGGCCAATTGCAGTCCTGGTCCAGGACCACTCCTGGCATCCGGAATTGGACAGCCTGTTTACACAATGGCTTTGCCAAGAGAGAGCCCGGCCAGGATACAATAGTTCAGCCCCAGCCAGCCCAGCTGCCGAGGGAGAGATTTTCCATTTCCTCCTTTGGCACGACCTAGTAGACTCTAGGTAAGGCAAGCAAGGTTTCACCCATAAGGACCAACAGACAAGCCCATTGGGCAGCAGAGGTGATTTCCTTGGGAAGAATGATTGACAGTGTGTTTGTGGATGTGTGTGGGTGTGTGTACGTGCATGTGCACACACATGTATTCACACATGCATGCAGAGGAAGAAGAAATGGAAAGAAGGGACAGTCCATTTGGATTCTTGACTCTTCAGCTCATTGTGGGCAGGGAATGTGTCTGTTTATTGTTATATTGTCCTTTTCCAAACACTTAATACATCTCCCCCTTCTAGACTGTGAGCCCATTGTTGGGTAAGGACTATCTCCATATGTTGCCGACTTGTACTTCCCAAGCACTTAGTACAGTGCTCTGCACACAGTAAGCACTCAATAAATATGATTGAATGAATGAATGCTCTACACACTGTAAGTGCTCAATAAATATGATTGACTGTCAAACTAAGACAGGAAAATTTAAAGTGGGCTGGTCACATGGGCTGGGTCCAGTTGCCCAGGTCAAGGTATGCAGCTGTGGCCAGGGGAGGACAGTGATTGCTGTGAGGAGTAAGAATCTCTCGATTCCCCCAGGAGAAGAGGGGAGAAGCTGTGGAGTTGAGTTTTGGAAAATGGGGCCAGTTGTAACCTCTGACCTCAGTTTGGAGACTCAGGCCAGGAGAAAAGGGGAGAATAAGAAATAACAACTAACTGCTCCTGAAGAGTCAGTGTTGTCACTCTAGGGCCCAGTTAAGGGCTTGGGTCACCTTGGGGACAGGTGCAACACGGAAGGCACACACTGGATTTCTCCACGTTACATTGGCATAAGTAGCATCTCTCTGTGGTGGGAGAGCACCAGGAGGAGAAACAGAGGATGGGAGGAAGACAACCCCACATTCTGGTTGGTGGAAAACTCTGTGTTAAGGAGAAATGCACTGGTTTTTTTTTTCCTTTCTCTTTTGGCAAAACTGTGTCTTGAGACTACCAGTGATTTCTTAATCCAGTTTTGCAAGTATGAACAATGACAACACATTGTAAATAGAGCTGATCTGATTTGGATTTTTCCAAATTTTGCAAAAAAACCCCAAGAGGGCAAGGAGAGAGACAAGAGGAAGGAGAAAACAGAGAGTAAGAGAGAAGGGAAAGTAAGACAGGAGGGAAGGGAAAATGAGGCAGTGGGAGGGAGAATGAGTGATTGTGTGGCTGAAGAGAAGGGAGGGAGGGGACAAGAGTGAAAGAAAATGTTTGCCAGATTGAGAAACTTCTTGATGTTCATAAATGCCAAACTGTAACTTTTGGCATTGAAAACTCAAACTTTTTATTGTAAAATTCAAAATGAGAAAGGGTTATGTTTTGGGTGTACCAAAGTTCATCATTTCAACTAGACAAAATGAATTATTCTCTTTTTAAGAACACAGACAATGCTTCACTCTGCTGACCACATTCTTTTTCTAATAATAATAATAATTATGGTATTTTTTAAGCGCTTACTATGTGCCGGGCACTATACTAAGTGCTGGGGTGGATACAAGCAAATCAGGTTGGACGGTGTCCCCGTCCCACGTGGAGCTCACAGTCTCGATCCCCATTTTTACAGATAAGGGAACTGAGGCACAGAGAAGTTGAATGACTTGCCCAAGGTCACACAGCAGACAAGTGGCAGAGCCGGGATTAGAACCCATGACCTTCTGACTCCTAGGCCTGTGCTCTAGCCACTACACCATGCTGCTTCTCGAAACATCATTCTGCACACATTTTGCCACTCCTCAAAAACCTTCACTGGTTGCCCATCCCTCTCTGCATCAAGTGGAAACTCCTAGCCACTGACTTCAAGGCCTTCAGCTAGCTCTGTCTCTCCGACCTTTCTGCTGTCTTCTCCCACTCCACCTCAGCTTGTATGCTTCATTTCTTTCAAGCTGTCCATCTCACTGTGCCTCATTCTCATTTCCCCCACCTCCTGCGGGCCTTTCAGTGCTGGGAATGGGAGGGAAACCAGGAACTGGTCCCGGGAATGGAAAGGAGACTTGGAACCGGTGTTGGGAATGGAAAGGAGACTTGGAGCCAGTGTTGGGAATGGAGGGAGACCGGGAATTGGTATTGGGAATTGGAAGGAGGTGAGGCTCTTCTCTAGGAGGCAATGACTAGGCACCTGCTAAGTTGGAAAACACCCAGCAAAGAGGGAAGGAGGAAGCAAGGGAAGCCTCTGGCACCAGGCTTTCCACCCAGGGCCTTGGAAAGCTGGTAAAGAACCTCAGATGATGAGATTTCCCTTCTTGGATGTCCAATCTATTGGTGACCAGCAAGGCATAATAATGATGCTGCTGATAATAATTATAATAATAATGATGATGATGATAACAATAGTGGTATTTGTTAAACACTTACTATATGCCAAGCAGTGTACTAAGTGCCGGCGTAGATACACGATGATCACACTGGGCTTACAGTTTGAGTTTACATTGAGGAGACTGAGGCACAGAGAAGTTAGGTGACTTGCCCAAGGTCACACAGCAGACAGTGGTAGAGCCAGGATTAAAACTCTGGTACTCTGGCTCCCAGGCCTGGGTTCTTTCCACTAGGCCATGTGAGCTAAGACATTCATGTGGGCTAAACCCCAAGGACTTCAGGCATCCAACCGCTCATGTGCAGGTGAAAAACTCTGCTTTGTGTCATGCCCCTTGTGAAAAATCAAGAGACAGGCAGGCAGACAAATGACTTATTACTGTAGGTCTCTGACTTGAGAAATGTGGATCCTTTACCCCAGTGACACACAAATGCTTACTGTGTGCAGATCACAATACTAAATGCTTGGGCGAGTTCAATACAATAGTTAGTCTACACAATTCCTGCCCTCTAGGAGCTTACAGTTTAGGTGGGGCAGACAGACATTAAAATTAATTATAGATAGGGGAAGTGGCAGGGTATAAGCATTTGTAGAAGCTTGAGAAACAGCATGACTTAGTGAAAAGAGCACGGGTCTAGGAGTCAGAAGATCTAAGTTCCAATTCCAGTTCTGCTGATTTCATTCATTCATTCATTCAATACATTCATTCAACCGTATTTATTGAGCCCTTACTGTGCGCAGAGTGCTGTACTAAGTGCTTGGGAGAGTACAATATAACAGTAAACAGACACATTCCCTGCCCACAACAAGCTTACAGTCTGGACAGAGAGACAGACATTAATAAAAATGTTACAGATATGTACATGAGTGATAATAATTCATTCATTCATTCATTCATTCAACCGTATTTATTGAGAGCTTACTGTGTGCAGAGCACTGTACTAAGCGCTTGGGAAGTACAAGTCGGCAACATATAGAGACGGTCCCTACCCAACAACGGGTTCACAGTCTAGGAGGGGGAGACAGACAACAAAACATGTAGACAGGTGTCAAAAGGTGCCTCCCTTAGAAAGGATCACTGAAAAAGACTCAGATCTCCGACGGCTAGCCATCTGCCATGTGGACTAAAAAACTCCTCGCAATTGGCTTCGAGACCCTCCGCCACTTCTCCCTAGGCTGCGATATGTGTTCACCCTCGTGCCCCTCTCTTTTCTTCTATTCCTCCCCTCCCTTCCTGAGGCTGCTGGGTGGCGGCTGGAGGGGACGTAGCCAAGCCCTCTGTCTCCTGGTCTGTTGGTGAGTTTATCAGCCCATCTCCAACAAGGCTCATTTGCCTCTTTTTTTTTTTTAATGAAGGAGATTGGGGACGGCGTTTGGGTGGCGGGGGGTGGGGGTGGGGGGGGAGACGGGAGACGGAGGGGCCCAGCTAGGGGGAAGAAAACTGCTCCAAACAGCGCCGAGCCAGAAGTAAACAGAGCAAGAAAGGGAGAGGGGCAGGGAAGGGAAATTAATTCTCTACACTTATTGGACACAGTGTCAGATGGGGCTTTCGGATCCTGGGCTACGTCAACACTCAGCACACGATGCGGCAATCATGACGCGGTATTTATTTAGCATTTACCATGTACCGAGCACTATACTAAGTGCTTGGGAGAGCATAACAGAGGTGGTAGACAGCTTACAGTCTAGGGGGATTTTAAATATCAGGGCTCATGGGAACCGAGGGTGCACTTGTATTTTATTCCCATCCTCAGCACTTGTGAACTTATGCGTACTTAATTAGCTGGATAAATATTTCATTCTTTTGGATTTGCAAAATGTTCCTCCTAAACATACTATTTGTAAATCATTTATGTCTGCCAGTCTCCACCATTTGATTGTGAGTTCCTTCACGGCAGGGAACGTGCATCTTCAATCAATCAATCAATGGTATTTATTGAGCGCTTACTGTGGTCTCTGTTAAGCACCTACTATGTGCCGAGCACCATTCAAAGTGCTCGGGTAGATACAAGGTAATCAGGTCGTCCCACGTGAAGCTCACAGTCTTAATCCCCATTTGACAGATGCAATAACTGAGGTACAGAGAAGTGAAGTGACTTCCCCAGTGTCACATAGCTGATAAGTGGCAGAGCCGGGATTAGACTGACTCCCAAGCCCATGCTCTTTCCACTAGCCACACTGCTTCTCTAAGTACTGTTTGCTTGCTGTGTGACCTTGGGCAAGTCACTTAACTTTTCCTGACTTTCCCATCACTGCAGAGAGCACCACCATCCTCCCTGTCTCACATGACCATAACCTTGGCGTTATCCTCAACTCAGTGCTCTCATTCAACCCACATATTCAATTTGCATCAAACAGAAACTCCTTACCATCATTTTTAAAGCACTCAATCACCTCTCCCCCTCCCAATTTACCTCCCTGGTTTCCTACTATAACTCAGTCTGCACACTTCACTCCCTTAATGCCAAACTACTCTCTGTACTTCCATCTCATATATCTCGCCGCCAACCTCTTGCCCACATCCTGTCTCTGGCCTGGAACACCCTCTCTCATCGTATATGTTGCCAACTTGTACTTCCCAAGCACTTAGTACAGTGCTCTGCACACAGTAAGCCCTCAATAAATACAATTGAATGAATGAATGACTGAATGAATCATATCCGATAGACTTTCACTCTCCCCACCTGCAAAACCTTATTAAAAACACCTCTCCTCCAAGAGGCCTTCCATGACTAAACCTTCATTTCCTCTTCTCCTACTTACTTCTGTGTTACCCTGGCCCCTTTTAAAAATGGTATTTGTTAAGCACTTACTATGTACCAGGTACTGTACTAAGCATTGAGGTAGACACAAGTTTATCAGGTTGGATACAGTCCATGTCCCACATGGAGCTCACAGTATTAATCCCCATTTTACAGATGAGGTAACTAAGGCACAGAGAAGTTGAATGGCTTGCCCAACACAGCAGACAAGTGGAAGAGCAGGGATTATAACTCACTTCCTCTGACTCCCAAGCCCGTGCTCTTTCCACTAAGCTAGGCTGCTTTGGACAAAGTAACCACAGCACAGAGCTGACCCTGGATGGGGGTACTGTGACCCGGCAGGCAGGAGCCTAGGTTAGTCAGAGAATTTTCAAGATTCCTGCTGGGCCCATCCACCTTGTGGAATGAATGCTTAAAGTGGTTCTTCATTCAGGGACCTCCACCGCTGATGGCCCAGTCCCAGAAGGCAGAGCCAGTCAATCGTATTTATTGAGCATTTACTGTGTTTAGAGCACTGTACTAAGTGCTCGGGAAAGTATAATATAACAGACACATTACCTGATCACAACAAGCTTACGGCCTAATAATAATTATGATATTTGTTAAGCAATTACTAAGAGCCAGGCACTGTACCTTAGCTGGGGTAGATGCAAGAAAATCGGGTTGGACACAGTCCCTGTCTCACATGGGGCTCACAGTCACAATCCCCATTTTAAAGATGAGGTAACCTGAGGCATAGAGAAGTAAAGTGACTTGCCCAAGCTCACACAGCAGGCAAGTGGCAGAGCTGGGATTAGAACCCATGACCTTCTGATGCCCAGGCCCATGCTCTATCCACTATGCCATGCTGCTTCCCATCTAGAGAGCCAGGGCTGGAACCCAGAGCTCCCGATCTCTAGAGCCCACACTCTCTCCATGGAACAAACAGCAGGGCCTCTTGGGACCTTAATTTTCTTTTCTGAAAGACAGGAAGAAAATATCTACTCTCCCTACCTCTTGGAATGTGAACACATCCTTTGCTGAGAGATAGCAGGTCTCCCTTAATCTGTGCACAGGGCACGTGGGTGTCACTTACCTCCAAGTGGGTGAATTTACAGGAACACAGGCAGGGCAGATAGCATTGTGCAAAACTGAGAAGAAAGTTCTCTGCTCAGTCTCACCAAGCTGATCCCCAAACAGACAGCAAGATGAGTGGGAAGCTATGGGGTGTGGGGGTGAGGGCTGGCTCTTTCCCTCACAACCCAGACCTTTAGTGTGGGGAGGAAGAGCTAAAATTGAGGCCTATGAGTTTAGCAAAGACCCCAAAGGCCTGGCCAGGGGCTTTTCCACTCTCCCTCTGTCCCCCCTTCCCTCTCTCTTGTCCCTCTCTCCTTCCCTCTCCCCTTCTTCCTTTCCTTCCCCCCTATTGCTGGAGTGAGGAAAATCCCTTGGGATAAATGTTCTTTAGGTGGAAAAAAAGGAGTGGAAAGCAACATTAAATCAGAAGACAGGCTCATGGCCTCAACCTCAAGAGCTAGGCCTTAACTTTCACCTTGCTATGGGGATTCCAGAAGCATTTGAAGGGGAGGGAGATATTTGCAGAACTAAAGACAGGTGGGTACGCTACTGTCTGGCCAGGGCAGGGAGCAACACAGGGCTGGGTGTTTCCCCGATTGGCCAATGAGGACTCCTGGCTCAGCTGGATTCTATTCCCAGCCTCACAGTGGTCACTGGTTCTCTGGGGAGTGAGTCCCCATCCGGACCTTCTTCGCTCCTCTAATGCTAACCTTCTTACTGAACCTCAATCTCATCTATCTCACTGCCGACCCCTCACCCACGATTTCCCTCTGGCCTGGAATGCCCTTCTTTCTCAAATCTGCCAGACAATTATTCTCCCCTCCTTCAAAGCCTTATTGAAGGCACATCTCCATGAGGCTTTCCCTGAATAAGCCCCCCTTTCCTCTTTTCCCACTCCCTTCTGCATCACCCTGCTTTGCTCCTTTTGTTCTTCCCCCCTCCCAGCCCCATAGCACTTATGTACACATCTGTACATATTATGTACAGATCCACACATCATTTATTTATATTAATGTCTGTCTCTCCCCCCCAAGCTCCCAGACTGTAAGCTTGTTGTGGGCAGGGGATGTGCCTGTTTATTGTGGTATTGTACTCTCCTAAGCACTTAGTACAGTGCTTTTCACACAGTAAATGCTCAATAAATATGATTGAATGAATGGATGAATGCCCTTGAACTTGAAGGCTGCCAGTTCTAGTTAAACAGCCAAAGCTCCTTTTGTTGCCCAGGAGGGGGTGTTCTTCCCACAGTCCCTTGTGGGATAGTCAGGTTCCACCTAGGATTGATACCTGCAACTGGAAAAAAAATGAACCTTTTAGCTAAGTGCAATGAAAAAAAATTGACACTCTCCATTCTTTCCTTCTCACAACTCCAGCTGAGAGGGAACAGAGCGGACATTCATGGGGCCTGGCTCGACATTGTCAGATTTTCGGTGTCTTCCTGAGAAGAAAGGAGAGTTGCCTCTGGCAGGAGGACTCTGCAACTCCTCACTGGATGCTCTGCTCCCTGCATCTGCTAGATCCTCTAGATTGAAAGGTCGTCACTGGCAGGGAATGTAGCACGGCCTAGTAGGTAGAACACAGGGAGTCAGAAGGACCTAGGTACTAATCCCAGCTCCAATATTTGTCTTCTGGGTGACCTTAGGCAAGTCACTTCACTTCTCTCTGCCTCAGTTCCCTCATTCGTCAAATGGGGATTAAAACCGTGAGCCCCATGTGGGACACGGACTGTGTCCGACCTGTTTAACTTACAATCTACCCCAGTGCCTGACACATAGTAAGTACTTAACAAATACCACTTTTAAAAAAAAGTGTCTACCAACTCTATTTTTATTTATTCTCCCAAGCACTTAATAAAGCGCTCTGAATACAGTAAAGTGCTCAATAAATACAATTAATTGATTGATTTGCTGCCATTACTCCTTGGAGAACTTTGAGATATTTCATTACAAATTGACTCTTGTCCCTCATCACTCCCAGGCCCAGTGATAATAATGATATTCATTCATTCATTCAATCGTATTTATTGAGCTCTTAGTGTGCAGAGCACTGTACTCAGCACTTGGAAAGTACAATTCAGCAATAAAGAGAGACAGTCCCTGCCCACACCAGGCTTACAGTCTAGAAGGGGGGAGATAGACATCAAAATAAGTAATGGTGGTATTTGTTAAGTGCTTGCTCTGTGCTCAGCACTGGGGGAGATCCAAGATGATCAGGTCAGGCCCAGTCCCTGCCCCACCTAGGCAGCACAGTCAAAGCAGGAGGGAGAACAATATTGAATCCCCCTTTTACGGATGGGAAAACTAAGGCCCAGAGAAGCAAAGTGATGGGCCCTAGATCACACACAGTGGTGGAGCCAGGATGAGAACAGGGTGAGGATAAGGGCAGGGATTGTCACTCTTTGTTGCTCTATTGTGCTTTTCCAAGTGCTTAGTACACACACAGTAAATGCTCAATAAATATGATTGAATGAATGAATGGTTGGGCCTCCCCAGAAGACAGGAAGGGGAAGGAAGGACTGCAGCAAAATGGAGCTGGAGCTGTCCTGTCTCCATGGGCTGTGCTGGGAGCCACAGTGGCCATGGACAATCCACTCCTCCAGCAGTGGGTGGGGCAATCCCTGGCACTGGGACAAACCTCCAGGTTTCCCTCTTCCCCCACATTTCTTACTGTGGGGTTGGGCTCTGGACCCGATCCCTGCTGACAAAACATAGACCCAGCATGGCCTGTGGGAAGTTTGAGTGCTGATGAGGTCAGGGAGCAGTGATGCCCACCTTTCTGGGCTGGATTGCCATGGAGCCACCAGCGGAGCCAAGGGGCTATAGCCAGGCAGGGAAGCAGCCAACCCTCGGCACCTAATAGGGCACCCTTTCCAGAAAAGAGCCAGGGCCTGATGGTAAGGCCAGAGAGAGGGGTTTCCCCCTGAGAAGAGCCCTGAGGCATCAGCAGGTTCCCCACTCTGGGAATACCTGGGCCTTTCCTCTTTCTGGAGCTGGCCTGCTGGACTGGCATCACAAGGGAAAGCCAAGCGGTTACTGAAAGTGTCTCTCTGGGACTGCCTGGTGAGACAGCTGTTCAGAAGGCCTGCTCTGTAATTGTCCAAAGGATATGAAGAGGGAGGGTGATCCAGGACAGAGGCAGGACGTGAGTAAGAGGTCAGCAGCAAGATAGACAAAATCAAGGTACAGCAAGAAGATTGGCATTAGAGGAGTGACATGTGTGGTCTGGGTTGTAGTAAGAGAGTAGTGAGGTAAGGTAGGAGAAGGTAAGATGATTAAGGGTTTTAAAGCCAATAGTAAGGAGTTTCTGTTGGATGTGGAGGTGGATGGGCAATCACTGGAGGTTCTTGAGGAGTGGGGGATCATGGACTGAATGATTTGTAGAAAAATAATCCAGGCAGTAGAGTGACATGTGGACTGGAGTGGGGAGAGACTGGAGGCAGGGAGGACAGCAAGGAGGCCGATACAGTAACCATAGCGGGATAGGATAAGTGATGATGATGTCATTTGTTAAGTGCTTACTATGTGCAAAACACTGTTCTAAGCGCTGGGGAGGTTACAAAGTGATCAGGTTGTCCCACGGGGGGCTCACAGTTTTAATCTCCATTTTACAGATGAGGTAACTGAGGCCCAGAGAAGTGAAATGACTTGCCCAAAGTCACACAGTTGACAGTTGGTGGAGCTGGGATTTGAACCCATGACCTCTGACTCCAGAGTCCGGGCTCTTTCCACTGAGCCACACTGCTTGGATTCATGTGGTAGCAGTTTGGATGGAGCAGAAAGAGCAAATTTCAGCGATGTCATGAAGGTTGAACTGACAAGATTTAGTGATAGACTGCATATGTGCATTGAATGAGAGAGAAGAGTCAAGTACAACACTCGAGTGACAGGAAGGATGGTGGTGCTGTCTACAGTGATAGGAAAATCAGGGGAGGACAGGATTTGCATGGGCAGATAAGGAGTTCTGTTTTGGACATGTTAAGTTTGAGGTGTCTGTGGGATATCCAAGTGGAGATGTCTTGAAGGTAGGAGGAAATGTGAAACTGCAGAGAGGGAGAGAGAGAAGGGCTAGAGATGTAGATTTGGGAATCCTCTGCATAGAGGTGTAGTTGAAGCCATGGAAACGATTGAGTTCTCCAAGGGAGTTCGGGTAGATGGAGAATTAGAAGGGAACCCAGAACTGACTTCTAGACTGTGAGCCCACTGTTGGGTAGGGACTGTCTCTATATGTTGTCAACTTGTACTTCCCAAGTGCTTAATACAGTGGTCTGCACACAGTAAGTGCTCAATAAATACGATTGAATTAGTGAATGAATGAACTGAGCCTGGAGGGACTCCCACAGTTAGAGGGCGGGAGGCAGAGGAGGAGCCCATGAAAGAGACTGAGAAGGAGCAGCCAGAGAGATAGGAGGAGAACCAGGAGAGGACAGTGTCAGCGAAGCCGAGGTTGGATAATGTTTCCAGAAGAAGGGGTTGGTCGACACTGTTGAAGGCAGCTGAGAGGTCAAAGGAGGAAAAGGATGGAGTAGAAGTCTTTGGATTTGGTAAGAAGGAGATCATTTGTGACCTTCGAGAAGGTGGTTTCTGTAGAGGGAAGAGGAAGGAAACCAGATTGGAGGGGGTCAAGGAGTGAATTGGAGGAGAGGAACTTAAGACGGCGGGTGTAGACAACTCGCTTAAGGAGTTTGGAGAGAAATGGTAGGAGGGAGATAGAGCGATAGCTGGAGGGAGCTGTGGGGTCAAGGGAGGGTTTTTTTAGAATAGGGAGACACACACATGTTTGAGAGCAGTGGGAAAGATGCCAATGGAGAGTGAAGAGTTGAAGATGGTGGTCAGGGAGGGAAGAAGGGAGGGGACAAGTGTTTTGATAAGGTGTGAAAGGATGGGGTTGGGTGTGCAGTTGGAGGGGGTGGATTTTGAGAGAAGGCAGATCTCTTGAAATATTGCTGGGAAAGGTGGGAGAGTTGAAGAAGGGGGAGGAGGAGGCAGAGACTGGAGAGGAACAGGGGAGATTTTAGGGAGATCAGGCCTGATAGTTTCAATTTTCTCTATAAAGTACATAGCCAGGTCATCAGTGGTGAGGGATGGGGGACATGGGGAGGGACAGGGGGTTTGAGGAGGGAGTTAAACATCTGGAGCAACTGGCGAGGGTAATGACATGGGTGTCTGTATCAGTCTCTTTGTTAACCTCCCAGCCTCCTGTCTCTCCCCACTCCAGTCCATACTTCACTCTGCTGCCTGGATCATTTTTCTACAGAAATGTTCAGGACACGTTTCCCCACTCCTCAAGAAACTCCAGTGGTTGCCCATTCACCTTTGCATCAAACAAGAACTCCCTACCATTGACTTTAAAGCATTCAATCCCCCTGCCCCTTCCTACCTCACCTTGCTACTCTCCTGCTACAACCCAGCCTGCACACTTTGCTCCTTTAATGCTAACCTTCTCACTGTACCTCAATCTCAATTATCTTGCCACCACTGACCTCTCACCCACGTCCTCCCTCTGGCCTGGAACTCCCTCCGTCCTCAAATCTGACTGACAATTACTCTCCCTGTCTTCAAAACCTTCTAGACTGTGAGCCCACTGTTGGGTAGGGACTGTCTCTATATGTTGTCAACTTGTACTTCCCAAGTGCTTAGTACAGTGCTCTGCACACAGTAAGCGCTCAATAAATATGATTGATTGATTGATTATTGAAAGCTTGTCTCCTCCAAGAGGCTTTCCCTAAGGTACCCCTTTCCTCTTCTCCCAGTCCCTTCTGTGTCACCCTGACTTACTCCCTTTGTTCACCCCCTCTTCCAGCCCCACAGAACCTATGTACACATCTGTAACTTATTTATTTATATTAATGTATGTCTCCCCCTCTAGACTGTAAGCTCATTGTGGGCAGGGAATGTGCCTGCTTATTGTTATACTGTACTCTCCCAGGTGCTTAGTACAGTGCCCTGCACACAGTAAGTGCTCAATAAATATGGTTGAATGAATGAAGTGTCAATAAGACTGGAGAAATAATTTTGTCGGCAGAGGAAAGGACAGAGTTAAAGCACACAGGAATAAACTTGAAGTGGATGAGGTTGGCCTGATATCTAGATTTCTGCCAGAAGTCCTCAGGGTTCTAATCCTGGCTCCACCAATTGCCTGCTGTGTGACCTTGAGCAAGTCACTTCACTTCCCTGTGCCTCAGTTTCCTCCTCTCTAAAATGGGGATTCAGTGCCTGTCCTCCCTTCCTACTTAGACTCTGAGCCCCACCTGGGACAAGGACTGTGTCCAATTTGATTACTTATGCCTACCCCAGTGCTTAAGAGAGTGCTTAACACATAGTAAGTTTAACAAATACCATCCTCCTCCTCATCATCATCATTACACGCAGGTGTCCTTGCCCAACTTCAGTGTACACTGGTTGCAGGTTGGCATCACCCACCTTCTCCTCCTGCCCAAGGGCAGAGCTCGGGTCTCTCTTGAAAGCATTCTGGGAAAGGGGGTGAGGCCAGCCTTGGAGAAACAGAGGCCAACAATCGGGACATCTGGCAGCCTCAGAAGGAGGGCTGAGCCCCCTTCCCCTCCCCCATCTTCCAACTCTGGGGCCAGATGGTCTCTGAGGAGGGGCTCAGACTTGGGGGCTCGGCCCTGGCCTTGGGGTTACTTTGAAGGTGCAACTGTCCCTCTGGCTCGCACTCCTGGGAGTCCCAGGAGTCCTGTGACTTTGACATGGAGGAGCCTGGGCAAGCTGGGCCTGTTCTCCCAGTGGCTCTGCCCCAGGGATCTGTTCGATGCTGACATTTGTTTGATGTCGATACGGCTGCCAGGAGCCGGCCCAGGACATGAGAGAACAAAAGCGGGAAAAGCACATTATGAAACGTGATTCGGCCTGGAGCTGCCAGAGAGGAAGGAAACGGGTCTCAGCCTGCACCTCTTGGGGATGTACGCGGGGTGCTGGGCCACGAGGCGGTTAGCCAGCACTAGCCGGTCCCCCTGGCCTGGGAGTGGTCAATCCCCGGGTCAAAGGCCAGCATGAATAGTGTGGAGGCCGATCTGGGTGAGGATGGACACAGAGGGACCGGGGCCCAGTTGGCTCCTTTAGAGATTTTCAGGTAATTTGGGTTGTAATAGAGGTTTCAGAGTTAGCAAATAAAGAAAAACTCAAGTTCTTAATCCTTCTCCTGTTCATATGCAGGGAATGTCCATCCCCTGTCAGGTTAGTGTGTATGTATGCGTGTTTAGGGGAAGGCCTCTATGGGGTGTTTGCTCAGCCACTCAGCAGGCCACTCCAGGGCCTGTGGAGGCTGGGGGTTGGTGAGGGGCTTGGAAGGCTGAGGTTTATATGGGGAGGCTGGGGGCTGTGGAGGCTGGGGGCTTGGGGGCGGTGCTGGAGAAAACGAGGGATGCTGCGGGGCTGGGGACTGTGGGGATGCAACCCATCTCCTGGGCTATGACAGGAGGACCATGAGGTCCAATAGCAGTTCCAGAGTCAGTTCTCCCCAGAGCAGGCCAATCTAGAGCACATCAGGGAGTTTCTTTGTGAGAAATCTCCAGCTGGTGTGAAAACCAAAGAGAAAACAGTGTGTTAGCCCGGTGGCCCTGCCTGGCATGAAGCAGGCCCAAGTGGGGGAACACGGGTTAGTGGAATTGCAATGGGGAAACTAGAGCATTCCAAATTCCTTCAGGTTAAAGCATGGTTCCAGCTGGAGCCCAGGAATTCTGATGACAGCTTCCAACTTCCACTCGCTCCTCTGGGCAAACCTCAATGAGAGGAAAGAAAATGTTTTGATCCTCTAGATCCAAGCCAGTAGCCTTCCAAGGCTGCAGAGCTCTCTGGGAAATGGGGGGCTGGGAGAGGCTGAGGGGTATCCCTAGAGGGGGTCTCACCCTATCCGTGTTCCCGATGACACAGGGAGTGGCCCCGAGAAAAAGTGATGCCTGCTCAGCTCATGGCTGCCATTGAAGCAGAGGTAGGGAGAAAAATTTGGGAAGCTGGAAATCATTGCAGCCGGTCAGACCCGCCAAGGGGACACTCCTGGGGGGCTCCAGTCTTTCTCTCTGCCCTTCTGGCTTTTCCTTGCCAGGAGAGCAGTGACTCCCAGGGGAATCTTGACTCAGACACCCAGAAAACCTCCCTGGAACGGCAATTGGCAACTGGTGCTTGCTTCTCCACTTATTTGCAGGGCTTCTAGTAGACAGGACCATTTTTCTGAAAGCTCCCATCACCTAGGTGGGAAATGAGGAAAGTGGATTCTTGATGAAATGCTGGTTCACTGGGATCCATCCATCCCAGAGATTATGCAATTCTCCTTCTATCAGAGGAAGATCTTCAGTAATCACAGACTATCAGTCCTTGTATTTTCATAGCTCCAGTGAGGGGCTATTGACACCCTAGCTTAAGCTGGTGAGACCCTGTCTCATTTTTCCACTCACAAAGTCATATAGACTTTGAGAAGCAGCGTGGCTCAGTTGGAAAGAGCCCGGGCTTTGGAGTCGGAGGTCATGGGTTCAAATCCCGGCTCTGCCAATTGTCAGCTGTGTGACTTTGGGCAAGTCACTTCACTTCTCTGGGCCTCAGTTACCTCATCTGTAAAATGGGGATTAAGACTGTGAGCCCCCCGGGGGACAACCTGATCACCTTGTAACTCCCCAGTGCTTAGAACAGTGCTTTGCACATAGTAAGCACTTAATAAATGTCATTATTATTATTATTATTATTATTATTATTATTATTATTATTTGTTAAGCACTTACTACGTGCCAAGCTCCAGGAGTAGATACAAGGTAATCAGTTTGTCCCCCGTGGAGCTCACAGTCTTAATTCCCATTTTACAGATAACTGAAATAACTGAGGCACAGAGAAGTTAAGTGACTTGCCCAAAGTCACACAACTGATAAGCGGTGGAGCCAGGATTAGAACTTCTGACTCCCAAGCCTGTGCTCTTTCCACTAAGCCATGCTACTTCTCCTGTACTTTCCTAAGTTCTTAGTACACTGGTCTGTCAGTAAGTCAGTCAATAGTATTTAATGAGCGCTTACTGTGTGCAGAGCACTGTACTAAGCACTTGAGAGAGTACAATATAAGAATAAACAGACTCATTCCCTGCTCACAGTGAGCTTACAGTCTAGAGGGGAAGACAGACATTAATATAAATAAATTACAGATATGTACATAAGTGCTATAGGGCTGGGGGGTGAATAAAGGGAGCAAGTCAGGGCAACACAGAGGGAGTGGGAGAATAGGAAAGGAGGGCTTCAGGGAAGGCTTCTTGGAGGAGATGTGCCTTCAATAAGGCTTTGATGTGGGGGGAGAGTAATTGTCAGATATGAGGAGGGAGGGCATTCCAGCACAGAGGCGGGACGTGGGTGAGAGGTCATTGGTGGCGAGATAGATGAGATTGAGGTACAGTGAGAAGGCTAGCATTCAAGGAGTGAAGTGTGCAGGCTGAGCTGTAGTAGGAGAGTAGCAAGATGACGTAGGAGGGGGCAAGATGATTGAGTGCTTGAGTGCTTTAAAGCCAACGGTGAGGAGTTTCTGTTTGATGCAGAGGTGGATGGGCAACCACTGGAGGTTCTTGAGGAGAGGGGAAACGTGGCCTGAAAGTTTTTGTAGAAAAATGATCCAGGCAGCAGAGTGAAGTATGGATTGGAGTGGAGAAAAGATAGGAGCCTGCGAGGTCAGCAAGGAGGCTGATGCAGTAATCAAGATAGGATAGGATAAGTGACTGGATTAATGTGGTCACAGTTTGGATGGAGAGGGAAGGGCAGATTTTGGTGGATTTAAGCACTTGTTAAATGCGATTGATCGATCGATTGATTGATCTCTTCTAAGAGGCCTTCCTTGAATGACCCTTCACTTCCCCACTCTGTCAATCAATCAATCAATCAATCATATTTTTTGAGCGCTTACTGTGTGCAGAACACTGCACTAAGTGCTTGGGAGAATATAACAGAGTTGGTAGACATGTTCCCTGCCCACAATGTGCTCACAGTGTAGATGGGGAGACAGACATTAATATAAATAAATTATGAATATGGACATAAGTGCTGAAGGACTGAGGGAGGGGTGAATAAAGGATGTAAAATGTGAGGGCAATGTGGAAGGGAATGGGAGAAGAGGAAATGAGGGCCTAGTCAGGGAAAGGCTTTTTGGCCATGTGCCTTCAATAAGGGCTTGAAGGGGGGTGAGAAAAATTGTCTGCTGGATATGAAGAGGGAGGGCATTCCAGGTCAGAAGCAAGATGTGGGCGAGAGGTTGACGGCGAGATAGACAAGATCAAGGTACGGTGAGTAGATTGGCATTAGAGGAGAAAAGTGTTCAGGCTAGGTTGTAATAGGAAAGTAGTGAGTTGAGGTACGATGGGGCAGGGTGATTGAACCCTATACGCCCCCCCTCCCTCCTTTCAGTGTCCCCTACGCACTTGGGTATGTACCCTTTAAGCACTATGATACTTGTCACACAGGAGCCTAGCAGAATTTATGTACATATAGCCTTACTCTACCCTTTCTGTTCCTGTAATTTACTTTAATGGCTGTCTCCCCTATTGTATTGTAAACTCCCTGAGGTTAGGGATTGTTTCCACCAATTCTACTGTATTGTACTCTCCCAAGTGATTAAGACTGTGCACCCCATGTGGGACAGGGACTGTGTCCAACTGGATTACCTCGTATCTACCCTAGTGTTTAGAACAGTGCCTGGGACATCAAAAGCGCTTAACAAACACCATTAAAAAGGTGCTTAGTACAGAGCTCTGCATGCAGTAAGCTCTCAACTTGATTGATTGACTCAACTGCTGTATCGGCCTCCTCACTGACCTCTCTGCCTCCAGCTTTTCTCCACTCCAGTCCATACTTCTCTCTACTGCCCAGATCAATTTTCTAAGTCATAGTTCTGTACAACCTCCCTACTCCTCAAAACCTCCAATGGTTGCTCATTCCTCTCTGCATCAAGCAGAAAGTCTCCCTTTATATTTGGCAGATCCCAGTCCTCCCCCTCTTCAAAGCCCTACTAAAATCACATCTGGTCCAGGGAGACTTCCCTGAATATTCTTTCACTTTCCATTCCTATTTCCCCACCAATTACCACTTCAGCGTTTCTGTGTCACCTAAGCACTTGGATACTACCCACCCTCTCCATCTCACAGAACTTATATCCATCTCTTTCTGCTTGACTGCTGGCCCTACCTGTAATTTATTATAGTGTCTGTCTCCCTTGATTGTAAGCTCCTTGAGGACAGGGTCGTGCCTATTATATCAAACTCTCCCAAGGGCTTACTGCAGTGCTCTGCGTGGAGTAAACACCTAATAAATACTATTAATTGATTGATTAACTAGGTCCATAAATCTAATTGTAGAGTCAGAATGATTCTTGCCTCCAGTGGGATATCAGACAGGGGTTGGGAGTGGACCCCTGCAGCCCTTTGATAGAGATAACTCTGAATGCCTGGCCCAGGATTTACCCACCCTTCCATCCACCCTTCCACTCCTCCCCACATCAACCCTCTTCTTTACCTCCCCACCCTCAGCCCTCATCCTTTGAATTGTACACATTTCCCCTTTTGCAAGACCCAAGACCATTCCCAGCCGAGGTTCTTGGTCTCCTTTGACTTCCTGAGAGGTGAGATGAATGTTCTGTGTTCAGATGGCTCCAAGTGTTTGTCACAGAGTGGCTCAGTGGAAAGAGCCCAGGATTGGGAGTCAGGGGACTTGCATTTTAATCCCTGCCCTGCCACTTGCCTGCTGTGTGATCGTGGGCCAGTCACTTCACTTCTCTGTGTCTCGATCTCCTTCCATGTAAAATGAGGATTAAAACATCTGTTCTCCCTTCCCTTTAGACTGTGAACCCTGTGTCGGACAGGGGCTGGATCTGACATGATTGTCTTGTATCTACCTCAGCACTTAATACAGAGTAAGTGCTTAATAAATTCCACCGTTGTTATTAACAAAAATAGTCATCTTTCTGAGAGAGAATGGTGCTGTGTGTGCTGGCATAGTTTTAAGATGTTAGTCACTTTTTAACCTTGAGACGGTAGTGAGATATCTTAGCATTGTCTTAACGTTTCCTTTGAGAACAACATCTGCTGACTTATCAGTCTCCTCGCTCTGCACCAGAAATTTGAAGATTTTCCCTCTCGATCCCAGATGCTTGGATGGCCAGAAATGTTACAACTTCACATTGATGACAGATGTAATTTTTCTTTTATTGCACATTAAGCTGTACAAGATATTTCACAGAAAAGTAATACTGCAGTCACAGTTCCAGCATTTGCTTGTGTTCCCATGGCTGGATTGGTACAAAAAAAGTCAACAGTCAGGAAAGAAACTTCTACAAAACACCTGAACATCAACCCTGCCCTGTGTGGGCCCCCCCCACCTCCCACAACCCCTCCCAGTCCTCCCTCCCCACCACTGGCCCCAGGGCGGCCCCCTCAACACACTGACATGCAAACACATTGGGACTTTTGCTTCTTCTTTCCTGGGTGTGTGATAACAGCTGAGAGACTTTTCCTCCTCGAGGTCTTCTGTCCCCTGCCTAGGTTCAAATCTCACCTTTACACGTTGCACATACAGCTTACAAATGTCACGAGGAAAGCACCTGTGAATATTCACACCAAGAACATGCAGAAAAGCACCCACTACCACTACCACTGCTGCTGCTGCCACCACCACCACCTGGATGGAATACAAAATAAATTGGTAGACTTCTTTTGTCCTTCTGGGTGACTTTCCTTCTCCTCTCACGTTGTGCGACCTAGAGAATGGGATCATAGGCAGAGCCACAGTGGAATCACCATCCAAGCGAGAGGGGTCATTGCCCAAAACGCATTGAGCCTGGGAGAGGTTTCTGTGGGTTCAGCATTCAGTGACACAAACAGGAAACAGTGGCACGGTCACCCTTGGACACTGAAATCGCTAATGTGGATTGAAAATCCCAGCTTCCCGCTCGGACTTGAGAATCCCAGACTGAGGGGTAATGGAATCTGCAGGGCTGGGAGGGACAAGAATGGAGTGGATCCCAGGAAAACAAAGTGGGGTTGACTTCAGTGTCCCCTTCCAATATCTATCCCAAGGCACCAGGTCCACCCCTGTGCCTCTCACCCTCCCACCCGCCTTGACCTCCCTACCGTCTCAGCCTCCAGAGCCTCATCCAGGAAAGCCTGGCTGGCAAGTGGCCAGGACTTTCCCCAACAGCTCAGTTATCCCATCTGGATATGGCTCTTGCTGGGGAAGCAGATCGATTGGCAGAAGTCACTGACATTGCTATGGCTATTCGGCAGACAGGGCTTCTGGCTGGGATATTTACAAGTAGGAGGGTGGTAGGAGGGCACCCTGGACTATGTGCTGCCAGACACACACACACACACACACACACACACACACACACACACACACACACACACGACATTCCTGGCCAAGAAACCTGGAAAAGTTGAGAACCGAGACAAGAGACTGAAGGGGGCCAGGCCACAGTCTCAGGGAAATCCAGGGGCTCTGGGTGAGTTTCTTATGCTGGTGCAGCAACTGCACTCAGGGCTGGAGAAATCCCCCTCATCGGGGCCCCCAGCTCTGAGTTACCTCCTGAGGAGGTTGGGAACCGGAGCCCCACAGACCAGGGCCAACTCTGAGTGATGTCAACAAAAATGGAGGGCCACGAAAAACCCAATTTCAGTGGCAGCTCCTTAGTTGAATTTCTGATACAAAACGTGGACATTCAGAACATGGAACATTCCTGAAAACAGCTTCTTCCTGGTTTCTGACAGATTTGCTGGAAACCTAAGAAACCTGATGGCCTAGCTGGTCTTGACGCTAGAGGACCTCAGGTGCTAACGCACACTGGGTGCAATATGGGGAACAAACGAGACCAGGGAATGCAATGAACAGCCCGGGAAATAGCTTGAAGCCACCTGTCTACACCAGCCATGCACACCATAAGCCACAGGGCATGCCTGAGGGGCCAGTCTCCCCCATGCTTCTGGATGGAGTCCAGTCACAGGGCCTGAGGGGCTTGGGTGGATTGGAGCCGGGGGGTGAGGGGGGGTGGAGGGGAAGGGTCGAGCTTTTCTCTTCTTTCAGCCCACCATGGGCTAACCCCCTTCCTATGCCCCAGTCACGAGGGCCTCCCAAGAGGAGACCTCCCTCTGTCAGTCCCAAGTTAGAGAAACGGAAAGAAGCATTACAAGCACGGACATGAACAGGTAAACAACCAGACAGAAGAGCTGACACTGCAGCAGAGGAAAAACACAGTCCAGTCAGCACGGAAACAATGCAGAAACGCCACAGAAACTGGTAGCTTTGCTTCACCCCCCCACCCTTCTCCCCTCCCCCCGCTTTCCTTTTCCTCCTCTCATTCTTTTTCTTTTGTTTTTTTGGCTTTAAAACGTCTGCTCTGCGAGTGAGTGAGTGAGTGATTGAGTGAGTGAGTGAAATATCAATGAATTAGGAAGCCTGGACTGGTTTTGGCCCTGCTGCTGCACCGTTACAGTCAAGAATATACTGTAAACAACCTTGGGGAGGTGGTCGCTGAGGAGGGATCTTGCTGGACTCCAGGGCCTTGGACGTGCCACTCTGCAAGGTAAAAACATCCACAGATGAAAGAGAATAAACCCCAAAGAGAAATTCTTCTGCTCCTCCCAGTAAGCGAGAGAGCAGAGGCCTGTTTTCCTGGGCCCCCGGCCTTGTACCATCCTGCCCACCCCTATCCCTGTCAGGCAGCTGACTCCAGGCCCCTTGAACCCCCTGGCAGGCCAGAAATTGGGGCCTGGGGTGGGGTGATTGGAGGGGTGGGGGTGAACATTTGCATTCTCACCTTCGGAGGTCTCAAACTTCGTGGAGTCAGTCAGTCAATCGCATTTATTGAGTGCTCATTGTGTGCAGAACACTCTACTAAGTGCATGGGAGAGTACAATATACACATGTACACACATATATAATTATAATTCTATTTTTTATTAATGATGTGCATATATCTATAATTCTATTTATTTATAATGACACTACTGATGACTGTTTACTTGTTTTGATGTCTGTCTCCCCTCTTCTAGACTGTGAGCACACTGTGGGCAGAAACTGTCTCTGTTGCTGAATTGTACTTCCCAAGCACTTAGTACAGTGCTCTGCACACAGTAAGCGCTCAATAAATATGGTTGAATGAATGAATACAATATAACAATATAAGTTCCCTGCCCACAATGAGCTTACAGTCTAGAGGGGGAGACAGGCATTAATATAAATAAATAGAAGAGGGCACCCTAATGTCCCCACTGCTTGGCTGGCACCAGTCCATTTCCCCCAAATAACTGGCCGCTGCCACTCTGACCAGCCACCTCCTCTCCCCCAGGCACACTTAGGTTGGGCCCTCACCCATGCCCCCTCCTGCTCTTAGTCTCTGCCCCATTCATCAATCAATCAGTGATATCTACTCAGTGCACACTCTGTGTAGGGCACCAAATCGAGCCCTATGTATGGCAAATATATGTTGCCAACTTGTACTTCCCAAGCGCTTAGTACAGTGCTGTGCACACAGTAAGCGCTCAATAAATACGATTGATGATGATGATGATGATGAGCCCCTGGTGGAGAGCCTCTGGGGAGAGGCGCTCCAGGCACCGCCAGTGGCCCCTGGTTCCCTGAATTAGCGCTTCTGGCAGAGCCGGGCCGGGCCAGGGCAGGGCAGGGGCCTGGAGGCAACGTTCACAGACCAGTTGCCACACTCTCTTCTTGGCCAAACTGACTGTTTCCGCCACACTCTCCCTGACCCTCCCCACCATCCCTCTGATCGATCGCATATCATTAAGATCAAAGTCTTTGAGCTGCGCCATTCAGCCTGTCAAGCTTTGGCCTGAAACACACTGGAGAGCTCTGAGGCTTTGGGAGAAAAAGTTCATGTAGTTGCCCCCGCTTGTCAGTGCTGTCGTCGTTCTGATCACCCCGACGGTATGCCTCCTGGTGCTTTCCAGTGAAAAGAAGAGGAAGGAAATCAAACCACTGAGGACACACTTCAAGCGAGAAGCAAAGTTTCTTGGGCCGGACTGACTCTCCAAGACGGTGCGGGGACCGTGAGGCCGAGTCACCTCGCATGCAAACTGCCTTCCTTCCTAGACAGCAAAGAGCATGGGGGTGGTGGGGAGAGCAGGGCACAGGGGGTGGGGGGGAGGCTGGGGTGTGGGACTAGAACACTTCCGCCAGTGGGTGAGCCCAGAGGGGGTGGATGACCTCAGGATTTTTCTCAGGCGACTTGAAGTGAATGCAGGTTCTGACAAGTACTGGAACCCAGGAAAGTTGCAGGGACATGAACTGAGTGCTGTTCCTAAGTCAAATAAACCTCACCAGAAGGACCAAAGAGCGGCAGTAGCCATATTCCCCCTATTTTGGGGGCATCCATGGGGGGCAGGGTGCTGTACTAGCACTTTGGGAGAGGACCTCAGAAGCCCCAAACTCCTTCCTTTCCCATAAGGAACTCTCTCTCTAATGGGAAAGACGAACCTAGAAATATTCACAAGTCATCAAAGCAGGATGAATTAAAATTTGAGTGTTCCACGCTGAGGATGGGCATCGGTAAATGAATGCATCAGTGTTCGAGGTGGGTGAAGTGTTCCTAAGAATTGGGGTCATGATAGTTGGTCAGAAAAGGCTTGCTGGTGGAAAACCTGTGTGAAAGCCGAGACGGTCCAGATCACAATATTAATAATAATAATAATGGCATTTATTAAGCGCTTACTATGTGTAAAGCACTGTTCTAAGCACTGGGGAGGTTACAAGGTGATCAGGTTGTCCCACAGGGGGCTCACAGTCAATCCCCATTTTACAGAGGGGGGAACTGAGGCACAGAGAAGTTAAGTGACTTGCCCAAAGTACACAGCTGACAATTAGCAGTGCCGGGATTTTAACCCATGACCTCTGACTCCAAAGCCCATGCTCTTTCCATTGAGCCACGCTGCTTCCCAATATCTTGTGGTATCAGCATTGCAAGTTACCTTCTGTGTTACTGAGAAGCAGCATGGCCTAGTGGATAGAGCACAGGCCTGGGAATCAGAAGGACCTGGGTTCTAATCCCAGATCTGCCACTTGTCTGCCGTATGACCTTGGGCAAGTCACTTCACTTCCCTGGGCTTCAGTTACCTCGCCTGTAAAATGGGGATTAAGATTGTGAGCCTCATAGTGGACATGGATTGTATCCAACCTGATTAGCTTGTATCTACCCCAGCGCTTAGTAGATAAGCTAATATCTAGCACCTAGTGATCGTTTAACAATTGCCATTAAAAAAAAAACAGACATCAAATGCCTTACCATCAGCTTTAAAGCACTGAATTAGCCCATCCCATCCTACCTCGCCTCACTAATCTTTTACTACAGCTCAGCCCACACACGCTGCTGCTCTAGCACCAGTTTATTCACTTTGCCCAGATCTCACTCATCTCATCGCCGACCCCTTTCCCACATCCTTCTCCTATCCTGGAACTTCCTCCCCCTCCATATATGTCAGACCACCACTCTCTCTACCTTTGAAACATTATTAAGATCACATCTCCAAGAATCTCCGTCACTTCATTCATTCATTCAATCGTATTTATTGAGCGCTTACTGTGTGCAGAGCACTGTACTAAGCACTTGGGAAGTACAAGTTGGCAAGATATAGAGACGGTCCCTACCCAACAACAGGCTTACAGTCTAGAAGGGGGAGACAGATAACAAAACAAAACATGTGGACAGGTGTCTAAATCGTCAGAACAAATAGAATTATAGCTATATGCACATCATTAGCAAAATAAATAGAATAGTAAATATGTACAAGTAAAACAGAGTAATAAATCTGTACAAATATTCATTCATTTATTCATTCAATTGTATTTATTGAGCGCTTACTGTAGTACTGTACTAAGCGCTTATATACAAGTGCTGTGGGGAGGGGAAGGAGGTAGGGCGGGGGGGATGGGAAGGAGGAAAGGAAAAAGGGGGCTCAGTCTGGGAAGGCCTCCTGGAGGAGGTGAGCTCTCAGTAGGGCTTTGAAGGGAGGAAGAGAGCTGGCTTGGAGGATGTGTGGAGGGAGGGCATTCCAGGCCAGGGGAAGGATGTGGGCCGGGGGTCGATGGCGGGACAGGCGAAAATGAGGCACTTGTCTGCTGTGTGACCTTGGGCAAATCACTTCACTTCTCTGGGCCTCAGTTACCTCATCTGTAAAATGGGGATTGAGAATGTGAGCCCCTCATGGGACAGGGACTGTGTCCAACTCCATTTGCTTGAATCCACCCCAGCGCTTAGTACAGTGCCTGGCACATAGTAAACACTTAACAAATACCATCATCATCATCATTATTATTATCACTGAGTGATGCCCGTGGTTGGAGGCTGGGCAAAGGGCACGTGGCCAATCTGGCCCTTCGATCGTTCAGGATTAAACGTCTCTGAGCAGACAGGAAACATCTAGGGGGCCGGGGTAGGGGCCAGGAGGAATGGACGGATAGCTAGACAAGGAACCTGGGAAAATCTGGCTTTGGCCCAAGGAAGGAATTTTAGCAATGCAGTCGAGTTGGGGACTGGTCCAAGTTGATCCAACTCTCCTAAAGGCACCTCCGAAACCAGCTCTTCCTGGGCCAAACCAGCACAGGACTTGGCTACCACCCAGTGGCCTCGGGGGAGGTGGGGGTTTCAAAGCTCAGTGGGTCAGGTGGCTAAGTGGTCAGGACTGGGGCTGTAAGAAAATGAAAGCCTCCCAGGGCTCCCCCCTCCCAGTAATAATAATAATGATAATAATAATAATAATAATAATTTTGGTATTAGTTAAGTGCTTGTCATGTGCCAGGCACTGTACTAGGTGCTGGGGTGGATACAAGCAAATCGGGTTGAACACAGACCCTGTCCCATGTGGGATTCAGAGTCTCAATGCCCTTTTTACAGATGAGGTAACTGAGGTACAGAGAAGTGAAGTGACTTGCCTAAAATCACACAGCAGATGAGTGGTGGAGCTGGGATTAGAACCCATGACCTTCTGATTCCCAGTCAGAGGACCTGGGTTCTAATACTGGCTCAGCCACTTGTCTGCTGTGTGGCCTTGGGCAAGTTTCTTCACCTCTCTGTGCCTCAGTTATCTCATCTGTAAAATGAGGATTAAATCCAACTCCCGCCTACTTAGACTTGTGAGTCTCATATGGAATAGCGACTGTATTGACCAGAATAACTTGTGTTAACTCCAGCGCTTAGGATGGTTCATGACACATAGTAAGCACTAAACAAGTACCGTAATTTCATTTAATATTTTTAATTTTTAGGAGAAATGAGAAATGTTGACTGTTGGGTTGGCTCCTTCCCTGCCATACTCCAGGCCACTGAAAATGGCTTTCCAGTAAAATCCAATTCACGCAACCACACTGCCCGAGCACAGGCTCCCGTTTTGCACCCCGGCTGGAAGACTGCAGGGGAAATTGGTGCTTGTTGATCCAACCACAACCACGTGGGAGCCTGCCCGTCTGGTAATCAGGGAACACGCTTTGCGTGTAAGCATGTGTGTGGTGTTGGACCCCGGAAGAGTTGGATGGACTCGTCACATCTCCCACCATTACCTGAACCCAAACCCTATTGCATCCTGGGGTTGCCCGTTCGCTAGCCTCAGGCCCCACTTAGCCCAGCAGAGCCAGAAGCTGGAGGGTGGGCCAGTCAGCCCACATTACCTCACTTCTTGAGCTCCCTTTATGTAGTCAATCCTTGGTAAACAACCCAGTTTTTCTGGGCCTGTCCCCTGCTGTCTCCTGTCCCCTGAACCCAGCTGCCTTTCTCCCCAAATTCCCCAGAATGCTCCTTAGAGCACAAGCCTTTCCCCTGGCCTGAAAATCTCCTTGGAGGCAGGGGCTTTTCTGAAATCCCTCTGTCCTCTTCCCTCTCGATCCTCCCACCACGCACATCTACACTCTGTTCTTGGCTATCTTGTCTCTAGAAAGCGGAGCCCCAATCTGGTTGGACTCCTGGTCTGGCAGATTCCAGAAATCAATTTCTACGAAGCAGAGGCCTGACCTGAGCCTGGGGCCAAGGAGAGAATCAATCAATCAATCAATCAATCGTATTTATTGAGTGCTTACTGTGTGCAGAGCACTGTACTAAGCGCTTGGGAAGTACAAATTGGCAACATATAGAGACAGTCCCTACCCAACAGTGGACTCACAGTCTAGAAGGGGGAGACAGAGAACAAAACCAAACATATTAACAAAATAAAATAAATAGAATACATATGTACAAGTAAAATAAATAAATAAATAGAGTAATAAATATGTACAAACATATATACATATATACAGATGCTGTGGGGAAGGGAAGGAGGTAAGGGGGGGATGGAGAGGGGGGCGGGGGGAGGAAGGAGGGGGCTCAGTCTGGGAAGGCCTCCTGGAGGAGGTGAGCTCTCAGTACGGCCTTGAAGGGAGGAAGAGAGCTAGCTTGGTGGATGGGCAGAAGGAGGGCATTCCAGGCCAGGGGGATGACATGGGCGGGGGGTCGACAGCAGGACAGGCGAGAATGAGGCACGGTGAGGAGATTAGCGGCAGAGGAGTGGAGGGTGCAGGCTGGGCTGGAGAAGGAGAGAAGGGAGGTGAGGTAGGAGGGGGTGAGGTGATGGACAGCCTTGAAGCCCAGGGTGAGGAGTTTCTGCCTGATGCGCAGATTGATTGGTAGCCACTGGAGATTTTTGAGGAGGGGAGTAACATGCCCAGAGCGTTTCTGGACAAAGACAATCCGGGCAGCGGCGTGAAGTATGGATTGAAGTGGGGAGAGACACGAGGATGGGAGATCAGAGAGAAGGTTGATGCAGCAGTCCAGACGGGATAGGATGAGAGCTTGAATGATAACAGGGGTCCCAGGATTTCTGTAGGACAAATAGAGCTTGGGCCTTCTGGTGATTGCCTAGTGGGAGTGATGCATATGGTGTGCTGAGCCTGCAGGAAAGGCACAAAAACCCTCTCTGCCTCAGCCCAGAGCATGGCTGCTTAGGAGAAGTGACAGTGGACACTCAAGATGTGCCCCCTGGGAAACAGGGACCTCCCCGCCCCAGGCACCAACACAACTGGGAGAGGGGGTGATAGTTCCTTGGGGTTGGAAGTGTGTTGGGGCACTCTCCTGGGAGTGTGCCTCCAGAATCAAGGACAAACCCACATAAGTCAGTCATTAGCCTCTCCAAAGTCCCAGGTGTCTTATTCAATTGCAGTGCTCTGTGTTCACTAGTCTCAGGGAGTGGGACTGGGAACATGGCCCGGGGATGGGGGAAGGAGAGACTTGGAGTGAACTGGGGCTTGTGAGGGGAGACATGGACCTCGTGCCTATGTGTAGGCAGAGTGAAGCCAGATCCTCAGGAGCTCGTGCTTGCTTGCTCCCTCTCTCTCTTTCTCTCTCTCTCTAATTCTCCCATATGACTATTGCACAAGCACTCTGAATTCTGGACAGCGTTCCACTGGGCTCACATCATGCAGGTGGCATGAGTTTCCAACCTCCAAGCTGGAGGCCAGAACCCACCCCAGCCAGTGCCTGCCTCTGACTGGCCACTCACCACCCTGGCCAGCCCAGGGCTGCCTTCCTTCTTGATAAGGAGCAAACTCTGATTGTCCCAGGGGGTTCATTTAGTTCTCCCAAGCCTAACTTCTGTCCAGGCACTTGGATCTGTCCCCTTTGAGCAATTTGATATTCACCCTCTTCTCAGGTCCACAGCACATACGTGCATATCCGTAATTGATTTATTTATATTAATCTTCATTCATCGTAAGCTCCTTGTGGTCAGGGAAGGTGTCTACCAACTCTGTTGTACTTGTACACCCCTGAGCGCTTAGTGTAGTCCCCTGCACATAATAAGTGCTCAAGAAATATGATTGATTGATTGATTGATCATAGGTCAAAGGACCCTGGAAGGTCTGGCTGAGGCTGAACCAAAGGCTCCACCCAATGGGGTGAGAGCCCAGTCCTGATAGCAGAGCAGGATGCCAGGGAGAGAGAACTTGCAGGGAAACTCCCTGGGTCTCACCCCCCAGGGGCATGGCAACGGTGCAATTTGCAGGGTATGTGTAGAAGCAGCATGGCTTAGTGAATAGAGCACAGCCTGGGAGTCAGAAGGACATGGATTCTAATCCCGGCTTCACCACATTTATTCATTCATTCATTCAATCATATTTATTGAGCGCTTACTGTGTGCAGAGCACTGTACTAAGCGCTTGGGAAGTACAAGTTGGCAACATATAGAGACGGTCCCTACCCAACAATAGGCTCACGGTCTAGAAGGGGGAGACAGACAACAAAACAAAACATATTAACAAAATAAAATAAATAGAATAAATATGTACAAGTAAAATAAATAAATAAATAGAGTAATAAATACGTACAAACATATATACATAAATACAGGTGCTGTGGGGAGGGGAAGGAGGTAAGGTGGGGGGATGGGGAGGGGGAGGAGGCATGGGAGGGGAAAGGGGGGAGGGGGGAGGGGGGCGAGGAGGGAGGGGGCTCAGTCTGGGCCCCACATGTCTGCTGTGAGACCTTGGGCAAGTCACTTCACTTCACTCGTTCTCACCTGTGCCGCTGTCAACCCCCGGCCCACATCATCTCCCTGGCCTGGAATGCCCTCCCTCCCCACATCCGCCAAGCTAGCTCTCTTCCTCCCTTCAAGACCCTACTGAAAGCTCACCTCCTCCAGGAGGCCTTCCCAGACTGAGCCCCCTCCTTCCTCTCCCCCTCCTCCCCCTCTTCATCCCCCTGCCTTACCTCCTTCCCTTCCCCACAGCACCTGTATATATGTATATATGTTTGTACGTATTTATTACTCTATTTATTTATTTATTTTACTTGTACATATCTATTCTATTTATTTTATTTTGTTAATATGTTTTGTTGTGTTCTCTGTCTCCCCCATCTAGACTGTGAGCCCACTGTTGGGTAGGGACCGTCTCTACATGTTGCCAACTTGTACTTCCCAAGTGCTTAGTACAGTGCTCTGCACACAGTAAGCACTCAATAAATATGATTGTTTGATTGATTGATTGGGCCTCAGTTACTTCTTCTGTAAAATGGGGATTAAGACTGTGAGCCCCTTGTAAGACAGGGACTGTGTTCAACCTGATTAACTTGTATCTACCCTAGTTGTTAGAACAGTGCTTGGCACACAGTATGTGCTTACAAGTGCCATTATTATTGTTATTATTAATAGTAATAATAACAACAATAATGCCGGTATTTGTTAAGCGCTTACTATGTGCCAAGCACTGTTGTAAGCACTGGGGTAGATACAAGGTAATCAGGTTGTCCCACATGGGGCTCACGGTCTTAATTCCCATTTTACAGATGAGGTAACTGAGGCACAGAGAAGTTCAGTGACTTGCCCAGAGTCACACAGCTGACAAGTGGCAGAGCCGGGATTAGAACCCTCAACCTCTGACTTCCAAGCCCGGGCTCTTGCTACTAAGCCATGCTGCTTCTCCATTATAAGTATGATTGAAGGGGTCAGATGCATATGAGTGGGGAAGTCCACAATCAGTCAATCAATGGTATTTATTGAGGATTTACTGTGTGCAGAGGACGCGATTAAGAATTTGGGAGAATACAGTATAACAGAGTTGGTAGAAACATTCCCTGCCCACTAGGAGTTTAATAATTATAATAATGATGGCATTTGTTAAGCGCTTACTATGTGCAAAGCACTGTTCTAAGCGCCGGGGAGGATACAAGGTGATCAGGTTGTCCCACGTGGGGCTCACAGTCTTAATCCCCATTTTACAGATGAGGTAACTGAGGCACAGAGAAGTTAAGTGACTTGCCCAAGGTCACAGAGCTGACAATTGGCAGCGCTCGATTAGAACCCATGACCTCTGACTCCCAAGCCCGTGCTCTTTCCATTGAGCTATGCTGTTTTACAGTCTAGAGGGGAGACAGACATTAATGTAAATAAATGACACATATGTACATAAATGTGTCACCCTTGCACTTGGATTCACACCTTTTATTCACCTCTCCCTCAGCCCCACAGCACTTATGTTCATATCCATAATTTATATTAATGTTTGTCTCCTCCTCTAGACTGTAAGCTGCCAACTCTTTTATGCTGTACTCTCCCAAGGGCTTAGTACAGTGCTCTGCACATAGTAAGTACGATTGATTAACTGATAAGTGCTTTGTGGCTGTGGGCCTGAGGTGGGATGAATATCAAGTACTTAAAGAATACAATCAATCCATCAGTGGTATTTATTGAGTGCTTACTCTGTACAGAGCACTGGACTAAGCACTTGGGAAAGTACAGTATTACAGAGTTGTGGTTTTTTTAATGGTGTTTAACTGCTTACTATGCCCCAGGCACTATACTAAGCACTGGGTTAGATACAAGGTAATCAGGTTGGACACAGTCCCTGTCCCACATGGGGCTCAGTCTTAATTTCCATTTTACAGATGAGGTAAGTGAGGCACAGAGAAATCAACTTACTTGCCCAAGGTTACACATCAGACAAATGATGGAGCCGGGATTAGAACCCAGGTCCTTCTGACTTAGAGGCCTGTGCTCTATCCACTAGGCTAGGCTGACAAACATGTTCCCTGCCCACAAGGAGCTTACAGTTTAGAGGAGGAGCTTACAATTTGGATCATTCAATCCATCCATCAGTAAACAAATCGTATAGACTGAGCACCTACCTTGTGCCCTATCCCTGCCCTCAAGGAGCTTTCAGTCTCGTGGGGGCAGACACTAAAATAAATTACAAATAGAAGAAAGCAATAGTACTTGTTAAGCTCTTACTATGTGCCAAGCACTGGTCTAAGCACTGGGATAGATACAAGGCAATCAGGTTGGACACAGTCCCTGTCCCACAGGAGGCTCACACTTTTAACCCCCATTTTACAGATGAGGTAACTGAGGCCCAGATAAGCAAAGTGACTTGCCTAAGGTCACAGAGTAGACGGGTGGCAGAGCCAGGTTTAGAACCCAGGTCCTTCTAATTCCCAGACCCGTGCCCTACCCACTAAGTCACGTTGAATCAAGAAGGCCTTCAGAAGGAGGCGATGTGATTTCAGAAGGCTTCAAAGATGGGGAGAGCAGTGGCCTGCTGTATGTGAAAGGGGAGAGAGCTCCAGGCATGGAAAATTTTGTGAGCCTGGTTTCGGTGGCAAGAGAGATGGGAACAAGGCACATTGAATAGAATGACTTGAGAGGAGTGAAGCAAACAAGCTGGGGTGAAGGGTGTAATGGGAGAGGAATGAGGATAAATTAGGTGGAGAGCTGCCCCTCAGCCTTGTCCCTGGTTGTTGCTGCTACTACTGAAACAATCGATTTTATTTATTGAGTGCTTATTGTGTGCAGAGAACTATACTAAGTGCTTGGGAGAGTACAATACAACAGTGCCCACAGTGAGCTTACGGTCTAGAGAGGGAGTCTAGACATTGCTACAAATAATACATCAATATATAATAATTGTATTAATTATTACATCACTTATTGGCCCACATCCTCCCCCTGGCCTGGAATGCCCTCCCTCCGCACATCCGCCAAGCTAGCTCTCTTCCTCACTTCAAAGCCCTACTGAGAGCTCACCTCCTCCAGGATGTCTTCCCAGACTGAGCCCCCTTTTTCCTCTCCTCCTCCCCATCCCCCCCCGCCCTACCTCCTTCCCCTCCCCACAGCACCTGTATATATGTTTATACAGATTTATTACTCTATTTATTTTACTTGTACATATTTACTATTCTATTTATTTTGTTAATGATGTGCATCTAGCTTTATTTCTATTTATTCTGATGACCTGACACCCGTCCACATGTATTGTTTTGTTGTCTGTCTCCCTCTTCTAGACTGTGAGTTGTTGGGTAGGGACCGACCGTTTCTATATGTTGCCAACTTGTACTTCCCAAGTGCTTAGTACAGTGCTCTGCACACAGTAAGCACTCAATGAATACGACTGAATGAGTGAATGGTAATTCATATTTAAATAAATTGATATAAAAATAAATTATGGATATGTGCATAAGTGCCGTGTGGCTGTGTAGATTTGGGAATCATCCACATAGAGATAGTAGTTGAAACCACGGGAGCAAATGAGTTCTCCAAAGGAGTGGGTGTAGATGGAGAATAAAAGGGGACCCAGAACTGAGCCTTGAGAGGCTCCCACAGTTAGGGGTGGGAGGCAGAGGTGGAGCCCGGGAAAGAGACTGAGTGGCCAGTGAGATAGGAGGAGAACCAGGAGAAGATAGTGTCAGTGCAGTGTGACTTAGTGGAAAGAGCCCGGGCTTGGGAGTCAGAGATCATGGGCTTGAATCCCAGATCTGCTACTTGTCAGCTGTGTGACTTTGGGCAAGGCACTTAACTTCTCTGCACCTCAGTTTCCTCATCTGTAAAATGGAGACTTAGATTGCGAGTCCCACATGGGACAACCTGATTACCTTGCATCTACCCCAGCGCTTAGAACAGTGCTTGGCCCATAGTAAGTTTTTTTTAACCCCCCCCTTCTAGACTGTGAGCCCATTGTTGGGTAGGGATTGTCTCCGTTGCCAAACTGTACTTTCCAAGTGCTTAGCACAGTGCTCTGCACACAGTAAGTGCTCAATAAATATGATTGAATGAATGAATGAAGCCAAGGTTGAATACTGTTTCCAGGAGAAGGGGTGGTCAACAGTGTTAAAAGCAGCTGAGAGGTTGAGGAAGATTAGGATGGAGTAGAGGCTGTTGGATTTGGCAAGAAGGGGATCGTTGGTGACCTTAAGAGAAGACAGTTTCAGTGGAGTGAAAGGGGCTGAAGCCAGATTGGTGGGGGTCAAAGAGAGGATTGGAGGAGAGGAAGTGGAGGCAATCAATCAACCAATTGTATTTGCCGAGTGCATACTGTGTGCAGAGCACTGTACTAAGCGCTTGGGAGAGTACAACATAGGCAGTGGGGGTGGACAACTCGATGAAGGAGTTCGGAGAGGAATGGTAGGAGGGAGATGGGGTGATAACTGGAGGGAGCAGAGGGGTGAAAAGGTTTTGGGGGGGTTTTTTTAGGATAGGGGAGACATGGCTATATTTGAAAGCAGTGGGGAAGAAGCCATTGGAGAGCAAACAATTGAAGATAATGGTTAGGGAGGGAGCAAGAGTCTTGATAAGGTATGAAGGGATGGGGTGGGATGTGCAGGTGGAGGGGGTGGATTTTGAGAGGAGGCAGGAGATCTCCTCTTGAGATACTGCTGGGACTCTTCCTCGACCTCACAGCTGCTTTTGAAACTGCTGACCTCCCCCTTCTCCTGGAAACATTATCCAACCTTGGCTTCACTGACACTGTCCTCTCCTGGTTCTCCACCTATCTTTCTGGCCACTCCTTCTCAGTCACTTTCACTGGCTCCTCCTCTGCCTCTCACCCCCTAAATGTGGGAGTCCCTCAAGACTCAGCTCTCGGTCACCTTCTATTCTCCATAACTCCATCTCTATAACTCTGTTATATTGTACTCTCCCAAGTGCTTAGTACACTGTTCTGTGCACAGTAAGTGCTTAACATATATATATATATATATATATATATATATATATATATAACTGATCAATTCATTGATTGAGAGTTGAAGAAGAGGTAGGAGGAGGGAGGGACTGGAGAGGAGTAGGGGAGAATTTAGGGAGATCACACCTAATGGTTTCTATGTTCTCACTAAAGTGGCCAGTCATTAGGGACAAGAGATAGGGGAGGCAGCGGGACAGGGGGTTTAAGGAGGGAGTTAAACATCAGAAACAACTGATGAGGGCAATGGGCATGAGAGTCAATAAGGATGGAGAAATAATGTCACTGGACAGAGTTAAAGCAGGGAAGGATGAACTTTAGGTGGACGAGGTCGACCTGATATCTCAATTTCTGCCAGGAGTGCTCTGTGGCTCATGCACAGGAGTAAAGGAAGGGCACTGTGGAAGTGATCCAGGGCTGTGGGTTAGTGGTCCAAGATCAGTGAAGGGAAAGAGGAGTGAGTGAGTTGAGTTCAGTAGAGAGGGTGGTGTTGAGAACATCAATTTGGCCATCAAGGGAATGAAGTTTCTGTATGAAGACTAAACAGGGGAAGATGACTTGAGGAAATTGGATGGGGTCACAAGATTAAAGGTCTCTGTGGGGGAATAGTAGAGGAGTGATAGAAAGCGGGCAGCATAAGGATCATGCTTCAAGGCCCTACTGAGAGCTCACCTCCTCCAGGAGGCCTTCCCAGACTGAGCCCCCTCCTTCCTCTCCCCCTTGTCCCCCTCTCCATCCCCCCGTCTTACCTCCTTCCCTTCCCCACAGCACCTGTATATATGTATATATGTTTGTACATATTTATTACTCTATTTATTTTACTTGTACATATCTATTCTATTTATTTTATTTTGTTAATATGTTTGGTTTTGTTCTCTGTCTCCCCCTTCTAGACTGTGAGCCCACTGTTGGGTAGGGACTGTCTCTATATGTTGCCAACTTGTACTTCCCAAGTGCTTAGTACAGTGCTCTGCACACAGTAAGCACTCAATAAATACAATTGATTGATTGATTGATCATCGGGAAAATCCACATGGATATTGAAGTCCCCAAGGATCAACGTAGGAATGGAGAAAGAGGAAGGAATGAGAGGAAGGGACCAAAATGGTTCAGAAAGTTAGAGGTGGGGTGTGGGGAGAGGTAGATGACCATGATTAGTAACTGGAGCGGGTGGTAGAGATGGATGATATGGGCTTCAAAGGAAGGGAAAGAAAGGGATGGGGGAGGTGGAATGGTGTAAAAGCGGCAATTGGGAGTGAGAAAGAAACCCACTCCTCATCCTTCCCTTCAGTGGGAGAAGATGAGGCACCATCTAGAAAGAGGGGTATTCAACTAGGAGGTACTCAACTGGGAGGCAGGTGAGTGGGTGTGGAGCAAGGGTTAGGGCAGATGGCACCACCCCCCACCCAAAGCATCCACTTCCCCAGCCCCAGCTCTGCGGTTGCTGCCACAACCATGGCTTGGGTCAGACTGTCTCGACACAAAGGTACACTGCTGGTGAGCCATGAAGTTTCTCTTCTAGACAGGGAGACAGGCCGGCAGACAGATCTGCTAGAGTTTCTTGGAGGCTGGAGTGGGGGGTCGGTCAGAGTGTTTGCTTTGGAGAGCAACCAAACTGATGGAGGAAACCAGTCCCTACCTCTCAGAGACCGGGAAACAAGGAGCCGACTTGCCCAGGGGAGCTCTGCTCACGTCTTCAGTCTGCCTGTCGGTTTGTCGCTCTGCCTGTCTTCCTGCCTGTCTGTCTGTCTGGCGGCCTGAACTCCTCACCTTCCTCTCCACACGGAGGCTCAAAGACCTGGTGCCTTTGGCTTTGTGTCCCGCTGGGGCGGCCGGGCTGTGGACATGCCAGAGTGGGGATGTGGTCCCTTTTGGTGGGCCCTGGCCTCACCCAGATTCAGGAACTGGCTGGAACTCTAGCAAGACTTGCCTGAGACATCCTCTCTCTGGCTCCCGGCAGCCCCCTGCCTCCTGCCCAGCATATCTGGGCAGAGCCAGGCAACGGGCAAGGGTAGACCAAGGGGCATGGGAGGAGACACTTCTCTGGGCAGCCTGGTCTTCGCTCTGTTGGCAAAGCTGCCAGGCCCAACCCTGGTGCGCTAGGAGCCCTGTGTCCTCTGTGGGAGATGAGAGTGTTGGAGCGTGACCTGGAGCCCGTTCCAGGAACTGAGCAGCCGAGTGGGGCACTGAACTCGGCTTATCTGCTTTATTCATCAGCGATGAAAGGAAATGTATCCTGCTTTGCTCAGAGCCCCAACCCGAGTCACACAGTTGAGCTTGCTGCTGCCGCCACCACCCACTCTCTCCCATATCCACCCACCCCCCTTCCCTACTGGTGCTGAGCCACTGTCCTGGCTCCCCAGTGTGCTCACACTGACTGGGTATAGGCCTCTTTGGGTGTCCACCCCAAGCACAATGTGAAAATGGAAAAGCGCCCTCGGTCCCACCCTCTCCTCCAGCTCCCTTTCCCCCTCGGGGGCCCCAGTCCACCCCTGGGGTCTGCCTCCTAGCAGATCTGCCCCCTTCCCCTCTCCCTCCCGCCCCCAAGCCTTCATGGGCTGAGGGACAGAAGACCCAGGGGTGGCTCAAACGGGGCCAACTGGTTGGGGTAGGGCTCCCACCCCACCCCCTGACAGGTGGCCACGGCAGCCCCAGCACTGCTGGCCAAACAAGTTCAGGGAAAGGGGCAGGGGAGCCGAAAGCAGACACGGCCCAGGTGACAGTGCTGGGAGAAGCTCCCTGGCTGGAAGTCATGGAGGCCTTTGATGTTAAGACTGGAAAGGCTGGGTCTCAAGGGGAGGGGCAGTCAGTCTGTTCTCTCTGGGGTGACAGCTGGGGAAGGAGATCCCTCCCTTCATCCAACACTTTGGAAAAGCCACCTCCTCCACGAGGCCTTCCCCAAATAATCCCCACCTCTCCGGTCATGCCATTCCATCAGTCATATCCTTAACATCTATGTGTACTCCTTTCTATTTGGTTTAGGTATTTGTGCAGTGGGCACCCAGTCTGGCACTGTGTACAGTGTTCTGCATGCAGTAGGCGCCCAGTACAGCACTCTGCAGGCTCAATAAATGTGATCAAGCAAAAACTCCTCACTCTCAGCTTCAAGGCTCTCCATCACCTTGCCCCTTCCTACCTCACCTCCCTTCTCTCCTCCTACAGCCCAGCCCGCACCCTCTGCTCCTCTGCCGCTATCCTTACTGTGCCTCATTCTCGCCTGTCCCACCGTCGACCCCTGGCCCACGTCCTTCCCCTGGCCTGGAATGCCTTCCCTCCACACGTCTGCCAAGCTAGCTCTCTTCCTCCCTTCAAAGCCCTACTGAGAGCTCACCTCCTCCAGGAGGCCTTCCCACACTGAGCCCCCTTTTCCTCTCCACCTCCCCAACCCCCCTGCCCCACCCCCTTCCCCTCCCCACAGCACTTGTATATATTTGTACAGATTTATTACTCTATTTATTTTACTTGTACATATTTACTACTGTATTTATTTTGTTAATGTTGTGCATATAGCTGTAATTCTGTTTATTCTGACGGTTTTGACACGTCTACATGTTTTGTCTTGTTGTCTGTCTCCCCCTTCTAGACTTTGAGCCCATTGTTGGGTAGGGACTGTCTCTATATATTGCCGACTTGTACTTCCCAAGCGCTTAGTACAGTGCTCTGCACACAGTAGGCGCTCAATAAATGCAATTGAATGAATGAATGAATGATCGATCGAAGGATTCCACAACCACGCCTGGTTGCTTTTTTCCAGTGTTAAAGCTCCCTAACAGTCCAAGAGAAGTTCTTCCTTTCTTCCCAATCCAACACTCTTGCTGAAATTTCAGCCCATTTCCTCCTTTGGAAGTAAATACCCACCCCAAAGAGGAGGGGGAGTAGCTCAAACGTCCATCAGGCAGTGGACTTCTCAATGCTGACCACGTCAGCAAACAGCACCACCACCCTCTTTGCCCTCTGGCATGGCACCATGTGTCTGTTGAGCTGATGCCCTGACGGTCACTAAGACTCTCCTGCCTGAGGTGTGCCAACCCGCCTAGCAAGCAGAGTAGACTGCTCACCCCACTTGCTCAGCACAGCCAATGCCCAAGCAGAGGCCAGCTCAGAAAGCCAGAGCAGGAGTAAGAACCCCAGAGTCTGCCATGGGACCATTCGGGGGAAGAGAGGAGTGGAGGTGAAGGCTAGGCTGCTGACACTCTGGTGAGAATCTCCTCCTCTGGGAATTTGGTGGTCAGATTCTGGTGGGGGTGGCAGTACCTCGCCGGGTAAATGACTCTTTTCCTGGGGATGGCTCAGGGAAGAGGCTGGGTGGGCAGGGGAGCCAGCAGAGGCTTTGGCTGAGCTGATGCTGTTCTATCATCGGAGGAATCTCAACTATGGCAAACCCTAACCTTCCCCTCCTATGATCACTTCTGTCAGCCACATCACTCTCCCACTTCAAGAATTAAAGTTGGGGTCACTGCCAGAGGTCAAGATGGAGACAGAGAAGTGCGTGAATAATCAGTTGGGAAAGTGCATATATCAGAATTGGTGGGCTCTTGGGTGGAGAGCTTGGCTCTGGGCATGGGAACAATTGATTCATTCATTCATTCAATCGTATTTATTGAGCGCTTACTGTGTGCAGAGCACTGTACTAAGCACTTGGGAAGTACAAGTTGGCAACATATAGAGACGGTCCCTACCCAATAACGGGTTCACAGTCTAGAAACGGTCCCACAGTCTAGAATTGATATGAAGGGGCTGGTGGACCTGTCCTCTGCCCCTCCTACCAGGGCAAGTCCTATTACCTGCTCTAGGGGGTCCTACTCCCTGTCCATTCTGCCAGGATGAGCCCCATTCCCTGCCCCGGTGGTCCTACTCCCTCTCTGCAGGACTGCAGAACAGCCTTCCAGAGGCACGGAAAGGAAGCTAGCCAGTACATCAAGTGCTGAAGGTTCTTGATCCCGGTCCTGCTCTCCACTCCCTGCTCCCCATTTTGGAGGAAAGGCCTGCCCACTCAATGCTCTCTAAGAGAGGCAACAGGGAAGGGACCCATCTTTCCCTGAGGCTTCTCTGAGAGATGCCTGCAGTTGAAGACATTTTTCCCCTCAGCCTCTGCTCAAGACCCAGAAGAGGCAACAGAACATTGTGGATTCAGTATTGTCTGTCTTGCACTCAGTCAGCCTCTCTCTTACCATACACGCAGCCCCTGCAGGGTACACAAGTGGGGTGCAATTTGCAAAAGAGGCACTTGTTTGGATTGCCAGATTACTGAAGTGTCTGGGTGTCCTTATCAGAACTACCAATCTCTAGTTGAAGGGTTTGAATTACAACACAACACAGAACTGCATCCCCTATGACTGATATCTACCAGTTACATGGAACAGGCTGACTCCAGTCGGGCACCAGATCCCGGGTCTGATCCCCGCCCCCTAATCCACACGCGTCCCCGCGAGAGGAAACCATGGACCAGAGACTCCAACCCCTGAGCCTGTACCGTAGGGCCTCTTCCCTCGGCTCCCGCCATGGGGGTCAGCTCTGCACAAAGGGACTGGGGAAGAGGTCTCGTAGTCGGGTGTTCATGAGCTAGGTGCTTGCACCCCAGTCCGTGCCCAGCCCCCTCAATCTACATGTGTCCCTGGTGGAGGAAGCCATGCGCCAGTGATCCCATCCCCCTCTGCCTCTGTCCCAGGGGTCAGCTCTGGAGGAAGGGGCCTGGGAAAAATATGAAAGACATAATCAAAAGGAGGCTGACTTCCTATTAATTCCATGTTCCATAATTTAAAATGAAAGGGCCACACTCCCGGCCCTTTCACCACCCACCCCACCTTCAATTCATTGCAGGGAGACGTCACCTAGTGTCAGGGAAAGTCTCCCCTCCTTCTTCCCCAGCACCACCCCCAGGTGACTTAATAATTTAAACTAGGAAGATATTCGATTGGGAGCCAATATGAACTGCTTGTTTATTAGACCATCTTGAAGGATTTTGCCTGATTAACATGCCATAGCACAAAACGCACCAAATCTTCACAGAACACCCCTGCACAGTACCGGGGAGCTCAACTCTTCACAAATGTGAACTGAAAATAAGAATTGCAAGAGGAAAGCAGCTGCCCTCAATGAGGTTGCCCCAGCTCTGCCCCTTTCCTGCTGGGCCTCCTCTCTGGGCCTCAGTTTCCACTTCTGTTATGTGGGGAGAAGATCCCTGCTCTCCCCTTCTCTCAAATGGGGAGCCCTGTGGGGGGACAAAGACTATGTCCAATTTGACCTTTCTGGATCTGCCCCAGTGCCAAACAAGGCCCAGAGTGAGCACTTAATAAATCCCATCATCATTTGGATGATGATGATGATAGTAATGAGGATATTAAGACTGGGAGCCCCATGTGGGACAGGGACTGCGTCCAACCTGATTACCTTCTATCTACCTCAGTACTTAGAACAGTGCTTGGCACATAGTAAGCGCTTAACAAATACCATTATTATTATTATGATGATGATGATAATGGAAGAGCACTCTCCTTCTTCAGATGGCTCTGCAGGCCTAGAAGAGGGAGCTCAGCCACAGGGGCCACTTTCACATCGTCAAAAATCCCACCTTTGTAATCGTAGGCACCGCTGCCCCAGGAGGGTTTCTCTCACTCTGAATCAATCAATCAATGGTATTTATTGAGCGGTTACTATGTGCAGAGCACCATTTTAAGCACTTGGGAGAGTATAATACAACAGAATTAGCAGACACTCTACCTTCCAGAGTGCTCACCTGATCTTTCATCTCATGTGGTCTTGCATCCTCTCCTTTCATAGGGGAGGGAAAATGAGGTAGCCAGATTGTTGGTACCTCGGCCCAGGCCATCCAGCAGGTCCTGGATCAGCTGGGGCCAGAATCCAGGGATCCCATTGCCCCAGTCAGGGGCTTGTCCTCTTGAGCAATGGAAATTAATTTCGGGGAGGAGTGGGGAGTGGTTCTGGGCCTGTGCAGAAAAGGAAAAGTCTGGACTACTTTCTGTTGACACCTGCCTCAAAAGCCCTCATGTGAGAATGTGGGTCCCAACACACTGCTGGCCCGCACAGCATAAAGGGAAATGTTCCTTCTAGGCAAAGCCTCCGGGGAAAGAGAGCTGGGAGTAGGGGGACTAGGAAAGGGGGACATTCTTACTGCTGGAAAACGAAAATGACTTCAACACATTCTCCCTGCTGGGTTTTATAATAATGATGGCATTTGTTAAACACTTACTATGTGCCAAACACTGTTCTTAGCACTGGGGGGGATACAAGGTGATCAGGTTGTCCCACGTGGGGCTCAAAGTCTTAATCCCCATTTTACAGATGAGGTAACTGAGGTTCAGAGAAGTAAAGTGACTTGCCCAAGGTCACAAAGCAGACATGTGGCAGAGCCGAGATTAGAACCCATGACCTCTGACTCCCAAGCCCGTGCTCTTTCCACTGAGCCATGCTGCTTCTCTCTATGTGCAAAACCTGAAGTAAGGAAACGGGGGAATCAATCAATCAATCAATCGTATTTATTGAGCGCTTACTGTGTGCAGAGCACTGTACTAAGCGCTTGGGAAGTACAAGTTGGCAACATATAGAGACAGTCCCTACCCAACAGTGGGCTCACAGTCTAGAAGGGGGAGACAGAGAACAAAACCAAACATACTAACAAAATAAAATAAATAGAATAGATATGTACAAGTAAAATAAATAAATAGAGTAATAAATATGTACAAACATATATACATATATACAGGTGCCGTGGGGAAGGGAAGGAGGTAAGATGGGAGGATGGAGAGGGGGACGAGGGGGAGAGGAAGGAAGGGGCTCAGTCTGGGAAGGCCTCCTGGAGGAGGTGAGCTCTCAGTAGGGCCTTGAAGGGAGGAAGAGAGCTAGCTTGGCGGATGGGCAGAGGGAGGGCATTGAGGGAACTTCAATTCTGGAATTTGAGGAGGGTCTGTATGGACATAAGCCCCTCCAGGGACCAAGCCAGAGATGGGAACACTGGGGACAACCCCGCCAAGCCCGGGGTGGAGCGGGCAGCTGGATGGATGGATGGCGACGATTGAGAGAGAGCTGGGAGGGTAACAGAGTTGCGGAAAGGCATGGTCAGGGGTGCCGGACCTGCTGGCGCTGAGTCGGCCCCCAGTACCACCCCCCCCCACTACCACATGGTGTCACTACAGCACAGGATACCGGGGAGCCAGGCTGCCACGGCCTCCCTTCCCCCTCTTCCCCGGCCCCCACTCCTCTGGCCTGTTCATTCGAGGGCCCAGACTGTGGGCTTCCCAAGGCTGGATGGGGCTCGAGGGGAATCTGAAAGCAGGGGCTGAAACAGCTAGGGAACAGAGAACAGGAGAAAAGGAAGGAGTGAGAAGGGGAAAGAGAGGGAGAAGAAGAAAGAGAGGCTGGGACGGAGAGAAAAGACGGGACCTCACGGGTAGGTATTGCCCTTCCCCACTGTCTCATCGCTGCCACTTGGACGGCGAATGTGGCCGCGATCACCCTGGCTGCCATCAATTCCTGGGTGGTCGCAAAAGCATCTTCTTCAGGCCACCCCAGAAACTCCAAGTGATGGCCCGGGATGGACTAGTGATTGAATTATTGCGCCTGAGGAAATGCCGATCAGTACAATGCTGATGGCATTTATTAAGCACCTACAAGCTTGGGAGATCAGACACAGCCCCTGCCCAAAAGAGGAATCATAGTCTATCTTATCCCAATCAATCAATGGTATTTATTGAATGCTCACTGTGGGCAGGGCCCTGTAGCAAGTGCTTGGGAGAGTACAACACAGCAGACTTGATAGACACAATCCCTGCCCTCAAGAAGGTTACAATCTATTGGGGCAGACAGACACTGAAATTACAGGTAGGGAAAGTAACCAAGAGTAAAGATAGAGAAGCAGTGTGGCCTCATGGATAGTGGCCTGGGAGCCAGAAGGATCTGGTTCTAATCCTGGCTTCGCCACTTGTCTGCTGTGTGGCCTTGGGCAAGTCACTTCACTTCTCTGGGCCACAGTTACCTCATCTGTAAAATTCATTCATTCATTCAATCGTATTTATTGAGCACTTACTGTGTGCAGAGCACTGTACTTACGCTTACACTTGGGAAGTACAAGTGGGCAACATGTAGAGATGGTCCCTACCCAACAGTGGGCTCACAGTCTAGAAGGGGGAGAATGGGAATGGGAATTAAGACTGTGAGCCCCATGTAGGACAGGGACTGCATCTAACCTGATTAATTTGTGTCTACACCAGAGCCTAGAAAAGTGCTTGGCACATAATAATAATAATGACAGTATTTGTTAAGCACTTACTAGTGCCAAGCACTGTTCTAAGCACTGGGGTAGATTCAAGGTAATCAGGTTGTCCCACGTGGGGCTCATAGTGTTAATCCCCATTTTACAGATGAGGTAACTTAGGTCCAGAGAAGTTAAGTGACTTGCCCAAAGTCACATGGCTGATAAGTTGCAGAGCCAGGATTAGAACCCATGACCTCTGACTCCCAAGCCTGTGTTCTTTCCACTAAGGCACACTGCTTCTCATAGTAAGTGCCTAACATGTACCATAATAATAACAATAATAATGGCATTTGTTAAGTGCTTACTATGAGAAGCAGCCAGGCACTGTACTAAGCACAGGGGTGGATACCAGCAAATTGGTTTGGACACAGTCCCTGTCCCACGTGGAGCTCAAAGTCTCAATCCCCATTTTACAGATGAGGGAACTGAGGCCCAGAAAAGTGAAGTGACTTGCCCAAGGTCACACAGCAGACAGGTGGCGGAGCTGGTATTAGAATTCATGGCCTTTTGACTCCTGAGCCTGTGCTCTATCCACTAAACCATGCTGCTTCTCATTATTGATGCCTGTCCCCCACCTCTAGACTTTGAGCCTGTTGTGAGCAGGGATGATGATGATGGTGATGACTGTCTCTCGTTATGGCTGTATTGTACTTTCCAAGCACTTAGTACAGTGCACTGCACACAGTGAGCTCTCAGTAAATACGATTGAATGAATGAATGAATTATTATTATTAGCTTGTGTCTACCTTGGTGCTTAGTACAGGGCCTGGAACATGGTAGGCACTTAAAAAATGCCAAAAAAATGAGAAAAGATATAATAGTAAAAGATACAATCAAAAGCTATAATGATATAATATAATAATAATAATGAGATATGGACATAAGTGTTGTTTGGGGGAGCGGGGAGTATCAAAGTGCTTAGAGGGTACAGTTCTAAGTGCACAGGAGATGCAGAAGGGAGAGCGAATAGGGTGGGGGAAATGAGGGCTCCGTTGGGGAAGGCCTCTTGAAAGATAGGAGATTTTAGGAGGATTTTGAAGGTGGAGAGAGTGGCGGTCTATCGGATTTTAAGAGGGAGAGATTTCCAGGCTACGGAGAGGATGTGGGCAAGGGGTAGGTGGCAAGAGAGATGAGGGCAAGGCACAGTGAGTAGGCTGACATTAGAGGAGTGAAGTGTGTATGCTGGGTTAGAATGGGAGATTATTCATTCGTTCATTCATTCATTCATTCAATCGTATTTATTGAGTGCTTACTGTGTGCAGAGCACTGTATTAAGTGCTTGGGAAGTACAAGTTGGCAACATATAGAGACGGTCCCTACCCAACAGTGGGCTCACAGTCTAGAAGGCGGAGACAGAGAACAAAACATATTAACAAAATAAAATAGAATAAATATGTACAAATAAATAAATAAATAAATAAACTAAATAGATTAGGATTTCCTAAATAGATTAGGAAACTGCAATCCAAATGCCACTCCCCCTCCCCACCCCCATCCAGGGGCTCATCAAATCCCAGCTAGACGACTGTAACAGCCTCCTCATAGACCTCCGTCTATGAGGACCTTTTTATTGTATTTTATTATGGTATTTGTTAAGTGCCTACTATGTGCCGGGCACTGTTCTAAGCACTGAGGTACACACAAACTAATCAGGTTGGACACAGTCCATGTCCCATACGGGACTCACAGTCTTAATCCCCGTTGTACAGATGAGATAACTGAGGTTCAGTGAAATGACTTGGCCAAGGTCGCACAGCAGACAAGTGGCAGAGCTGAGATTGGAACCTAGGTCCTCTGACTCCCAAGTCAGGGCTCTTTACACTAGGCCACACTGCTTGGTTCTAATTCTGACACTGCCATTTGCCTATTGTATGATTTTGGGCAAGTCACTTCACTTCTCTGTGCCTCAGTTTCCTCACCTGTTAAATGGGGATTTAATACCTCATCTCCCACTTACTTAGACTCTGAGCCCTATGTGGGCCTGGGACTGTGTCTGACCTGATTATCCTGTATCTGCCCCAGTGCTAAATACTGTGCTTGGTGCATAGAAACGCTTATCAAAAACCACAATAAAATAATCATTTTTATTATTACTTATCTGGCAGACCACAGCTCTCCCCATCTATGAACCCTACTGAGATCACATCTCCTCCAGAAGGCCTTCTCTGACTAATCTCTCATCTCCCCAACCCTGACCCTCACCCCACTGCCACTTCTGTCCTTCCACGTCACCTAAGCACGTCCCACAACCCGTGATGCATTTAGAAACAAATCTCATATATATGCTATAACTCACCCTATCTGTAATTTATTTAACTGTCTATCTCCCCCACTAGATCATAAGCTCCTTGAACGTGTCTTCTAACTCTATTGTACTCTCCCAAGTGCTGAGTTTGGTACTCTGCACCCAGTGGCCACGCATGGCCTTTATCAGGCGCTTACAATGGGCTGAATTAGATACATGGTTGGGAGGTTGGACACAGACCCTACCCAACGCGGGGTTTACAATCTATCTTCTCCCCATTTTCCAGGTGAGGGAACTGAGGCCCAGATAGGGGAAGTGACTGGCGCATAGTCGCCCAGCAGGCCAGTGGCCGAGCTGGGACTTGAACCTGTGTCTTCTGATTTCCGGTCCCATGCTCTCTCTGCTAGGCTGCGCTGATTTAGTTGATTGACTCTGCTGCCCAGATCATCATCTTTGTTAACCATCACTCTGTACACATCTCCCCACTCCTCAAAGCCCTCCAGTGGTTGCCCAGGCCGCTTTGCCTCGATCAGAAACTCCTGACCGTTGGCTTTAAGGTCCCCCGTCAGCTCCCTCTTTCCCGCAGGGGAACAAATGAGCTGGGTTGGTATGATGGAGGCCCAATCCTGCCTGCCCATATCCCACGGGGTCCTTGGAGCTCCTGCGGCAGTTGCATCATCCCTGCCAGTCCCCTGAGCGAGTCCTTGCAGTGTCCGATAAGACCTCACGTCTCCACTTTCTTCCTTCAGCAAAACCGGCTGAACACAAACTGCTTTTAGAGACTAATTTGGAAATTGATCCAAGTGGAGGCCGTGCCTGGGTGTCAAGGTGAGTACACGTAGGCACTGAGGGTGGCTGCTGGATAGACGCCACCTGGGAGTACGGGTGGGCGGAGCTTAGTCGGGAAAGGCTTCTGAGTGGAGGTGGGATTTCGGGAAGGCTTGGATGCTGGGGAGAGCTGGGGTCTGGCCTATGTGAAGGGGGAAGGATGTACAGGCAGTGGGCATGGTGAGAACCAGGGGGTCAGAAGTGGAAGTGGAAAAGTCAAGAACGAGGCCCGTGAGTACATGAATGGGAGAGGAATGATGAGTGCAAGCTAGCAGGGAGGGGGAGAAATGAGTGGACAAATGGGAGGGAGCGAGCCCTCCAGTCAGTGCCCCTAGAGATCCAGGTGAGGAAATAGTTTCTGGGATGGTGGCTCTATAGCACCATAGAGCTCTTTGGGTAGGGCAGCTAGGTCCATTTCCCCTGAACCCACCCTTGGAGGCTGGGGTTCTCTAGGGAGGGTGAGGATTCAAAGAAAAACAATGGTGTAAGCAGTGGAATCGGGTATTCAAAGACTCTAAATCAGTCCCACCCCTCCTTTGGCAAGTGTTCTTTCCAAAATGTTTTCCTAAAATGATTCTACCCCACCCCAGAGGGAACGCAATTCCCAACTCAGCCTCTCTCCCGAGGGGCTGCTTACCTGAGGTTGCTGAGTGGCTGTGGGTCTCTGAGGGGATGGGACCGGGGTCTTGGACAGCACTTGGTTCATTCTGCCCACCACCAGCTCTGTGATGAGCTGCCGGTCCTCCGCTTGGTGCTCCCCAATCAAAGGCATCGCACAGTCCATGACCTATCCCAGGGAGAAGCAGCGGGTTAATGACCACAGAGCAGGCCAATTGACAGCCCTGGGCAGGAGGGGCCAGGTTGAATGCCTTGTAAGGCACCCGGTGGGCATCCAATCTAGGTTGAAAGATGGAGTGTGGATGAATTGGCCCAGAGCAAAGTGGTCAGCTTTGTCCCAGAAGGAACTTCAAGACAGGCCCATCTGATGAGGGCTGAGGGGTCACCCAGCTCAGGCAGATTAATGGCCAGAGGCTCCGGACCTGCACTTTTCCATTTTCACAAAGGATGCAGATAGAAGAAAAAAAACTTCAACAGCAGCATGAGTGAGTTAGTCCATTTAAGAAAGGACTGCCCAATCCCAGAGGGTGATTAAACTCTGGTCTAGGCTCCGATGGAAATTATGCACACTCTCCCTCCAAGGAAATCTTTATAAGTGGGACACAGATGCTCAGTACAGACCCTTAGTGCTTATTCTGTGCTCCGTACCCAGCAGGGCCTTACTAGAGACCATTACTAGGACAAGGCACTCACCTGTCTCCTCACTCTCCACCAAGTGTCTTGCATGACTTCTGCTATCGCCACTCTATGGCCCCAGTGCCCCAACATGCTTCTCACATGTCCCTAGTCCCTCTCTCTAGGGCTGAGTACAGTGACCCTCACAGAATTAACACTCAACAAATGCAATTATTAGAATTATTTTAAATCATTTCATTAAGGAAGAGGTGGGAACTTCGGGTGGTGTGGTGTTGGGGGGGTGCTCAAACCCTGGCGGCTCTAGTTCTGCCATGACCGGCATCCACCGGGGCTCTTTCTCCTCACACTTCCCACTCCAGAAGTTCTAGCCCTTACCTCAAAGATATAGTCCTTGCCATCCTTGCCATGCACGGCTTTGACTGCACAGATGTCCAAGCCTCCAAACATTTCTGAGCACACATCCACCCACAGCTTGTATCTGTGAAGGAAGGAAGGCCCTGGTCAAGCTGATTTCATTCTCAAATCTGTGGGTGCCAGACCTGCAGAACTATTACAAAATGTGCCCAAGCCAGGAACTCAGAAACATCAGGGGCCAATCCATTCATTCTCAGCCTTGTGGGCAGGAATCTTGTCTATCAACTCTATTGTAGTGTCCTCTCCCAAGCACTTAGCCCAGTGCTCGGCACAAAGTAAGCACTGAATAAAGGCCACTGATTGACTGACTGACTGACTGACTGACTGTCAGGCTGCCTTGGCAAGTCTTGCCTTTCCCACAGCCTGGCCGATGAGAATTAGTCTGGCTAGGATCAGGGAGGTCGGGAACAGAGGCAATGGGTGGCCCACGGAGCATCTTGGCCCTAATGGGAGAACAGCATATGCTGGACCCCTTTGGCCCCAGTCTCTGTGACTCTTGACACCAGGAACCCAGAGCCACTCTGAGTTGCAGTCAGGTAACCTAGGCAAAGGCCAAGGGATGGAGACCCTGCTTGCAGGGCCTTCTCAGGGTGAGACAGATTAACTAGGTCTCTGGGGCAAGGATAGCAGCAGCAGCCATGCCTAGCCTGCCCATCCCCTTCCCAGAGAGCCCCCAGAGCCTTAGACGGACCCTGCTGCCCGTAAATGCTTCATCCATATTAATGTTATTATTGCCAGGGTGATGGAGAGAACTGCTGTAATTAAAGGGTCATCTCTCATTTTCTCTGCCTCTTTCCAATCTTCCCCTCCCTCCCTTCTCCCTTACTCACTTTGTTTTTCTTTGTATCTTTCACCGTCTCCCATTCACTTCACTTCCTCATGCTTCCTGACCTTTCTCTCTCTCTCTCATTCTCTCTCTCTCTCCTTTTCTCTCTTCTCTGTCCCCTCTAGCTCCTCTCTGAAGTCCCTAACAGACACAGAGCAGAGTTTTCAGCTCTTCCTTTTCCTCACCTATCAGACATCGCAATCTGTTCCAGCATTGCTGATCCGGTATTGGTCTTCCAATTTCCCGAGATGGAAGTCCTCCTGCAGAAATGACAGAAATGGCGAGAAGCAGTCAACAGGTGAGAGTGCAGTGGGAGGAGGAGTTCAACATCTGGTCCGTTTAGATGGAAGGAAGTGGCCTTGTTTGTTCACCTATCTTTCCCTCAGTGTCATCCTACAGGGTGAGCGAGCAGACACTAAAGCCTCTTCGCCCCTATGCAGGGTTGCTTAAACTTGCTCTGTCTCAAATCTAGAGTCTATGGGACACATTGGGGATGGACCCTTATTTTTTAAGCCCAGACTCTACATTTCCTTCAGTTCTCGTCAGCTGGGGCTCGATTCAATACGTTTGCACCCAAGGGTGGTGAAATTCTCTAGGAAGTATGTATATGTCTGTGGCTGCCCCTTTACATCCAGCATCCCTTTTTCCCGGGGTGGCCACCAACATACAGAAAGTCACCAGTCACCAGACTTGCACCTCAGGCCTGAGCCTTGACTCTGTCCCATTCCAGGCCCCAGTTCTATTTTGGTTCACCCATTAGAATCCAAGGAGTCCAGAGTAAAGGGTGCTAGGCCAGATGAGCCTATGAAAAGTTTCTATTTTAAAATCAAGATTAGCATAACCAACACTATAGATCCATCCCGCCAGAAATCTAAAGGTCCTTCTGCCTCCGAACACTTGTCTGTCAGAGTTGCATCTTGGCACAATTATCAGAGTGTCCCAGATGGAAAAGCCACCCAGATTTCCTGGAAAATCAAAGGCTTAGCATGGCCTGGAGAGATTTCATGGAACAATTCCAGTTAGAAATGACTAAAGCTTGTCCAATAAACATTTAGAGTTTTTCCTAAGGAAAATGCTATACAACTTAGAAATGAACATTTTACTCCTCACACCTTACTTAGGACAGTGAGATTTAGGAACCCTGTGAGGGTTGGGGGCTCACAGCTCCTTCCAACACTAGAAACAATGGAGAGGTGTTCACAGACTGGTGGAGAAGTTTGCCCGAAAGAATCCTGTAAGGCAAGCCACCCATTTTGAAGAGAGCAGCACCAACCTAGCATGTGCATGGACTTGGGGAGACCTTTGGGGAGACTCTTTTTGCTTGTCAATTTGTCTGGAAGACTGGGGAAAAATGCCCTTTTCCCAGACTCCCATTTATTAGCACATGCCTCACCGCACATTGCCAAAGGCAACAATGCCGACAGCAAAGCCTGATCCGATCCATGTGGGCGAGTGTGGCTGGTAGGCCAGTGCTACAAGGTTTGTTCCAAGCAGGGCTGGCCTCCATTTTACAGCTGAGCTCTTGGCATGCCGATCTCCATTAAGCTCTTCTCTACTCGGGGAGAGCCACTCCTCTCCTGATGGCTCCCCGCCATGCTGGTTTTGCCACTTGCTACTCGGGTATCCTTCCGTTGCCTGCTCTCCTCCCCGGGCCTGCCCAGTGGAGCCTTGTGGACGGGAGGGTGACTCCAGTGATGGTGGAGCTGACTGCACTCCCACCATGTAGAGTTTGGGTGTGGCCTCGATGGCGCTGGTGACCCTGTTCCAGGAGCCAGATGTGTCTTCTGAGGTTGGTCCAGGCCTTAGCCAGAGAGGAGTTGGGACACCACCAGAGCTTTCTGCCCCTTCAGCTTGGTATGAAGCTTGGTGCTCTGTCATCGCCACACCTCTGTCAATCTTCCAGAAGCCATGCTGGCCTTTTTCATTCTGTCTTTCATTCATTCATTCATTCGCATTTAATGAGTGCTTACTGCTTGGGAAGTACAATTCAGCAACAAATAGAGACAATCCCTGCCCACAACAGCTGTCTTCTACTTCCTTGTCTAGTAAGCACTTAACAAATGTCATCTGTGTACTGTTGTCAAGATAGAAAAATGTGGAGGAAGATCTTTGTGGGTAGGATTTCCCGGATGTCGGCTTGGGATGGAACCTTGGTTTTCTTCACGTTTATTCATATCTATTGTGCAGTGATTCAGCAAAGTGAGTCATCACCTCCTGGTGTCAGTGCCTCGACAGCCCACCACTGGCACAGAGCAGTTCCGGAATAACTGTCTCCAAGTCCAAGTCTTGGGACTGACAGTCCTGGTTTTCATGTTGAAGAGTTTCCCAGTGGATGGGAGGGGTATTTATTTGGACTCCAGCTTGAAGATGACTCGTTGCATTCTCAAGCTCGGGGGCCTGGAACGGGCTGAACGGGAGCCGCTGATCAGCATATAGTCCCACTTCTCTCCGACGGCACCAAGGAAAGGGCCGGGGGCTGGGCTCCTTCCACCCTGACTGCACCAGTTGTTCTGTAGTGGAGCAGTCTGGAGAGCTCAGTGGATCACGTGGGTTAGCCCAATTGGCTTTGCAATTCCCAGGGCCTGGATCTGTTGGCTGTTGACAGAGTCAGGGGATTCTGAGGTTAGAGAAATCCCCCGGTAAGATGAAGTCCTTGCTGTCGCTCCATGCACCTTTCTGGGATCCATCACCCTGCGAGGGAGAGGAGACTGATGCTGGGCTGAGTTTTGGTCCGAAGCCACTCTGTGATGCAGGAGGGCACCTGCTGGGCGACGTCCCTCAGGCAGCCAGTCTGGAAGGATCCTGGTGGGAGTTTTGCCAGCAATGGAGGCAGCAAGAGCCCCTGGAAATTTCTGCAGTTGGTTGGCTTGCTTGGTCTCTCTCTCTCTCTCTCTCTCTCTCTCTCTCTCTCTCTCTCTCTCTCTCTCTCTCATCCTCTCTCAGAAGCCAGTGATTTTGGCGGTGACTCTGAAGTCCGGCAGCCTTTCCTCAGGGTGTCATTCATTGAGGAAGAGCTGGTGCAGAGGTCTCCTACAGGTACCCAGGTCTCTGCAGGAATGTCACCCCATCCGGGGCTCTTCCTGGCCTGGACTGCAGGGGTGAGTCAGAGTGCTCGAGTCAGAGCAGCGTTCCCGCCTGGACATCTGGCTGGCCTCTCTCTAGACTCCAAACTTTCATCCTCTGACCAATGATGGAAGACCAGTCTAGGAGTTCAGAATGCATTCTTGCCGCTGGGGTAAGAAACCCCCTTGGGCCGTCGTGAGGGTGGTGCCATCTGAACTGTTCAGAGTGGCTTTGGTCCGGTGCCAGGGCAGATTTCTGAGTTCAAGCTGCATGTCCTGTTGCAGGTGTCCATTGGCCTCCACTTTTCTCTGATCCCAAGGAGCTGCAAGAGTGTCACATGCAAGAGGGGAAGCCTCTCCAGAAGGTGGTGTGGCTGGTTTCTGTCTCCATAAGCTGGCTATCATCAGATAAGTCCAGTCTCACTCAATGTCTTGATGTCAATTCTGATTCTGGTTGCAGGCTGCCCACAAGAAGTGTGTTTTGGGTGGGGGGGGGGGGGGCGGCGGTGCATGTGCATGCATATGAGTGTGTCTGGAGTAAGCAGTTTATCCTTTGTTTAAAAAGGAAAGGAGAAAAAGGACTTTGAATAGTTGCCCCCTGACCAGATAAGGCCACACATCTGGACACGAATGCCCAGACTAGTCTTGGTTCATGCTTAGAGCCTGGGGAAGGGCCTAGGAAGTCAGGATCTGGGAAGAGCCCGGAGCAGTGAGGGAGGTGATGATATAATAGCTCCTGGAGGATCCTGGGAAGAAAAGGCAAGAAGCCTTCTTCCTCAAGGACCCTGGCCCAGGAGCGAGGCCAGGAGTAGTGGTACAGGGCAGACAGGAGTGAGTGGCAGGTGTTTGCAGACTTCCAAGGTGAAACATGAAAGAGCCCAGGGGCAGATGCTGCAGGACTGGGGCTCTTGGGGGCCAGATTCAGGTGTGTGTGTGTGTGTGTGTGTGTGTGTGTGTGTGTGAGTGTGTGTGTGTGTGTGTGTGAGAGAGAGAGAGAGAGAGAGAGAGAGAGAGAGAGAGAGAGAGAGAGAGAGAGAGAGAGGGAGGGAGAGGGGAAGGGAGAGGGAGAGGCCCAGTTCTGCTCTGTAGGGGCAAAGGCCAGGGGCTAGTACCAGGTGCCATGTGACCAGGGCAGAGGGGCATAGTAGCAGTAGCACTGACAGTGGTTGTGGCAGAGAAGAATGAGAGGAATGTTATTTGCCAAGCGCCTGCTTTGAGCTGAAGACTGTATTCCGTGCTGGGCCAAATCCACCCTGGTTTCTGTCCTTCTGGGGGCTCCCAATCTTGGTGTGACAGGAGCAGACACTGAAGACAAGCGGCAGGCAGGGGGAGTCACTTCAATTACCAGCATCCATAGCCAAGGTGGCAGCCAGGGCAGGGATGAGAGAACAGCCCTCACAGGGGGCAGAATTGCAGAGAAGTGGCCCTTTTGCTGGAGTGGCCAAAACGGAGAGCTGGTGGCCCTCTCTCAGGGGCCACCTGCTTGTGAGGAGGGGTCCCTCTGTCAGAGAAGCCTTCATCCCCTTGCTGAAGCATGAGACCGGCCAGCCCTCATCTGGGACAGCTGCCCCCCCCGCCCCCAGACCCAAGTGCCGGGGATCGAGCCCGCTGGCTGGGGGAATAGGGGGCAGGGGGGAAGGGGAGGGAAGGTGCTTCCAGAGAAGTCTGTTCATGAGCAGCAGTTATGTTCTGTCTATTCCTGTCAGATGCTATCAGCCCCCATCCCTGCCACATCTTCTGAGAGCTCCAACAATGCTTTCCCGAGAGACTGTTGTTTCCTGCCTGGGGTCTGGCAGGGAGGCTAATGCTGAGACCAGAACACTAAACACCCCAAAGCAGGTGGCCTTGAGGACTCTTTCTGCTTTTAAAACATTAGAGCATTTGCTGCTCCCTCCCAGAGAGAGATGTGCAATGTCAACCCTACACAGCTATACTCAGTGGGAAGGGCATAGCCCCAGACTCCACTCTGCCCCCCAGCTCCCACTGTTGGACCAACTCCAACCCAGGGCCTACCCACCTGCCTGCCCTGGGACCTGATCTCGAGTGGCAGCGGTGAAGGGGAGAGGGCAATGGAGAAACTGCCTCAAATAGTCTGGACCGGTCATCACGTGACTACATATGGACGGGTACTGATGACAAAATTCACCCATCTGTGCGTATGTGACAGAAAAGATGACCGTGGAACCCACAACCCCAACCATGCTGTGCACACACAAAAAAACTGAGCTTTGTCGTGCTACCCTGTTGGTTGTTTCCAGTGACTTAGGCTGTTTCTGCTTTAGCTTTGTCTCTTGTTCCTGATGAAGCTTTAGCTCCAACAGATTGCAGGGTCCTGGGCTGTTTTATCTACAACTGACTCCTGGTTTTCAGCTGGGATGCAGTATTGTCTGAGGCTTTGTTTTCCTGGCTTCTTAAGCACTTCCTCTACCCTTCTGGCTTTCAGGTTCTCTACGGCAGCTTTCTGTAGATCATGGGCTCGGATTGGTAGACTGCCAATCAACGGAGAGGGCAACGTTCTTTCAAAACATCCAAAGGTCCTGAGGAAGGTTGGCTGGCGAATGGCAGAAAAGTAAATGAGACATTTCCCCAGAAGCCAAAGTGCTGTGACCCATGATCTTTCGGCACCACCACTGTAAGGGGTGTTCTTCGACTGAGCCAAGTCCCCCTGAGTTCTCTCGGTTGGAGTGGAGAAAGATCTTGCACCCTCTCTCTCTCTCTCTCTCTCTCCTCTCTCTCTCTCTCTCTTCTGCCTGTCTGTCTGTCTGTCTCCTGGAGTTGGTGGAGTGAGGAGGTTTTCAATGGCCTCTGGAAGGAGCTGGATCCACATTGGTAAGAAGTCCATATCCCCTAATTGAGCTGCTGAGAAGATTGATTGGAGAAGTGGGTATTGATGAAATATTTTGGAACTTAGTGTGTGTAAATCTTCATTTCAATGGCTTCTCTGATAAAAACGTTATGTATTAGCAGATGTGGATAACGGACTTCAGCAAGGTGTGGACGGCCTGCTGCCACTCATTCATCTACTGAGGCCTAGCCAGTGCAACTGTGTTGCGGTAAGCATAGCTTTGATGCCAGGATGCCGGGAGCCTGGCTACATTCCAGGACTTTTGTTGTTTGTGATCCTGTCCATCCAGTGATGCTGGTGGAACTGGCGGAGGAGCCAGACGTGGGGTTCAGGTCTCCCAGCCGGAGAGAAGATCGGTCAGTGCTCCAGCCCGGGAGTCCTCGAGTTTAATCTGGAACCCGATACCATGCTGCCGCTGCCGCTGCCACCACACTCCAGTGGACAGTCTCCCTGAGGGTGGGCTGGCCATCTTGATTAAGTTTTCTACGTCAGGTGTCATCACCCTGCGATTATCTGCCTGACCCCAAACTCTCACTTGCTTTGCCATGTCACTTTTCCTACTGCCTCCAGGACAGAGCCGGACCCCACAAACTCATGTGTCCAAAACTGAACTTATCCTCCTTCTGCCACAATGATAATAATAGTACTTGTTAAGCACTTACTATATGTCAAGTACTGTACTAAGCAATCAATCAATCAATCGTATTTATTGAGCGCTTACTGTGTGCAGAGCACTGTACTAAGTGCTTGGGAAGTACAAGTATAAACACTGGAGTAGAAACAAGTTACTCAGGTTGGATGCAGTCTCTGTCCCACAGGGAGATCCCAGTCTAAGTAGGAGGGAGAACAGGTACTAAATTTTACCATTTTACAGATGTGAAAACAGGCACAAAGAAGTTAAGTGATTTGCCCAAGGTCACACAGCAGGTAGAGCTAGGATTAGCACTCAAGTCCTCTAAATCCTAGGCCCATGCTCCTTCCACTAGGCCACTTTTCTTCCAAATCCTCTCCTCCTAACTTTCCCATCGCTCTTGAAAACACCACCATTCTCCTCATCTCTCAGCCATGCCACGATCTTTAATTTCTCCCTCTCTTTCAACCTGCAAATCCATTTAGTCAACAAATCCTGTCCGCTGTTCCTCCAGACACCTTCAGAATCCACTCCTTCCTCTCCACCCAACCTGTTCCCACTCTGGTCCGGGCATTTGTCCTAGCCCACCTCGCCTATTGTACTGAACTCCTCACTGACCTCCCTGCCTCCAGCCTCTCCCCTTCTTAGAAGCAGCATGGCTTAGTTGAAAGAACACAGGACTGGGAGTCTGGCACTTGCCTGCTGTGCCACACCTCTGCCACTTGCCTGTTGTGTGACCTTGGGTAAATCACTCAACTTCTCTGGGCCTCAGCTCCTCATCTGTTAAATAGGGAATAAATAGCTGTTCTCCCACCCCCTTAGTTGTGACAGCTTAAGTGCAGGGGTGGTAGTTGGAAGGAAATAACCTGAGAGAAGAAATATCAATCAATCAAGATTAACCAAGGGGGCAGGGGGACGGTTGTGGTGTCAACTGTACTGGGGAAGTTACGGGGAAGAAAGGATTTGGATGGGAAGATGAGGAGTTCACTTTTGGACATGTGGAGTTTGAGGTTTCAGTGGGACACCTATGCAGAAATGTCCTGGAGGCAGGAGAAGATGCAGAATTGCAGAAAAGGAGAGCAGCCCAGGGCTAGCAAGATAGATTTGGAGGTCATCCATGTAGAATTGAAGCTGTGGGAGTGAATGAGCTCCCAGGGGAGTGGATGTAGATGGAGAATAGAAGCAGATCCAGAACTGAGCCTTAGGGGACCTTAACAGTTAGGAGGTGGGAGGAAGAGGAGGAACTGGCCAAAAAAGTAGGAGGAGAATGAGGAGAGACATGTCAGAAATACCAAAGTTAAATAGTATTTCTGGGAGACGGGAGTGGTTCATGATGTCAAGACAACCCAGAGGTGGAAGGGGATTAGAACGGAGTTGAGTCTGCTGGATTTGGCAAGAAGGAGATCATTGTTGACCTTTGAGAAGGCAGTTTCCATAGAGTGAAGGAGGCTGAAACCAGATTGTAGAGGGTCAAGAAGAGAGTTGGGGGAGATGACGCAGAGGCAGGACACATAGACTAAGCCTTCGAGGAGTTTACATAGGAATGGTAGGAAGGAGGTGAGGCAATAGCTGCGTGGAGAAGTGGAATCCAGAGAGCACTTTGTTTAGAGAGGTGAGATGTGGGCGTGTTTGAAGCGCAGAGGGCAGCACTTAGAACAGTGCTTTGCACATAGTAAGTGCTTAATAAATGCCATCATTATTATTATTATGAAGAGTCATCCTTGTCTATAATTGCATCATTGACCAATGTGCTGCTTAGGTAACAGCTTTCTGCGACAGGTTTTAGGACAATGTTGCCAATCTTTGTTGTGTGTAGGGTTTGGCTGGTGTGGGCTGATACATTATATCAGTTTGCTTCATCATCATCATCATCATCATCATCAATCGTATTTATTGAGCGCTTACTATGTGCAGAGCACTGTACTAAGCGCTTGGGAAGTACAAATTTAGATTTATCATAAGTCTTTAGTACTGAGCTGATTGGGAGAAGCAGTTTTCAATCAATCCCTTATGTGTCTTCTTGGGCGTGAGACTCTAGGACACAGTCATGTGTGAACAGTAATTTTTGAATGACTGTTTCGAAGAATCTGGATGATGCTCCGAGACTGTGAGGTTGGAAGCATTTCCCGGAGGGGTGGCGGAATATTCTGACCCCTGCATCCGGGTCTCTCGTTGCATCCTCCTGCACAACTGTGGAGAATCACTTGAACAGCACCAGGCCCACCACCCCTCCCTGCTTTCCTCCATCGATGGTGGGGAAAAGATGGCACGGGTACCCTTGGCTCTGGCTCAGCCAGACATGCTGCAGTGTGGTAGTCAAAAATCATGTCTGCTGTGCCATGCTATGGTCTGAAGTCACTTTGCGCTCCTGAAAGCATTGGGTCAATGATCTTCAGTAGCCCACCCAGTAGTCTTCTGGCTAGGATGCTGCTGGTGATGGAAGGTAATGTGATGCCTCAATATTTGCCATGATCTCATCTTTCTTCTTGATGATGGTAATGATGGTGGTAGCACTTCTGAGGTTTTGTAGAATCTTCTCGGTGGTCCAGGTGACGAGGAGGAGCTCACGGGGGTGTTTCAGGTGGGCACCTCCTTCCCTCTGGGAGATCTTGCAGGTTTGCCATCAGGTCCTGGGGCTGTGTCGTTTTTTCCCCGGCTCCAATGGCTGCGGTGATGGCCTCGGGAGTTGGATCACGTGCCAGGTCTCCGTCCGTCGGAAGGATTCCTGGACTCGAAAAGGCGTCATCTCCCACGGCCAGAGGCGTGGGGGAGGGGAGCACGAAATGATGCGGGCACTGTCCCTCAGAGAGTCCTTCCCTTGAGCCCATGATGGGGCTGGAGCAGCCTCTCCCATCCAGGGGTCCTGCAGTGGCAGGTCCCAGGCCGGGGGATGTTTCAGGGGCGGCATGGAGGAGACACTCCCAGTTGGGTGGCAGTCTGCGGGGCCCTGGGCTTCTCCCACTCTGGCACCCACCACCCACCACACCCGCCCCTTAACTCGAGCCACCCGTCACGACACGGGCATCCGCAGGCCACGCTGCTGTCCCAGTCCTGGGTGGCCCCAAGGCCCCATAGGTGCAGTAGACGGTTTGCGGAAAGCAGACTTTTCGCCTCCGAGTCCCTCGTGTCCAGACAACCCTGGCGACGTGGGCTGGCCATGCCCGGAATCATGCCTGCTGCCTGGTAGAGAGCAGTGTGGAGAAACAGCTGCTGGCCGCTTATGCTGGGGGTTGGAGTTAAGGTTCCCCTTCTCACTGGGACTGCCTGACACTGCCCCAGAGTGCCTTGTGGGTGACTCCTTTCTCCAGGCGGTTTGGAGGCCACTTTTTGGTGCAGTGGTCATGAGGGCAATCATGAGTTTAGAAGGTGAGAGTGGGCGTCCCATCCAGCCAGCCTCTGCACTTCAATGCCTCCCCAAGGTCTCCATGCCACCTTCAGATGAAATGGATGAGATGGCGCCACCCCAGTCATGGGGGCAGCCAGGATGTTTTCTGTCAGCCTGGCAGGCAGGAGGCGGGGCTTGCAATTGTGAGATGGGGTTCAGCGCAGTCACTTGGTGAAGGTAGCCCACCGCTCTTGGGCCTGCTGATCCCAGGGGGCTCAACTGCTTTCTGTAGATGGAGGCCTCACTACCAACCAGAAGGGGTTCAGTACAAAAATGCCAGTTGCAGTGAGTGGAGGGGTGGAAGGGAAAAAGGTAAATATTTGGGCAGGGGAACCACACTTACCCCAGAATCCCCCTTTCCTGGGCCAAGCCAGTGGAAGGACCTGGAGGTTGAAGAAAAAAGCAAACATAAAGACAGGGATGCCTTGCCTTGCTTGCTGCCCTCCTGCTGCTTGGAACTGGGTCCGGCCCCCAAGGGGGCTGCGTGGCCCTTCTGGGCCCAGGCCCACCCATCCAGCCCCTCCTCCCCAGCAAGAACCCCCAGGCCAGCCCCAGGTAAACACAAAGACCTGGCTCACGCTTCTCCACGTGGCCCAGGAGGCTATGAACAGGGGAACCACACTTCCCCAGAAGCCCCCTTTACCTGGGGAGGAGAGATGAAGGGGAGACGGGGCAGAGGTCAGGGAGAGAGCCTGAACCAGCCAGTCCCAGTCCTCAGGTGGATACTCACTTCTCCATTATGGGGATGGGATGGAGGAGGAGGAGGAAGAAGAAGAGGAGGAGGAGGTGGGGTGGTGGTGGTGATGGCAACTGGGCCTGGAGCTTCTTCTCCACTTGCTCCTGCTGAACAGTTTGGCTGGCAGGGCCTTACTAGGCTGCCAGTGGACCCAGCCGGCTTTGTTTTCCCCATTGCAGATTCTTTCTTCCCCCCCGGGGTCTTGGGGGTCCTTGGAGTTCCTTGTCCCAGCTGCTCAAAGCCACAAGTCTCCCCACAGAGCCAAACCCTGGGCTTCCTCTTGGGCTCCCGTCTACCTGACAGACCACCTCCCTGAGCAGAGAGTTCAGTTATGGGGCGGGGCAGCTCTGGCTGGGGTTTATGTCACTCAAAATCCCAGTCACAGAGGTAATGATGGAGGGTCAGACAAGGTCAGGCCTAAGTTGGGCTGCATGGGCCTTGGGTCTGGGGGCAGGGGACTGAGGCTGAGGGTTGGGACCTGGGGAATGGGGCTGGGGTTAGTGCAAGGGTTGAGCCTGAGGGCTTGATTCCAATGCAACCCTATGTTCCCCGACCCCATTCAGCCACTGCAATTCAGCTGTGGGCAGTTTGGGGAATGAGCAAAATCCCATGGCTGAGAATCATCTGGGACTTTTTAAATTAAAAATCTTACTCGATGGGGCATCTTCCATATTCATTCATTCATTCATCCATTCACTTAACATTTATCAAGCGTCTACTGTGGGCTGAGCATTGTCCTAGGTGCTTGGAAGAGTACAATATCAGTAAGAGACATGGTCCCCGCCCTCGAGGAACTTACAATCTGATACCAGTTTCAGCAGTGTGTTCACTGCTGTGACACAGTCCAGTCTGGTTCTTGCACCCCATGGCATATTTTGAACTCAAACACAACTAACTCTTGATTATGCAGGACAGTAGCACAAGCCCAGAGAAGGGACAACAGCTGAGCATCCAAAAGTCCTTTTTTGTTCACAACTTCAACCTCCTTTCCCAGCTAACCTTTCACATAATTCAGTCAAAATGAGCAACACAACCTCTGGGTTTGAGTGGGGCAGAGGCCTGAAACCATCCCTGCCTTGGCCACACCTCCCTCTCCTTCCTTTCTTCCATCCCTCGTTCTCTCCCTCCTACCCTTCTTCCCTCCCTCCTTTTCAACCCCTCCCCCTGTCCCTCCTCTCCCCTCTGCTCATGCTGGAAGCAGTGATACACCTCTTCTCTCCCTTTCCCTAGCCAGGCCCCTGGGGCAGCCAGGGGAAGGCCAAAATCCAGGGAGGGGAAAAAAGAGGAGGGGAGGAAAGGGAGGGAAGGGGAAGCAAGCTGAGTGGTTGAAAGGGACTGGAGGAAAAGGATTCCCTCCCATCCTCTGAGGAGATGTTTTCCTTGCACTTTCTCCACCAAAGCCAAGGTTTCCTATTTATGAAGGAAACCCATCCGATCTCCCAAGATGTGGGCAAAGGCTTGGCGACTGGTGGCCCGTGCTCACATGTAAGCCTTGTAGTTGTTCCCTATCTTCTGGATGCGGACGTCATACTTGGAATCCACGAAAGGCTCGGTGGTGGCGTAGGTCTGCGTCAGGGCCACCACGCTGGCGATATCCTGGAAGTCATAGTGGTTGTCCACCTTCACCTGTCCCCACCACGGCAAGGATGGGAAGAGACAGCTTAGAGTTACACCAGCGCTAAAATACACAGAGTGCTGAAACCATCATTCAGCCACAAAAGTGTCTTTCCACTGACTTTCCCATTTCACCCTCACGCCCTCCTCTCACAAACCCATCACTCCCCCCACCCCTTAATTCCCAAGAAAACATGTGAACCCCATCTCCTCTTCAAGTCTACTGTCTGCTTCTCATTAAACCTCTGGAATTTACTGTAGCTCCATGCCTCGGGGGGGCGGGGGGGCAGTGAGAATTTTCACAGGTAGTTTGGCTCTCCCCTGTCTGGGGCAAGGTGAGGAATGTGGCGTTGTCTGAAACCAGGTCACTGGCCAGCCTAGGTCCTCTGCTGTGGTCATAAAGGGTTGCAGCCCCCTTGGGCAGTAGGGAGGAGAGAAGGAAGGAGGATGTGGAGAGGAAGGAGAAGGAGAGGGGCCAAGTACACTTGCTTGGCATGGGGTACTTATCCGGGGGTTGGACAGACTAAGCTCCCTCCTCTATTTGACTCTTTCAAGTGCTTAGTCCAGAGTCCTGCACACAGCAAGTGCTCAATAAATACCACTGATTGGTTTGGAAGGGTTTTCAAACATGCATGGTTGGGACAGATTGCCTGGCACGCTGCTTTGGTCTCAACTGCTCCAGTGGTCATGCCCGGCACATACAATAACAATGATTCTAGCACTGCCCTTCCAGGTGCCACTGGGCTTCATCTTAGGGACGGTCACACGCTGGCTAGGGAGGTGGCTTGAAGGGGCAGGGAGAAAGGGAGATGGGATCAGAACTGGGAGGAGAGAAGCAGGGAAAAGGACGGCAGTGGCAATGACTGCAAGAAGTAGCAGCACCTCCGAGCCTTGTGGGGCACCAGGAAGTTCCTCTCAGGGAGGGCTGAGGGAACAGCCAGGAAGTGGGGGGGACCCAACAGGATGATAAGAACATAGATTCCTGGGGTTGGTGATCCAGAGGCCACACAGTCAGTACTCTTACCTTCCCCATGCCCGAATGCGCGTGCCCGATCTTCACCACAACAGGGAAGGTTGGCAGAGTCAGCTAGTCAGAGAGAACAGAGGGAAATTTTTTAGCAAGCCCACATGGGCTAGCTAGCTCCTTCCAACGGAGGGTCCCCGAAGCTGCCACTCCCCGCAACCTGAATCCCAAAGCCCTACTCTGCTCCTGTTTCCCTCCAAGGACCCTAATCCTCTCCTGGACTTTGGGAGGGGGTGACTTCATCAATTAGGGATATCTGCAGCATTCTGGTTTCCTGATTTTCCACCCTAGGTGGCTTCAAGCATAGGGCCTTACTTCCAGTGGCACGTCCAAAAGCAGTGACCTTGGTTTTCCAACAAATCTCAGTCTGTAGATTGGAAAGCAGCCCCAAGGCACCAGTCATATAAGAACACGGTCCAGGGAGGTACAGGTGCGGGTAGCCCACTTTTTTTTCTCTCATCAGTGTTACTGGGATATCACCTGCATCTTACACCTCCAAACCACGACCCACCATGGGGCCGGAGAGATGGCTGCTCAGTGGCCACTGGGTGCAAGGGGATGGAGTGAGTAGCCTGGGCTCAGGCAGAGCACCCTGCTGGAGGGCACCCCAGACCTGGTGCCAACTCCTTTCAGCCACTGAGTAAATGTTGGGTCAGAGTTCCCCAAGCCTCCCTCCAAAGCCACTCATGAGGCCAGGAGCCACTAAGGCCCAAGAGTTCTGTTGGGGGTTCAGGGGAGGGCTGAGTGCTGCATATTTTGGGGTTGTGGTGTTTTGTTTCATCTCTCCTTACATATTTGTTGCCAGGCCACTCTTCCCATGCCCTCCTCCCCACAACCACCAACTATAGTTTTAGACTGTGAGCCCCTGAGGGTCAGGAACCATGACTGATTGCTACCTGTGTACTCTTTCCCAGCACTTAGGACAGTGCTCTGCACACAGAAATCACTTAACACATACTATTATTACTGCCCAGCAGAAGAGTGACCAAAGCGGAGGCCTACACTCAGTTTGCACTTTTGGTAACCTTGTTCAACTGATTGCTTGGGCCAGGCCAAAACCAGAGACAGTGGGTTGGTTCCCACATGTAGCTACTGCCAACTGCTCTCCTGACCTCCTTGAATCCCCAAGCATTCCTGAGAAGCAGGCAGGGGGAAGATATTATCTTCTGAAGCCCAGAAAATTTCAATGACTTATCCCAGGGCACCCAGCAGGCTGGGGCAGAACTGGACCCAAAACCTGGTTCTCCTGACTCCTAGGCAGCACGGTGTTCTGCCCACTAGGCCATGCTCCCTCCCCACTGCTGCCCACTGGACATTGGATATGGGAATTCAATCCCCTGTTTCCACGCAGAAGGACCGGGCTGACCTGGGATCCAGGGGTGTGGGTACATCGGGGGAATCTTTAGCAGGTGGGCAGGAAGCAGGGCAACAGCTCTAAGGCAGAGCTGCCATTTAAAGGTAGAGGTTTGGAGCCCCTGGATAGGTGCTGAGGGTGAAGAGTCCCAGCATCTCCCCGGGTGGTGGGGTGGACTCTGCCACTGGTGGTCACGGCCCAGAAGCACTGTGGGCTGGGCAGACAGGGTTGGAGAGTTGCCAATATTCAGTCCTTCTCCTACCCTGGGTCCCCAGTCTAAAGAGAGGGAAGGAGGACAGGTATGGGATCCCCATTTTACAGAGGAGGAAACTGATGTCCAGAGAAGTCAAGTGACTTGCCCAACATCACACAGCAGGCAGGTGGCAAAACAAGCATTAGAATCCAGGTCTCCCAGCTCCCAGGCTTGGGCTCTTTCCACCAGGCCACCCTGCTTCTCATGGATCTCTGCCTGAGCAGGGCAGAGCCTGTGGGCATACTGGTGATGATGGCTACCTTTGGGCTTGATGGTCATCTCTCGGGCATGGGGTGGAGACCTAATGGAACCACACTGTAGTGGGTTCCCCAGAAAGCTAAGCACCCTCCAGTCAGCTGTGCTGCCCCACGGCAGTCAAGCATGCTAGAAATGCCAGAGAAACATTGGGGATATTAGAAGGGGCAACCCTGATGATGAAAATGGAGGCCAGGCACCCTGGGTGCCCTATTGGACCCAGGATGGTTGAGGTGGAGGGGTGGGGGGGAAAAGCCTGGCAGGACCTGGCATGGCTTCCCTTGTGTTCCAAGCCAGGATCTCCCCAGAGCGCCTACCATTTCCTTGTGATTGGGATAAAACGTCTGCTCGATGAGCGGGAACTTCTCAGCCCCCAGTGTCTTGTAGATGGACACCAGTTGGGCAAACTGTAAGAAAGAAGGCAGAATATCCAACAGTGTTTAGAGGCTGCCCCAGTTGCCCAAAGCCCCAGTCGTGAGAGTCCCAGGGAGGTCAAGTGGGCAGGAGTGTGCGCGGAGCATGGGGAGTGTGGGTCCCCCCTGATCACTGCACTCCACACAAGTCCTCCAGACCAGCACACTCCCACTTCCTGGTGAGAAGCTCCCAGACCCTGCTAAAGGGCTCCAAGCACCAGCCCTGAGTGATTCCATGATCTAACCTGGACTCCGGGCTATGTAAGACCCCAGCTGAGCACTAGTTTTGGAAGAATCTGTGTCCCAGTAGGCACAGGGGCGAGTCAAAGCTGCACAAAGGCCTACATGCATCAGCCCCAACTACGTGTTGCAGGATTACTGATGGGATTCTCCCAAGCAGTTAGTATAGTGCTCGGCACACAGTAAGCGTTCAATAAATACAATTGAATGAATGAATGAAACCACTGAAAGGCACAGCTCCTGTAAACTTCCTCAGCTCAAGTAATGGCTTTTGTTAAGCATTGACTATGTACTAAGCGCTGGAGTAGATTCAAGATAATTTGACCAGATTTGCTCCCAGCCCTACCCCTGCCTGGCTAGGACTCAATCTAAGTGAGAGTTTTCAGACCTAAGGAACAAGGAGGATGATAAGAACAACAATTTAAACATTCCCAGATAACAATGCAAAAAGAAGTTAAACAAATGGTAGGTGGCGGGGGCAGGGGTTTATCCTAACTTTGTGCTACAGAAGAATGATCAATTAATTAATAGCATTCACTGAGCACTGACTCTGTGCAGAGCACACACCAAGTGTTCAGATCAGTATAACAGCAGTACAGTTTCCCAGAGAAATGGAAGTGCATTCTGACACCTGCATCCAGTCTCATGTTGCATCCTCCATTATGACTGTGGAAAATCAATTGAACAGGGCCAGGCCCACCACGCATTCCTGCTTTACTCCATTAGCAATGGGGAATTGATTGGACAGGGCAGCGATGCCCCAATGAGGTAGCCCGTGAAGCTTAATGAGCTTTTCAAGGCAGTCAATTGGCTAAGGAATATGCTGGTGGCATTGAATTCATTCATTCATTCATTCATTCAATCGTATTTATTGAGTGCTTACTGTGTGCAGAGCACTGTACTAAGCGTTTGGGAAGTACAAGTCGGCAACATATAGAGATGGTCCCTACCTAATAACGGGCTCACAGTCTAGGAGGGGGAGAGAGACAACAAAACAAAACATGTAGACAGGTGTCAAAATCGTCCAAACAAACAGAATTAAAGCTATATGCACACCATTAACAAAACAAATAGAATAGTAAATATGTACAAGTAAAATAGGGTAGTAAATCTGTACAAATATATATACAAGTGCTGTGGGGAGGGGAAGGAGGTAGGGTGGGGGGTTGGGGAGGAGGAGAGGAAAAAGGGGGCTCAGTCTGGGAAGGCCTCCTGGAGGAGGTGAGTTCTCAGTAGGGCTTTGAAGGGAGAAAGAGAGCAAGCTTGGCGGTTGTGTGGAGGGAGGGCATTCCGGGCCAGGGGAAGGACGTGGGCCAGGGGACGACAGCGGGACAGGCGAGAACGAGGCACAGTGAGGAGGTGAGTAGCAGAGGGTGCGGGCTGGGCTGTAGAAGGAGAGAAGGAGGTGAGGTAGGAGGGGGCAAGGTGATGGTGATCCTTGCAGCTGAGAGTGAGGTGTTTTTGCTTGATTCGTAGGTTGACAGGCAGCCACTGGAGATTTTTGAGGAGGGGAGTAACACGCCCAGAGCGTTTCTGCGCAGAGATGATCCGGGCAGCAGAGTGAAGTATAGACTGAAGTGGGGAGAGACAGGAGGATGGGAGATCAGAGAGGACGCTGATGCAGTAATCCAGTCGGGATAGGATGAGAGATTGAACCAGCAAGGTGGCAGTTTGGATGGAGAGGAAAGGGCGGATCTTGGCAATGTTGCGGAGGTGAGACCGGCAGGTTTTGGTGACAGATTGGATGTGTGGGGTGAACGAGAAAGCAGAGTCGAGGATGACACCAAGGTTGCGGGCTTGTTCATTCATTCATTCATTCATTCATTCAATCGTATTTATTGAGTACTTACTGTGTGCAGAGCACACAGTACTAAGCACTTGGGAAGTACAAGTTGGTAACATATAGAGACGGTCCCTACCCAATAGTGGGCTTACAATCTAGAAGGGGGAGACAGACAACAAAACAAGACATATTAACAAAATAAAATAAATTGAATAGTAAATATGTACAAGTAAAATAGAGTAATAAATCTGTACAGACATATATACAGGTGCTGTGGGGAGGGGACTGAGGTAGGGCGGGGGGGGATGGGGAGGGGGAGGAGGGTGAGAGGAAGGAGGGGGCTCAGTCTGGGAAGGCCTCCTGGAGGAGATTCATTCATTCAATCGTATTTATTGAGCACTTACTGTGTGCAGAGCATTGTACTAAGCGCTTGGGAAGTACAAGTTGGCAACATATAGAGATGGTCCCTACCCAACAGTGGGCTCACAGTCTAGAAGATGAGCTCTCAGTAGGGCTTTGAAGGGAGGAAGAGAGCTAGCTTGGTGGATATGTGGAGGGAGGGTATTCCAGGCCAGGGGGAGGACGTGGGCTGGGGGTCGATGGCGGGACAGGCGAGAACGAGGCACAGTGAGGAGGTTAGCGGCAGAGGAGCGGAGGGTGTGGGGTGGGCTGTAGGAGGAAAGAAGGGAGGTGAGGTAGGAGGGGGCGAGGTGATGGAGAGCCTTGAAGCCGAGAGTGAGGAGTTTTTGCCTGATGTGTAGGTTGATTGGTAGCCACTGGAGATTTTTGAGGAGGGGAGTAACATGCCCAGAGCGTTTCTGCACAAAGATGTTCCAGGCAGCAGCATGAAGTATAGATTGAAGTGGGGAGAGACCAGAGGATGGGAGATCAGAGAGGAGGCTGATGCAGTAATCCAGTCGGGATAGGTTGAGAGATCGAACCAGCAGGTAGCTTGTGAGACGGGAAGGATGGTAGTGCCATCTACAGTGATGGGAAAATCAGGGAGAGGGCAGAGTTTGGGAGGGAAGATAAGGAGTTCAGTCTTGGACATATTGAGTTTTAGATGGCAGGCAGACATCCATATGGAGATGTCCTGAAGGCAGAAGGAGATACGAGCCTGGAGGGAGGGAAAGAGAGCAGGGGCAGAGATGTAGATTTGGGATCTTGTGTATGGTCTTTGAAAACCACACAGCGGTCTCGGTGCTACTCCCTGCCCCTTTTCTGCATCTGCTGCACAGCAAAGATCCAGTCTGCTGCACCCCCTGTGATCTCAGGAGTGTTTGCTCAAAGTTACTCTTCAGTAGCCAATCCCAGAGTCCCCCGGCTATGATCTTGCTGGTAATGGAGAGTAATGAGATGTTTCCGTAACTGCCACAATCTGATTTTTCCCCTTTCTTCTTGAAGATGGTGATGATGGTGATGGTATCTCCTCCATGGTCTAGGTGTTGAGGAAGAGCTTCTATAGGTGCTTAAGCATGGTGTCTTTCTCTGCTTGGAGAGCTCAGGAGGTTTGCCATTGGATCCAGGTGCTTTAATAACAATAATATTGAAATTTGCCAAGCGTCGTGGTAGATACAAGATAATCAGGTTTGACCTAGTCCCTGCCCCACACTGGGCTCACCATCTAAGTAGGAGGGAGAACACATATTTAATCCCCATTTTACAGATGAGGAAACTGAGACATAGAGAAGTGATTTGCCCCAGGTTGCACAGCAGGCAAGTGGCAGAGCTGGGATTAGAACCCAGGTTGTCTGACTCCCAGGCTCCTGCTTTTCCCATTAGGCCAAGCTGCTTCTCACTTTGCCATTTTTCCTGGTTCTAAAGGCTGCAGTGACAGCCTCGAGAGTTGGGTCACATGCTAGGTCTCGGTCCACTGGAAGGATTCCTGGGCTCAGAAGGGCCCCATCTCCCACAGCCAGAGGTGTGGAGGATGGGAGCATGAAATGGCACGGGCGTCCGTCCCTCGGGGACTCCTTCCCTCATTGCCTATGATGGGGCTGGAGCCGCATACACCAGCCGCGTACATCCTTCAGGGGTCCCAGGGAGGCATGTACAGTAGTTGTAGTAGTAATAGTGGCAGTAAAAGTATTTATTGAGCCCCTAATGGTCTCAATGGCTACAACGCACTGTACTAATAATCATTAAAGATAAACAGAATAAAAAACCACTCCCTCTACCCCAAAATCAATGACTTTACATGCTAACAGGGGAAACAGGCTTAAAGACATTTACAAATAAAGCAATACAAATAAATTATTGAACATTCAGTTGAACATACATACACACACACACACACACACACAAAGTGATGTCGATGGGTACCTATAAATGCACAAATCCTAGAGATGACTGGTGAGATCATACAACTTGGAGATGTTGAGACCTAATCAATGAAGACTTGTTGGAAGAGGTGGAATTTTAGGAGGGCTTTGAACATAGGGAGAGCTATGGGGAAGCAGCATGGCTGAGTGGAAAGAGCATGGGCTTTGGAGTCAGAGGTCAGGGGTTCAAATCCCAGCTCTGCCAATTGTCAGCTGTGTGACTCTGGGTAAGTCATTTAACTTCTCTGGGCCTCAGTGACATCATCTGTAAAATGGGGGTTAAAACTGTGAGCCCTGCCGTGGGACAACCTGATCACCTTGTAACCTCCCCAGAGCTTAGAACAGTGCTTTGCACATAGTAAGCGCTTAACAAATACCATTATTATTATTATTAATAATGTATTTCCATGTTGGGAACAGCATGAGTGAAGAGAAATCCAGGAGAGTTGAGATCAAATTACAGTAAGAAGGTTGGCATGGGAAGAACCAAGAGACTTAGCTGGGGTGTCCTGAATGAAGAGAGCAGATATGCATGATGATGAAGAACTCTGGAGAAGCAGCATGGTGGTCTAGTGGAAAGATCCTGGGCCTGAGAGTCAAGGATTCTAATCGGGAAAAGCTCGTTGGCAGAGGTGGAATGTTGGGAGGGCTTTGAATGTGCCTCTAGTGGTTGCCCATTCCTCTCCACATCAAGCAGAACCTCCTTACCACTGGCTTTAAAGCACTCAATCACCTTGCCCCCTCCTAATAATAATAATAATGACATTTATTAAGTGCTTACTATGTGCAAAGCACTGTTCTAAGCGCTGGGGAGGTTACAAGGTGATCAGGTTGTCCCACGGGGGGCTCACAGTTTTAATCCCCATTTTACAGATGAGGTAACTGAGGCACAGAGAAGTTAAGTGACTTGCCCAGAGTCACACAGCTGACAATTGGTGGAGCCGGGGTTTGAACCCATGACCTCTGACTCCAAAGCCCGGGCTCTTTCCACTGAGCCACGCTGCTTCTCCTACCTTACCTCCCTCCTTTCCTACTAGACACACATTTCATTCCTCTAATGCCAACCTACTCACTGCACCTTGATCTCCTCTATCTCACTGCTGAACTCTAGCCCACATCCTGCCTCTGGGCTGGAACTCTCTCCCTCTTCATATGCGACAGACGATCACTCTCCCCACCTTCAAAATCTTATTAAGAGCACATCTCCTCCAAAAGGCCTTCCCCGACTAAGCCCTCATTTCCGCTTCTCCCACTCCCTTCTGTGTCACCCTTGCACTTGGATTTACACCCTTTATTCACCCCTCCCTCAGCCCCAAAGCACTTATGTACATATCCATCAACCAATCAATTAATTGTATTTATTGAGTGCTTACTGTGTGCAGAGTACTGTACTAAGTGCTTGGGAGAGTACGCTGTAGCAGAGTTGGTAGACAGATTTTCTGACCACAGTGAGCTCACAGTCTAGAGGGGGAGATAGACAATACATACACACACACATACATATATATAATAAATTATGGATGTGTACATAAGTATTGTAGGGCTGAGGGAGGGGTGAATAAAGGGCAACACGGAGGGAAGTAAGAAAAGAGGAAATGAGGTTAGTCAGGGAAGGCTTCTTTGAGGAAATGTACCTTCAATAAGGCTTTGATGGTGGAGAGAGTAATTTTCTGTCAGATATGAAAAGGGAGAGTGAGCCAGGCCAGAGAGGCAGGACATGGGCCAGAGGTCAGTGACAAGATAGACGTACAGTGAGTAGGTTGGCATTAGAGAAGGGGAAGCAGCATGGCATAGTGGATAAAGCATGGGCTGGGAGACGGACGGTCACAGGTTCTAATCTTGACTCTGTGACTCGTCTGCTTTGTGGCCTTGGGCAAGTAACAACTTCTCTGTATCTCAGTTACCTCATCTGTAAAATTGGGATTAAGATTGTGAGCTCCATGCAGGACGGGGACTGTGTCCGACCCAATTTGCATGTATCCACCCCAGCACCTAGAATGGTGCTTGGCACATAAGTGTACAGGCTGGGTTGTAATAGGAGAGCAGAGAGGTGAGGTAGGCAGGGGCCAGGTGATTGAGTGCTTTGAAGCCAATGGTAAGGAATTTCTGTTTGATGCAGAGGTTGATGGGCAACCACTGGAGGTTCTTGAGGAGTGGGGAAACATGGACTGAATATTTTTATAGAAAAATGTTCCAGGCAGCAGAGTGAAATGTGGACTGGAATGGGGAGAGACAGGAGGCAGGGAGGTCAGCAAGGAGGCTGCTACAGTAATCAAGGCAGGATAGGATAAGTGCCTGGAATAACTGTAAAATGGGGATTAAGACGGTGAACTCTATGTGGGACAGGGACTGTGTCCAACCCAATTATCTTTTATCTACCCCAGCTCTTAGAACAGTGCCTGGCACATAGTAAAAGCTAAACAAATACCATCATTATCATTAACATGATTATTATTAACGTTTGGGTGGAGAAGAAAGGGCAGATTTTAGTGATATTGTGAAGGTTGAACCAACAGGATTTACTCATAGATTTAATATGTGTGTTGAATGAGAGAGATAAGTCAAGGATATCGCCAAGGTTATGAGCTTGTGAGACAGGAAGGATAGTGTTGCTGTCTACAGTGATGGGAAAGTCAGGGAAAGGACAGGGTTTGACTAGGAAGATAAGGAGTTCTCTTTTGGACCTGTTAAGTTTGAGGTGTCAGCGGGACAACCAATTAGAGATGTCTTGAAGGCAGAAGGAAATGTGAGACTGCTGAGAGGCAGAGAAATCAGGGCTGGAGATGTAGATTTGGGAATCATTCACACAGAGGTGGTAGTTGAAGCCATGGAAGCGAATGAGTTCTCCAAGGGAGTGGGTGTAGACGGAGAAGGGGGTTCAGAACTGAGCCTTGAGGGACCCCCACAGTTAGAGGATGAGAGGCAGAGGAGGAGCCTGCGAAAGAGATTGAGAATGAGCAGCCAGAGAGGGAGGAGGAGAATTGAATTTATTTCTATTAATGTTTGTCTCTCCCTCTAGACTGTAAGCTCCTTGTGGGCAGGGAACATGTACTAAGTGCACTAAGTACAGTACTCTGTGCACAGTAAGCACTCAGTAAATAATGTTGATAGACTGCGTTCCAAAAAAGGGAAACAGTGTGAGTGAGGGGACAGGTTGGGAGAGTCGAGAATACAGTATGGCTAGAAAGTGGGAATGACAATTTTCCCGTGCAGTTGATGAAGTCAATCAGTCAACTGGTGGAGTGGGAGCCAGTACATTTGGGAGTTGAGAGAAGGGGGCTGGAGGACCAGGTAGCAGGGTTGGATGGAGAGAGCAGCCAGGAGATGTCCTCTTGAGATTTCTTCCTGACTTCACTTCCTGACTTCAATACGATTGATTGATTGATTCACTTTTAAAGGACATAACTGGGGGAGAACGCTTGGGAGGAGGTATGTCCGATGGAGTGTCCCATGGGAAATGACTGACGAGCCTCAGTCTGGTCCCAAAGATGTTGTGGTTTCAGACCTGCACAGAGGAATTGATGATGGCTCTGGTGGTTTGCCCAGTGCCACTTTTGCTCTTTCGCCCCTGCCCAACAGGTGCCCGCTGGGGCCTGGAGGGCCAGGACTCAGTAGATGGGCAGGGTTCCTGGAATAAGATTCATAATGCCCTTTAGGGGAGTTTTTCCAACTCCAGGATCACCAAGTTTTCCAGGCCACGAGGCTCATTGCCCTCCTTCTCTTGAGGGTTAACAGCAGGCACCCTTTCTGTACACGACAGAGAACCAAGTTTCCTGGGGACCTCAGCCACTGGCCAATTCTTCTTGGCACGAGCATCTCCCTGCCTCCCCCGACCTCCTACCGCCCAGTTCCAAATGAATGGGAAAGTGAGAAATCAGCTTCTGTGATTCTCCAACTGGGAGAATGCAGGTGAAGGGCTACTGCCGGTCACATGAGCCATCTCATAGTCTTTTCTTGGACTCAAATAAAGATAAAACACAATGTTCTTCAAAGCTTTCCTATATTAAACCTTTGTGCAGGAGCCATTCTCCAGAAAACAGCTGCCAGGATGTTCTTCCTGTTTTCTACTTCCAGGGCCAAAACCTGGAAGTAGTCCCCCAGGGAGGCAGGAAGCTCAAAGTCATGAGTGACAAGGACTCCTCAAGGTCACCTTGGCAGAGGAGCCACTGAGTGTGTCTCTCCTCTGGCATCAGACACCAGCATACTGAGAGAGAGATAGCGTGGCCCGCTGCCCACTTTCCCCAGGGCAGAAGCGAGTTTCCCCGAGGCGTCGGCACAGAAGCAGAGGAGCCGGTGAGGGAGAAGCTGGCTTCAGTTCTGTTGTTTTTCCAGGAACAGCCACTGCCATCGCTGCCACCTCCCCCCACCTTCCCATCAGCCACCATCACTGCTGCAGCCACCTCAGCTAAAATGGCTCCTTCGCAGAGGCTCCCGGCACAGCCACTCTGATTGGGGCCCTGTCATACCCAAAACCTCTGGCCCACTTGGGCAGGTCTGGCTGTGCCCTGCTCCACAGCCCCTGGGCACTGCCCCCACTAAGAATATGCCAACAGGAGCCCCACTGTTGTGCTCAGAGAAGAAGCAGATGGCCATGGTCTTCTCTCCCACTCCAATCCAGCCCACACACTTCACTCCCCTAACACCAACCTACTCACTGTCCCTCAATCTCATCTCTCTCGGCATCCATCCTTGCTCACTCCTTCCCTCCTGCCTGGAACTCCCTTCTGCTTCATATCCAACAGACGACCACTCTCCCCATCTTCAGAGTCGTACTAAAATCCCATCTCCTCCAAGATGCCTTCCCTGAGTGACCACTCCTCTGCCCCAGCTACAGTGTCACTGATGCACTTTGAACCCTGACCCTCTTCATCAACCAGCACTTAAGTATCAGTCAGCGCTCAGAACAGTGCTCTGCACATAGTAAGCGCTTAATAAATGCCATTAAAAATCAATTGTATTTATTGAGCACTTACTGTGTGCAGAGCACAGCACTAAGCACTTGGGAGATTACAACATAACAGAGTTGGTACATATCTTAAAACACCATTACTTCTCCCTACCTGTAATTTATTTGAGTACCTGTCTCCGCCACCAGACTTTGAGCTCCTTGAGGGCAGGGATTGATTAAGCTTCCTGGCACATAGTAAGCGCTTAACAAATGCCATATCATTATTATTATTATTGAGCCTACTAACTCTACATTTAGTACAGTGCTCTGCACAGAGTAAGCAAAGCACTCAGTAAACACCAGTGATTAATGGATGGTTAGTGTCTTACTCGCATTCCGGAGGGAGAAATGACAATCTCTCCTCTAGCTCAGCACTATTTCTAATAATAATGATGGCATTTGTTAAGCGTATACTATGTGCCAAGCACTTAGTACAGTGCTCTGCATCATCATCATCATCAATCGTATTTATTGAGCGCTTACTGTGTGCAGAGCACTGTACTAAGCGCTTGTGAAGTACAAGTTGGCAACATATAAAGACAGTCCCTACCCAACAGTCTAAAAGGGAGAGACAGAGAACAAAACCAAACAAACTAACAAAATAAAATAAATAGAGCCTTCTCTAAGTGGCTTAGAGAAGCAGTGTGGCTCAGTGGAAAAAGCACAGGCTTTGGAGTCAGGGGTCACGGGTTTGAATCCCAGCTCTGCCAATTGTCAGCTGGGTGACTTTGGGCAAGTCACTTCTCTGGGCCTCAGTTCCCTCATCTGGAAAATGGGGATTGAGACTGTGAGCCCCCCATGGGACAACCTGATCTCCTTGTAACCTCCCCAGCGCTTAGAACAGTGCTCTGCACATAGTAAGCGCTTAATAAATGTCATCATTATTACTATTAACAGGCCCGGTCCCAAGCCATACGCTCCCAGTGAGGCAACAGCGGGAGGATGTAAAAACAGCTATGACACCGGGGGACGGCCCGATCGAGTCACCGAGGGCACGGGGGAGGGAAAGGTGCCCCTTGGCCCACTTGGAGAGGGGGCACATGGAGGGATGGAGCCAACTCCTGCCCTCATCCTGTCACTCATATCCCCAGGCCCACCTGTAACTGACCGTGAACAATCAATGGAGATAACTCATTACTTTCGCAGAGCACGGTGAGCAGGAAGGGGGCACAGGAGACTAGATGTGTCCTCCCTGCCCCCAGGGCCGGCCCCCCGTGGGGGTCTGGCTGGGAGGACCAGTGGCCCTGGAACATGATGTCCCTTCCCCCAGCCCCAGATGGCTGGGACCGGGCTCAACCTCCCTCCCCTGGTGACCGTCCACCAACTGGGCCGGACACGGGTCCCCAGAACTCTCCCGGGCTCCGGCACGGCCCCAGGGCAGAGGTCATAATTATAATAATAATGGCATTTATTAAGCGCTTACTACGTCTAAAGCACTGTTCCAAGCGCTGGGGAGGTTATGTCTGTTGTGTGACCTTGGGCAAGTCACTTAACTTCTCTGAGCCTCAGTTCCCTCATCTGTAAAATGGGGATTAAGACTGTGAGCCCCCCGTGGGACAACTTGATCACCTTGTATCCCCCCTGACCCAGCGCTTAGAACAGTGCCCTGCACACAGTAAGCGCGCAATAAATACGATTGATGATGATGTTCTAAGTGCTGGGTACTGTTCTAAGCACTACCCGGCATCTCCCGACTGCCCGTGGCCCAACTACTTTGACTGATGGGATTCATTTGGTGTGTACTCTGGGCCTCAGAACCCTGGTATTTTCATCTTGCTAGCCCCCCTTCCTTGACCACCCCTTGTACAGACTGGGAGAATATGGTGATTCCTCTTTTCCCCTCTATGCCCCCGCCCTGCACACACTCCTAAGCCAGATGAATTGCCCAGGTCTCTGATCCAACTCTCGCACAGTGTCCAGTATCCAGGACCCTCTACTCATGATCCTACTCTTGTGACACCTTTGCCCACCCACTCATACATACAGATGCAACATCAAACTTTGGTGTGCATGCATACATGCAAACACAGATAGGCACTCACCCGCACGCCCTCCCAGGCAGCACCCTGCCCCACCCTCTCACCCACCAGGGCCCTACTCCCAGCCCAGACCTTTCCCCCGGCTCCCCCACCCCACTCCCAGGGGACTGACTCACCACCCAGGGCTTGTCACAGAAGTTGTAGATAGCCTCCAGGGAGTTGACACTGGGAATGCCGGCATAGTGCATGCCAATGACCAGGCTGCGGTAGTCTTCATTCTCTGCCATGCCAAAGGAATGTTGCCTCACCAGCACAAAATCAGGCCTGAATGAGCTGGGAAGAAGGGCAGGATGAGCAGCTGCAAGCCACCCTGGGGGCTCTGCGACCGCTGCACCAAAGCTAGCTACTGGCCTGCTGGATGTGCCGGCTGGACATGCTAGCCAGTTGGCTGCTGGCTGGCCACTGGCTAGCTGGACATGCTGGCTGGCACTGAGGAGGATTGTCAGGTGTGCCAAGGGGCCGGACCCAAGCCAGAACAATGAGTTGTTGGTATTCCCAAATAAGGGAGGTTGCCATAGGGGGCCTGGGAGGGAGGTGAGGCACTCTTCTCTGAAGATGCTTGAGGCGATGCCAGTGACAGAGGAGGAGTGGGGGGGATTTCCCTCCAGTTAATGGTTGTGAGTGCGGCTTCCATTGCTCTGACATGGCTGGTAGGGGCAGGACCAACAGTAAGAGCTGTGCATGTGTGTGTGTGTCTGTCTGTCTGTCTGTCTGTGGGGTGAATGGGATCAGGTGGCTCTGGTCTATTTTTTTATTGTATTTGTTAAGTACTTACTATGTTCCAGGCACTGTTCTAAACACTGGGGTAGATACAAGATAATCAGGATGGACACAGTCCACATGAGGCTCAAAGTCTTAAACCCCATTTTACAGATGAGGTAACTGAGGCACAGAGAAGTGAAGTGACTTGCCCAAGGTCACACAGCAGACAAGTAGTGGAGCTGGGATTAGAACCCAGGTCCTCTGGCTCTCAGGCCTGTGTTCTTTCCATTAGGCTATGGTACTTCTCTACACTAGTTCAGCACAAACCTGTCCTCCCAACCTTCAACCCAAGTGGCCACAGTTCAGGACTCAGGGTGGAGTCCCAAAGTGTAGTGTAGGTCTGCACCAGGGCCTCTGCAAGCCACCAAACTGCCTCCACCCAATCCTTGCGGTTAGTCGAAGGGGCCTCTGGCCAGAAAGGACAAGGGTTTGCTGAGGGTAGGAAAACCCACCCTCTTGCCAAGAGGGGGTCACCCCTATGGGCCACACACAAGACTAGCATCAGCTGGGTGGGTGTGGGAACCCAAGGCCCAATTTTCCTGTCCACCCACTGCAAGCCCAGAAGAATTTGCCATGTGGAACCCTTTCCCCCCAGAACAAGGGAGAACAAGACTAAGTTCTTCTCTAGAATGTACGCTCATTGTGGGTAGGGAATGTGTCTACCAACTCTGTTACACTAAGTACAGTGCTCTGCACACAGTAAGCATTTAAAAAATGTCTTTGGTTGATTGACTAATTGACTGTTTGAAGGGAGCACACAGACTCTTGCAGTCAAATGGGGCTCCCAGACTCTGATGGGTTAATGCAGTCGTCCATGTCCCGATCCCCCAAGCTGGATCGGACAAGTGGACCCCTCTGGGTGGGAATTAATGGCTGGCTGAGTTCTTCCCTCTGAAAGCATTTTAAGCTCCTTGTCTCCTGCTCTGAGTCTCAAGGGACACTGCTAGCTCTTTACCTGCTGGCTCCAAACACCTCTGCCTGGTTAAGGCCCCCGCTGACCCTCCTCTGTTGGTCTTTCCCTCCAACTAGAGCCCTGAGCCCCCTGGGGTGGGTGGGACTCACCGAACGACCTTGATGTTGTTCCGGAGGACCTGCATGTCAACGGTGTAGGTGCCGTCCGCATGGGCCGTCAGGTTGAGCTCTGAAAACTCTGCCTGCAAAATAAGACACAAATGGTGAATCCACAGGCAGCTCTGCTTGGGTCCTCTGGGGACAGTTTTTCTCTCTCTATTCCCCCCACCTCTGTTGCCTTCCACCCTCCCGTTCACATTGGTTGTTCCATCCCTGATGCCCCTTCTGCCTTTTCCTGAGTCCCCCAAATTAGGGCCATTTCTATCCACTCAGTAGTCCACAACAGACCCACACCATAGTGAGTAACGTTTGCTGGGGGGCAGGTTTCTGATCAGATAGTGGAAGTGGGAGGAAGACCAAGGATAGAATGGGTCGGAGCGTGGGTGTGCTAGGATGACCCAGCTGAATGAATCACGGGATGGGCACTGAGTCTCAAGTGCTGAGGATGGATGGAGCTCCAGGAGCACTAAGGGTGGCTCTGGGATTAATGCCACTAGTGGGTGTGCTGAATGTATCAGGAAAGCCTTCCTGGAAGAGGTGAAGATTTCAGAAAGAAATAGTAGCTCAAAGCAGGAGAATATGGAGTCTCCTGCTGGGAAATTCCCCATCTTCCATTGGTCACTATGGCCCAAGGGGACTCCACCAGTGACATTAATAACAAAAATGTCCCTGGCTGGGAGAAGTAGGGGGTGGAGGATCACCCTGGGAGCCAGAGTGACCCCCACCACAGCAGGGAACTTCCACTTCTCACATTTTGTTTAATTGTATTTGTCAAACACTTTGTGCCAGTCACTGTACTAAGTGCTGAGGTAGTTACAAGCTAATCGTGTTGGACACAGTCCAGATCCTACAGTCTTAATCCCCATTTCACAGATGAAGTATCTGAGGCACAGAGAAGTTAGGTGACTTGGCCGAGGTCATAAAGCAGACAAGTGGTGGAGCTGGGATTAGAACCCAGGTCCTTCTGACGCCCAGGCCCAGGCTCTATCCACTAGGCCATGCTGCTTCTCCATATGTTGCTTCCAGACTAAGGACTCCAGCCCAGAGAAGGGACTTGGGGCAATGAAAAGGCTGGAAACCGTGTGGTTCCTATTTTTAATGGGCCTGGGCTTACCACATCCGGAGCAGAACCAGGAAACAATCATGCAATGGCTGGCTGGACTGAGGCCCAGTTGACCCACTGCTTGCCCTTAGTTACCTGTTCCACTTTGATGTCATATTCTCCATGGATCTTCTTACCCCGAAAACACTTGGCCCTGGGGGGAAAAAAAAGCACAACTGAGTTTCAACAGCAAACCAAGTGCAGGAGAGAAGAAGGAAACAAAGCTGGAGGGCCCCCAGCATCTCTTTTTCAACAAGAGAAATCTGGACAAGCTTTTCAAATAGGAGGGAAATCGAATATCTAGCTAGAGTCCCCCAACCACACACATTTAGCTGACGGTGGTGGAGTTGGGTTACTCTCTCCTCTTCTTCCCAGACAAAGCAGAAAGAGATGAGGTGTGGAGGGGAGGGGACCCATGACCTCTCTCTCATAGGAGACGACCTACCCCAGAGGCCGATTCCAGACACGGCTGGACTTGCACATTCCATCCCGCAGAAGAAATGAAGAGATGGGCCCTTTGATTTTCAGGAAGCAAGAAGCTAAAATACCGTGTGTTTTTGAAAATTGGTTCCCCCTGCTCAGGCAACCATTTAGTGAGAGCAAAGCAGCTGACCTGGAAAATAAAGTGGGTAATAGATGGATTGTGTTGTTTCAGGGGACTTTGAAGCGCTGCTACAACGCCTATGTGCTCTGTGTGTGTGTGTGTGTGTGTGTGTGTGTGTGTGTGTGTGTGCGCACGCACATGCACACACGCGTGTGTATGCATGAGTCTGTCCATAGAATCTGTTCAACATTGAGATTTTCATCCATGTACTCTTCTATCACAATAATATCACAGGGCGACCCTGGAAGGCATTGCAAATGAATGTGCAGGGCTATTGGATAAGTTAAAGAGACATCAGTGCAATGCCTCTTGTTTTATTGCTCGCTCAAACAAAGGTAAGTCGAGAGATAATTAACTTTCTCTGATAGCAAAGATGGAATTGAAAGCTTCTGAGCTAAGATGCTATCAGTGGACAGCCATTGACCATACTGTTCAATTCTCATTCAGCAATGAATTCAGCAAACACCCTCTTGGGGTGATATCAACTTTAAACAGCTCTTCCCCAGGCTACTCCAGATTGCAACAAACAACTTCAGTGAGTTGGTTAGCTTGAAAGGAATGAAGAGTGCAAGCTGGGGTGGAGTGGGAGAAGAAAGCTCCATGAGAGCAGGGATTGTATCTACCCACTCCAATGTACTGTAGTCTACCGAGTGATTAGTACAGTGCTCTACACGCAGTCAGTGCTCAGTAAATACTATTGATTGACAGTGTGCAATGGAGTGCCTTAAAGCCAATGGTCAAGAGTTTCTGTGTGATGCGGAGAGGAACGGACAACCATCAGAGGTTTTTGAGGCGTTCAGAGATGGGCTCGGAACACACAATGATACTTTCCCAGCAAGAGATCCAGAGTACTCAGAGACATTATCCACCTTGGTAGTCACAGCAAGAGGCTAAACACCCCCCTAAATCCAGTTTTGTAGTAACTGGCAAAGGTTTGCCACAGGTATTTTTGTTGGTTTGTTTGTTTTCTTAATGGTATTTGTTAAGGGTTTACTGTAGCCCAGGCACCATACTAAGCACTGGGGTAGATTCAAGATTTTTCTTTTTTTTTTTTATAATGGCATTTGTTAAGCGCACATTCATTCATTCATTCAATTGTATTTATTGAGCGCTTACTGTGTGCAGAGCACTGTACTAAGCGCTTGGGAAGTACAAGTTGGCAACATATAGAGACGGTCCCTACCCAACAGTGGGCTCACAGTCTAGAAGGAGGAGACAGAGAACAAAACCAAACATATTAACAAAATAAAATAGAATATGCACAAGTAAAATAAATAAATAAATGAGTAATAAATATGTACAAACATCAGGCACTTTACTAAGTGCTGAGGTAGATAAAAGCTAATGAGGTTGGGCATAGTCCATGTCCCACATGGGGCTCACAGTCTTAATCCCCATTTTACAAATGAGATAACTGAGGCACGGAGAAGTTAAGGGATTTGCCCAAGGCCACAAAGCAGACAAGTGGCAGAGAAGGGATTAGAACCAAGATCCTTTGGACATCCAGGTCTATGCTCTATCCATGCTCTATCCATCCTCTAGCCATCCATCCATCTAGGCCATGCTGCTTCTTAAAAGATAATTGCATTGGACAAGGTCCCTGTCCCATGTAGGGCTCACAGTCTTAGCCCTATTTTGCAGATGAGGGAACTGAGGCAGAGAGAAGTGGAGTGACTTGCCCAAGGTCACACAGCAGACATGTAGCAGAGGTTGGATTAGAACCCAGGTCCTCTGACTCCTAGGCCCATGGTCTTTCACTAGGCCATGCTGCTTCCAGTTAGATAAGGAACACCTGGGCATTAGTCTCACCTAAACCAGCCTGGGCCTTTTTCTGGTTTTAGTGACTTCTATGGACTGCCCTAGAATAGTAGCCAAAATCAGATGGTAGCACCTATGCTAACTTGCCTCACCCCAACTCAGCTCACCAAGAGACTGCCACTGGTGAACTGGATACTTATCAGTCAGGTAGCCAACTGTATTTATTGAGTGCTTACTGTGTGCAAATCACTATATAAGTGCTGGGGAGAGTACAATACAACAATATAACAGACACATTCCCTGCCCACAACAAGCCCGCAGTGTAGAGGGGAAGACAGACAGTAACATAAATAAAGTACAGATATGTACATAAGTGCTGTGGAGCTGGGAGAGGGAGATGAACAAAGGGAGCAAGTCAGGGCGACACAGAAGGGAGTGGGAGAAGAAGAAAGTGAGAGGCTAGTCAGGGAAGGCCTCTTGGAGGAGATGTGGCTTCAATAAGGCTTTGAAGTGGGGGAGAGTAATTGTCTGTTGGATATGGGGAGAGAGAGCGTTCCAGGCCAAAGGCAGGACATGGGCGAGAGGTTGGCGGCGAGACAGACGAGAATGAGGTACAGTGAGAAGGTTGGCTTTAGAGGATTGAAGTATGTGGTCTGGTTTTTAGTAGGAGAGTGCGAGGTGAGATAGGAGAGGACAAGGTGATTGAGTGCTTTAAAGCCAATGATGAGGAGTTTCTGTTTGATGCTAAGGTGGATGTGCAAACACTGTTGTTTCTTGAGGAGTGGGGAAACACGGCCTGAAAATTTTTGGACTGGAGTGGGGAGAGACAGGAGGCTGGAAGATCAGCAAGGAGGTTACCACAGTAATCAAGGTAGGATAGGATATGTGACAGGATAAATGTGGTAGCAGTTTGAATGGACAGGAAACGACAGATTTTAGCGACTTTGTGAAGGTTGAACCGAAAGGATTTAGTGATGGATTGAGTATATGGTTGAATGAGAGAGAAGGGTCAAGGATAATGTCAAGGTTACGGGCTTGTGAGACAGGAAGGATGGCGGTGTTTGTGCTTCAGGACTCGTGGTGATGCTAAGAAAGCAACCATTACATCATGGAACATCAGGATGCTACATGATGATGATCATCATCATAAATGGTATTCACTGAGCGCTGTGTGAATTGCAATGTACAAGGTCCTTGGGAGAGTACAATACAACAGAGTTGGTAGACACGTTCCCTGCCCACAACGTTCCCTGCCCACAAAAAATTTAAGAGTAGAGGGGGAGACAGACATTAATATAAATAATTTATAATATATAGTTTAAAGATATGTAGGGCTGAGGGTGGAGCAAATATCAAATGCCCAATGTTCACAGATTCAAGTGCCTAGATGCTGCAAAAGGGAGACGGAGCCGGGGAAAAGAAGGTTTAATCAGGGAAGGCTTCTTGGAAGCAATGGTGATTTTAATAATGCTTTAAAGGTGTGAAGAGTGGTGGACTGTCAGATATGAAGGGGGAGGGAGTTCCAGGTCAGAAGGAGGACATGGGCGAGGGATCAGTGGCAATATGGACAATGAAACTGTCATTGGCCTGCAAGAAGCATAACTGTAATGGTTTGTGCACCAGGCCGGTAAATAGTCGATGCCGCAGTGTTAATCAAGACTGGGCAAACAGAGGGAAGCTGGCTCCCAGAGACGGGTACAGGGAACGCACTCACCCAGGGAGACCCTCCCTCTTCGGTACAGTGGCCATCTCTGGTCAGATAGGTGGTTGGGCCACTGCCTGTATTGGGTCTTCCACCCCTGCCCTGGGGTATGAAGGCCCACCACCTCCTGGCCCTACACCCATGCTCCAACCGGAACCTGCTGCAATGAAGAAAGAGAATGTTCTGGCAGAGATCGAGGCAAATTCACCGTGGGACATGGGTGGGGGGCAATGTTGGACAGACTGTACTGGGCGAGCTTGGTACTGGGGTTGGTAGCTAGGTCCCCCTGCCTGGAGAAAGCTGTCAGGCCCCCTAGGATTAGCAAGGCCAAGAGCAGTGGGCTACCTTCACTGAATGACCACGCCAAACCCCATCTCACAATCACAAGCCCCGCCTCCTTCCTGCCAGGCCAATGGAAAACATCCCAGCTGCCCCCATGACCAGGGTGATGCCATCTCATCCACTGCATCTGAGGGTAGCACAGAGACCTTGGGGAGGCATCAGAGCACAGCGGCTGGCTGGACGAGCTGCCCACTCCAGCTTGCCCTCATGGCCCCTGTATCGAAAAATGGTCTCCAAACCACCCATGTAGCCAAACTCCCGGAGAAAGGAGTCACCCTCAAGACACTCTGGGGCAGTGTTACAGCAACCCCAGGGAGAGCGGGAACCCCAACTGCAACCCCCAGTGTAAGTGGCCAGCGGACACACTGCTCGCTACCAAGCAGCCGGCAAGATGTCAGGCACAGCCAGCAGCCCACATTGCCAGGGTTGTCTGGGCACGAGGCACTCGGAGACAGAAAGTCTGCTTGCAGCGAAACATTCACGGCACCAACGGGGCCTCAGGACCCCCCGGGACTCAGACAGCAATGCGGCCCATAGATGCCCACATTGTGATGGGTGGCTTGAGTTAAGGGGTGAGTGCAGTGGATGGCTGGTGCCAGAGCAGGAGAAGCCACCCAACTGGGAGCTTCTCCTTCAGGCCGCCCCCAGTGCGTCTTATGGCCCGGGACCCGTGGCCGCGGGACTCCTGGACAGGGGAGGCGGTTCCAGCTTCATCCCAGGCAACAAGTGAAGGAATCCCCAAGGGATGGATGCCTGTGCCATTTCACACTCCCCTCCCCCATGCCTCAGGCCACGGGAGGCAAGGCCCTTCTGAGCCCAGGAATCCTTCCAACTGGCCGAGACCTGGAACATGACCTAATCAATCAATGGTATTTATTGAATGCTTACTGTGTGCAGACTACTGTACTAAGCACTTGGAAGTTCAATACGACAGAGTTGGAAGACATTTTCCTTACCCATAAAGAAATTACAAGTCTAGAAAGGGAGACAGACATTAAACTACAGATACAGACATAAGTGCTGTGGGGCTGGGAGTGGGGAATATCAACTGCTTGAATATCAAGGGTACCAATCCAAGTAGGGAGTAGGGAATGAAGGCTTAGTTGAGGAAGGCTTCTTAGAGATGTGGTTTTAATAAGGCTTTGAGGGTGGAGAGAGTGGTGGTCTGTCATATATGAAGGAGGAGGATGTTCAAGGGCAAAGGGAAGATGGGGGCAGAAGGTTGGTGGCGAGATAGAGGAGATCAAGTTACAGTGAATAGGTTGGCGTCAGAGGAGTGAGTGTGTGGACTGGGATATGGTAGATTAGCAAAGTACGGTGGGTGGTGGGGCAGTAGTGAACTGATTGAGTGCTTTAAAGCCAATGGTAAGGAAATTTTGTTTGATGTGGAGGTGGATGGGCAACCACCGGAGGTTCCTGAGGAGTTGGGAGAAGTGGACTGAATTTTTTTTTAGGAAAAGGATCTGGGTTGCAGAGTGAGCTAAGGACCGGAATGGGGAGGGAGGTCATTGAGGAGGCTGATGCAGTAATCAACGAGGGATGTTATAAGTGCTTAAATCAGCACAGCAGCAGTATGGGTGGAGAGGAAAGGGTGGATTTTAGAGATGTGAAAGTAGAACTGATAGCTTTGGTGACTGAATGTGTGGATCGGATGAGAGAGATCAGTTGAGGATAGTGGCAGTTACAGGTTTGAGAGTCAGGGAAGGTAGTGGTGTTGTCTGCAGTGGTGGAGAGGACATAGTTTGGGTGGACAGATGAGTTCTGTTTTGGACATGTAAAGTTTAAGGTGTTGGTGGGACATCCAAGTAGAAATGTCCTAAAGGCAGGAGGAAATGTGAAACTGCAGAGACAGGGAGTCAGGGCTGGAGAGGTAGATTTGGAAATCACCCTTGTAGAGATGGAAGTTGAAGCCATGGGACTCAATGAGTTCTCCAAGGGAGTGGGTGTAGATGGAGAATAGAAGAGTACCCAGGACTGAGCCTTAAGGGACACCCATATTTAGGGGTGGGAGGTGGAGAAGGAGTTCATGAAAGAGGCTGAGAATGAGTGGCCAGAGAGACAGGAGGAGAACTAGGAGAGGACAGTGTCGATGAAGCCAAGGTTGGATAATGTTTCCAGGAGAAGGGGCTGGTCCACAGAGTCAAAGGCAGCTGAGAGGTTGCGGAGGATTAGGATGGAGTAGAGCCCGTTGGATTTGGCAAGAATGTGTTCATCGGTGACCTTAGAGAAGGTGGTTTTCATGGAGTGAAGGGGGTGGGAGCCAGTTTGGAGGGGATCAAGGAGAGAATTGGAGGAGAGGAGGTGGAATCAGGGAGTGTTGAGAACTTAGTTGAGGAGTTTGGAGAGGAATTGTAGAAGGGAGATAGGACCTCAGAGTGGTGAAATGGCAGTTTGGGCATTATAGGAGGTGGGGAATGAGAGGTTAATTAGGGAAGGCCTGAACTATTGTTTAATCTTCATTAATGTAACTGGAAGCATAACCTCACCATGTTATGCATCACAATGTACCCTTGGAGTGGGATAATAATAATAATGATGGTATTTGTTAAGCACTTACTATGTACCAAGTAATGTTCTAAGCGTGGGGGTAGATACAAGGTAATCAGGCTGTCCCACATGGAGCTCACAGTCTTCATCCCCATTTTACAGATGAGGAAACTGAGGCACAGAAAAGTTAAGTGGCTTGACCAAAGTCACACAGCAGACAAGTGGCAGAGCTGGGATTAAAACCCACGTCCTCTGACTCCCAAGCCTGTGCTCTTTCCAGTCAATCAATCAATCAATCAATTGTATTTATTGAGCGCTTACTATGTGCAGAGCACTGTACTAAGCGCTTGGGAAGTACAAATTGGCATCACATAGAGACAGTCCCTACCCAACAGTGGGCTCACAGTCTAAAAGGGGGAGACAGAGAACAGAACCAAACATACCAACAAAATAAAATAAGTAGGATAGAAATGTACAAGTAAAATAAATAAATAAATAAATAAATAAATAGAGTAATAAATATGTACAACCATATATACATATATACAGGTGCTGTGGGGAAGGGAAGGAGGTAAGACGGGGGGATGGAGAGGGGGACGAGGGGGAGAGGAAAGAAGGGGCTCAGTCTGGGAAGGCCTCCTGGAGGAGGTGAGCTCTCAGCAGGGCCTTGAAGGGAGGAAGAGAGCTAGCTTGGCGGATGGGCAGAGGGAGGGCATTCCAGGCCCGGGGGATGACATGGGCCGGGGGTCGATGGCGGGACAGGCGAGAGCGAGGTACAGTGAGGAGATTAGTGGTGGCGGAGCGGAGGGTGCGGGCTGGGCAGTAGAAGGAGAGAAGGGAGGTGAGGTAGGAGGGGGCGAGGTGATGGAGAGCCTTGAAGCCCAGGGTGAGGAGTTTCTGCCTGATGCGCAGATTGATCGGTAGCCATTGGAGGTTTTTGAGGAGGGGAGTAATATGTCCAGAGCGTTTCTGGACAAAGATAATCCGGGCAGCAGCATGAAGTATGGATTGAAGTGGAGAGAGACACGAGGATGGGAGATCAGAGAGAAGGCTAGTGCAGTAGTCCAGACGGGATAGGATGAGAGCTTGAATTAGCAGGGTAGCGGTTTGGATGGAGAGGAAAGGGCGGCTTCCATGGCTTCCACTAAGCCATGCTGCTTCTCTGCCTTAGGGCAGTTGTAGAGTGGGGTGGTAAGGTATCAAATAATTGCTCTGCCCCATGTTGTATGGATTGTGGTTTGCCATAACCTAGGGTATGCCCACAACAGTTTTAAAAGCATTCAGTGCAGTGTCCATACTGGAACGGCCACCCTTACCCTTACCTAACGTGCTGCCAAAGCTGCCATCACTACTGTAGTGGCTGCCAATCCCATGACTATGAGGGTCTCCCCTAATCTGACCCCAAAGTAGGAGGAGTGGGAGGATCGTGGGTCTCTACATATAGTCTCCCAAAGTCTTCTGAGGTCAGGGGGTGGGTGACCCGGTTTGGACCATCGCCATTTACAACTGGGCTGGGCCATCTTACTAGAAGAATATCATTAACCAACAGGTAGCAGAGTAAATATTTCTGCTTTCTTCCAATGTCTTCCATGGAAGGTTCCTCCAGCCTCATTTGAAATGGAACAAAGCTCAGCTGTCCTCCATCCAACTCACCTGTCACAGAAAGGCTTCTTTAAAAGAGGTAGTAGTGATAATAGGAAGAGGAGGAGTAAGCAATGAGGCCTAGTAGAAAGAGCGTGGGTGTGGATGTCAGGGGACCTGGGTTCTAATCCCAGCTTCACAACTTCCCAGATGTGTGACCTTGGGCAAGGCACTTAACTTCTCTGGGCCGCAGTTTCCTCTTCTGTAAAATGGGGATTCAATACCTGTTCTCCCTCCCCCTTAGAATGTGAGCGCCATGTGGGATGGGGACTGTGTCTGACCAGATTTTACAGGGTCCAACTGATTCAGAATCGATTTGCCTAAGTAAGAGAAAGTGAGAGGGTGAAGAGGGGAAGGAGGATGGGCTGAGGGGGACAGAGAGGGGGAGAGTAAAGCAGGGAGACAGGGAGGGGGAGAGTAAAGGGAGGAGAGAAAGAGAGGGTGGGGAGAGGGGTAATAGGCCCCTAATTTCTCAGCCAATAAAACCTGAAAACATTTTCTCCTTATCCTATTATCTTGTCCTTCGTTGTTCAGGTTATTTGCCTGTTTAGTGCCAGACAGATCACTTCAGCAGATTCTAGCATTTCCCTTCTCTATATACAGATCTCCCCTTCCATTCATTCATTCAATTGTATTTATTGAGCGCTTACTGTGTGCAGAGCACTGTACTAAGCACTTGGGAAGTACAAGTTGGCAACATATAGAGACAGTCCCTACCCAACAGCGGGCTCACAGTCTAGAAGGGGAAGAAAGACAACAAAACAAAACATATTAACAAAATAAAATAAATAGAATAAATATGTACAAGTAAAATAAATGAACAGAGTAATAAATACGTACAAACATATATACATATAAACAGGTTCTGTGGAGAGGGGAAGGAGGTAAAGCGGGGGGATGGGGAGGGGGAGGAGGGGGAGAGGAAGGTGGGGGGCTCTGTCTGGGAAGGCCTCCTGGAGGAGGTGAGCTCTCAGTAGGGCTTTGAAGGGAGGAAGAGAGCTAGCTTGGCGGATGTGCGGAGGGAGGGCATTCCAGGCCAGGGGGATGATGTGGGCCAGGGGTCGACAGCGGGACGGGCGAGAACGAGGCACAGTGAGGAGATTAGCAGCAGAGGAGTGGAGGGTGTGGGCTGGGCTATAGAAGAGAAGGGAGGTGAGGTAGGAGGGGGCGAGGTGATGGAGAGCCTTGAAGCCAAGGGTGAGGAGTTTTTGCCAGATGCGTAGGTTTCCAGGACACACAGCCACTACAAGATCCATTTTGGCAGGAACAAGGTGTCCTGCCAAGAAGTCACTCCCATATGTGCGGGAAAATTGAGTCGAAGTGTGCTGAAGGGACCACCCCAAGTGGAATCCTTAAATGGGAGCCCACCAGTCCTGATGAGGCCAAGACCTATCCCAGTTCTGTAAAAATAAACCAACACTGAACCCAGTATACATTTTCCATCCTGGACAGAATGCCAAGATAGATGTGCTTTCTGCCTACCCTACAAATATCTATTACGTCTGTGCTATCAATTTCCCTTGATTGTACCATTCTCTTAACAAGTATAACAGCTGAGTGTGTGTCTAATGGCTTGCAACTTCCCAGAAGTCCACGTAATGAATTATCTCCTGTAATTGCTGAGATGACTAAGGAGGGTGATGATGGTGGCATCTCTGAGGTCTTGTGGAGTTGTCTTGGTGGTCCAGATGACGAGGAGTAGCTCGCGGGGGTTTTCAGCAGAACGCCCCCTCCCCACTGGGAGATCTCAGCAGGTTTGCTGTTGGGTCCGGGGCTGTGCTGTTTTTCCCAGGCTCCAAAGGCTGCGGTGAAGGCCTCGGGAGTTGGGTCACGTGCCAGGTCTTGGCCCATTGGAAGGATTCCTGGGCTCGGAAGGGCCTCGTCTCCTGCGGCTGGAGATGTGGGGGAGGGAAGCGTGAAATGGCACTGGTGTCCATCCCTCAGGGATTCCTTCCCTCATGGCCCGTGATGGGACTGGAGCCGCCTTCCCTGTCCAGGGGTCCCGCGGCAGCAGATCCCGGGCCACAGGACGTGTCGGGGCAGTGTGGAGGAGAAACTCCTGGTTGGGTGGTGGTCTGCAGGGCCCTGGGCCTCTCCAGCTCTGGCATCCACCACCCATCACACCCACCCCTTAACACAAGCTGCCCATGACGCTGTGGGCATCTGTACAAATGTACACACACACACACACAAACACACAGACATTCATATAGCTGCCCTTTCTGCACTGACAGTAAAATTCATGTGTGTGTGTGTCTGGAAAGTCCAATGCTGGGCCCAGTAGGAACACATCAGTCCAAACCAGTGTAATGTTTTTTGATAATCCACTGCCACCCACTGGCCTACAGAATTAGGCCAGACTTAAGTCATGGAACAGCAAAACACATACACTATGCTCCCTGGCATCAAAGTAACAACAAAACACTTGGGATTGATTGAGTCTTTCCTGCAAATGGTCTGCATTGCAGGGTCCAGCTGAGCACCACTAATATGCAATCTCTTTGGGTCTTGGAGATGAATATTTTCACTCTTCAATCAATCAGTGGCATTTATTGAGTGCTTACTATGTGTAGAGCATTGGACTAAGTGCTTGGGAGAGTACAGTACAATGGAGTTGGCCAAAACATTACCTTCCCACAAAGAGCATACAGTCTAGAGGGGGAGACAGACATTGATGTAAACAAATTATTTAAAATATATAATTTAAAGATATATACTCCTCCCCTTCATCCATATGAAGCTTCTTTTTGAAAAGATCCTCTCCTTTCCTGATTTCAGTATGCCACTAGGCTACGCTGGCTATTATAGTTACTATCCTACATTAGAGCAGTACTTTAAACCCTGAGATCCTTTACAAAGCCACCCTTCAGGGTCATGGGCAAGGACTCTTCTGGAGTTTTCCTGTTTTCCAGCCATAATTCCTGACCTGAAAATAGTGATGGACCACCAAGATGACGATGATGATGATGATGCACTTATTCTAGTGCTTGTCCACTGGAAGGAGTTACCAGGGGTTTTCACTAGACATCGCACATTCTGCTTGCATTTTCCCAGAGGGGAAACCTGAATCCTGATTTCCAGAACCACTGAAACTCCTTCCATTCCTGCATGGCACTGCAGAACCTGCCACAAGCTGCAAGCCCTTCCACCCCCCTCGCCCCCACTAGAGCGCTGGGTGATGAAATGGTCCATCCCAACTTGTACTTCCCAAGCGCTTAGTACAGTGCTCTGCACACAGTAAGCACTGAATAAATACGATTGAATTGAATGAATGAATGAATCTCATTCATGCCTTCAGGTGAACCACTTGAGGTGAGGATTGGAACCTGTTCTGGCCTGGCCCTGGCAGCAGTGAAGTCACTGAATCAGGGGGAACCAAAGGGGAAGGGGATTAGAATTAGCCTTTCTGTGCATGTGTGTGTGTGTGTGGTGGCGGGGAGAGAGCATGGATGGCACACTTGAATGAGTGTAAGCTTCCCAAATGCCTAGTACAGTCCTCTGCTCCACATAGCTGTCCAGGGCAACCAAATACTATCAATCAATCAATCAATCAATCATATTTATTGAGTGCTTACTGTGTGCAGAACACTGTACTAAGCGCTTGGGAAGTACAAGTTGGCAACATATAGAGACGGTCCCTACCCAACAGTGGGCTCACAGTCTAGAAGGGGGAGACAGAGAAACAAAACATATTAACAAAATAAAATAAATAGAATAGATATGTACAAGTAAAATAAATAGAGTAATAAATAAGTACAAACATATATACATATATACAGGTGCTGCAGGGAAGGGAAGGAGTAAGGCGGGGGGATGGGGGGGGAGAGGGAGAGGAAGGAAGGGGCTCAGTCTGGGAAGGCCTCCTGGAGGAGGTGAGCTCTCAGTAGGGCCTTGAAGGGAGGAAGAGAGCTAGCTTGGCAGATGGGCAGAGGGAGGGCATTCCAGGCCCGGGGGATGACGTGGGCCGGGGGTCGATGGCGGGACAGGTGAGAACGAGGCACGGTGAGAAGATTAGTAGCAGAGGAGCGGAGGGTGCAGGGTGGGCTGTAGAAGGAGAGAAGGGAGGTGAGGTAGGAGGGGGCGAGGTGATGGACAGCCTTGAAGCCGAGGGTGAGGAGTTTCTGCCTGATGCTTAGGTTGATTGGTAGCCACTGGAGATTTTTGAGGAGGGGAGTAACATGCCCAGAGTGTTTCTGGACAAAGACAATCCGGGCAGCAGCGTGAAGTATGGATTGAAGTGGGGAGAGACAGGAGGATGGGAGATCAGAGAGGAGGCTGTTACAGTAGTCCAGAAGGGATAGGATGAAAGCTTGAATGAGCAGGGTAGCGGTTGGAGAGGAAAGGGCAGATCTTGGCAATGTTGCGGAGTTGAGACCGGCAGGCTTTGGTGATGGATTGGATGTGAGGGGTGAACGAGAGAGCGGAGTCGAGGATGACACCAAAGTTGCGGGCTTGTGAGACGGGAAGGATGGTAGTGCCGTCAACAGTGATGGGAAAGTCAGGGAGAGGGCAGGGTTTGGGAGGTAAGACAAGGAGTTCAGTCTTGGACATGTTGAGTTTTAGGTGGGGGGCAGACATCCAGATGGAGATGTCCTGAAGGCAGGAGGAGATGCGAGCCTGGAGAGAGGGGGAGAGAGCAGGGGCAGAGATGTAGATCTGTGTGTCATCAGCGTAGAGATGATAGTTGAAGCCGTGGGAGTAAATGAGGTCACCAAGGGAGTGCGTGTAGATCGAGAACAGAAGGGGACCAAGCACTGAACCTTGGGGAACCCCCACAGTAAAGGGATGGGAGGGGGAGGAGGAGCCTGCAAAAGAGACTGAGAATGAACGACCGGAGAGATAAGAGGAGAACCAGGAGAGGACGGAATCCGTGAAGCCAAGGTTGGATAGCGTGTTGAGAAGGGGGTGGTCCACAGTGTCGACGGCACTGAGAGTTGGGATGGTGAGTGAGTTGCTTTGAATCCTAGAGCCCTAGGGATGCCTAGAGTTGCAGAGACTAAAGAATCTGATCACTAAAGTGCCAAAGTTAAAATAAAAATCTAATTTTTCAAGGAAGAGTCAGCTCCTCTGCTTCCTATTGCTTTAGCCGCCCTGGCAAGCTAGTTCTCGCTGTCTAGGTACCAGTCAGTCAGTCAATAGTATTTATTGAGCACTTACTGTGTGCAGAATACTGTACTATGCGCTTGGGAGAGTACCTTACAACAATGTAACAGACACATTTCCTGACCACAACAAGCTCACAGTCTAGAGGGGAAGACAGACATTAACATAAATAAATTACAGATATGTACGTAAGTGCTATGGGCCTGGGAGGGAGGATGAATAAGGGGAACAAGTCAAGGTAATGCAGAGGGGAGTGGGAGAATAGGAAAGGAGGGCTTAGTCAGGGAAGGCCTTTTGAAGGAGATGTGCTTTTAATAAGGCTTTGAAGGTGGGGGGGGAATAATTTTCTGTCAGCTATGAAGAGGGAGGGCATTACTGGCCAAAGGCAGGACATGGGTGAGAGGCTGGTGGTGAAAGATGAGATCGAGGTTGGCATTAGAGAAGTGAAGTGTGCAGGCTGGGTTGTAGTAGAGGAGTAGAGAGGTGAGGTAGGATGGGCAACGTGATTGAGTGCTTTAAAGCCAGTGGTAAAGAGTTTCTGTTTAATATGGAGGTGGTTGGACAACCACACTGGAGGTTCTTGAAAAATTTCTAGAAAAATGATCCAGGTACAGGGTGAAGGATGGACTGGAGTTGGGAGAGACAGGGCAGAGATGTCAACAAGGAGGCTGATACAGTAATCAAGGAGAGATAGGATAAATGCTTGGATTAATATGATAGTTTGGATGGAGAGGAAAGGAAAGATTTTTGTGATGTTGTGAAGGTCGAACCAACAGGATTTAATGATGGAGTGAATAAGTGGCAGCTCAGATGTTCACAGACTGCCCCCTAACCTAGGAAATCCACTCCTGTCTTTCTTTCTTTCTTTCCCAGATTCAGCCACCTGACTCCGCCTCTGCATGGGACTCTGAATCATGGGCATATCACAGATGCCACGAGAGGGGAAAAACAACAATCACTAGTGTTTTGGGGGCCCATACAAAGTGCAGCATGCTAAGCTGGGTGCCTAGTGGGAGGAGAGTGCTGGATTGGGCTGAGAGCTTGGGAGAGTAACATAGTGGTAGAAGACATGGTCCCTGCCTTTAAGGATCTTGCCCTCTAATGATGGAGACAGACACAAAGTGATTAAGGATATAGATGGGAGGATGAAGAGAATGACAAGAGGGATATGTGGAAAAGCATGAGGTTTAACAGCAGGGTATGTAAACTAATTAACCCTGCTGTTGGTCCAGTGGAAAGAGCTTGGCTCTGGGAATCAGAGAGAGCTAGGTTCTAGGCCCAGTTCTGCCTGCTGCATCTGTACCACCAGGGAGGGAACCTTTCTGGCCAGAGAACCACCTAGGGTATCTCACCAGGTGAGCGAGTCCAAGAGGAATCCTGAAATCAGCTGGCCATTGTGGGTGGCAAAGACTGCAGTGGCAAACAATCCATCAGTGGTATTTATTGAGGTCTTACTGTGTGCAGAGCACTGTACTGTATTAAGTGCTTGGGAGAGTACAGTACAACAGAGTAGGTAGACACTATCCCTCAAAGAACTTACAGTCTAGTGGAGGAGACAAAAATTAAAATCAATTACAGAGGGGAAACAGCAGAGTATTTATGGACATAAATACTGTGGGGCTGGGCGTGTGGTGAATGTCGAATTGCTTAAGGGGTACAGGCCCAAGTACATAGATGACTCATAGGGCAGGGTGAAGAGGGTAGGGAAATGAGGGCTTTGTCAAGGAAGGAAGGAGATGTGATTTTAGTAATGCTTCGAAGATGGGGCAAATGGTCATTGTCACATATGAAGGATAAATGAGTTCCAGGTCAGAGGAAGGATGTGAGCCAGGGGTTAGTGGTGAGAGAGAGGAGAGTGAGGTACAGTAAGAAGGTTGATGATAGAGGAATGAAGTATGCAGGCTGGGTTGTAGTGGGAGATGAGTGTAGGAGGGAGAGAACTGATTGGGTGCCTTAAAGTCAGTGGTAAGAAGCTTCTTTTTGCTTTCAAACATCCCCTATCCTATAAAACCCCTCCTCTGACCCCACAGCTCCCTCCAGTTATTGCCCCATCTCACTCCTACCATTCCTCTCCAAACTTCTTGAGCGAGTTGTCTACCCTCGCTGTCACAAATTCCTCTCCCCCAATTCTCTCCTTGACACCCTCCAATCTGGCTTCCATCCCCTTCACTCCACAGAAATTGCCCTCTCAAAGGTCACCAATGATCACCTTCTTGACAAATCCAATGGCCTCTACTCCATCCTAATCCTCCTCGACCTCTCAGCTGCCTTTGACACTGTGGACCATCCCCTTTTCCAGGAAACATTATCCAACCTTGGCTTGACTGACTCTATCCTCTCCTGGTTCTCCTCATCTCTCTGGCCATTCATTCTCAGTCTCTTTCATGGGATCCTCCTCTGCCTCCCACCCCCTAACAGTGGGGGTCCCTCAAGGTGCAGTTTTGGGCCCCCTTCTATTCTCCATCTACACCCACTCCCTTGCAGAAATCATTTGCTCCCATGGCTTCAACTACCACCTCTATGTGGATGATGCCCAAATCTACATCCCCAGCCCTGGGATCTTGCTCCCTCTCTGCAGTCTTGCATTTCCTCTTGCCTTCAAGACATCACTACTTGGATGACCTCCCATCACCTCAAGTTTTTACATGTCCAAAACAGAACTCCTTATCTTCCCACCCAAACCCTGTCCTCCCCGTGACTTCCCCATTACTGTAGACAGCACCACCATCCATCCTGTCTCACAAGCCCATAATTTGGGCATAATCCTCAACTCTTCTCTCTCATTCAACCCACATATCCAATCCATCACTAAGTCCTGTCAGTCCCACCTTCATGCCATTGCTAAAACCCCACCCTTTCCTCTCCATCTAAACTGCTACCACATTAATCTAATCACTCATCCTATCCCGCCTGGATTACTTCATCAGCCTCCTTGCTGAGCTCCCAGGCTTTTGCCTCTCCCCACTTCAGTCCAAACTTCACCCGTTGCCCAGATTATTTTTCTATAGAAACGTTCAGGGCATGTCACCCCGCTTCTCAAAAATCTCAATCACTTTGCCCCCTCCTACTTCATCTTGCCACTCCCCTACTACAACCCAGCCCACACACTTCACTCCTCTGATGCTAACCTTCTCACTGTGCCTCGATCTCACCTATCTTGCCACTGACCCCTCGCCCACATCCTGCCTCTAGCCTGGAACATCCTCTCTCCTCAAATCCGAAGGACAATTACTCTCCTTCCCCCTTCAAGGCCTTATTGAAGGCACATCTCCTCCAGGAGGCCTTCCCTGACTAAGCCTCCAGCGTGGCTTAGTGGAAAGAGAATGGGCTTGGGAGTCAGGTGTAATGAGTTCTAATCTCAGCTCCACCACTTATCAGCTGTATGACTTTGGGCAAGTCACTTAACTTCTCTGTGCCTCAGTTACCTCACCTGTAAAATGGGGATTAAGACTGTGAGTGCCACATGGGACAACCTGATTACCTTGTATCTACCCCAGCTCTTAGAACAGTGCTTGGCACATAGCAAGTACTTAATATCTTTATTATTATTATTCTTTTCCTGCTCCCTTCTGCATCACCCTGACTTGCTCCCTTTGTTCTTCCCCACTCCCAGCTCCACAGCACTTATGTACATGTCTGTAATTTATTTATTTATATTAATGTCTGTCTCCCCCAACTCCAGATTGTAAATTCTTTGTGGGGAGGGAATGTGACTGTTTATTGTTGCATTTTACTCTCCCAAGTACTTAGTACAGTGCTCGGCATGCAGTAAACACTCAATAAATACAATCCAATGAATGAATGCAGAGTTGGATGGGCAACCACTAGAGGTTTTTGAGGACAGGGAAGAGTTGCACAGAGCAATATTTCAGAAAAAAATGATCTGAGCAACAGAATGAAGTATGAACCTATGGACTGGAGTGGCCAGAGGCAGGACGGTCAGTGAGGAGGCTGACAAAGTAGTCAAGGTGGGAGATTATGAGTGCTTGGGCCAGTGGAGGAGCAGTTTGGATGGAGGGAAAGCAGTAGATTCTGGAGATGTTTGTAGATTGAACTGACAGGATTTGGTGACAGATTGAATATGCTGATTGAATGAGAGCGATGAGTCGAGGACAATGCCAAGGTTGTGGACTTATGAGACATGGAGGATGTCAAAGGAGGAGACGTGGACTCCTCAAAAATCTCCAGTGGCTACCAATCAATCTGTGCATCAGGCAGAAACTCCTCACCCTGGGCTTCAAGGCTCTCCATCACCTCGCCCCCTCCTACCTCACCTCCCTTCTCTCCTTCTACAGCCCAGCCCGCACCCTCCGCTCCTCCGCCGCTAATCTCCTCACCGTACCTCGTTCTCGCCTGTCCCGCCATCGACCCCCGGCCCACGTCATCCCCCAGGCCTGGAATGCCCTCCCTCTGCCCATCCGCCAAACTAGCTCTCTTCCTCCCTTCAAGGCCCTGCTGAGAGCTCACCTCCTCCAGGAGGCCTTCCCAGACTGAGCCCCTTCCTTCCTCTCCCCCTCGTCCCCCTCTCCATCCCCCCCATTTTACCTCCTTCCCTTCCCCACAGCACCTGTATATATGTATATATGTTTGTACATATTTATTACTCTATTTATTTCTTTATTTTACTTGTACATAGCTATTCTATTTATTTTATTTTGTTAGTATGTTTGGTTTTGTTCTCTGTCTCCCCCTTTTAGACTGTGAGCCCACTGTTGGGTAGGGACTGTCTCTATATGTTGCCAATTTGTACTTCCCAAGTGCTTAGTACAGTGCTCTGCACATAGTAAGCGCTCAATAAATACGATTGATGATGATGATGATGGAGGATGGGGGTGCTATTAGCAGTGATGGGAAAGTTGTGGGGAGAAAGAGTTTGGGGGGAAAATGAGAGGTTTTGTTTTAGACATGCTTAATTGGAGGTATCAGCAGGACATCCAAGTAGAGATATCCTAAAGGCAGGAGGAAATGCGAGATTGAAGAGAAGGAGAATGGTTGGGGCTGGCTAGAGAGGTAGATTTGGGAGTCATTCATGTCGAGATGGTAGTTGAAGCCCTGGGGGCAGAAAAGATCTCCAAGGGAGTGGGTGTAGATGAAAACAAAAGGAGACTCAGAACTGAGCCTTTTAGGACCTCCTTGGTTAGGGAATGGGAGGAGAAGGAGCTGACAAAAGAGACCAAGAAAGAGAGGCCAGTGAGATAGGAGAACCAGGAGAGGACAGTGTCTGTGAAGCCTAGGTTAGATAACGTTTAGAGGAGAAGAGGTACCAACCTCTGTGTACCACAGTGTACCAACACTGTGTGAAGGCAGCTGAGAGATCAATCAATCAATCAATCAATCGTATTTATTGAGCGCTTACTATGTGCAGAGCACTGTACTAAGCGCTTGGGAAGTACAAATTGGCATCACACAGAGACAGTCCCTACCCAACAGTGGGCTCACAGTCCAAAAGGGGGAGACAGAGAACAGAACCAAACATACCAACAAAATAAAATAAGTAGGATAGAAATGTACAAGTAAAATAAATAAATAAATAAATAGAGTAATAAATATGTACAACCATATATACATATATACAGGTGCTGTGGGGAAGGGAAGGAGGTAAGACGGGGGGATGGAGAGGGGGATGAGGGGGAGAGGAAAGAAGGGGCTCAGTCTGGGAAGGCCTCCTGGAGGAGGTGAGCTCTCAGCAGGGCCTTGAAGGGAGGAAGAGAGCTAGCTTGGCGGATGGGCAGAGGGAGGGCATTCCAGGCCCGGGGGATGACGCGGGCCGGGGGTCGATGGCGGGACAGGCGAGAGCGAGGTACAGTGAGGCGATTAGTGGTGGAGGAGCGGAGGGTGCGGGCTGGGCAGTAGAAGGAGAGAAGGGAGGTGAGGTAGGAGGGGGCGAGGTGATGAAGAGCCTTGAAGCCCAGGGTGAGGAGTTTCTGCTTGATGCGCAGATTGATCGGTAGCCATTGGAGGTTTTTGAGGAGGGGAGTAATATGTCCAGAGCGTTTCTGGACAAACGCTCCAGATCAGGCGGGAAGCAGCATGGCCTAATGAATGGAGCACAAGTCTGGAATAATAATAATAATAATGGCATTTATTAAGCGCTTACTATGTGCAAAGCACTGTTCTAAGCGCTGGGGAGGTTACAAGGTGATCAGGTTGTCCCACGTGGGGCTCACAGTCAATCCCCATTTTACAGATGAGGTAACTGAGGCACAGAGAAGTTAAGTGACTTGCCCAAGTCACACAGCTGACAACTGGCAGAGCCGGGATTTGAACCCATGACCTCTGACTCCAAAGCCCGGGCTCTTTCCACTGAGCCATGATGCTTCTCGATGTGGAAGTCAGAAGGACCTGGGTTCTGATCCAGGCTCCACCTCTTGTCTGCTGTGTGACCTTGGGCAAATCACTTCTCTGGGCCTCAGTTCCCTCATCTGTAAAACGAGGATTAAGACTGTAAGCCTCATGTGGGACAGGGACTGTATTCATTCAATCGTATTTATTGAGTGCTTACTGTGGCCAAGCATGGGAGGAATTGAAGAGTGGAGAGATGTGCACAGAACAGTTTTTTTAGAAATATGATCCAGGCAGAGGGACATATGGGCTGGAAAGTCTGGAGGCAAGGACGCCTGAGAGGAGGCTGATGAGGTAGTCAAGCCATGATACGATACTGTATTTAACCTGATTAGCTTTTATCTACACCAGCAATTACAACAGTGCTTGAAACATAGTAAGCACTTAACCAATACCATAATTATTATTATCATTGTTATTATTATTCTTATTATTGGGATGGAGTTGAGGCCATTGAATCTGGCAAGAAGGAGGTCATCGGTGAAGATTACAGGGGGTCAAGAAGAGAGTTGGAGGAGAGGAAGCAGAGGCCTCAACTCCCTGTCAAATCTTGGCCCTGTGGCACAGTGGCACTGTTCTGCTGTCACTGGAGCAGTCAACGGATCCTGCATGGAAAACCCGAGGGTGGCCTTCACAGGGTGCTTCCCCGTGTTTGTATGCCTGCTCGGTCACTGCACTTGGAACCCGACTGGGAACACCGAGGGCAGGGATGAAGGAGTGTAAACCACCAGCACTACAAGCAATCCCTCTGCGCATGGTCAACTTAAGCACTAAAACCTCCATGAGCAGTGGCATGCTTTCTTACAGCATGCTGAAAGCTGGAAAATCCCAGTTTCCTTCCCTTTGGGACATCCTCTGGGATATTGTGAGGAGAATAAAGAGGAATAAGAGTTGCATTCTCAGGATGCTAGCTGAGGAGGTAGTATCCCCGGTGTGGGGAGGCCTCAATTTTGCCCTTTGTTTCATTTTCTCTATGTGGTAAATACACTCTTTATCTTTGCATTCAATTTTTCCATTTTTTTCTGGAAAACAAAACAAAACAAAAAAATCAAGAATCAAACTACAGGTTAGAGAAAAATAAAAAAACTGTCAACAGGCCCCCACTGATGAGGACTTAATTCATAATGGTCTTTGGTGATTCTACTGCTCAGGGCCTTGCACATAGCAATCCACTGCGAGAAACCTAAACCAGCACTGGTGAAACATCTCACACTAAGAAAGTTTTAGAGTAAAACTGATACATGCAATACCTTTGCATTGTTGAATTTTTATGGAGTATTTTAAGGAAAATGCTCAACTTGCTTCTGTCTTTCAGCTTTCATTTTTCTATTTTCCCTAAACACATAGGCTTGTCTGAAATTTCTAAGTAATTTTTTATGTTAGTGACACTCCCTGTGGGCAAGAAATGTGTCTTGTGCTTCTGTTGCACTTCCTCAGGTGATTAGTACAGTGTCGGGCACACAGAGGACATTCAAATACCATTTCTACTACCAAGCAAGGCTAAGCTCAAACTGGTAACCTCAATCAATAGTATTTATCGACAATTTATTCAGTACAGAGCACTGAACTGGAAGTGCTTGGGAGAGTACACTAGAATTAGTAGACATGATCCCTGCCCTTAAGGAGTTTACAGTCTAATTGGGGAGTCAGAACCAGAAGAAAGAAGTATGGACTAGTGGATAGAGCCCTGGCCAGGGTATCAGAAGGACCTGGGTTTAGTCCTGGCTCTGCCACTTCTCTGCTGTATGACCTTGCACATGTCACTTAACTTCTCTGTGCCTCAGTTACCTCATCTGTAAAATGGGGATTAAGACTGTGAGCCCCACATGGGACGTGGACTATGTCCAACTTGATTACCTTGTATCTACCCCAGCGCTTGGAACAGTGACTGGCACAGAGTAAGTACTTAACAAATACCATAAAAGTAATTTACAGAAAGAAGTTAATAAGAATATGAGTTGGCACTTAAGATAATAGGACATGTAAGCTGATATATGCATAAGTGCATAGTGGCCTCTGGATATGAGTCAGGAGGGAGTGTGCAAGAGGTCAGCAGCAAGAGAGACAAGAATGAGAAATAGTGTGTAAGTTGGCTCCAGAATAGTGACGTGTGCAAGCTGGGATGTGATGGGATAAGGAACGAGGATAAGTACGGAGGATTGAGCTGACTGAGTGCCTGAAATCCAATGTCAGGACTCTCTACTTGATGCAGAGAGGAATGGGCAAGCACGGGAGGTATAGAGGAGTGGAGAGATGTGCGCAGAACAATTTTTTTTAGAAATATGATCCAGAAAGCAGAGGGTAATATGGGCTGGAAAGGCTGGAGGCAAGGAGGCCTGAGAGGAGGCTGATGTGGTAGTCAAGCCATGATACGAAAAATGCTTCCAACTGAAAGAAAAAACCTCAGTCCCCAACTGACCCCAATGACAAGAATCCTTTGTGCCCAAGGGATGACACTGAGGAACTTAAGGTCTCTATCCCCTTGTAGCCAATGACATTCTGGGTTCACCCATAACACCAGAAATCCACTGAACATAATGGCCCTATGGCAGGTCAGCAAGGGACCTATTGAGGAAATAAATGCCCGGCCAGTTCAGGGCTCCAGCCACAGCTGGGTCCTTGCCATCCTCAGAGTGGCATTGGGGGGCGAGGAGCGCACTGGCAAGGGCAGGAGAAAGAGTCCCAACCCAGATGGAATGCACCTTGGAAAAGGCCTAGTGTCACCTGGATCCTGTCCCTGTTCCTCTTCCTTTCAGTCTCCTGCTCCTCCCCCTCCCTGGTATAGCTCTTTCTCTCTGCTCCTTACCCCATTTAGGAGTCCTGTAATAATCAATTTATTGAGTGCTTACTATGTGCACGGCATGGTACAAAGTGCTTAGGAGAGTACAATAATAATAATAATAATTCTGGTATTTGTTAAGTGCTTACTATGTGCCTAGCACTGTTCTAAGCGCTGGGGGAGATACAAGGTGATCAGGTTGTCCCACATGGGGCTCAAAGTCATTCATTCATCCATTCAATCACATTTATTGAGCGCTTATTTTGTGCAGAGCACGGTACTAAGCGCTTGGGAAGTACAAGTTGGCAACATATAGAGACGGTTCCTACCCAACAGCAGTCTCACAGTCTAGAAGGGGGAGACAGACAACAAAACAAAACATATTAACAAAATAAAATAGAGTATGTAAATATGTACAAGTAAAATAAATAGTAATAAATCTGTACAAACAAATATACAGATGCTGTGGGGAGGGGAAGGAGGTAGGGTGGAGGGATGGGGAGGGGGAGAGGAAGGAGGGGGCTCAGTCTGGGAAAGCCTCCTGGAGGAGGTGAGCTCTCAGTAGGGATTTGAAGGGACGAAGAGAGCTAGCTTGGTGGTTGTGCGGAGGGAGGGCATTCCAGGCCAGGGGGAGGACGTGGGCTGGGGGTTGACGGCGGGACAGGTGAGAACGAGGTACAGTGAAATAGGATGAGAGAATGAACCAGCAGGATAGCGGTTTGGATGGAGAGGAAAGGGTGGATCTTGGCGATGTTGCGGAGGTGAGACCAGCAGGTTTTGGTGATGGATTGGATGTGAGGGGTGAACGAGAGAGCAGAGTCGAGGATGACACCAAGGTTGCGGGCTCGAAAGACGGGAAGGATGGTAGTGCTGTCAACAGTGATGGGGAAGTCAGGGAGAGGGCAGGGTTTGGGAGGGAAGATAAGGAGTTCAGTCTTGGACATATTGAGTTTTAGATGGCGGGCAGACATCCAGATGGAGATGGATGAGGCAGGAGGAGACACGAGCCTGAAGGGAGGGAGTGAGAGCAGGGGCAGAGATGTAGATTTGGGTGTCATCAGCATAGAGATGATAGTTGAAGCCGTGGGAGCGAATGAGTTCACCAAGGGAGTGAATGTAGATAGAGAACAGAAGAGGACCAAGAACTGACCCTTGAGGAACCCCTACAGTAAGGGGGTGGGAGGAGGAGGAGGAGCCCACAAAAGAGACTGAGAATGAAGTCTTAATCCCCATTTTCCAGATGAGGTAACTGAGGCCCAGAGAAGTGAAGTAACTTGCTCAAAGTCACACAGCTGACAAATGGTGGAGTCAGGATTCGAACCCATGACCTCTGACTCCCAAGCCCGCACTCTTTCCACTGAGCCACGCTGCTTCTCTAATATAATATAATATAACATACAATATAACAGCAGAATTAATTCGCAGCAGCACAGAGTTCAGAGGGGCTGGTCAGGGGAACCCGGTGCTCCTGATCCTCCTGGTCCTCCTCTCCTTGGCTGTTGGCTTCCTGCAGATAACCTATGGGCTCTGAGCTGAGCAGCAGATCGGGTAGAGCTAGGTGCCAGCCCTGGCCAACCTGGCCTGCTAGGGACACCATGGACAGCTCCCCGGAGTTAGGGAGCCCGCTACTGCTACCATCGCTGCGAACTCGGAAGTTTTTTCTTTGGCGATGCTAGAAGTCGGAGAAATCAGGAAGCAGGTCATTTTTTTTTTTTTTTTTTTTTTTGCTTAGCACAAGTTACAGAGAAAGGGTGGAGAGAAAGCGCTCTGCTCTGCACTGCTGTCAATACCAACGAAACGATGCCAGCACCCCTCCATTTGCTGAAACATTCAAAGTGGAACCTGCCTCCCCAACTCATTTCCCAAGACTTGGTCCTCAGCCTCGGCCCGGTGTGTAAAATGCTCTTTCACTCCCCACTACAAGCCGTGGCTGTGATCATTATTATTATGCTACTTGTTAAGTGCTTATCATGTGCCAAGCACTGTACCGAGTGCTGTGGTAGATACAAGATAAATTAGGTTGAATCCAGTCCCTGGTCCCACATGAAGCTCACAGTCTAAGTAGGAGGGAGTAGGACTTAATCCCCATTTTACAGATGAGGAAACTAAGGCACAGAGAAGTGAAGTAATAATGATAATAATAATTGTGGTATTTGTTAAGTGCTTACTATGTGCCAGGCACTGTATTAAGCACTGAGTAGATCCAAGGTAATCAGGTTGGATGTAGTCCCTGTCCCTCATGGAGCTCACGGTCTTAATCCCCATTTTACAGATGCGGGAACTGAGGCACAGAGAAGTGAAGTGACTTGCCCAAGGTCACACAGCAGATAAATGAAGGAGCCGAGCTTAGAACCCAGGTCCTCTGACTCCCAGGCCCATGCTCTTTCCACTAGGCCATGCTGCTTCCCTAGGGCAGGAGAACCTACTTGCAACAGACGAAATTATTCTGACCAGGGAGTGAGAGAGCATTGCAGCCCTGGCCCTGAATAATGAAGGGACATTCCAGGGCTTCGATGAAATAATAATAATAATAATAATGGCATTTATTAAGCGCTTACTATGTGCAAAGCACTGTTCTAAGCGCTGGGGAGGTTACAAGGTGATCAGGTTGTCCCACGGGGGGCTCACGGTCTTAATCCCCATTTTACAGATGAGGGAACTGAGGCACAGAGAAGTGAAGTGACTTGTCCAAAGTCACACAGCTGACAATTGGCAGATCCGGGATTTGAACCCATGACCTCTGACTCCAAATTCCGGGCTCTTTCCACTGAGCCTTGCTGCTTCTCTGTGTGTGTGCCTTCTCCTGGAGTTCGGCTGTGTTTAACCAATCTGCCAGCCTGTCTAACAGCCTCTCAGAAGGAGCATGGAGTGGGTGTACACAGGCACAGGCCTCAGTGCCCAGAGCCACAACCAATTGGCGGGCAACAGAGTAATGGGCCTTCTGAGCCACCGGGCCAAGGCCAAGCTGAGCCAGACCTAGCTACCTCATTCAATCAGCTGTACTTATTGTTTAATGTGTGCAGAGCACTGTACTAAGCACTTGGGATAATACAATAAAACGGAATAGGTAGACACATTCCCTGCCCACAATAAGCTCAGTCTAGAAAGGGAGATAGACATTCAAATAAATAAATAAATTACAAATATGTACATAATTGCTGTGGGGGCTGAGGGATTTGGTGAGCAAATCCACGTGCAAGGATGAAGAAGAAGGGAGTGGGATAAGATTAAATTGGGCTTTAGCTAGGGAAGGCCTCTTGAAGGAGATAATAATAATAATACTAATAATAATAATAATGGCATTTATTAAGCACTTACTGTGTGCAAAGCATTGTTCTAAGCGCTGGAGAGGTAACAAAGTGATCAGGTTATCCCACGGGGGGCTCACAGTCTTAATCCCCATTTTACAGATGAGGTAACTGAGGCCCAGAGAAGTTAAGTGAGTTGCCCAAAGTCACAGAGCTGACAATTGGCAGAGCCGGAATTTGAACCTCTGACCTCTGACTCCAAAGCCCGTGCTCTTTCCACTGAGCCACGCTGCTGCTTTTAATAAGGTTTTGAAGGTGGGGAGAGTGATTGTCTGTCGGAATGTCTAGACTGTGAGCCCGCTGTTGGGTAGGGACCGTCTCTATATGTTGCCAACTTGTACTTCCCAAGCGCTTAATACAGTGCTCTGCACACAGTAAGCGCTCAATAAATACGATTGAATGAATGAATGAATATGAAGAGGGAGAGCATTCCAGGCCAGAGGCAGAATGTGGAGAAGAGGTCAGCAGCGAGATAGATGAGATTGAGAGGTACAGTGAGTAGGTTGGCATTAGAGAGCGAAGTGTGTGGGCTGGGTTGTAGTAGAAGAGTAGTGAAGTGAGTAGTGAGATGTCTGTTATTATATTATACTCTCCCAAGCACTTAGTATAGTGCTTTGCACACAGTAAGCATTCAACAAATACGGTTGAATTAATGAGGTAGGAGGGGGCAAGGTGATTGAGTGCTTTAAAGTCGATGGTAAGAGCTTGTTTGATGCGGAGACGATTGGGCAACTACTGGAGGTTCTTGAGGAGTAGGGAAACACAGACTGAACGTTTCTGTAGAAAAATAATCTGGGCAACAGAGTGAAGTTTGGACTGGCGAGGGAAGAGACCGGAGGCAGGGAGGTCAGTGAGGAGGCTGCTGCAGTAATCAAGGTGGGGTAGGATAAGTGCTTGGATCCATGTGGTAGCCGTTTGGATGGAGAGAAAAGGGTGGATTTTAGTGATGTTGTGAAGGATGAACTGAGTGAAAGGATTTGGTGACAGATTGAGACCAGATTGACTGATTTAATGGTGTTGATCTGAAAGGCTGAGTCACATCTGTCTAAGACTCCAGAAAGACCTGCAGTTGACACAATTTCAGTATTAGTATTTCATATTTCAGGTCTGGCTGGTTGTCTTCAAATATGAAGAACATCTAGATGTAGAGATGGATAATATAGTTACCTACCAAGCAGAGAAGTGGAGAAAAAAATGATAGCATTTGTTAAGCGCTTACTATATGCAAAGCACTGTTCTAAGCGCTGGGAAGGATACAAGGTGATCAGATTGTCCCACGTGGGGCTCACAGTCTTAATCCCCATTTTACAGATGAGGTAACTGAGGCACAGAGAAGTTAAGTGACTTGTCCAAAGCCACACAGCTGACAAGCAGCAGAGCCGGAATTAGAACCCTTGACCTCTGACTCCCAAGCCCTGGCTCTTTCCACTGAGCCACACTGCTTCCCTAAAGAATAAAAGTGAGTGAGAAATTGAACCAAAAACAAATGTTCCACCAGCTCAGGGCAATCCGAGGCCACTAGCTTTTCATTCATTCATTCATTCATTCATTCAATCATATTTATTGAGTGCTTACTGTGTGCAGAACACTTTTCTAAGTGCTTAGGAAGTACAAATTGGCAGCATATAGAGATGGTCCCTGCTCAATAACAGTCTCACAGTCTAGAAGGGGGAGACAGACAACAAAACAAGTAGACAGGTGTCAATACCATCAGAATAAATAGAGTCATAGCTATATTCACATCGTTAATAAAATATAGTGAATATGCACAAATAAAATAAATAGAGTAATAAATATGTACAAATATATGCAACTGCTGTGGGAAGTGGAAGGGAGTAGGGCAGAGTGGGGACGATGGGGAGGGGAGGAGGAGGAGAGGAAAAAGGGGGGTTCAGTCTGGGAAGGCCTCCTGGAGGAGATGAGGTCTCAGTAGGGCTTTGAAGGGAGGAAGAGAGCTAGTTTGATGGATGTGTGGAGGGAGGGCATTCCAGGCCAGAGGAAGGATGTGGGTCAGGGGTCATCGGTGGGACAGGCGAGAACGAGGCACAGTGAGGAGGTTAGCGGCAGAGGAGCGGAGGGTGTGGGCTGGGCTGTAGAAGGAGAGAAGGGGGGTGAGGTAGGAGGGGGTGAGGTGATGGAGAGCCTTGAGGCTGAGAGTGAGGAGTTTTTGATACATAGCCATCCAAACACCGACCTACGGAAAGTAAAGCCACCCATTAGTCAGAAGTATAGCCACTCTTCTACCCTCGCCAGAGCCTGAAGGGATGCAAGAGGACAGAACGCTGCTTCCCTCAGAGGTGTGCTGTGCCGCTGCAGTGGTGGACATGTGAGATATGGAATCCAGAAGCTGGGGACCCACTAGGGGATCCCCACGAAGATGATCCAAGAGGCAGCCTGCAAATAGCTCTTGAGAGACACCACTTCCTCCCCTAAAAGAGCCCCCGGCATTGTCACCCACCATTTTGTGTGCTGGGAACAGGTTGCAGGTAGGTGCTACAAGGCAGGCAGGGCCACAGGCAGATTCAATAGGGGGAGGAAGAGGGGACCTCACGCTTCCCAGATCCATTGCCTCTCCCTGGCTGCACCCAGGGAGAGAAGACTGGGTAGGTATCTCTTTACCAAAACTCAGAGTTGGTTGCAATATGCACACCTGTGCCTCTTCCCAATTCACTATTTTGTTTTGTTAGCACACACACTGGTAGTTGGCCAAAGGCAAAGCTAACAGCAATCTCTAAAGATCCCCCCCCCCCCCCCGATTCTGCTGTCTTCTGATCCCTCGCCCCCCACCCGGCTCCCCCAACCTCCTGCCCCCAACAAGTGACACAGAAAATTACATCTCATCCTGTTGCTACAGAATTGCAAAACCCACAGGGAAACAGGTGGTTCCATCGGGATCCAGCCAGGGGAATAGCAGGTGAAGAGGGAGGGCTCCTGCCTGGTCTGAGTGTTAGCCTGCCTACAAACACTGCCTCCTTCACCTGGCCTTCGTTTGCTTGAGGCTCTTCAGTGTGGCCTTCCAGGAGGGGTATTGGGATGAAGGGTCACAGAGCTAAAGCAGAGTCAGCCAGTATCCAACAGACCACTGCTTTCCCTGGCTTCCAAGCCCTTTTGAAGTCCCCTCTTCTCTGGGAGGCCTTCCCTGATGAAGCACCACCTTCCCAGGTCACGTCCATCCATCCACGTCCGTCTGTCCGAAGCCTGGTCCCATCCACCCACCCTTAGTACCTAGAAAGTTATTATTACTATAATTAATACTTATTAATTACTAGTTTTGGTCGTATTAATAATCATTAATAATAACCGTGGTAATTTGTTAAGCACTTACTATGTGCCACACACTGTACTAAGTGCTGGGGTTGATACAAGATATTCAGGTTGGATGCAATCCCTGTCCCACATGAGGCTCACAGTCAAAATAAAGGGAATAGGATTTAATCCCCATTTTACAGATGAGGAAACTGGGCCATAGAGAAGTTAAGTATTCAGTCATATTTATTGAGCACTTACTACTACTACTACTACTACTACTACTACTACTACTACTGATAATAATAACAATAATAATAATAATAATGGCATTTGTTAAGCCAAGCACTGTTCTAAATGCTGGGATAGATACAAGGTAATCAGGTTGTTCCACATGGGGCTCACAGTCTTAATCCCCATTTTACAGATGAGGTAACTGAGGCTCAGAGAAGTTAAGTGGCTTGCCCAAGGGCACAGAGCAGACACGTGGCAGAGTTGAGATTAGAACCCATGACCTCTGACTCCCAGAAGCCTGTGCTCTTTCCACTAAGCCACGCTGCACTCTCTCAGTGCAGAGCAGTGTACTAAGCACTTGGGAAAGTCCAATACAGCAAAATAAAGAGTGACAAGATCTGCTTCCACTGAGCTCACAGTTTAGAGTAGTTGACTTACCCAAGGTCACACAGCTGACAAGTGGCATAGCTGGGATTAGAACCCTGGTCCATGCTTTTTCCACTAGGCCATGCTGCTTCCAGGAAGTTCATCCCTTCCCTCAGAACCCAGGCATATTTAATTTGTAAATTCAATTCTGTATTCTGCCATTTATCCCTGACACATTGGATCTCTGCACACAGTAAGTGCTCAGTAAATACTTCTGATTGTTTGATGGATTGATTACTTCTCCCTGTTCTATCCTTGCTATCCCTCCTGATCCCACTCTTTGTAAATTATCTGTGTCTGTCCATCTCTCTTCCCTATTAGATTGCTGACTCCTAGACTCCTGTGTCTTGCTTCTGTTCCTCTCCCTCCCTCAATAAATCAGTGGTATTTATTGAGCATTTACTGTGTGCAGAGCACTGAAATGAGCACTTGGGAGAATACAATGCCTGTCCCCACACTACACTGCAAGCTCCTTGTGGGCAGGGAACATGTCTACCAACTCTGTTATAATGTGCTCTCCCAAGTGTTTAGTACAATGCTCTGCCCTCAGCGAGTGCCGCGCCGCCGCCGCCGCCGAGGAGCCTTTCCCCCTTCCACGGGCTCCTCCCGAAGAAGGAGACGGGAGCCGCCTCCTTCCTGGGCCGCTACCCGGAGTACGACGGCCGGGGGGTCCTCATCGCCGTGCTCGATACGGGGGTCGACCCCGGGCATGCAGGTGACGGGCGGGAGGGGGGGGGGGGGAGAGAGAGAGAGAGAGAGAGAGAGAGAGACAGAGAGAGAGAGAGAGTGTGTGTGTGTGTGTGTGTGTGTGTGTGTGTGTGTGTGTGTGTGTGTGTGTGTGTCCGGCCGTCGGACCCCCCCCCCCCCACCGTGTGACCTTGAGCTAGTCATTTCCCTCCCCGGCGGCCTCAGTCCCCCCTGTCCGTAAAATGGGGATTAAGGCGGCGGGGGGCAAGCGATCTTGGATCTCCCCCAGCGCGCCCGGCACATAGTACGCGCCTAACAAATACTGTTATTATTATCATCATCATGATTGCCGTACAACAAACTGAGCCCCCTCCTTCCTCTCCCCCTCCTCCCCCTCCCCATCCCCCCAACCTTGCCTCCTTCCCCTCCCCACAGCACCTGCATATACGTATGTTTGTACGTATTTATTACTCTTTTTATTGATTTATTTTACTTGTACATATTTATTCTATTTATTTTATTTTGTTAATATGTTTCGTTTTGTTGTCTGTCTCCCCCTTCTAGACTGTGAGCCCACTGTTGGGTAGGGACTGTCTCTAGATGTTGCTAACTTGTACTTCCCAAGCGCTTAGTTCAGTGCTCTGCACACAGTAAGCACTCAATAAATACAATTTAATGAATGAATGAATATAAATCCCATTGATTGATACAATACTATAAAGAGGGCAGACAGGATCCCTGTCCACAAGAAGCTTACAGTCTCTCATGGTGTTGGTAAGCGGTTAATAGAACCAACCTATGTGCCAGGCACTGTACTAAGTGCTGGGGTGGATACAAGCAAATCAGGTTGGACAAAGTCCCTGTCCAACATGTGGCTCACAGTCTCAATCCCCATTTTACAGATGAGGTAACTGAGACACAGAGAAGTGAAGTGACTTGCCCAAGGTCACACAGCAGACAAGTGTAGGAGCTGGGATTAGAACCTAGGACCCATGACTCCCAGGCCTGGGCTCTATCCACCACGCTATGTTGGCTAAAGGTGGCTTAGCCCCATTCAGCTTTAGGCCCCAAGCTGATTTTTCCATGAAAATGTTCTTCAAGAACAGTCCTGTCTCATGCAGACCAGAGCGGGCCTGTGGACACGCAAAACCCGGGGAATTTTTATACAAAGCAATTTTTTTCGGTGGCCACTAGATGTCAGACCCAAATTCCAAGAGATAACAGAATATGACAGAGGCTGGAATAATAATAATGATAATAATAATAATGATTATTATTATTATTATTATTATTATGGCATTTATTAAGCGCTTACCATGTGCAAAGCACTGTTCTAAGCACTGGAGAGGTTACAAGGTGATCAGTTTGTCCCACGGGGGGCTCACAGTCTTCATCCCCATTTTACAGATGAGGTAACTGAGGCCCAGAGAAGTGAAGTGACTTGCCCAAAGTCACACAGCTGACAATTGGCGGAGCTGGGATTTGAACCCATGAACTCTAACTCCAAAGCCCATGCTCTATCCACTGAGCCACGCCGCTTCTCCAGCAGCAGCAGCAGAATGGGAGTCAAGTGGAAGGTTCGTCAGATTCCAGAGCCCTCTTGCTTTGGCATTGGGTTGAAAGAAATCCCAAACCCCCACTAGTAGGCTGCGTGCCCCTTCACACCCAATCCACGATGGAACACTTGGCTGGGCTCTAATCGAGGTATTAGGGAGAGAAACCATGAGTGAAGCATTGATCTGGCCTCCACAGTTTGCGGGACTCAGTCCCCAAACCCTGGCAGGTGGGCAGGCAATAGATTACCCATCGGGTCTCTTTCATGTCCCTCATTTAGCCTAATTTCAGTATTCAGGGTTCAAAAACATTTGGCTGCAGCTTTCCCTCCCACAGTCCACCATGGGTGATTTCTCTTGAGTCACTTTCATTCAATCCTATTTATTGAGCGCTTACTATGTGCACAGCACTGTACTAAGCGCTTGGAAAGTACAATTCAGCAACAGAGAAAATCTCTGCCCATAGTGGGCTCACAGTCTAGAAGGCAGTCTAGAAGACTTTTTTGCCTCTCTTTCACATGTATGTTGGGGGAGGGGAGTGGATGGAGGGAATGAGGCTAAGAGAGAGTTGTTCCTTCCCCTTGGAAGGACCATGTTCTAAGGATACAGCCATGCCAAGGTCTCTGGACACATTCCACCTACCCTGGGGTTTGTGAACCCAAAGCATTTTGGTGCCTGAAGAATGCTGGTCTTTTCCCGTACAGTGCTCTGCACACAGTAAGCACTCAATAAATACGATTGATGATGATCCAATGCCTATTAATGGCTTTAAGTTGCTTAAAATAGAGAGGGCTGTTCTTTGTTTTCAAAGATGCTGCTACTTAGGGCCAGGTGTTATCCATGTGACTTTCTGAATTACCTGAAGTCTTTAATAAATCCCCAGACCAATCATCTCACACCGCAAAGGAAGAGAAGTGCATAAAGATTTATTAACAGAGAACTGAAGTTTTCACAAATGTCCTGTTTCTCTAATAGGAAAGTTATAAACTATTCATATATAAGAATTCTAGAACCCTGCCCTCTCATCCAGGCTAATACAATATACCAGTGACATCAATTTTCCTTCTTGCATACTCTTCCCTCAGGCTTGTTAAAAGCATAAAAACAGCTGGGGGCTGTCAATTTGTGGGCCAATTTGCTAGGCCATGCTAAGTTTCTTGGTGCATATATCAAGTGCTTGCTTCGATCAGAAAGAAGTGAGTGTATTTTTGGTAACGAATGACGAGGAAGCAGTGTGACTCCATGGAAATAGCCCCGGCTTGGAAGTCAGAGGTCATGGGCTCTAATCCCAGCTCTGCCACTTGTCAGTTGTGTGACTTTGGGCAAGTTACTTAACTTCTCTGAGCCTCAGTTACCTCATCTGTAAAATGAGGATGACGACTGTGAGCCCTACGTGGGACAACCTGATCACCTTGGATTCCCCCCCAGTGCTTCGCACATAGTAAGCACTTAAATGCCATCATTATTATTATTAGGGGAGCTGCGAATTTTGAAGGCCAGACTGGGGCCATTCAGAGGGAAAAAACAGATGGCTGCCTTCTTTGAAGAGTACGTGGGAAATCTAGAGAATCCTGGCCTGGGGACTCTGAGTTTCCAAGCTTGTTGTTCAGGTCAGGGAGGGAGTTGGGAGGAGGAGATATGGAGAAGGAGAGGGGTGTGGCGGGGTGGGCGGCAGAAGGAAGGCCAGCAGAGGTATGGAGGTGTGAGGCTCCACAGGGAAAGTTGCCACCTGGATCTCCTCAGCCTATACAAATCCTATACAAAACTGTGAGGGTGGAGGCGTATCCATCTTGCGGCTTCAGGGGAACCATTACAGCCTGTGACTCAGGAGTCACATTTAGTGTGTTTCCAAGAGACTGGCCAAAGCTAGTTTCTATTGCTCATTATTTCAACCAATTTATTTCAAACTTTGGGGGTCCCTCCCTCAGTCTGTAACCTGGTGAATGGGGAGAAAAGACAGTCCCTGAAACTCTCCCAATTACAACGAGCTCAGACAAAGAAAACAGGATTTCAATGAGTTACCTTACCAAAATTCAATTGGGCACATTTAATGTGATAGTATCTGCTAGACTCAGGCACAGCAGGCTCATAATGTCAGGGATCTGTGTCTAGAATGAGAAAGAAATCATGCCACTTACATAGTGATAGCAAATGTACCCAAGAGGTCTTTTTTTTCTAAATCATAATGGATGTTTTAGTTAAATGGCTCTAAACCATTAGTAGAACTTGCCCTTTATTCCAATGGCTTCTTCAGAGATGAGGCAATATGTTATCAGGAAAGACCTTTCTCCAGTAAATTGGGCCTGAATTGACCAAAAAGTGAGGGGAATGCTGGCGGGGTGGGAGGGGGATATCAGGAGAGCCACTGGAGATCTGGTTGATATGGCACAACAGGCCCCTTCTGAAACAGCACTCAGCTTCTGGAGGGGCAGAGACCACAGTGAAAACATGAGGCCAGGAGAGCATGACGGTCATTGGGACCGAGAATGTGTCAGCCCTGCTCGGCAGGCCTTTCCCCTCCAGTGCTCTTTCTGGACTGGATTTTAAGTTGGAAGGGTTTCCTAGAACAGAAGTGTGGTCTGGCACGGGCATCCAGGTCCCCTTATTACATCCCCTAGCCTGACTGTGCCTCAGTCACCTCATCTGTAAAATGAGGATTGAGACTGTGAGCCTGATGTGAGACAAGGACTGTTTTCCAACCCGATTTGCTTGTATCCACCCCAGGGTTTAGTACAGTGCCTGGTACACAGTAAGCGCTCATCAAATACCACAACTATTATCATTATTATTATTATTCATCAATCGTATTTATTGAGCGCTTACTATGTGCAGAGCACTGTACTAAGCGCTTGGGAAGTACAAATTGGCAACATATAGAGACAGTCCCTTCCCTACCCAACAGTGGGCTCACAGTCTAAAAGTCTATTATTATTATTATTATTATTATTAATCCCCATTTTACAGATTAGGTAATTGAGGCCCAGAGAAGTGAAGTGACTGGCCCGAGGTCACAAAGCAGACAAAAGGCAGAGTTGGGATTAGAACCCAAGCCCTTCTGACTCACAAGCCCATGCTCTATCCACTAAGCTATGCTGCTTCTTACCTTGGGCAGGACACTGTACTAAGACCTTCGGGGAGTCCAATATCGCTAACAAAACAAGCTGGGAGCTGCTGTGGACTTGAGGAACCTGTGCTGTTTGCTTGGTGAACCAGATTAGTTGCTGCACCTCCAGACTTTCTTTCTCGAACTCCCTGCCCGGCCCAACTCCTATCAGTCCCCTCCCTCTGGTGGCCCCATCCCTGCCCCCCTCTCACTCAGAACCTCCCCTCATTCTCCTCCCCCCATACCAGCCTCCCTCAGCTCACTCCCATCCAACCCCTTCGTACCCCTCATGCCCTTTTGTCCCATCTCCCTCCCCACAAAAGCCTTAGTCAAGTGGGCCCTGTAGACTCCATCATGGGAAAGATGCCCTTCATCCTTGACCTGTTCCTGACCCAATCACTGCTTCTCCTCACCATTACTGAAATCTGGCTCTCCACAAACTACACTATCTTCCCTGATGCTCTCTCTAGAGGGAGACTCATCTTCTCCCACTCCTCAAGACTCACTGGGAAAGAGGGAGCAGTTGGCTTCCTTCTTGCTCCCCAATGCTACTTTTGCACAATCCAACCCCTATCAACCCTCCCTTTCCTATCCTTTGAAAAACACACCATCTGTCTCTACCACCCACTGCAATTACTTGTCACCATTATTTATCAACCTCCAGACCCCTCCTCTAACTTTCTGAACCATTTAGACACCTTTTACACTTTCCTTCTCTCTTCTCCTTCCCTACACTGATCCCGAGGTATTTCAACATCCATGTGAATGTCCCGACGACCTTTCCACTCCCCAGTTTCTTTCACTCCTTAACTCCGTCGACGAGCTCTGGCCCACCTCACCCATTCACCAACTTGGTTACATACTTGATCTCATCAATTCTACTCATTATACAATCTCTAAACTCACAAACTCTGAAATTCCACTCTCCAACCACAATTTCCTAACCTGCCTTCTCTCCCATACTCCCCTTCCCTGCAACTCTGTCCAATCCCATTCTGATCCGGGCTCCACCACTTGCCTGCTGTGTGACTTTGGGCAAGTCACCTAACTTCTCTGTGCCTCAGTTACCTCATCTGTAACATGGGGATTGAGACTGTGAACACTGTGTGGGACAGGGACTGAGTCCAACCTGATTAGCTTGTATCTACCCAAGTGCTTAGCACAGTGCCTGGCACACAGTAAGCACTTAAATACAACTTTAAAAAATCTGTCCTGTTCCCCCTCCAAGACCTCCAGTCTTATGAAGCAGCATGACTCAGTGGAAAGAGCATGGGCTTTGGAGTCAGAGTTCATGGGTTCAAATCCCGGCTCCACCACTTGTCAGCTGTGTGACTTTGGGCAAGTCACTTAACTTCTCTGTGCCTCAGTCACCTCATCTGTAAAATGGGGATTAAGACTGTGAGTCCCCAGTGGGACAACCTGATCACCTTGTAACCTCCCCAGTGCTTAGAACAGTGTTTTGCACATAGTAAGTGCTTAATAAATGCTATTATTATTATTATTATTATTATTATGAATCCATCCAATTTCCTGAAGTCATCATGCCCCTGGTCTCAACCCAACCAACCTCTCGACCCCCAAATGCACACCCTCAACACCGCCCCCTTGGATCAACTCGGTTCCTTAATTCCCCCGTCCCTCCTCTCATCTTGCACTACCAACCCACAGCTCTGGATCACCTCAACAGTCCATTTCCTCCACTCTTGCACATCAGCAAGAAGCAGCATGGACTAGTGGATAGAGTGTGGGCCTGGGAGTCAGAAGGTCATGGGTTCTAATCCCAGCTCTGCCACTTGTCTGCTGTGTGACCTTGGGTAAGTCACTTTACTTCTCTGTGCCTCAGGTACCTCATCTGTAAAATGAGGATTGAGACTGTGAGCCCTACCTGGGACAGGGACTGTGTCCAATCTGATTTGCTTGTATCTATCCCAGTCCTTAGTACAGTGCCTAGCACATAGTAAGTGCTTAACCAAAACCATCACTATTATTATTATTATCATTATTATTCAGAGTTTTAAAGCACTCAATTCCCTTGCCCGCCCCCACCCCCATTTTACCTCTCTGATTTGCTACAAGTCAGCCCACACACTTTTCTCCTGAAACTCCAATATACTCACTGTACCTCAACCTTGTTTATCTCACCACTGACCCCTGGCCCATATTATTATTATCATTATTATTCAGAGTTTTAAAGCACTCAATTACCTTGCCCGCCCCCACCCCCGTTTTACCTCTCTGATTTGCTACAAGTCAGCCCACACATTTTCTCCTGAAACTCCAATATACTCACTGTTCCTCAACCTTGTTTATCTCACCACTGACCCCTTGCCCATGTCCTTCCCTGGCCTAGAAATCCCTCCCCCTTCATATCTGACAGACCACCATTCTCCCCACCTTCAAAGCCTTATTAAAATCACATTTGCTCCAAGAAGCCTTCCCCGATTAAGCTTTCATTTCCCTTACTCTATCTCCTTTTGACATTTCCCTCACACTTGGATCGGTACCCTTTATTCACCCCACCTTCAGTCCCACAGCACTTATGTACATAACCATAATTGATTTTAACATCTGTCTCCCCCTCTAGATTTTAAATCCTTGTGGGCAGAGAATATGCCTACCAACTCTGTTATCTTGTACTCTCCCAAGCACTCAGTAAGTGCTCAGTAAATACCACTGATAGTAAGCACTTAAATACCATTATTATTATTATTATTATTATTATTATTATTATTATTATTATTATTATTATTCCCCTGGGGATATTGGTACCCCTAGCTGAAAGCTGATAACTTAGAAGATCAAAAAGATGTCAAGCTAGTCTCATTTTGCTTAGGCTTAAAAACCCATAAAAAGACCCAGCCCCGTCTCCTGAGTGATTCATTCCAGACATTACCACATCTGTCTCTTGCAGACAAATGGAACAGCATTGTTCTGTTCTCATTGTTTGCCAGAGAAACTGGGCAATGGCACATAATCAAAATGGCATTCGAATCGATCAAAACTAAATGCATTTAGTTCTTACATAGTGTCTAGCCTGTAGTTCTACTCTGGGGCCTGTGCCGGGGAGGAGGGTTGGGGTTGAGAGAGGAATTGAAGAAGTTTCTGCAGTTTTTTGGCTCTCCGGATCTCCCGGGCAAATCTGTTTTAGGAAGCCTTTTTTCTGTCTGGAATTGGAGTCTCACCTTTTCCCCAGCTTTTGCGTTGATTTAAAAAGATTCTGTTCATATTTCTCATGTACAATGTCTTTGAGGATTTTGCAGATTTTAATAGTGTCTGGAGGCTTCTCTTGCTGTTCTGGCAATAATGGGGTTCTGATAGGGGGGAAGTTAGCGATCTTGACAGTTTAGTATAAACATTTTCTTTTCAACAAATTAATGATCACTTTAATGGTGGTAAATGATTCCCTAATGGCTTCCAGCTGCATTATAAGAGGAGTAAAATGAAACTGGGTTATACTTGCAAAGGAAAAGGAGGTCAGGATTCTGACTGGTGGTGTTTTTCCTGGATTGAGAGGGGTGGAGGGCGGGAGGTCAGGTGGAATGTGAATCACTTCCTGAGTAAATTCCTCTACATCACTTGAGAACACTGACCACCAGGTGAAGAAACAGCAAATCTCTGGTTGCTCTTGGACTTCTGGCTCTGACTGGCTACATGATATTATTGACTAAGCCTTCCCTGGGTGCAGAGCACAGTACACGAAGAAAGATTTTGTTACAGGCAAAGAATGTGTCTGTTTATTGTTATATTGTACTCTCCCAAGGGTTTAGTACAGTGCTCTGCATGCAGTAAGCACTCAATAAATGTGATTGAATGAAACACTGATGAGGACATGACACAAAGCAAAGACATAGAGAGATGTTTTTATTTGTACCTTCATTTAGGTATCCAGCTATTTCATCCTGCTATATCTCTATTACTTTCTGTTCTTCCTCCTTCTTCCCCTGTTTATTCATCATTTGGATCTGTCTAGTGCCCCCAGTAGATTGTTAGCTCTGTGAGGCCAGGGAACACGAGTGTGGTTGGTTTTTTTGTTTGCTTGTTTTTTATGGTATTTGTTAAGTGCTTATTATATATCAAGTGTTCTAAGCACTGGGGTAGATTCAAGTTAATCAGATTAGACACAGTCCCTGTCCCCCATAAGGGGAAGCAGCATGGTCTAGTGGATAGACCACGGGCCTCGCAGTCAGAAAGACCTGGGTTCTAATCCTGCTCTGCCACGTGTCTGTTATGTGACCTTGGGCTAGTCACTCCACTTCTCTGGGACTCAGCTACTTCTTCTGTAAAATGGGGATTTAGAATGTGAACCCCCTGTGGGACAAGGACTGTGTCCAACCTGATTAGCTTGTATCTACCCCAGCACTGAGAACTGCGCTTGGCACATAGTTAAGTGCTTAATAAATGCAATCATTATGGCTCACAGTCTAAGTGTTGCTTCCAAGGTACTCTCCCTAGGGCTTAGTACAGTGCTGTGCACCCAGGACACCCCAGGGGCAACACCTGACTTTGACAAGAGAAGGAAGGAAATGGTCTTGTATTGTTGGTAGATGTGATCCCTGCCCATAAGGAGCTTCCCATCTGCAGGGAGTGACAGACATTAAAATAGAATAAAGATTGGGGAAATAGTGGAGTATAAGAATATTTACATGAGTATTGTGGAGATAGGGTGAGTATCCAAACACTTAAGGGGTACACAGCCAAGTGCAGAGTTGACAAGGAGGGGGAGGACAGTTAGAGGAAATAGAGGGCTTAGTCTGGAAGGGCCTCTTGGAGGAGAGGAGATTTTAGGAGGGTTTTGAAGGTGGGGAGAGTAGTGGACTGTCAGATATGAAGGGGGAGGGAGTTCCTGGCCTGAGGGAGAACTTGGGCAAGGGGTTGGTAGTGGGATAGATGAGATTGAGGTACAGGGAGTAGTTTGATGTTAGAGGAGCAGATGTGCAGGTTAGGTTGCAGAAGGAGATCAGATTGTAAGACTGATCAGACTCTAGACTGCAAGCTTGTTGTGGGCAGGGGACATGTCTACCAACTCTGTTATATTTTACTCTCCCAAGCACTTAGTACAGTGCTTTGCACATAGTAAGCACTTAATAAATATGATTGATTGAGATCAGCAAGGTAAGTTAGGAGGGAGAGAGCTTTGCTCTGTACACAGTAAGTGCTCAATAAATATGATTGATTGATTAATTGAGTGCCTTAAAGCTGATGGAGTTTCTGTTTGATGCGGAGGTGGACAGGAAAACACTGAGGCTTTTGAGAATTGGGGAGTTATGGACTGAATTTTTTTTTCCAGAAAAGTGATCCAGATAGCAGAGAAGTATGGACTGGCAAGAGGCGAGACAAGATTCAAGAAGGTCAATGAGGAGGCTGATGCAGCAGTCAAGGAGGGAAATGAGTACTTGGATAAGCATAATAGCAGTTTGGATGGAAAGAAAAGGGCAGATTTTAGCGATGAAGTGACAACATGGAGATGGTGCAGACAACTCGCTCAAGGAGTTTGGAGAAGAATGGTAGGAGAGAAACTGGGGAGCCTTGGGGTCAAGGAAGTGTTTTTATTAGGACAGATGAGATATGAGCATGTTTGAAACAGTGAGGAAGAAGCCACTGGAAAATGAACAGTCGAAGAGGGTGGTCAGGGAAGGAAGAAGGTAGTGGAGGGGAGGTGGTTACTTCATCTGGCATTGGCCATGCACTAGCAGGTCTAAAGACAGGACTGGAGTTTCTGGCCTGCAGTAGCCTGGAGTCGTGGTGGGTTGGGTGGTCAGGTTTTGGGTCTCATGGACAGTGAAGCGCTGGCTCTTATAAGGGCTCTGGACCACATAGTTCTCAGTCTCTGCCCATCCCATTCCCTGTCATGTTAAAAGGATAACATGTGTGTGTGTGTGTGTGTGTGTGTGAGTACACATGTGCACATGCACCCAATGCAGTCACACACAAGCATTCATGGGTGAGCTCCCACTCCCTTCCATGTCACCCTGACTCACTCCCTACACTCTTCCTCCCCCCGCCCCACAGCACTCATGTATATATCTATAATTATATTTATTTATATTGATGCCTGTTTACTTGTATTGATGTCTGTCTCACCTCCTAGACTGTGAGCCTGCTGTGGGCAGGCATTGTCTCTCTTTATTGCTGTACTGTACTTTCCAAGCACTTAGAACAGTGCTCTGCACACAGTAAGCACTCAATAAGTACAATTGAATAATAATAATAATAATAATAATGATAGCATTTGTTAAGCGCTTACTTTGTGCAAAGCACTGTTCTAAGTGCTGGGGAGGTTACAAGGTGATCAGGTTGTCCCATGAGGTGCTAACAGTCTTCATCCCCATTTTACAGATGAGGGAACTGAGGCCCAGAGAAGTTAAGTGACTTGCCCAAAGTCACACAGCTGACAACTGGCAGAGCCGGGATTTGAACCCATGACCTCTGACTTCAAAGCCCGTGCTCTTTCCACTGAGCCACGCTGCTTCTCTTGAAAGAATGAATGAATGCCCTGAACATTTTACTAATCAATCATATTTACTGAGTGCTTACTGTGTGCAGAGCATTGTACTAAGCAATTGGGAGTGTACTATACAACAGAGTTGGTCGACACATTCCCCTGTCCACAACGACTTTACAGTCTAGAGGAGGAGACAGACATTAATATAAATTAATTACAGCTATGGACAAGTGCCCTGGGGATGAGGGTGCGGGCATATCGAGTGCTTCAAGGGCACAGAGCCAAGTGCACAAGCAACACAGAGAGGAGAGGGAGTTAGGGAAAAAGAGGGCTTGATTGGGGAAGGCATCTTGGAGGGGATGTGGTTTTAATAAGGCTTTGAAGGTGGAGCGAGTGGTGCTCTACTGTATATAATAACAATAATAATAATAATAATGGTATTTGTTAAGCACTTACTTTGTGCAAAGCACTGTTCTAAGCACTGGGGGGATCCAAGGTGATCAAGTTGTCCCACGTGGGGCTCACAGTCTTAATCCCCATTTTACAGATGAGGTAACTGAGGCACAGAGAAGTTAAGTGATTTGCCCAAAGTCACAGAGCTGACACATGACGGAGCTGGCATTAGAACCCATGACCTCTGACTCCCAAGCCCGAGCTCTTTCCACTCAGCCATGCTGCTTCTCTAATATATATAGTATATAGTAGTATATAGTATGGGAGGGAGTTCCAGGCCAGAAGAAAACATGGGAAAGGGGTCAGTGGTGAGATGGACGAGATCAGCGCACAGTGAGCAAGCTGGCACTAGACGAGCCAAGTGTGTGGGCTGGGCTGTAATTGGAATCAGTGAGGTAAGATAGGAGGGAGCAAGGTGACTGAGTGCTTGAAAGCCAATGGTAAGGAGTTTCTGTTTGACTCGGAGGTGGATGGACACTACTGGAGGTTCTCAAAGAGCGGGGAGAGGTAGACTGAATTATTTATAGAAAAATGATCAGGGCAGCCAGGGGAAGTATGGACTGGAGTGGGGAGACACAGGAGGCAGGGAGGTCAGAGAGGAGGCTGATTCATTAGTCAAGGTGGTGACAGATTGGATACTACTTAGTACTCAAGCGCTTAGTACAGTGCTCTGCACACAGTAAGCGCTCAATAAATACGATTGATGATACTACTACTATCAATCAATCGTATTTATTGAGCGCTTACTGTGTGCAGAGCACTATACTAAGCGCTTGGGAAGTACAAGTTGGCAGCATATAGAGACAGTCCCTACCCAACAGTGGGCTCACAGTCCAGAAGGGGGAGACAGAGAACAAAACAAAACATATTAACAAAATAAAATAAATAGAATAGATATGTACAAGTAAAATAAATAGAGTAATAAATACGTACAAACATATATACATACATACAGGTGCTGTGGGGAAGGGAAGGAGGTAAGGCGGGGGAGATGGAGAGGGGAAGGAGGGGGAGAGGAAAGAGGGGGCTCAGTCTGGGAAGGCCTCCTGGAGGAGGTGAGCTCTCAATAGGGCCGTGAAGGGAGGAAGAGAGCTAGCTTGGCGGATGTGGGGAGGGAGGGCATTCCAGGCCAGGGGGATGACGTGGGCCGGGGGTCGACGGCGGGACAGGTGAGAACGAGGCACGGAGAGGAGATTAGCAGCAGAGGAGCGGAGGATGCAGGCTGGGATGTAAAAGGAGAGAAGGGAGGTGAGGTAGGAAGGGGCGAGGTGATGGAAAGCCTTGAAGCCGAGGGTGAGGAGTTTCTGCCTGATGCGTAGGTTGATTGGTAGCCACTGGAGATTTTTGAGGAGGGGAGTAACATGCCCAGAGCATTTCTGGACAAAGACAATCCGGGCAGCGGTGTGAAGTATGGGTTGAAGTGGGGGGAGACAGGAGGATGGGGGATCGGAGAGGAGGCTGATACAGTAGTCCAGACGGGATAGGATGAGAGCTTGAATGAGCAGGGTAGCTGTTTGGATGGAGAGGAAAGGGCAGATCTTGGCAATGTTGCGGAGTTGAGACCGGCAAGTTTTGGTGACGGCTTGGATGTGAGGGGTGAACGAGAGAGCGGAGTTGAGGATGACACCAAGGTTGTGAGACGAGAAGGATGGTAGTGCCAAGAACAGTGATGGGAAAGTCAGGGAGGGGGCAGGGTTTGGGAGGGAAGACAAGGGGTTCAGTCTTGGACATGTTGAGTTTTAGGTGGCGGGGAGACATCCAGATGGAGATGTCCTGAAAGCAGGAGGAGATGCGAGCCTGGAGGGAGGGAGAGAGAGCAGGGGCAGAGATGTAGATTTGGGTGTCATCAGCGTAGAGATGATAGTTGAAGCCGTGGGAGCGAATGAGGTCACCAAGGGAGTGAGTGTAGATCGAGAACAGAAGGGGACCAAGAACTGAACCTTGAGGAACCCCTACAGTAAGGGGATGGGAGGGGGAGGAGGAGCCTGCAAAAGAGACTGAGAATGAATGACTGGAGAGATAAGAGGAGAACCAGGAGAGGACGGAGTCTGTGAAGCCAAGGTTGGATAGCGTGTTGAGGAGAAAGGGGTGGGCCACAGTGTCGAAGGCAGCTGAGAGGTCGAGGAGGATTAGGATAGAGTATGAGCCATTGGATTTTGCAAGCAGGCAGTCATTGGTGACCTTTGAGAGGGCAGTTTCCGTGGAATGTAGGGACGGAAGCTAGATTGGAGGGGGTCGAGGAGAGAGTTGGTGTTGAGGAATTCGAGGCAGCACGTGTAGACGACTCATTCAAGGAGTTTGGAAAGGAATGGTAGGAGGGAGATGGAGCGATAACTAGAAGGTGAGGTGGGGTCAAGAGAGGGTTTTTTTAGAATGGGAGAGACATGGGCGTGTTTGAAGGCAGAGGGGAAGGAACCAGTGGAGAGTGAGCGGTTGAAGATGGAAGTTAAGGAGAGGAGAAGGGACGGAGCAAGAGATTTCATGAGATGAGAGGGAATGGGGTCAGAAGCACAGGTGGCCAGAGTAGCACTTGAGAGGAGGGAGGAGAGCTCCTCTGAGGATACTGCTGGGAAGGATGGGAGAGTAGCGGAGAGTGTTGAGAACCGGGGGGTTGGAGAAGGGGGGTGGGGAGTGACTTTGGGGAGGTCAGACCTGATGGATTTAATTTTATTAATGAAGTAGGAGGCCAGATCGTTGGGGGTGAGGGAAGGAAGAGGGGGAGGAACCGGGGGCCTGAGAAGGGAGTTGAATGTACGGAAGAGCTGACGGGGATGATGGGCATGGGTGTCAATAAGGGAGGAGAAATAGTTTTGTCTGGCAGACTAGAGGGCTGAGTTAAGGCAGGAAAGGATAAACCTGAAGTGAACGAGGTTGAGCATGGTGTTTACTACTACCACCAGCACCATTCAGTCAGACAGATTGGATACTACTACCACTACCACCAGTCAGTCAAGTCAGTCAGTCAGACTAGAAGGGGAGACAGACACTAATATAAATAAATTAGAGATATGTGCCACCATCACTGCTTACTACTACTACTTGCTTCCCAAAGCAGGAGTGAGGCTCGGGCACGGCTGGGTTAATGGTCTGAAACCGAAGAGCCCTCTGGCACTGGAAACCAGATGTCCAGAGAATGTGAATCAATTGATGGTATTTATTGAGCACATACTATGTGTAGAACACTGTTCTAAGCCCTTGGGAGAGTTCAATACAATAGATTTGGTAGACAGGCTTCCTGCCCATAAGGAGCTTACAGACTAGAGGGAGGTGCTTACAGCACACTATTCAGATCATTCAGCACTTTCCCAAAAGGCCCTAATATCAATAATAATAATAATAATAATAATAATAATAATAATGGCATTTATTAAGCAAAGCACTGTTCTAAGCGCTGGGGAGGTTACAAGGTGATCAGGTTGTCCCATGGGGGGCTCACAGTCTTAATCCCCGCTTTACAGATGAGGTAACTGAGGCACAGAGAAGTTAAGTGACTTGCCCAAAGTCACACAGCTATGTGGCGGAGCCGGGATTTGAACCCATGACCTCTGGCTCCCAAGCCCGTGCTCTTTCCACTGAGCCTTGCTGCTTCCTAGACTGTCCATTTCTGGGGCCAAGCCCAGCTCTATATGTTGCCAACTTGTACTTCCCAAGCGCTTAGTACAGTGCTCTGCACACAGTAAGTGCTCAATAAATACGATTGAATGAATGAATGGCAGCAGCAGCAGTCGCAGCGGGGGCGAGGGGGGTAGAGGGGGCAGGGGGCAGGGATGAAGGGAGGACCTCTTGAAAACCTTCCTCCCTCCACTTGATCCTCTTCTGTTTCCCGAGCAAGCCGGGGTGTCTCCTTTCATCTAATCCCTCTAGTGCCAGAGAGGCTCCCATAGGGAAAGCAGCAGAGTCAGGCTCAGACTGAGAGAATGAAAATGAGTCATTAGAGACAAACTCAAAGGAAATGATCATTATTTTACAACTCCGGAGTCCTGTTCCTATGTTCTTTATCATCATCCTCCATGATCAAAACCTGAGCTCCCTGCTGTGGCCAGGTCCCCGTACACTGATCTCAGCCCTACAAGGAAGGAGACTGTAAAATACAAGAGAAGGTAACCGACCTCTTCCAGGGGCTGGTGTTTGACTCCAGGAACCGGGCCCTTCGCTCCCCGAAAACAAGCTAGCTGATGATGACTTGACTTGAGAATGATCAGAAGACGCAAAGAGAAAAGCCTTCAAGGGGACTTGGGCTAAATCACAAATTCACTCTGCAGTGCAAGAGAGAGGAGCTGGCAGGGAATCTTCAAGAGATGGAGTCCAGAGAGTCAAAGCAACAGTGCCTCCACACCAGGACCACAGGCACCAGGACCCGAGGTACAAACCCTGTCTTCATTAAGACAAATCAGCCAGTCACTGCCTCGTCCTCCTGGTAACCTTTACTTCAGTTTCCTCAGAGCCTAGAGGGAAATGAGTCAGGGAAGGGGAAATGAAGCCAACATGAAGGCAGACTCATTCAATAGGATAATTCACATAGCTTAAAAGCACAGCCAGCAAATGATAACTCTAGCCCAACAGGGAGGAGATGGGGTGGAGATGGGAAGGGAGGGGAAGAGTGGATGAAGGAGGATAGAAGAAGGAGGGGAAGACAGATGGGAGGAGAGGGGAAGGAAAGGGAGGGAAAGGGAGGGAAAGGGGAGGAAGAAGGCAGGGGGGGGATGGGAGGGTGAAAAGAGTTGCTGGTCCCAGAGTGAGCTTTCCTTAAACCTGACAGTCATTTCACCTGCCTGGGGGTCTCTGAACACTAGTGAGAAGGAGCATGGTGTAGTGGTTAGGGCACAGGCCTGGGAGTCATGAGGTCATGGGTTCTAATCCCAGCTTCGCCACTTGTCTGCTGTGTGACCTTGGCAAGTCACTTCACTTCTCTGTGCCTCCGTTCCCTCATCAGCAAAATGGGGATTGAGACTGTGAGCTCCATGTGGGACAGGGACCGTGTCCAACCCGATTGCTTGTATCCATCCCAGCACTTAGTATGTGCCTGGCACACAGTAAGCACTTAATAAATACCATAATCATTATTATTATTATTATTATTATTATCATTATTAGTGAGGGGGGCCAGCCTCAGTTGTCATCTCAGTGGTCTTTCATGACATTTAGCGGTTAACTGGGACTGCTCCATCTTCTTGGGTAGGGGCAAGACAGGGCTTGCTGTGTGCAGAGCACTGTACTAAGCGCTTGGGAAGTACAAGTTGGCAACATATAGAGACGGTCCCTACCCAACAGCGGGCTCACAGTCTAGAAGGGGGAGACAGACAACAAAACAAAACACATTAACAAAATAAAATAAATAGACTATGTACAAGTAAAATAGAGTAATATGTACAAACATATATACATATATACAGGTGCTGTGGGGAGGGGAAGGAGGTAAGGCAGAGAAAGATGAGGAAACTGAGACCTAGAGAGGCTACATCTTGTCAGGCACAGAATCCAGCCCCCATCTCCCACACAAACACACACCCCTCTCCCAGATGTTAGAATGGACCCAAGACTGAGGAACATCTGTAGGGCTTTCCCTCCTAAGATCGTCCACCTAGCAATCTTAACCTTTATAATTGCTCCCATTGTCTGTAACTGATGTACATGCTTTATAGGCTTGTCATCCCTCCCCTTCCTCCCCCGAGTTAATCCAGTCCCGGTCAACCCCAACACGTGGGACTGTTTAAAACCATCTCGAATAATAATAATAATAATGATTGGCATTTGTTAAGCGCTTACTATATGCCAGGCACTGTACTAAGCGCTGGGGTGGATGCAAGCAAATCAGGTTGGATACAGTCCCTGTCCCACATGGGGCTCACGGTCTCAAACCCCATTTTACAAATGAGGTAACTGAGGCACAGAGAAGTTAAGTGACTGGCCCAAGGTCACACAGCAGACAAGTGGTGGAGCCAGGATTAGAACCCGTGACCTTCTGACTCCCAGGCCAGTGCTCTACCCACTACGCCATGCTGCTTCTCATCCATCCCAGCACAGCACTAAGCAGAGTGCCATAACTACAGAAGCAGCGTGACCTCATGGACAGAGCAAGGGCCTGGGAGTCCGAGGACCTGGGTTCTAATCACACCTCTGCCACTTGTCTGCTGTGTGACTTTGGGCAAGTCACTTCACTGCTCTGTGTCTCAGTTACCTCAGCTGCAAAATGGGGATTAAGACTGAGTCCTATGTGGGACAAGGACTATGTCCTACTTGATTAGTTTGTATCTTCCCCAGCTCTTAATACAGTGCCTGGCACGTATTAAGTATTTAAGAAATACTAATAAAGAAAAAAAGGAAAATTAATCAATCTTTTCCAACTGTAGAACAGCCCAGTGAGTTACTCGCTTCCCAGGGGAGAGAAGTCCAGCCAGGACCGTGACCACTGCCTGACATTTCACTGGCAGGCCAAAAGCTTAGTGTTGCCCAGTGGATCTCTGCATGATAAATGGTTGAGCTCCTGGGCACTCACTGTGGCTCAAAGGGAAGAGCGAAGAACGGATGGAACAGGGGCCTCGTGGGGGGCCAACCAGGCCCTGGCAACCACTCACTTCATCCTCAGACCCGATCACTCCCAACCTCGTCACTGTCCACCTTGCACTGGGACCCCCTCAGGGAGCCCTGCCAAGATCTTGAGACTTGGAGAGCAGATTAGAACGTTCCAAATGAGCCACTGGCTAAAAATAAATAAATAAATAAATAATGGCATTTATTAAGTGCTTACTATGTGCAAAGCACTGTTCTAAGCACTGGGGAGGTTACAAGGTGATCAGGTGGTCCCACAGGGGGTTCACAGTCTTAATCCCCATTTTACAGATGAGGTAACTGAGGCACAGAGAAGTTAAGTGACTTGCCCAAAGTCACACAGCTGACAATTGGCAGAGCCGGGATTTGAGCCCCTGACCTCTGACTCCAAAGCCCGTGCTCTTTCCACTGAGCCACACTGCTTCCCCAACATTTGTTAAGCACTTACTATGTGCAAAGCACTGTTCTAAGCGCTGGGGGGATACAAGGTGATCAGGTTGTCCCACGTGGGGCTCACAATCTTAATCCCCATTTTACAGATGAGGTAACTGAGGCTCAGAGAAGTTAAGTGACTTGCCCAAGGTCACACAGCAGACATATGGCAGAGCCAGGATTCAAACCCATGACCTCTGACTTCAAAGCCCGTGCTCTTTCCACTGAGCCACGCTGCTTCTCGCTCTAAATGCCACATCATTTGAGATAAAACTGATGTGAAATCAGAACCATCAGTGAGCTATCAGAGCCTCCTCTGTTCTCAAACGGATCTAATTAAGGGGCGAGCCCAGTCTGTAAACCTGCTTGAGATCTGAGGTCTGCTCAGGATTGAGGTGGGCAGGGGAAGCAACAGCAGCCAAAAGAGGTGCCTTGGTGACAGGAGCTGAGCAGAACAGAAGCAGCTGTCAGTGTCAAGACCCTCTTGTTGAAGAGCACAGGACTGGCTGGGAGCCAGGAAACCCGGGTTCTAGTCCTGAATCCACCACTTGCCTGCTGAGTGGCCTTGGGAAAGTAAATTAACTTTTCTGGGCTTCAGTTTCCTCCTCTGTAGAATGGAGATTAAATTCCTGCTCTTCCTCTTACGCTGTGAGCCCTGGGTGGGACAGGGCCATCTCTACCTGGGTGTCCTGCAGACACCTCAGACTATGTCCAAAATGAAGTCATCTTCCCATCCAAACTCTTTCTCTTTCCCCCATGACTTTCCCATCACTGTGGACAACACCACCATCTTCCCTGTCTCACAAGCCCATATCCTTGACTCCTCTATCTCCTTGCACCTGTAAATTCATTCTGTCATGAAATCCTGTCAGTTCTCCCTTCACATCTCACAGATCCACCCTCTCCTCTCCACTCATACTACTACCATGCTGATCCAGACACTTGTTAATATCCCACTTTGACTACTGCATCAGCCTCCTCACTGCCCTTCCTGACTCCTGCTTCTTCCCACTCCAGCCCTTATTTCACTCTGCTGCCTGGATCATTTTTCTAAAAAAAAATTCAATTCTCATCTCCCCACTCCTCAAAATCAGAGTTGGGAAGGGGAAAGGAGGACGGGGAAGGGAAGAGTTAGTTGCCGGAGAGGGAGGAGAAGGTTTAGGAAGGAAACTGCCAGGCTTGGAGGTGTAGGTTGGACAAAGCTGTGAGTCCAGCCCAAAGAGCTGTGAGGAACAAGCAATGGTTCACCGCCCCCCAGGAAGAGATTGTTACTCTCATCCAACCCCTGAAGCCCGTCAGGAGCAGCTGGGAGGCACAGGGTGAGGGGCATGGGACAAGAGGCACATGCCTGGGTCAGCCCTGCTTCTGGGTTCTCTTCTTTCACCTCTTCCTCTTCATCTCCTCATGTCCCGCTTTTCCACACTGCAACAGGATGGTATTGATGTTCCTGGGCCCGCGTGGGCGAGGTGTAATTACAAATGCGTGAATCGAATTCCTCAGAAAGGTGAATAACTCATCACCAAGACAGCCAGCTTCATTCTCCACTTCATCCTGCTGGGCGGTGAGGTTGGGGGGGAGGAGGGGGCTGGTGTCCTTCTGCTGACCTAAAGGGGATCACAGCAGCCCCCCAACCCTTGACTTCTCAGATCTCTAGGACACTAAAAGGGAAGGACAATCTCCAGCCTATGTTTTCTCATTGGCCCTTGGGTCATGGGAACGGGGAGAGAGAGGACGTGATGCCAGGACATGATGCCATAACGTGATGAACGAGGGATGGAAAATAAGCAGCACATGTGGAATCCGAGTAATGAGGAGCCCCCGGTGGAGACTGACATCCAGAACCCATCCCTGCTGTCACTACCCTGCAGACTCAGGAGACATTTCCAGCAGTCTGAATCCAGACCTGGATCTGGCGAGATCTGGGAAGCTTCACAGCTGTCAGCCCACTCCCACCCTCAAGCTCAACCCACAGATCCACCCTCGGGACAATGCTAGCGGACAGCAGGGAGAGCAGAGCTTGGCAGTTTCTTGAGGTGGAAGGGAGAGGGGAAAAAGAGAGAGAGAGAGACAGACAGATGCACTAGCCCACCCCAGGCAAAGGGGATATTTGGTTTCCCAGACACCCCCCTCAAACTGGCCAAGAGAAAAAAATGGACAGAAAGAACAGTCAAGAGCTCCTTCCATCAGTGAAGGAGGAGGTGGGGGGGGGGCGGGGGAGGAGCAGGAGCATCTGGTTTACTCTCAGTGTGCGGCAGTGACTGCGGGTCCTGGGGGAGGGGAAGGAGGCTACAGAAATTATTGCAGCCTCCTTTCTCCTCCTCTCCTGCAGCATGACCGCCTCCACACACCCCTTCATGCCTCCACACACCTCTTTATGCCTCCACATGCCTCATCAGAAATGGACAGGAGGCAAACATGGAGGCCAGATCTGTCGCAGCCTGAAAACCTGCCCTTCAATATTTATCTTCAACACTTCTTTTAGTCTCCTAGAATGCACGAGTCTGTCTGAAATACATCTTAGTAACTGGCTATATTGGCCTCTCAGAAAAGGGTATTTAGCCTAATAGCAGAATAGAAGGAATGAATAGTAAAACAGCTCGATTATATTAATAGATGAGGTAGGGCGGGGCTGGACAGTGAAAGAAAAAGGGGGAAAACAGGAAAACTTTCTTTTATAATTTCACTCTTTCCTGCCCATTCCTTCTCCCCACCTCATTAGCCACATCAGATCAACTAGGGGGGAGGTGGGTAGACTTGGTTTGATCAACTTGAGGTAGGTGGGGGGAGCTGCCAGACGGGAGAAGGATGTGAGCAAGGAGTTGAAGGTGCGAGAGTGGAGAATGAAGCACAGATAGGCAGTGAACTTGGGATGAGTATAGAGCAAGAGCTGGGGAGGAGTGAGAGAAGAGAGGTGATAGGAAAGGAGAGACCAGATGGCAGGGTTAAAGCCAATGGGCAGGAGCTTCTGCTTGAGATGGAGAGAAATGGGAAGCTATTAGAGGCTTTTGATTTATGAGGCAGAGTGTAGCATAGATTGAAGAGGGGAAGGTCTCCATGGAGGCAGGGAGACCAGTGGGATGGCTGTTTCAATTGTGAGCTGCTAAGACAAGGAGAATGGTGGGGTTGGCAAAAATGATGGGCAAGGAGGAGAAGGCAGAGGAGGAGGAGGAGGACAACAAAGAGGGGTGGGCTTGGGGAAGGGGGGTGGAGAGAAGAGGAGTTCCAAATTGAAGATGCACCCAACGTTAGTTGAAGCATATACTGCCTCCCGCCCGCTCCAGTAGTAGTAGTAATAATAATAATAATTAACAATTATAGTACTTGTTAAGTGCTTACTATGTGCCAAGCACTGTTCTAAGCACTGGGGTAGATACAAGTTAATCAGGTTGGATATAGTCCCTGTACCACATAATAATAATACTAATAATAATGATGGCATTTGTAAAGTGCTTACTATGTGCAAAACACTGTTCTAAGCGCTGGGGAGGATACAAGGTGATCAGGTTGTCCCACGTGGGGCTCAAACTCTTAATCCCCATTTTACAGATGAGGGAACTGAGGCACCGATAAGTGAAGTGACTTGTCCAAGGTCACACAACAGACTTGTGGCAGAGCCAGGATTAGAACCCAGGTCTTTCTGACTCCCAGGACCAGGCTTTATCCACTAAGCCAGGCTGCTTCTCTTGGTGGTGGTAGTAGTAGTAGTAGCAGCAGCAGCAGCAGCATCAAGGCCCTGCTGAGAGCTCACCTCCTCCAGGAGGCCTTCCCAGACTGAGCCCCTTCCTTCCTCTCCCCCTCGTCCCCCTCTCCATCCCCCCCATCTTACCTCCTTCCCTTCCCCACAGCACCTGTATATATGTATATATGTTTGTACATATTTTTTACTCTATTTATTTATTTATTTATTTTATTTGTACATATCTATTCTATTTTATTTTGTTGGTATGTTTGGTTTTGTTCTTTGTCTCCCCCTTTTAGACTGTGAGCCCACTGTCGGGTAGGGACTGTCTCTATTTGTTGCCAATTTGTACTTCCCAAGCGCTTAGTACAGTGCTCTGCACATAGTAAGCGCTCAATAAATACGATTGATGATGATGATGATGATCAATAAGAGCATGTACTGAGCAACCACTGGGTGCAATGAACTGTACTAAGTGTTCCTGACAACAACACATCACCTCACCTAATGAGAACATCTCAGGCTTTGCCGCCTCCAACATCCCCTCACCTTGTTTGCAACCTGAGTGTAGTGGCCCCAGAGGAATCCCCTGGGCCTGAGGAATAGTGGACTATTGGAGGAAAGCCTCCACGAGGATCCGCGGGATGGACTCCACCTGGACCGCAGCTTGAGCCACCGGTTAGGCATACTCCTTTGTTGCTCAGGGAGTGGGACAGGGAAGCCATCTCACAATCTGCTGCCTCATCTCCACAGGGTCAGCGGGACATTTTCAGGAAGGGATGGAATGGAACACAATGGAAACCTCATGCTGCTAGTCTTCCTTGTGTGTGTGCACGAGTGTATGTGTGCGAGTGTGTGTGTGTGCGCGTGCATGCGTGCGCGCGCGCGCGTGTGTGTGTGTGTGTGTGTGTGTGTGTGTGTGTGTGTGTGTGTGTTGGGGGGAAACAGAATTTGGCTGGGGATGCAGTGCCTGGGAGGTAACAGATGCTATGCTACCCACTAAGATTTTTGTCCAACCTGCCCTGTAGTTGGGCTGTTGTCGACTAAACTCCAGAGATGGGGGGGGGGGGGGAATCATGTAAAGTCCAAAGAATGACTCATCTCAAAATTTTAAAATGATGGCTAAATCCCCCCCTTATGTGAGATCTCTCTCATATACCCCTCCCTAATAATAATGATAATAATTGTGGTATTTGTTAAACATTTACTATGTGTCAAGTAAATGTTCTAAGCTCTGGGATAGGTACAAGTTAGTCAGGACAGATAAAGTCCACTTGGGGCTCACGATCTAAGTAGAAGGGAGACTGGGAATGGAATTCCCAATTTACAGATGAGGAAAATGGGGCCCAGAAAAGTGAAGTGACTAGCCCAAGGTTACACACCAGACACGTGGTAGAGCCAGCATTAAAACCCAGGTTCTCTGACTCCCAAGTCCGGATTCTTCTCAATCAATTGATGGTATTTATTGAGTGCTGACTGTGCAGAGCACTGTACTAAGTGCTTGGTTTCCACCAGGCAAAGCTGCCTGAACCTTGGTTAGTTTTGCTACCAGGAATTGTTCTAGCATCTTTCTTCCCAAGAAATCGGAGTGAGTGCTCTCCCACTTCCCTGTCAGCTTCACAAGGGAAGAGCAGATATGATGCTCTCTGGCTTGAAGGTGAATTGGACTCTCCCAAGTACTTAGGGCAGTGCTTTGTACATAATAAGCGCTCAATAAATTGATTGATTTTAAAAAAATCACTGACTTTGGTAGCCACCACCCAGTGCCTGACACAAAGTAAGTACTTAATAAATCCCCTAAGAAGCACAGTGTGCCTTGTGAAGTTTTGCCCACATGCTAGGTGCCTCTCTTTTCTAACCCCTCCCTCACCAGTTTCTCCAGATCTCTCCTAAAATGTGAAGAACAGGACTGGCCCCCAAACAAGACACTAACAGGGGAAAGGAAAGCTAAGGATTAAGGAAGGGGAGGGAGTAAATCCCCAGCCTTTGCACTTGTGCTTCTAAGCAAAATCCAGCCTAAAATGGGCTGTGCCACTATGCTACTGGCTCATTCAGTTTATGATCTTCTGTGACAGCCAAGTTTTGGGCTTCCCAAAGGGCCCCAGTTTTGTCATCTGTCAAGTGAGAAGAAGAAAACCTGACTGGCAGGATTGTGGTCCCTCTAAACTAAAAGCTCACTGTGGGCTAGGAATGTGTCTGTTATATTGTTATATTGTACTCTCATTCATTTGTATTTATTGAGCACTTACTGCGTGCAAAGCACTGTACTAAGCACTTGGGAGAACATAATATAACAATAAACAGACACATTCCTTGACCAATATAACAATAAACAGACACATTCCTTGCCCACAACGAGCTACTCTACCAAGTGCTTAGTACAGTTCTCTGCACAGAGTAAGTGCTCAGTAAATATGATTGACTGACTGGTCAGGATCAAATGAGGTCACTGATGGCATATAAAAAGAGTGAGGAAACAGGTGCTGGGGATGATCAAACTTTTTCTGAGCCTAGCCAATTTTTCCAATCCTGTATCGCTTGTTATATGGCTCCAACTCTGCTTCCAAGTGCATGTCCCTTTTGACCCTAACTCAGAAATCTACCACTTTGTGATTTGGTTACAGGGCTGTCGGCATCCCCTTGCTCTTCCTAAAAGGAGCTCTGAACAAATCCGGGATGTGGGAAGCCAGAGAATCAATTACCTTTTGATCCCTTAAAAACCATTTGTGAACAGACTTCTCCCTGGCCCTCTCTTCCCCTTGCTCAGTGTCTCACATGATCCAAAGACCCACCATCTAGATGTCATTTCTGGCCTCATTTTCCATTCCTCAGTTCTTCTGGATTGAGAGGGCAGGAGAAAGTAAGGAAGGAGAGGGGAAGGCAAGGGGGGACAAGGGAGGGAGGGTAAAGGTTCCAGGTTTTTCCTGGTTGCCCCACAGTATATAAGGTGATCGGAGAGGGAGAAATAATGAGCCAATGCTGGTGGGCAGCCTAACTGTTAAGTGGCAGAGGAGGTCCCTGGATGGACCACAGCAGCTGGGTTTCCTAACAGTCTGATGGCAGGGTCCACCCAGCCATGAGTGAAAGTGTAGACCAAAAACTGGGTGGCTGCTGATTCTTCAGATTATGTCAGAGCTTCTCTGATTCTTTCTTCTCCATTTCTCACTCTCCTTCAGTGACCCATCACAGATCATCCAGCACCCCTGACTCTCCCCCAGTGACTCAGCACGGACCATCCAATTCCCCTGACTCCCCCAATGACCCAACATGGACCACCCAACACCCCCTGACTCTCCTCTCTCCATCCCTGACTCTCCTCCAGTGACCCAGCATAGACCATCCAATGCCCCTGACTCAAAGCTCACTTCAAAGCAGCAGGGCAAAGCAGCATGCCGTGGTGGATAGAGCATGGGCCTGGGAGTCAGAAGGTCATGGGTTCTAATCCCAACTCTGCCATCTGTCTCCTTTGTGACCTTGGGCAAGTCACTTCATTTCTCTGGGTCTCAGTTACTTCATATGTAAAATGTGGATTGAGATTGGGAGCCCCATGTGGGATGGGCACTGTATCCAACCCAATTTGCTTGTACCCACCCCAGCGCTTAATAGAATGCCTGGCACACAGTAAGCACTTAACAAATACCAAAATTATTATTATTATTATTATTATTATTATTATTATTATTATTATTATTACAAAGGGAACTCTGTTCCCAACCATCTGCAGGCTGCAGCTCTCATGCTTCCTAGACTCTGTTCTGTTTCTGCACCGGGGGACATTTTTGACCAGAGAGCTGAAAAGTGCACTCCTCCATTTAGCGCACATGGAATATATTCCAAATAAGCATGTTTGCTCAGCAGGAATAAGACAATCCATTACCGAGCACGAGGGGAAGGAAAGGGAATAACGTCAACAGGGGCCCCCAGATACACATTTGGCACTGAAGGTAAAATTACAATCATAATTCTCCATCTCTGATGGTATGATGACGTGACAAAGGATCCCTGGGTGTGTTCTTCCAGCCCAGCAACAACTCCTCCTTCCCTCGTTGTGAACCAGCATCTTGCCAGTCTGCTAATGATCATTCCAGACTCCTGCACCTCAACGACTCTGAAAGTGACCAGGAAGTGAGTCTGATGGAAGGAAGGCCACTTGGAAGAAGTGGGCAGATGGGAAGACAGAAAGGAAGAAGCCTAAAGAGACTAATGGCAGACCCTGACAGACTCGGGCCTAGGGCGGACTGTCTATCCTGTTCCTAAAGGTCTTCAGTGTTGGGGACAGCCAGCCCCTGGATAGATGTTGCCAACATAAAATTCCAACCTGTAACTGGCAAACTGCTGACTCTCCCCCTCAATCATCATCATTATCATAACCACTATGCTTGCTGAGGGCCTGCTGTGTGCAGAGCACTATACTAGAAGCTTAGAATAGCTAACAGAAGCAAAGACACCCATTCCCTGTCCCTGATGAGATTGCAATCTAAAGAGCAGTGCTAAGGAGCAGTGTTGTTTAATGAAAACAGCATGGACCCGGAAGTCAGAGGACCTGGGTTCTCATCCCAGTTCTGCCACGTACCTGCTGTGTGACCTTGGGCAAGTCATTTAACTTATCTGTGCCTCAGTTCCCTCAATGGCAAAATGGAGATTCAATACCTGTTCTCCCTCCTACTTGGACTACGAGCCCCATGGGGGACCTGATTATCTTGCATTTGCCCCAGAGCTTAGCACAGTGCATGGCACATAGTAAGTGCATGGCTCAGTGGAAAGAGTACGGGCTTGGGAGTCAGAGGTCATGGGATCTAATCCCAGCTCTGCCATTTGTCTGCTGTGTGACTTTGGGCAAGTCACTTAACTTCTCTGTGCCTCAGTTACCTCATCTGTAAAATGGGGATTAAGACTGTAAGCCCCACGTGGGACAACCTAATCACCTTGTATCCCCCCCAGTGCTTAGAACAGTGCTTTGCACATAGTCAGTGCTTAACAAATACTATTATTATTATTATTATTATTATTATTATTATTATTATTATTAACAAATACCACAATTATAGCATATCCCAGTGGAAAGACCACAGGCCTGGGAATCAGAGGACCTGGGTTCTAATCCCAGCTTTACCACTTGTCTACTGTGTGACCTTGGGCAAGTCCCTTAAATTCTCCAGGCCTTTGCCTCAATTACCTCATCTGTAAAATGGGGATTGAATTTTCCTTCCTCCAATTTAGACTGGGAGCCCCATATGGGCCAGGGAGTGGGTTCAACCCAATTGTCTTAGTAAAGTGCTTGGCACATAGTAAGTGCTTAACAAATACCATTAAAAATTAGAAAAAAATATTTTTTTTTAAAATGAGGAAGACAGGCAAACTGCCAAATGTACAATAGGAAGAAGGATAAGTGCCTCTTACAAAAGTAAGCAGAGATGTAAATAAACAGGGGAGGCAGCGTGATCTAGTAGAAAGATCATGGAGATCTGGTTTTCAGTCCTGGCTCTGTCCCTCGTCTGCTGTACGACCTATGACAAATTCATTCATTCATTCATTCAGTCGTATTTATTGAGCACTTACTGTGTGCAGAGCACTGTACTAAGCGCTTGGGAAGTACAAGTCGGCAACATATAGAGACGGTCCCTACCCAACAACGGGCTCACAGTCTAGAAGGGGAAGACAGACAACAAAACAAAACATGTAGACAGGTGTCAAAATCGTCAGAACAAATAGAATTAAAGCTATATGCACATCATTAGCAAATTAGAATAGTAAATATGAACAAGTAAAATAAATAGAGTAATTCATCTGTACAAATATATATACAAGTGCTGGGAGAGGGGAAGGAGGTAGGGCGGGGGGGATGGGGAGGAGGAGAGGAAAAAGGGGGCTCAGTATGGAAAGGCCTCCTGGAGGAGGTGAGCTCTCAATAGGGCTTTGAAGGGAGGAAGAGAGTTAGCTTGGTGGATGTGTGGAGGGATGGCATTCCAGGCCAGGGGAAGGACGCGGACTGGGGGATCGAGAAGGAGGTACAGTGAGGAGGTTAGCAGCAGAGGAGCAGAGGGTGCAGGCTGGGCTGTAGAAGGAAAGAAGGGAGGTGAGGTAGGAGGGGGCAGGTGATGGAGAGCCTTGAAGCTGAGAGTGAGGAGTTTTTGCTTGATTCGTAGGTTAACAGGCAGCCACTGGAGAGTTTTGAGGAGGGGAGTAACATGCCCAGAGCGTTTCTGCACAAAGACGATCCGGGCAGCAGAGTGAAGTATAGACTGAAGTGGGGAGAGACAGGAGGATGGAAGATCAGAGAGGAGGCTGATGCAGTAATCCAGTCGGGATAGGATGAGAGATTGAACCAGCAAGGTAGCAGTTTGGATGGAGAGGAAAGGGCGGATCTTGGCGATGTTGCAGAGGTGAGACTGGCAGGTTTTGGTGACGGATTGGATGTGTAGGGTGACCAAGAGAGCAGAGTCGAGGATGACACCAAGTTTGCGGGCTTGTGAGATGGGAGGGATGGTAGTGCCATCTACAGTGACGGGAAACTCAGGGAGAGGGCAGGGTTTGGGAGGGAAGATAAGGAGTTCAGTTTTGGACATACTGAGTTTTAGATGATGGGCAGACATCCAGATGGAGATGTCCTGAAGGCAGGAGGAGATACGAGCCTGGAGGAAGGGAGAGAGAGCAGGGGCAGAGATTTAGATTTGGGTGTCATCAGCGTAGAGATGATAGTTGAAGCCGTGGGAGCGAATGAGGTCACCAAGGGAGTGAGTGTAGATACAGAACAGAAGGGGACCAAGAACTGACCCTTGAGAAACCCCTACATTAAGGGGATGGGAGGGGGAGGAGGAGCCCACAAAGGAGACTGAGAATAATAATAATAATAATAATATTAATAATAATAATAGCATTTATTAAGCACTTACTATGTGCAAAGCACTGTTCTAAGCGCTGGGGAGGTTACAAGGTGACCAGGTTGTCCCACGGGGGGCTCACAGTCTTCATCCCCATTTTACAGATGAGGTAACTGAGGCACAGAGAAGTTAAGTGACTTGCCCAAAGTCACACAGCTGACAGTTGGTGGAGCTGGGATTCGAACCCATGACCTCTGACTCCAAAGCCCAGGCTCTTTCAACTGAGCCATGCTGCTTCTCAGTGAGAATGAGTGGCTGGAGACATAAGAAGAAAACCAGGAGAGGATGGAGTCTGTGAAGCCAAGGTTGGATAGTGTGTTGAGGAGAAGGGGGTGGTCCACAGTGTCAAACCTCTCTGGGCCTCAGTTTCCTTGTGTGTTAAACAGGGGTACTAGTGCCTGCCTCATGCAGAAGCAGCAAGGTCTAGTGGATAGAGCACAGGACTGGGAGTCAGAAGGACCTGGGTTCTAATCCAGTTCTGCCACTTGTTTGCTGTGTGACCTTGGGCAAGTAACTTCACTTCTCTGTGGCTCAATTCCTTAGAACAGACAGGATTTGGTGACAGACTGAATACGTGGACTGAATGAGAGAAATGAGTCGAGGATAATGCCAAGATTATGGGCTTTTGAGACAGGGAAGACAATGGTGTTGTCTATAGTTTTCTCCCAACCAATCAATCAATCCTCTATTCCAGTAGATCTGTCTACTCCATTTACTCATTGTTTCCTTGCTCCCTTTTGAATTTTACCTTTTGTAACCATGGGTTTTCTCCTGTTTCCACTGTATTCATACAATATGTCAACATATCTCCCTCATTAGATGGAAAACTATTTGAGGGCAGGGACTGGGTCTTCTATCTCCATTGCTCTCTCCCAGCACTCAGCACAGTGTTCTTTATGCAGTAGATGCTCAGCAAATAATGAATAAACAAATGAACAGTCATCTAGTTTTCTAGACTGTGAGCCCACTGTTGGGTAGGGACTGTCTCTATATGTTGCCAACTTGTACTTCCCAAGTGCTTAGTACAGTGCTCTGCACACAGTAAGTGCTCAATAAATACGATTGATTGATTGATCTAGTTTGGTTTCTGAATTTCTCCGGAGATAAACAAAGTTTTTCTCTCTCCTTTCCTGAATTTATTTGGTACAGAAATTGGCATTGCCTGCTTTTAAAATATCCATTTTCTCTCTCTAGGCTGAGGTAGAAAAACAAAACCCTAAGCCATTTGTTTCTTGTTGGCCCTGAAATTCAGGTCTACGCAGCATGATCTGAATTCTCCAGGGAATTTCACACTGCAGGTTCGTGTGACTCAGGGAAACATGGGCCCCAAGCACTTTTCTATCATAGCTGGGTTTAATTAGGAAACACATAGCTTCACTTCAAGCAATTTCCCTCCTGCAGCCAGCAGTCGTTTAGGTCTTTCCAACCCCAAGAGAAGGAGTGATATCAGTCCAGATCTCACAAGGCATCGGGAAGAAACATTACTGCTTTTGGCTACTAGGGGCAGGAAATGGGCTATGCCAGACCATGCCAGGAGGTCACCCTGGGAAGGGACCAAGTCACTTGGGCACCTGGTGATAATTTTAGGTGAACTCCCCTACTACTAGATTGTAAGCTCTTTGAGGTCAGGGATGAGTAATTAATGAGCACATACTATGTGCAGAACACTGCACTAAGCACTTGAGAGAGTACGACAGAGTAAGTAGACACGATCCCTGTCCTCAAGGATTTCAAAATCCAGAGGGGGAGACAGACACTAAAATCAGTTACTAGTAGGGGGAACAAGTGAATGAAAGGATATGTACGTAAATGCTGGAGGGAGATGGGAGAGTACCTAAGTGCAATTGAATAGATAATGCAATAGGGAGGGGAAATAGGATGGGGAGATGAGAAACTAGTCAGGGAAGACTTCCTGGAGGGGGTGTAATTTTAGTAGGGCTTTGAAGATGGGGAGAGTGGTGATCTGTCAGATGTGAAGTTAGACGGGGTGCCGAGCCAGGGGGACGAAGTGAACATGGGATTGACAAGTGAGACAAGAACGAGGCTTCCTCCTCCTGTAGAAAGTGAGATTGTTGTGGGCCAAGATCACATCTATCAACTCTGTGGCACTGTCTTCTCCCAAGTGTTTAGTACAGTACTCTGCACACAGTAAGCACTTAATAAATACCATGGATTGATTGATTGATCAATTGAGGCACAGTGAGTAGGTTGGTGTTAGAGGAGCAAAATATGTAAGCTCAGTAGTAGTAGGAGGTTAACAAGGTTAGGTAGGAGGAAGAGAGCTGATTGAATGCCCTAAAGCCAGTTGGTAAGGAGTTTCTGCTTGATGCAGAGAGGGAGTGGCAACCATTGGAAGGTTTTGAGGATCAATGGTATTTATTGAGCACTTACTGTGTGCAGAGTCCTGTACTAAGCGCTTGGGAGAATACGGTGCAATACAGCTGGAGACACATTCTCTGTCCACAGTGATCTGGGCAGTACAATGAAGTACAGACTGGGAAGGGGAGAGGCTGAAGGTAGGGAAGTCAGTGAGGAGGCTGATGCAGTAGTCGAGACTGGATATGACAAGTGCTTGGACCAGCATGGTAGTGGTGTGGTTGGAAAAGAAGTGGGGGAATCTGGAGAGAGATTAGTTGAGGATAACGTGAGGCAGGCAGTTGATGGTGATGTTGTCAACACTATTTCTCTTCCCTTATTGACACCTATGCCCATCACCCTTGCCGGCTGTTCCAGACATTTAACTCCCTCCTCAGGTCCCCTGTTCCTCCTTGTCCCCCATCCCTCACCCCCAATGATCTGGCCACCTACTTCATTAGGAAAATTGACACCATCAGGTCTGAGCTCCCCAAAGTCACTCCTCCCCCTCCTCCATCCCCCCTCAAATTCCTCTCCTCCAACTCTCTCCTGGACCCCCTCCTATCTGGCTTCCAACCTCTCCACTCCACTGAAACCGCCCTCTCAAAGGTCATCAATGACCTCCTTCTTGCCAAATCCAATGGCTCCTACTCCATCCTAATCCTCCTCGACCGCTCAGCTGCCTTTGACACTGTGGACCATCCCTTTCTCCTCAACACATTATACAACCTTGGCTTCACTGACTCCATCCTCTTCTGGTTCTCCTCCTATCTCTCTGGCCATTCATTCTCAGTCTTCTTCGCAGGCTCATCCTCCCCCTCCCATCCCCTAACTGTAAGGGTTCCTCAAGGGTCAGTTCTTGATCCCCTTCTATTTTCCTTCTATACTCACTTCCATGGTGAATTCACGTGCTCCCATGGCTTCAACTATCATCTCTATGCTGATGATACCCAAATCTATATCTCCTCCCCTGTTCTCTCTCCCTCTCTCTAGGCTCGCATCTCTTCCCACCTTCAGGACATCTCTACTTGGATGTCCTCCCACCACCTAAAACTCAACATGTCCAAGACAGAGCTCCTTATCTTCCCTCCCAAACCCCGTCCTCTCCCTGACTTTCCCGTCACTGTGGACAGCACTACCATCCTTCCCGTCTCACAGCCCCGCAACCTTGGTGTCATGCTTAACTTCGCTCTCTAATTCACCCCACATACCCAATCTGTCACCAAAACCTACCGGTCTCACCTTCACAACATCGCCAAGATCCGCCCTTTCCTCTCCATCCAAACCACTACCACAATAGTACAATCACTCATTCTATCCCAACTGGATTACTGCATCGGCATTCTTTCTGACCTCCCAACCTCTTGTCTCTCCCGACTTCAATCTATGCTTCACTCTGCTGCCTGGATTATCTTTCTACAGAAACATTCTGGGCATGTCAACCTGTCTCCTCAAAAATCTCCAGTGGTTGCCTATCAACCTCTGTATCAAGCAAAACCTCACTATTGGCTTCAAAGCTCTCCATCACCTTGCCCCCTCCTACCTAGCCTCCCTTCTCCCCTTCTACAGCCCAGCCCACACACTCCGCTCCTCTGGTGCTAACCTTCTCATTGTGCCTCACTCTCACCTCTCCCACCATCGACCCCTGGCCCATGTCCTACCTCTGGCCTGGAATGCGCTCCCTCCTCAAATCTGCCAATCACACTTCCACCCTTCAAAGTCCTACTGAAGGTTCACCTCCTCCAAGAGGCCTTCCCAGACTAAGCCCCTCTTTTCCTCAGCTCTCTCTCCCCTCCCCATCGCCCCTACTCACTCCCTTCGCTCTAACCCCCCTCCCTGCCCCACAGCACTTGTGTACATAGGTACATATCTATAACTCCATGTATTTACATTAATGCCTGTTTACTTGTTTTGATGAGTATATACCTATAATTCTATTTATTTATGTTGATGCTATTGATGCCTGCTTACATGTTTTGATGTCTGTCTCCCCAGTTTTAGACTGTAAGCCCATTGTGGGCAGGGATTGTCTCTCTTTATGGCTGAATTGTACTTCCCAAGCGCTTAGTGTAGTGCTCTGCACACAGTTAGTGCTCAATAAATACGATTGAATGAGTGAATATTAGGAAAGTCGGGGGAGAAGAGAGTTTGAGAGGGAACCTGAGGAGTTCAGTTTTGGACATGTTGAGCTTGTGGTACCGGTGGGACATCCAGGTACATGGCCCTGACCCTCATGGGGATCTCAGTCTAAGAGGGAGGGAGAGGGTATTTAATTCCCATTCTACAGATGAGGAAACTGAGGCCCAGAGAATCTAAGTGACTTGCCCAAAGCCACCCAGCAGTATTTATTGAGTGCTTGCTCTGTGCAGAGCACTGCTCTAAAAGCTCGGGAGAGTGCAATACAGTTAGTAGGCATGATCCCTGCTTTCAAGGAGTCTACATTCTACTGGGTGTAGTGCACTGTAATGAGCACTTGGGAGAGCACAACAGAGTTAGAAGACACAATTCCGGACCTCAAGGAGTTAACAATCTGGTAGGGGAGACAGACACTAAAATAAATTATCGGTAGGGGGAAGCAACAAAGTGGGCATTGAAAACTTCTGGGAGAGAAGGTAGGCACAGACTGTAGCTACACTTAGATTTGATTTCTAAATTCCCCTTGGTGTAATTGCTGCTGTTGCTGTTATGGTTTATGCTCTCCTGGCTAGGCAAAACTGAAGATAGTGCCTGTTTCTAAGTAAATTGAGTAAATATGGATTTGTAATGCCTTGTTATAAAGAGGGGTGTGTGTCTGTCTGTGCACGCTCACAAACTCTAGGGAGTCCAGGCTCTAGCACTGGAGAGGGAACAAAGGATTTCAATAATGATAATAAGAGTAACGATGGTATTTGTTAAGTGTTTTATGTGCCAAGCACTGGGGTAGCTATAGGATAATCAGGCCACACATAGTCCCTGTCCCACCAGGGGCTCACAATCTAAGTAGGAGGGAGACCAGGTATTGAATCCCCATTTTACAGTTGAGGAAACTGAGGCACAGAGAAGTGAAGTGACTTGCTCAGGGTCACACAGCAGGCAGCCCTGGATCACCTCCAGTCTGCTTCCTTCGCTCCTGTGCATGAGCCACAGAGTGCTGCTGGCGGAAATCTAGATATCAGGCTGACCTCGTCCACCTCAAGTTCATTCCTGCGTGCTTTAACTCTGCCCGGCAAAATTATTTCTCCATCCTTATTGACACCCACGCCCATGGCCCTCACCAGTTGTTCCAGATGTTTAACTCCTTCCTCAAACCCCCAGCTTCCCTACCCCCACATCCCTCCCACCAATGACCTGCCTACCTATTTTATAGAGAAAGCTGAAATGATCAGGCATGATCTCCCTAAAATCTCCCCTGCTCCTCTCCATTCCCTCCCTCCTCCTCTCGCTTCTTCAACTCTCCCATCCTTCCCAGCAGTATCTCAAGAGGAGATCTCCTATCTTCTCTCAAAATCCACTCCCTCCACCGGCACATCCGACCCCATCCCTTCACACCTTATCAAAACCCCTGCTCCCCACCCCTTCCTCCCTCCCTGACCGCTGTTCTCAACTGTTTGCTTTCAAACAGGCTCATGTCTCCCCTATTCTAAAAAGACCCTCCTTGACTCCACAGCTCCCTCCAGCTGTCACCCCACCTCCGTCCTACCATTCTTCTCCAAACACCTTGAGTGAGTTGTCTAAACCCACTGTCTTAAGTTCCTCTCCTCCAGTTCTCTCCTTGACCCCCTCTAATGTAGCTTTCATCCTCTTCACTCCACAGAAACCACCCTCTCAAACGTCACCAATGATCTCCTCCTTGCCAAATCCAATGACCTCCATCTTAATCCTCCTTGACCTCTCAGCTGCTTTCAATACTGTTGACCACCACCTTCTCCTGGAAATATTACCAACCTCATCTTCGCTGTCACTGTCCTCTCCTGGTTTTCTTTCCTTCCTTCATTCATTCATTCATATTTATTGAGCACTTACTGTGTGCAGAGCACTGTACTAAGCACTTGAGAAGTATAATTCAGAAAGTACAGTTTTCTTCCTCTCTGGCCGCTCTTTCTCAGTCTCATGGGCTCCTCCTCTGCCCCCCACCCCCTAACTGTGGCCATCCTGTCCTCTCCAAACTGCTACCACGTTAATCCAAGCATATATCCTATCCCACCTTGATTACTGTATCAGCCTCCTGGCTGACCTCCTTGCCTCCTGTTTCTCCCTACACCAGTCCATGCTTCACTCTGTTACCTGGATCATTTTTCTAGAAAAACTCTCAGTCCATGTTTCCCCACTCCTCAAGAACCTCCAGTGGTTACCCATCCACCGCCTCATCCGACAGAAACTCCTTACCATCAGCTTTAAAGCACTCAATCACCTTGCCCCCTCCTACCACAACCCAGTCCAGCCACTTCACTCCTATATTGCCAACCTACTTGCTCTATCTCAATCTCAACTATCTCACCACCACCCTCTCACCTATCCCCTGCCTCCGGTCTGGAACGCCCTCCCTCATCAAATCGGACAGGCAATTACTCTCCCCAACTTCAAAGCCTTATTGAAGGCACATCTCCTCCAAGAATCCTTCTCTAAGCCCTCATTTCCTCTTTTCCCACTCCCTTCTGCGTCACCCTGACTTCTCCCTTTATTCACCACCTACCCCTGCCAGCCCCACAACACTTAGGTACACATCCGTAATGTATTTATTTATATTAATGTCTGTTTCCCCCTCTAAACTGTAAGCTCATTGTGGGCAGGGAATGTGTCTGTTATATTGTTGTGCTGTACTTTCCCAAGCACTTACTACAGTGCCCTGCACATAGTAAGCACTCAATAAATATGATCGATTGATTGGAGCTGGAATGAGAACCCAGGTCCTCTGACTCCCAGGCACAGGCTCCGTCCATTAGGCTGAGCCTGTAGGGGAGCCAGTCATCAGCCCAGCCTCCAAAAGTTTCCTGGGTCTCTCGGGGAGGGGGTTCAAGCCCTACACATGATGGAGGGCAGGTGGCTGCTAATTTCCTGGAGAGCCTTGCGGTGGACAAGCTGGAGCTATCCTGAGCTGGTAAGGAAGATGAGGCAGCCCGGGGGATCCCCTTTTTCTCAGGTCATGTCTGAGCAGGGAGAAGCCCATAGAAGATGGTTTCCAGACTGACCCAGGGCAGGTAGCCCATTCCTGAGCATCTTAGTGTGGGAGCCTATCACCCTTCCTGTCTCACAAACTCATAACCTTGGCTTTGTCCTCAACTCATCCCTTTCATTCAACCCACACATTCAATCTATCACCAAATCTCGTAGGTTCTACCTTTACAGCATTGCTAAAATCCATCCTTTCCTCTCCATCCAAACTGCTACCACGTTAATCCAAGCATTATCCTATCCTGCCCTTGATTACTGCATCAGCCTCCTTGCTGTCCTCCCTGCCTCCTTTCTCTTCCCACTCCAGTCCATACTTCACTCTGCTGCCCAGATCATTTTTCTTAAAAAAAAAAACATTCAGTCTGTATTTCCCCACCCCTCAAGAACCTCCAGTGGTTGCCCATCCACCTCTGCATCAAACAGAAACTCCTTACCAGGGAGACTCCCCTACTATCTCACAAATTCAAGTGAGAGTGAAAGCCAACTTCTCCCCTAACGGTTTATAAAACTGGGAAGGGCAAAGTAACGAGAAAGAGATTTGTAGAGGAGCAGAGAGGAAGGACCCCCTGGGGCTGTGGAATGTCCTCTTAGTTGCTGGGTGTGGAGCCAAGGTGTGAGAAGGCTTAGGTCCCCAGCAAACAGCAAGATGCCACCTGCATCTGGTGGCAGGAAGAAGTGACATCACAACTAAGATTTTACACTGGCACCTTCACACTCAGGGGAATGACTGTTTGTTCAGTTTCTAGGCCCTTGCTCTTTCGTCTTGAGGATATTTTCCCAGCTGTGTCACTTGGGTCGGGTTTTTTGCTTCTATTGCACGTTCCCAGGTACCTAGTCCGGTGCCCAGGAGATGCCCAGCCGGCCCTTATGAAAAGCTGTTATCAACAAAAGGTCTGCAAGGTCACTTTCCCCAATAAGGTGTGGCAGCTCCCCCCCACCAAAAAACCTCAACAACTTCTCAACTGCTCCGAGCTTATCCTCCTTCGTGCACTTGCATTTGGCTCTGCCCTCTCCTGGTCCAGCCCCCAGGTCTCTCTGACTCTTTTGTTGCAGTTTTATCTATTAAGCAGTCTCAGGACAGAGGCTCATCCTTCATTCCCAATGGGAGAAGGTGCCATAATTTTTTTATGGTATTTGTTAAGTGCTTACTATATGCCAGGCACTGTATAAAGCACTAGGGTAGATGCAAACTAATCAGGTTGGACACAGTCCACGTCCCACATGGGGCTCACGGTCTTAATCCCATTTTACAGAAGAGGTCACTGAGGCACAGAGAAGTGAAGTGACTTTCCCAAGGTCACACAACAGACAAGTGGCAGAGCCGGGATAAGAACCCAGGTCCTTCTGACTCCCAGGCCTATCCATAGGCCACACTGCTTCATTAATCATTGACTAAGTGTGTGGCACCATGCTGAGCGATAGGATAATCGCACAGTAGACAGATAATAATAATAATAATAATAATAATAATAATAATAATAATAATAACGTTGGCATTTGTTAAGCGCTTACTATGTGCCAAGCATTGTTCTAAGCACTGGGATAGATATAAGGCAATTAGGTTGTCCCACATGGGGCTCACAGTCTTAATCCCCATTTTACAGATGAGGTAACTGAGGCAGAGAAGTTAAGTGACTTGCCCAAAGTCACACAGCTGACAAGTACCCTTGTAACCTCCCCAGAGCTCACCTTGTAACCTCCCCAGCGCTTAGAACAGTGCTTTGCACATAGTAAGCGCTTAATAAATGCCATTATTATTATAAGTGGTGGAGCTGGGATAAGAACCCACAATCTCTGACCCCCAAGCCCGTGCTCTTTCCACCAAGCCACGCTGCTTCTCTCCAGGCTCTCCCAAAATGGGGGCAGTGGACACCTAGAATGGAAAACCAGCCAAAAATAAGCCACCAGATGCCAAAGGAATAGGAAGGAATAGGAATTGGAGAGAGGAGCCCTCCCACTGATCACATGAATTCCTGGCACCCTCTCTGATTGCCAACCAGCTCAGCCTTCTCAACACTCTGCCTACAACTGGACCAACCACAGGATACTTAGAGGACCAATGTGATGGCTGCCCTCCTGGGTAGACATCCTCACTTTCCTAGTTCTGGTAATCCCTTATGGACCACTTATATATGAACTGATCCAAACTTTTTGTGAACTTGCCAATATTTTTGGCGACAGGATTTCCTATGGAAGCAGATTCCATCCACCTAGCAAACTCTGGGGGAAGTCAGTCAGCACTACTTGTCGACTGGCTATTGTGTGTGCAGAGCACTCTACTAGATGCTTGGGAGAGTACAGTAGAGGCAAAAGACACAAGGAGCTCCTCAAGGAACTAACAGTCTAATAGGCTAGGCAGGCTTTCAGAGACCACTCTATTTATAATTGTTTCTAGGTCTGCCTTCTCCACGAGTGTGAGCTCCATGAACGTGTCTCGTGCATACGTTGTACTTTCCCAAGTGCCTAGGACAGTGCACTGCACCCAGTGGGTGCTCAGCTCAGGCGGTTACTGCTGCTACCAATAGTGAGAACTGGATGAATCCAAGGTCACACAACTGGCCACAGCCAGGGTATGGAAAGAGGAAACAGATTATTAGAAAAGTAATGTGTGTAGATCATTAGATACAGACGTGCTGAGGCTAGGAATAAGACTAGCCGTTGGATTGATAAGTTACAAAGGTGAGAGCTGGTGGGGCCCTGAAAACCAAAGGACAGGGGTTTTTGCTTGATGTGGAGGAAGTGGGTAGCCCTTGGAGGGGCTTTCAAGAGCCCCTTCCTCCTGGTGGGGGGATTTGATAAAGCCCTTTCTTAATTTTGCACATGTCAATACTATTCCCTCTCAGGCTTGATCTTATTTTGTCAGATGGACAAGCCCTACTCTTTTCTGCTCTATTCCTAGGGGAGCTTCTCCATCCCCCTGTCCATCTCCACCCCCTTCCTCAAAAATCTGCAGTGGTTGCCTATCAACCTTCGTATCAAGCAAAAACTGGTCACTATTTGCTTCAAAGCTCTCCATCACCTTTCCCCCTTCTACAGCCCAGCCCGCACACTCCTCTCCTCTGCTGCTAACCTCCTCACTGTGCCTCGTTCTCACCTGTCCCACCGTCACCCCCCTGGCCCACATGCTACCTCCGGCCTGGAATGCCTCCCTCCTCACATCTGCCAAACTAGCACACTTCCCCCTTTTAAAGCCCTACTGAAAGGTCACCTCCTCCAGGAGGCCTTCCCAGACTGAGCCCCCCCTTTCCTCTGCTCCTCCTCCCCTCCCCATCGCCCCGACCCCCTCCCTCTGCTCTACCCATCTCCCCACCCCACAGCATTTGTGTATATATGTACATATTTATTATTCTATTTATTTTATTAATGATTTGCTTATATCTATAATTCTATTTATTTAGATTGATGCTATTGATGCCTGTCTACTTGTTTTGTTTCGTGGTCTGTCTCCCCACTGCTAGACTGTGAGCCCGTAGTTGGGCAGCGATTGTCTCTGTTGCTGAATTGTACTTTCCAAGCACTTAGTACAGTGCTCTGCACACAATAAGTGCTCAATAAATACAATTGAATGAATGACTCTTGGTGGCCCTTGCCTGTCCCTTCTCCAGCTCCCTCTGTCCTTCCTGAAAGACAGGGCCCAGAATTACACATGGTAGCAATAGTAGCCGGATTTCTTGAGCTTCCACTTAGCCTACTGCCCTGTGCTTGCCAAGTGCAGAATAATGAAATGACACATTCTTTGCCCACTAGGAGCTTCCATCCCAGGCCAGCAAATCGATTTGGGATAGTGTTGGTTTTCAGTGGACCTTTTGGTTGCTACTGCCCTTTGGACTGATGATCCAAGGGAACAGTCAACAGTGACTCTGAAATTTCCTTTCTGAACCATAACTGCCAGCTCTGTGCCTGAGACCATTCATTCAATCAATCAATCAATCGTATTTATTGAGTGCTTACTGTGGGCAAAGCACTGTACTTAGCGCTTGGGAGAGCACAATACAACAATAAAGAGACACATGTGCTTGTCACTTGAATGGTTTCTCCTTGGTGCAATAACCTTGCACTTACTCACTGCCACCTGAGCCCCAGGATCTAGGGAGTGGTGCTGTCTTCCCTCCTGCACTGGCCCACCTATCTGCCCACCATCACCTCGTGGAACCCTGTGCTGCTGGAGCTGAGGCTGCAGCAGGCCTGGGAATGACTATTGGAACAGCAGGAACGTTGCACTGGTCAGACTAGGGATGGCCTGCAGGACTGGACACCATTCTGTCCACAGCAGGGAATGGTGGCAGCTCTTAATGCTATTTTCATCTTTAATGATGACTAGCAGAGAAGATGTGAGCTTCTCACTCCACCACAGTGTACAGACTGCATGTAGCCACCCCCATCCACCCGTTGTCTCGCAAGGCATGCTGCTGGCTACAAGGGACCCAAGTGAGAGAGTGTGGGTGTCAGCTAAAGTAGTCAAGTCCGGAGGGTACAAGCTCGCGGATCTGGGCAGTAGCTGTTTGGATGAAGAGGAAGGGGCAGATCTGGGCAATGTTGTGGAAGAAAGCAGCAGGGCATAGTGGACAGAGAACAGTGCTGGAAGTCAGAAAGATCTGGGTTCTAATCCCTGCTCCACCACTTGTCTGCTGTGTGACCTTGGGTGAGTCACTGATCTTCTCTGTGCCTCAGTTGCCTCATCTGTGAAATAGGGATTAAGGCTGTGAGCCCCTGTGGAAATGGACTGTGTTCAATCTGATTAGCTTGAATCTACCCCAGGGCTTAGATCAGTGTCTGGAACATAGTAAGTGCTTAACAAATACCATAAAATTAAAAGAAAGTAAAAAAGTTATAAGAAGGAGGGTTTAGAAGGTCAGTTTTTGACATAATGTGCTTAAAGGTTCCGGTGGGATACCATGAGGTGATGTCCTGGAGGCAGGGGAAAATGCAAGGTTGTAGAAGAAGGGAGAGGGGATTGTAGAGAGAGGAGGGGAGAAGTTAGAGCTGTTGAAACCCCAGTGGTGCCAACCCAACAGCTGCCCTTAATACTTACTTTTATTCCTCTTCTTGGCACTTGTGTACATATATTTTTATCTGTACATTAAATTATTAATTCAGCTATCTTTGCCTGCTGTAGTTATAGTTATGAGAAGCAGCTTGGCCTAGTGGTTAGAGCTTAGGCCTGGGAATCAGAAGGACTTCAGTTCTAATCCTGGCTCTGCCACTTTTCTGCTGTGTGGCCTTGGGCAAGTCACTTAACTTCTCTATGCCTCAATTACCTCATCTGTAAAAATAGGGATTAGGACTGTGAGTCCCATGTGGGACAGGAACTGTGCCCAACCTGATTTGCTTGTATCCACCCCAGTGCTTAGTACACTGTCTGGCATATAATAAGTGCTTAATATCAGCATTATTAGTAGTAGCAGTATAGTTATGCAAGTTTCTTGATAGATCTTTGTGGTTTCTCCTACTCCCGCTATTGATAAATAATTTATGTCCATCTCCCCCTTTAGATAATGAGCTCCTTGAGGACAGGGAACAGGTGTCTTGCTACTTAGTACAGTGCTTCCTACTCAGTAGGAACCCAATACCCCTGACTGGCAAAACTGATTTGAAAGTCAATCTATCAATCTGCATAGAGGTCGGAGCTGAAGCCAGGGGAACAGATGAGCTCCCCGAGGGAGTGAGTGGAGATTGAGAGCATAAGGGGACACAGAACAGAGGCTTGAGGGATGTCCACATTTAGGGGGTGAGAGGCTGAGAGGAGCCAGTGAGACAGAAGGAGAAGCCAGAGAAATAGGAAGAGAACCGGGAGAGGATGGTGTCAGAGAAACTGAGTTAGGTAATGTTTCCAGGAGAAGGGGGTGGTCCACAGGGTCAAAGGCAGCTGAGAGGTTAAGATGGATTAGGATGATAGAGTCCATTGGATTTGGCAAGGAGGAGCTCATTGGTGACCTTGGAGAGCAGTTTCTGTGGGGAGAAAGGGGCAGCCACTAGACTGTAGAGGGTTGAAGGGAGAGTTAGATGAGAAGAAGTGTAGGCAGCAAGTGTAAACAACTTGCTTGTGAAATGCCTAAAAGGCACAGATAGGGGTAAAAACCTAAAGACCTGGTACACATACAGAAGCATCTCATGAACCCTTGGGTGATCCAGTTTCAACTGTATTTGGGTTTGAAGAGGAAGCCGTGTCCAAGAGCTTCCCTTTGCCATGGAGCAGGAAGGGGCACAAAGAGCCAAAAAGCACAAGATGAGCAACAGCTTTGGTGGGCACTCAGTCTTGAGATTCTTCTGCCCTAAATTGTACCAATAACAAAACCATGACGACTCACAACAGTGGGAGCGTTCAATTGCAATTCTGTGATCATTAAAGCACAGTCATCACTGGGCCCCCAACAGAGGCATCACTCACTTGGGCCAGGCTTGAGCCATTTTAAGGTATATCATTGGTGATCGACACCCAGATCAACCAATAAGATGTGCAGGATTTTATACTGCGGTGGCAATAAGTCTGGGCTTCTTTAGGTCAATGACAGCGTGTAATCGAGCAATATAACTACCTCATACCACAGTGTTTTTTTTTTAAAAAAAAAACAACACCAGAACCCCGACCTCATGCCTTCCCTACCCACTCCCTCGCCTTCTCCTTCCCTCCTCACGGCCTCCTCCTCCTCCTCTATCCACCGCCAATAAAGGGTGCTGGATCTGGCAGCTGGGAAGACTGCCAAAACCTGGCCCACAAACAGCAATTTGGCAGGATGGTGGTTTCATCCCTCTGTTCTGAATGCGTTGCTCAGCGCCCTTGACCGCATCTGCTACTCAGGTCTGCTGCAGGTTTGGACTCTGATATGGAGGGAGAGAGGTGGAAAGGGACTGTGGCTGCTAGCCCCGCCCCCCCTTCATGGAGGGGAGAAGCAAACGAGTGGGGAAAGGAGGGGAAGAGAGGAGAGAGGCTGACAGAGAAGGAAGAGGAGAGGGTGTTCCTGAGTGAGCCCTTATGCCCTCGACGAACTAGAAACCTTGGAACGGGGCAGCTAGGCTGTGCAGCCTGATTCCAGGGAGCCCCACCAACACAGTTTAGGAATTCGCAGGATCTTAGTACATCGCATGCTGCCGGGCTGGAAACCTTCCCCAACATGGCAGACCTTCTAAAATCACCATCCCTGAGCCACCGAGGGCCTTTTCGTTCCGTCCCAATGTGTGCTGGAAGAGGTTAAACCCTCCAGCTCGCTTCCAGATTTCTGATATAATAGCCATTCATCAACTGTAACAGGTGTGTTCTCATGAGTTGAAATATATTTTAGTCGACGACCACCCTGCAGTTCTGGGAGAGAGGGAGCCCAAAAGGTTAAGAGAGGTGATAAAGTGTGGCCCACCCAGTTGCCATGTTTAGAGCAGTCCCAAAACCACCCAGGATTCGGCACCAGAAAAGCTTCCCCCTGCAAAACTGCCCTTCCCCATTCCACCCCGGTTTCAGTCACACTGTTTCTTCAGTATCAGCATCCTAACCCCTGGAACTTAAAAACACAAACTGCAAAACCTGCATGCAGACGACAGCACACATACAAATTCGTGTGCTACCAATGTATGTCCAAGAGTGCCTGTGCGCGCACACACACACTGCCTTCAAGGCTATTCACAGGGGAGGACGCGCAAGATCAGGGTCCCTGGATAGAAGAAAACACCGATGTCAATCCCCTCCTCGGCCCCGTAGTGGCTAATTCTTTGCCAGGAGCTGCCGTCTCTTCCCCACGCCAATCCTCCCCCACCCTGCTGCTGATTGGATTTTCCCTGGGCACCTGGCCTGCCCCACCCACCAGTCATCTCCCCGACAAGATCACGGTCGGGCAGGGAGGCTCCCATGGGCCCCAGAGCTCTGCCACTGCTCTTCGGCTTCTTCTAGAGAGCGGGGCAGGTGCAGGGAGGGCCCCAGAAGTGGGGCTTCAGGTGAAGCAGAGAGGTGGAAGGATTATCCAAGGAGGCATCTCCCTACACGTACACCCCCGCACCCAGCCCGTCTCCATCCCCGCCGACTGAGCTCAGGTGCGGTCGGCGGGTACCACCCGGACCTGCATCTCGCGGCGGGGACCTACCAGTCGGTGTGCGGCTCGTCGATCACCAGCAGCAGCTTGGACTTCCTGAGGGCGGCGGCGGCGGTGGCGTCCACCAACCCCGCCGAGGCGGCGGTCTGCTTCACGGCGTTGGACAAGGAACTGAAGAAGCTGCTGCCCACCGACTGCACCGGGGGGGCGGCCGGGGGCGGCGGCGGCGGGACCGCGGCGGCGGGGGGCGGCGGCCTCCGCTCCAGGGCCGGGGAAGCGGCCGGGGGGCCGGTGGGGGGCGGCGGCGGCGGCTGTTGGGGCTCCGGCCGCTGCAGGTCGGTCATATAGCCATTGGGCAGGTTGGCGATGAAGCTGCTGTCCGAGAGCCGGCGCCGCAAGAAGTTCATCATCTGGCCGGGAGGACGCGCCGAGCCCGGGGAGAGCGGGAGCGAGACGGGAAGATGGAGAGAGCCCGAGCTGGCGAGCGCACTGGGGAGCGGGAGGACGAGCAAGGGAGCAGGCGAAGAGCGCAGGGGGGAGGGAGAGAGGAAGGGAGGGAGGGGCGGGGCCAAGGAAGCGGGAGGGGAGGGAGAGAGAGAAGAGAGAGCGAGAGGGAGAGAGAGACAGAGAGAGAGTGATTGCGGGGGCGGGCGGTCCGCGAGCCGAGCTCGCGGGGCCTCTCAGGATAAGGGGACGGCAGAGATGCCCAACGCTTAAGAGAAGCAGCGTGGCTCAGTGGAAAGAGCACAGGCTCTGGAGTCAGAGGTCATGGGTTCAAATGCCGGCTCCACCAACTGTCAGCTGTGTGACGTTGGGCAAGTCACTTCACTTCTCTGGGCCTCAGTTACCCCATCTGGAAAATGGGGATGAAGACTGTGAGCCCCCCTGTGGGACAACCAGATCACCTTGTAATCTCCCCAGTGCTTAGAACAGTGCTTTGCACATAGTAAGCGCTTAATAAATGCCATCATTATTATTATTATTATTACACTGGTCCCCCCGAGCTCGGACTCCGATGTTCAATAAATACGATTGATGATGATGATGATGAAGAAGAGGGAAAGAGACTGTGGCCGCGAACCCCGCCCTCCGGGGCGCAAACCCTCTGGGTTTCTTCGGGCCCCGAGCGCCGGGCAAGGGGACCGGCGCTTCGGGACCCCAAGGAAGCAGACGGAGAGCGAGGGAAAGGTGGCTGAGAAGGTTGAGAAACCTCACATCTCCGCCCTTCTCGCTGCCCTCCCTCTCTCCCAAGGACCCGCTCCAACCAGAGGGCTGGGAAGCAGAGGGTTGGACCAGACCTACTCTTGCTCTAGGGATCTTCCAGCTCCCGAGTCTACAAAAGGTCAAGAAGCGAAGCGGCCGAAGAGAATCAAGAGGTGGAAGGGTGGGCATCCTGAGGCTCTTCACTTTCCACCCATCGGGAGAGCCCTGCCGGGAACCTACCTGTGGCTGAGGACTTCCTCGGAGAAGCCTGGGGGTCAAGTGACCTGGTTCTAATCCCGCCTCCACCACTTACCTGCTGTGTGACCTTGTTCAAGTCACTTTAACATCTCCGTGCTTCAGTTCCGTCATCTGTAACATGGAAATTCAACCATTCTCCTTAAACTATGAGCCCCATGTGGAGAAGTAGCATGGCCTAATGGAAAGAGCCCAGATCTGGGTTCTGATCCAGGCTCCTCCAATTGCCTTCTGTTGTAACCTTGCACAAGTCACTCAGTTTCTCTGTGCAGTCGAAAGGGCAACAACTGGAGGACTGTGGGTGACCCGGAAACTCAGGTCCACCACACCCCAGGGGCCTTCTCAGTCTTCCTAGTGTGTTCAGTGGGTGTGATGTTAACTTTCATGGTATTAGAGAAGAGTTTCTCCAATTAGACTGTTTTAATCTTTTAAACTACAGCGTATAAACACACATCTAGCTGTCCTTTGTAATGATAATAATGATGATGGCATTTGTTAAGTGCTTACTATGTACAAAGCACTGTTCTAAGCACTGGGGGGTTACGAGGTGAACAGGTTGTCCCATGTGGGGCTCACAGTCTTAATCCCCATTTTACAGATGAGGGAACTGAGGCTCAGAGAAGTTAAATGACTTGCCCAGGGTCACACAGCAGACATGTGGCGGAGCCAGGATTAGAACCCATGACCTCTGACTCCCAAGCCCGGGCTCTTTCCACTGAGCCATGCTGCTTCTCTTGTACTTGTACTTACAGAAGACACCTCTGGCAGTGAAATTTGCCTAGGGTCCTGAACTGGACTGGTCCTAGGCTTTTTTGAGGGTGGGTTTGAGGCATCCTGCCTTCAGCAGGACCTAGAATGGAGTTGTGTTTGCAGTCGTGGTGATGGTATGCACTGAGCCATCCACACTCTCTCACCTGGTTCCCCTGTAGCCGGCAGCAACACCTTGTGAGATGACAGGAAGCTGGGGTGCCGCTGCACCCTGTGACCTGGGACAGCTGGTCTCTGGGCATCCTCTCCCCAGCTGGGCCCTCAATTGGCCTATGTGAATTAGTTGAGACCACAGTGGGTAGGATGTGGGAGTAAACTACAGAATTTAACACTGACAACATGTGGAAGTGGGAAACACAGCCAAATGGTCAGGAGATGAACTTGAAAGTTAAAAACTGACATGTTCCTTCCCCACCATTTCAACATTTCTGTTTTAATTCTGGGTAAGCTGTGAAAAAAAGCAAAACACTTATATACATATCTGTAATTTATTTTAATGTCTGTCTCCCCCTCTAGACTGTAAGCTCCTTGTGGGCAGAGGACGTTGTCTACCAACTCTGTTGTACTCTTCCAAGCATTTAGTACAGTGCTCTGCACACAATAAATGCACAATTAATATCTATTGATTGACTGAAGTTAACCCAAACTACATCCCTGTCTTAGGAAAGTGACATGCCATGAGCATGTGTGTGTTTGTGATTTAATAAGAAATTTGAAGAGGAAATTTGGATGAAAGATTTCCTGGCTAAGATCAAGACAGACCTCAAGTTGGGGGAGGGAAAGAGGAGTGGAGGCTGCTGGAGAATCTCAGTCACTGGGGAGAAGAGGCCCTGTGCAAAAATAAAATGCATTTTGTTTTCTTTTCTGAGTTATGGGATCTAATCCACAGCATACAACTGAGTCCTTACTAACCTTAGGCAAAGGAGTAGGGGCGTGTGGATTCATTCATTCAATCGTATTTATTGAGTGCTTACTATGTGCAGAGCACTGTACTAAGCACTTGGGAAGTACAAATCGTCAACCTATAGAGACGGTCCCTACCCAACAACAGACTCACACACAGTCTAGAAGTTGTCTAGAAGTAGAAGTGTGGATGAAGCTGATCAGAACCAGCTCATTCTACCCGAAGATTGTAGCCACTAAATTCCATACTAATTGCCTCCTGCTCTTGGAGAATCTTCATCCAAATACTTGGATCAGACCCCCACCAGCTCAGATAGGATGAACTACTTGGCCTTTTAACCACTATAGACTGAGGCAGTCTTAATTTATCAGCCCACATGCAGCTGGGACCAGCTTACTTCAAGGAATACAATCAATGAAATTTCAGTAGGAAATTAATCAATTGTATTTATTGAGCACTTACTGAGTACAGAGCACTGTACTAGGCATTGGGGAAACAGTATAGTTCAATAGAGTTGGTAGACATGAACCTGCCCTCAGAGTGCTTACAATCTGGTAGGAGAGCTGGACACTAACATGAATTACAGTTAGGGGAAGCAGTGAAGTATAAGGACATGGACAATTAGGCTGCAGAGCTAGGGTTGGGGTAAGTATCAAAGAGCTTAAGGGGTCCAGACCCAAGTGCATGACAGTTTCATGGACAGTGCTCAGTAGCCAGTCCATTAATACAATTAATTGATTGATTCTTTGATTGATTGGATGATTAGTTTGTGGGGTGCATTTGTTACTGTTATGCGTTATGTTACTGTTCTGTTATGCATTTCTAGACTGTGAGCCCACTATTGGGTAGGGACCGTCTCTATATGTTGCCAACTTGTCCTTCCCAAGCGCTTAGTACAGTGCTCTGCACACAGTAAGCGCTCAATAAATATGATTGATTGATTGATTTGCATAACAGAAATATCCTTTTAAAATGTGTTACTTCTATCATTCGCCCCACCCAGACCTCATCCCCACTCACCCCTATCCTCTGAATCTGTGCCCCTGCAACTTCTCTGCTACAACATTGCTCAAAACCCCAGGCCTGCCCATCCCCACTCTGGCCCCTCCCCTATGCACCATCCCAGCACCCCAAACCCACCCTCCTCACCCCACCCCTTTCTCTGTCTGGCGGCAATAGGAGTTGGGGCTGGTATGAGTGGGACAAGAGGGAGTAGGGAGGACACACAGACAGTAACTACCACCACCAGCAGAGTCCAGAGTCACTGGAAACATGATCCCCCCTCCCTTGCCTCCTTCCTTCCAGCCCTGGGGAAGAGGAGGGAGGCACTCTGTCCCCTTCTTCCCTCCCCCTGTATACATATCTGTATGGGTATCCCTGTTCTCCCTCCCCGTTAGACTGTGAACCCCATGTGGGACAAGGGTCTGTGTCTGATCTGATTGCATTGCATCTCCCCAGTGCTGAGCACAGTGCTTGACACATAGCAAGTGCTCAACAAATACCACAATTATTATTGTTATTGTTATTGTTATCATTGTTATTAGTGGTCTAAACCAACCCATCCTGCCTCTATATGTGGGGGGTGGTGGGGAGTGGGGAAATTGGATTCATTATTGGGGAGAAGGTCCTGATGTCAGGGAGATTAAATGTGGGAAAGAGCTACCTAAGATGATTGGTCAGGAAACTGGAAAGCAGAGACCTGGTCATTGTGACCATGGCCCTGGCCAGCTGCAGACTCTATGTCTGCAATACCCAGTTTCCAGGGCTCCACAGAGCCTGCTGAAGGAATTACACAGGCTTGGGGGTTGGGAAGTTCTCTGCTCTCCTCCTTAGGGCCAAGGAGAGGAGAATCTCCAGTCTACCAGTGCTGTGCTGACCTGGCACAAGTCAGCAGCACACTGTGGGAGGGAGGGAGGGAAGAAAGAGGAGGGAGACAGAGATGAGAAAAAATGGGAAAACAAGTGGCTCAGATTAGAGATACTGAGATTTTGGGATGCAGGAATTCCAATTTCTGCTCTGACATTGATTCAGTGGATTGGATCCCGCCTCTGCACCTCCTTTTCTCTGCCCTGAAAAGGGACAACTCTATTCACCTCCTTCTGGAGCTATGAGGCTTCTGTGACACCTCTGGTTAATGCCATCCATCAGAAATCACTGGGACCTAGGACTTTGATTTCCACCTGTAGTTCAGGGCCACAATAACAATAAAAATAATAATAATAATGGTATTTGTTAAGCACTTGTGAAAAGCACTGTTCTAAGCACTGGGGGTTACAAGGTGATCAGGTTGTCCCACGTGGGGCTCACAGTCTTAATCCCCATTTTACAGATGAGGTAACTGAGGCACAGAGAAGTTAAGTGACTTGCCCAAAGTCACACAGCTGACAAGTGGTGGAGCAGGATTAGAACCCATAACCTCTGACTCCCAAGCCCAGGCTCTTTCCACTGAGCCACGATGTGGGCCCACACCACACTGTAGCTAGTGCAGAGAGGACTCCTGGCTGGGGAGCGAGACGGAAGAAAAAAATGTCACTTGATGACACTGGATGCCCCAGCAGGGACTGCAGTACCTGGTGGAGGATGTCCTGCGTACTGTTGGCTGCCGTCATGTTGGCTGTTGCTATGGTGATGATGCAGGCGCCAGCTCCAGCACACACATAAGCAGTGCAAAGCATGACTTTCTCAGCCTGGGGAGAGGGAACCTGAGTAGATCACCCTCTGGGACACAGGCAGGGATCCTGGCTGGGAGCTGCCCCAGAGTGTCAGTTGCCACATTGTTGTGCTGGCTCTGATCCCACTGGGGTGAAATGGACACAGTCCCTCTCTTCCCCCTGAACTGGGGTGGGGTGAGAGAGAGAGAGAGAAAGAGTGTGTGTGTGTGTGTGAGAGAGAGAGAGAGAGAGAGAGAGAGAAAGGAAGGCACTTCAGCCTAGTGGAAAGAACATGGAGTTGGGGGTCAGGAGACCCGGTTCTAATCCCAGCTCTGCCCTTGGCCTCTTGGGTCACCTTGGGAATGTCACTGAACTTTTCTGGACCTCAGTTTCCTCCTCCTGGAGATAAGATCCCTGCTCTCCCTCTCTTTCAGACCAAAAGCCCATGAGGGATAGGAACTGTATATGATGTGATCATCATCATCAGTAATATTTATTAACCTCTTAGCTCTTTGGAGAGTACAATGCAATGGAGTTGGTAGACACTTCCCCCGATGTGATGATCTGTATTTACCCCAGTGCTTCACGCTGACCTCTAGACTCATCCTGAGCAGGGACCATGCTTATCAACTCTGTTGTATTGTACTCTCCCAAATGCGTAGTACAATGTTCTGCACACAGTAAGCATTCAATAAACACCATTGATTAATTGATTGAGGAGAAGGAAATACCAGTGAGGGAAGGTAGGTGCTATGAGATGAAGGCTGTTTCCCTCCCCCTCACTGTTCCCCTACCAACCCACTCCAACTCTCGAGACTGACTGCAGCCCCAGACATGGAACTGGGCGGGAAGGAGCCGTCTTCTAGACTGTGAGCCCATTGTTGGGTAGGGACCGTCTCTATATGTTGACGACTTGTACTTCCCAAGCGTTTAGTACAGTGCTCTGCACACAGTAAGCACTCGATAAATACGATTGAGTGAATGAATGAATCCACATGTCTGTCAGGTGCCATGACTACCACAGGAAAGAACATAGAAGACAGATGAAGAGTCGAGAGCCCCAGGAGGCTGTAGCAGTTGTACCCCAGGGGAAGATGAGCAAGTGGCAGTTGTTTTCTTCCTGCTTTTTCTTTCAACAACCTTTCCTAAGCAGCCTTTAACCATGAGGCACTGACCACTGAAAGAGTCAAGATTCCGCGTCACTGCCTTTCATACTGCTTTATTCCCAAAAACTGAAACGAAAGGGCTGTAATGTATTTATTCATATTAATGTCTGTCTCCCCTTAATAATAATGATGATGACATTTATTAAGCACTTACTATGTGCAAAGCACTGTTCTAAGCGCTGGGGAGGTTACAAGGTGATCAGGTTGTCCCACTGGGGGCTCACAGTCAATCCCCATTTTACAGATGAGGTAACTGAGGCACAGAAAAGTTAGCTAGACTGTAAGCTTGTTGAGGGCAAGGAATGAGTTTGTTTATTGTTATATTGTACTCTGCCAAGCTCTTAGTACAGTGCTATGCACACAGTAGGTGCTCAATAACTGACTGGCCATCTGCAGTGCCTTTTCAGTTTCCTTCAAGGATTCAGTTCAATCCAGTTAAGATTTATTGAGCACCCTTGGGGAACACCTTCCAGGAGCTTCTCAGAAACTGACTCATTTATCCTTTTAGTGGCCAAGTCTGCACCAACAAAACTGATGAAAACCCAATGAAGAAAGTATCCTTAAGGCAAACGCCAAAGCCATTTCCACAGGCCTTTGCCTCTTGATTTGTTTGTATGTTTTCAGTCAAACAAAAAGGGGATTGGGGCCTTGTTCTTTCTTCTTCAATTTATTCCAATTAGCTGATGTCTGTTTTTTGTATAGCTCAATCATCCCTACCCTTGGGCCTTTCAAATCTGCCCAGAGGCACAAGCGATGGCAGCCTGTGCCCCCTAAACAAAGCATTAGGCCCCCATCATCAATCAGTCAACTGAACAATCATATTTACCCAGGCCCTAATGAGTGCACATTGTGTTGTATATACTAAACTCTTGGGAGAGTGCAGCAGAAGTAATACACATGTGCACACACACACCTTCTCTCTCTTTCTCTCTCTCCCTGTCTTCAAGGAGTTTATAATCTAATGGGGGAGGCAGGCAGACAGACAAAAATGATTTAGGGACAATGAAAGCTGGAGGAAGAACAAAGACAAAACAGGAAGCAGTATGAACACACCAGGATGAAACAGCTAAACAAACTACTGAATGCACAGATAAAAAGAGAAATGCCATGCAAAATAAAAATGTACAGACATACAAAGAGTGCTGAGTTTACACAAGTACCCAAGAGTCTCTGGAGCAGGATAGATCTACTGGAGAGTAAGGGGGCCCCAAATAAACGTCCTGAAGACAGAACTGTGTCCAAACTGATTAGCTTGTATCTGTCCCAGTGCTTTGTACAGTGCCTGGCACATAGTAAACACTTAATAAATACCATAACAACAACACACCCACATGCCCAGATGATTATCTCTCTCCAGCAGGGGTCTGTTCTCTCTAAATTTGCCAAATGCTGAAAATAATTTTTATAAGCAGTAGGAATAAAAATTACTGCCTTTGAAAGTCACCCATCCATCTTGCCCATTCAAACCCTCACTCCTTGGAAAACTCTACCTATTGATAGGTAGCCCATAAACCCAAAGGAAAGGAAGAGATATTCCATGTTAAAACAGGAAGCAGTCAGGAAAGGACAAGAGCAAGGGAACCCAGCCCCGGTCAGTTTGAAGAGTGTCCTGGTCCACCTTGGGGGGAAATCCAAAGATCTTGATCTGGGAAGTGCCCCAGATTCGTGTGACTCCCTCATCTCCTTTTAAGGTAGTGCTATTTAGCCTGGACAATTTAGGGAACTGGTAAAGATGTTTATGGATGATTAAGCTGCTTTATAAGACCTGAAAGACTTTTATAAGACCACTCTGCTCACGTGCCCCCTCTCTTCAGTCAGTCAGTCATATTTATTGAGCCCTTACTGTGTGCAGAGCACTGTTCTAAGGTCTTGGTAGAGAACCATGTAACATAAACAGACACATTCCCTGCTCACAACAAGCTTAAAGTCTAGGGGGACTTTCTTCTAAACACTCCAATGGATACCCAGCTCCCTCCAGCTCAAACCAAGGCTTCTTACCGCTAGCTTCCAGGTCTTGTGCTTCCAGTGTATCTCCCAAGTACTTAGTACAGGGCACTGCATTCTCTGCCCTTAAACAATCCACTTTAAGATGAGCTGGCATGAAGTAGGGGGGAAGAGAAAGATGGAAAGGGAGAGAGAAGGAAAGAAAAAGGGAGTCCTGTGGGGAACAGGGACTGGGTCCAACTTGATGACCTCATTTCTTCCCCAGCGTTTATCACAGTGCTGGGCCTGTAGTAAATGCTTAACAAACCCCACAATTATTTTTTATGATATTTGTTAAATGCTTAATATATGTCAAGCACTGCGTTAAGAGTTGGGGTAGATACAAGATAATCAAGTTGGACACAGTCCCTACCCAACGTGGGACTCACAGTCTTAATCCCCATTTTTACAGATGAGGTAAATGAGTCAGAGAAGTTAAATGACTTACCCAAGGTCAGACAGCAAACAAGTGGTGGAGCTGGAATTAGAATCCAGGTACTCTCACTCCCAGGCCAATGCTCTTTCCACTAGGCCATGCTGCTTCTTGTGATTATTATGATTATGATCATCATAATAATATTACTATTATTAAAAGAAGAAGCCACAATAAGGGAGGGAGAGAAGGATGGAGGGAGGAACAAAGGGAGGGAAGGAAAAACGAAGGGAGGGAGGGAGGAACGAAGGGAGGGAGGGAGGGAGGAACGGAGGGAGGGAGAGAGGGAGGGAGGGAGGAACGGAGGGAGGGAGAGAGGGAGGGAGGGAAGGAAGGACGGAGAGACAGGTGGTTTTCACATATAGGTACTGGAGCTTCATGCTATTGACTTGAATCTCTGCCTCCTACAAGGGGAAGCAACTGGGCTCCGTTTATAACAGATTGATTTTTCACGAAAGAGAAGGATCTTTGTCTATTTCTGCCTCCCTTCTCACCCACCCCTGCCTCCCTTCTCACCCAGCTGCCTGCTCAGCTTCTTCCATCCTCAACCAGACAAAAGAGTCGTGTAATTTCCTGCGTTCCTTTTGGATTTTACTGACCGCCCCCAGGAAAGAAGCCCCATGCTCCCTCCTCTCATCCATCCCCCAATCCACCCCCACTCCTTCCCTCCTTCACCTCCCCCCCCCCCAACCCCCACCCAGCTCCACAAGGGGCAAAAAGAACAGCAGAAAGCAGTGCAAGCCACTTGACTGAAAGAAAAGTATTAAGGGTTCTTGGGACATAAGGGAGTGGAGATGGACTCGGGTGTGGGAGGGGAACCCTTTCTGAGGTGACTAAGCGAGGGGCTGACCCTCGCAACACCTGAAACAACGATCCAGTGATCCTCTATTTAACTCTGCAGGGTCCCAATTGCATTGGCCCAGCCAACCCCAGGGCAGAGGTGCGAGGCTACCTTCCATTAAAGGATGCTCTGTGGCAGGGAACAGAAGATAGCTGCTGCCAGCTTGTGAAAAGCACACCCACGAAGCATTGCCATGGCGACCTGGGGCACACCCAGGCCATCAGGCATCAGATCGATGCCAGTGTCTCCCTGATGAGCAAATCTGATCATTTCCGAGGTGCCTGGGCTCCATCAAGAATCGGGAAAGGTGTGTGATGGAGATGTTCAGCTGCAGCTCAGACCGGGGAGGAAATTCTTCACAGATGAAAGTGTGACTTAGCCCCTAGCCAAGAATTGGAAAATCAAATGCAAGTGGAAATCCCAATCAGGAGAATCCTGGTTCATTCTGCTTTGAAACTGAGCATTAGTTGGAATGGACACAGTGAAATGGAGATAGCAGTCTATGGCCTGGGACCAACTAGAGATTCCAAGCCTACCAGCCCCAGACTGAGCCCCTTCCTTCCTCTCCCCCTCGTCCCCCTCTCCATCCCCCCCATCTTACCTCCTTCCCTTCCCCACAGCACCTGTATATATGTATATATGTTTGTACATATTTATTACTCTATTTATTTATTTATTTTACTTGTACATATCTATTCTATTTATTTTATTTTGTTAGTATGTTTGGTTTTGTTCTCTGTCTCCCCCTTTTAGACTGTGAACCCACTGTTGGGTAGGGACTGTCTCTATATGTTGCCAATTTGTACTTCCCAAGCACTTAGTACAGTGCTCTGCACATAGTAAGCGCTCAATAAATACGATTGATGATGATGATGATGGTCCTCCCAGCCCTAGTTCAATGTTTCTGGAACCACTGGGGAACCTTTGCCTATATTCTTGGCTCCAGGTTTTGGAGGCTGCTCTATCCTGTTGGCACTCCCAAAAACCTTGGGAATCTCACCTTTTAGGACTTTAAAAATCCATACCATGGTCACGCACCTTTTCTAAGTGGCAGCAGTAGTAGTAGTAGTAAAATAATTTATTGAGCACCTACTCAATACAAGGTACTGTACTAAGTGCTTGGAAAACTATGACAGAAGCTCAAGAAGCATGAGACATGTTCCTCTAGACTGTAAGCACATTGTGGACAGAGAATGTGTTTATCAACTCTGTTATACTGTACTCTCCATGCGCTTACTTAGTTCAGTGCTCTGAACACAGTAAGCACTAAATAAATATGATTGATTGATTGATGATCCCTGGCCACAAAGAGCTTACACTAATGGGCGAGTGTCTGTGACCTAGAAATATTCAGAAGCCATTGAATCAGAATGAATACAATTGAATTGAATATCCAATCAAATATACCTATATACACAAATGCTGAAGAAACAACAACAATAACAATAACAACAATGATGGTATTTGTTAAGCGCTTACTAGAGAAGCATCGTGGCTCAGTGGAAAGAAGCACAGGCTTTGGAGTCAGAGGTCATGGGTTCAAATCCCAACTCTGCCAATTGTCAGCTGTGTGACTTTGGGCAAGTCACTTAACTTCTCTGTGCCTCAATTCCCTCATTTGTAAAATGGGGATTAAGACTGTGAGCCCCATGTGGGACAACCTGATCACCTTGTATCCCCCCAGCGCTTAGAACAGTGCTTTGCACATAGTAAGCACTTAACAAATACCATCATCATTATTATTATTATGTGCAAAGCACTGTTCTAAGCACTGGGGAGGTTACAAGGTGACCAGGTTGTCCCACCGGGGGCTCACAGTCTAAATCCCCATTTTCCAGATGAGGTAACTAAGGCCCAGAGAAGTTAAATGACTTGCCCAAAGTCACACAGCTGACAGTTGGCAGAGCTGGGATTTGAACCCATGACCTCTGACTCCAAAGCCCGTGCTCTTTCCACTGAGCCACGCTGCTTCTCTGGTTGGCACAGTTTGGGGTGTTGGGGATTAATTGGAGAAGTCTTGCTGGAAGAACTAGAATTTTAGGGGGGCGTTTTAGGGGGGCTGTAAAGGTAGGGAGGTGAGATCTGGAAGATTGTTCATGTCAGCCATAGAGTCAAAAGATCAACATTTTTCCCATCACCATGCCTCTGCCCCCTGATATTTGGAGTAAGTGACTCAGTTCTAAATTATTAGTAGTAGTAGCATTAGTATTAATAATAATAATTATGGTATTTGTTAAACGCTTATTATGTGCCAAGTGTTGTTCTAAGTGCTGCGGTAGGTACAAGGTAATCAGGTTGTCCCATGTGGAGCTCACACTTTTAATCCCCATTTTACAGATGAGGTAACTGAGGCGCAGAGGAGTTAAGTGACTTGCCCAAAGTCACACAGCTGACAAGTGGGGGAGTCAGGATTAGAACCCATGACCCCTGACTCCCAAGCCCGTGCTCTTTCCATTAAGCCATGCTGCTTCTGCCTATCATTACTATTACTATTATATTTGTTAAAAACTTGCTATGTATCAAGCACTGTACTAAGAGCTGGGGTAGAGACAAATTCATCAGGTTGGACATATTCTCTGTCCCATATGTGGTTCACAGTCTTTGTAGGAGGGAGAACAGGTTTTGAATCCCCATTTTACCCTTGAGGAAACTGAGGCACAGAGAACTTCACTGACTTGCCCAAGGTCACGCAGCAAGCAATTGGCAGAGCTGGGATTAGAACCCACTTCCTCTGACCCCTAGGCCCCGATGCTTCTGCCTAGTGGTTGGTAAATGTAAATTTGGAAAGGCTTACCCAACCTCCATCGCTACCTTGTCTCCAGCCCACCTCATCCTCCAGTCCCACCCAACCTTTAGCCCCACTCTGGCCCAAATCAATCAGGCAATCAATCAGTGGTATTTACTGAGTACTTACTGTGTGCAAAGCACTTGGGAGAGGGAAGCAGGCTGACCTAGTGGAAAGATCATGGACCTGGGAGTGAGACGACCTGGGTTCTCATCCCAGTTCCACCACTTACCTGCTGTGTGACCTTGGGTAAGTCACTTAACTTCTCTGTACCTCAGTTCTCTCATCTGCAAAATGGGGATTCCATACCTGTTCTCCCTCCTGCTTAGAATATGAGCCTCATGTGGGACCTGATTATTTTGTACCTACCCCAGCACTTAGCACAGTGCATGGCACATAATAAGCACTAACAAATACCACAGTTATTATTACTACAGTATAACAAAGTTGGTAGACAAGTTCCCCGCCTGCAAGGAGTTTACAGTCTAGAGGGGGAGACCTCCATCCAATCCCACCAGAACTCAAGCTCCACCCCAGCCTCCAGTCCCACCCAACCTCCAGCCCCTGCTCAGTCTCCAGCCCTACCCCAGCCTTCAAACCCTACCTAGTCTCCAGTCACATCCACCCCCCAATTCCAACCAGTCTCCAGCTTCCCCCTGACCTCTGGGCCCACCCAACTCCAGCCTCACACCCTCATGAGAGAGGAGGGTCTATCTGGGGAGACAGTGTGACACGTTGACACACTATCTGCTTACTATATCTTTTCTTGTGATTCTTGACCTGACCTGGGTTCATCCAGCCCCCTTCAGTTGAGGAGGAATAGGACCAATTTGGGGTTTTCCTGGGAGTCTGGATGAGTCCCACTACTGCCCCAGACAGCTTCACTTGGTTTGAGCTTCCTGGTGAGGCTAAGAATACTAGTCAGAGGTCCAGATTGGCTCAGGACCCTAGAGGTCAACCCAGACCCACTGAACCAGAACCTGAATTCTCTTCATTCCTCCCCACTTCATCTACAGAGCCCTGCCCTGCTTTTCCCAATCATATTTATTGAGCACTTACTGTGTGCAGAGCACAGTGCCTGGCACATAGTAAGTACTTAACAAATGCCATAATTATTATTACTAAGTGCTTGGGAGAATACAATGTGTCATTTCATTATTCTGTACTTGGCAAGCACAGGGCAGTAAGCTAAGTGGAAGCTCAAGAAATCCGGCTACTATTGTGAGCCCACTGTTGGGTAGGGACTGTTTCTATATGTTGCCAACTTGTACTTCCCAAGCACTTAGTACAGTGCTCTGCACACAGTAAGCGCTCAATAAATACGATTGATTGATTGATTGCTACCATGTGTAATTCTGGGCCCCGTCTTCCAGGAAGGACAGAGGGAGCTGGAGAAGGGACAGGCAAGGGCCACCAAGAGTCATTCATTCAATTGTATTTATTGAGCACTTATTGTGTGCAGAGCACTGTACTAAGTGCTTGGAAAGTACAATACAGCAACAGAGACAATCCCTGTCCAACTACGGGCTCACAGTCTAGAAGCGGGGAGATGGACCACAAAACAAAACAAGTAGACAGTAATCAATAGCATCAATCTAAATAAATAGAATTATAGATATAAACACATCATTAATAAAATAAATAGAAAAATATGTACATATATACACAAGTGCTGTGGGGTGGGGAGGTGGGTAGAGCAGATGGAGGGGGTCGGGGTGATAGGGAGGGGAGGAGGAGCAGAGGAAAGGGGGGGCTCAGTCTGGGAAGGCCTCCTGGAGGAGGTGACCTTTCAGTAGGGCTTTAAAGGGAGGAAGTGTGCTAGTTTGGCGGATGTGAGGAGGGAGGCATTCCAGGCCGGAGGTAGCATGTGGGCCAGGGGGGTGACGGCGGGACAGGCGAGAACGAGGCACAGTGAGGAGGTTAGCAGCAGAGGAGAGGAGTGTGTGGGCTGGGCTGTAGGAGGGGGAAAGATGATGGAGAGCTTTGAAGCCAATAGGGACCAGTTTTTGCTTGATACGAAGGTTGATAGGCAACCATTGCAGATTTTTGAGGAAGGGGGTGGGAAGAGGGTGACCCCATCCTCCCCTGGGATTGACTGGACACCAGTTGATGTCACCAGACAAGCAGGTCCCTCTAAGCGTGACTGAAAGACCCTGCAAATGAGTGCCTCCTCATGGCCAGGTATGCCTTGTGGCCTGCCTCCAGGTCAACTCCCAGCCAAAGTTACAATTTCACCTTGTCCCCTGTGAGGTCCTACACCATCACAAGTTGTGCAACCCAAATTATCAGCAAATGAAAGAGGGGTTTGGACAAATACAGAAAAGAGTAGTTGGTCTGTATTAGGTTATTAGACTGGAATGTTAGGGGTGTGGAATGGTCCATGCTGATCACTGAGGGAGAGTCAGGAATGGAAAGGGGAGAGCCATGAGTGTTGGATGGTCTGTGCAGGGTTCCTGGAGGGAGAGTCAGGGATGGAGAGGAGAGAGTCAGAAGTGTGGGATGGTCCATACTGGGTCACTGAGGGAGAGTCAGGGATGGAGACAGGAGAGCTACGAGTGTTGGATTGTCTGTGCAGGGTTCCTGGAGGGAGAGTCAGGGATGGAGAGGAGAAAGTCAGAAGTGTGGGATGGTCTATAGTGGGTCACTGAGGGAGAGTCAGGGATGGAGAGGGGAGAGCCACAAGTGTTGGATGGTCTGTACAGGGTCCCTGGAGGGAGAGTCAGGGGTGTTGGATGGTCTGTGCTGCATCTCTGGAGGGAGAGTTGGGGATGGAGAGGGAAGAGTCAGGGGTTGTGCAGATATGTAAAAAGCACTGTACTGAGCATAGTATTGAAAGGACAATAGAATTAGTAGATACAATTCCTGCCCTCAAGGAATCTACCGTCTACTGTGTGCAAAACACTAGTCTAAGTATGAAAGTACAATAGAATTAGCCAGTCAATCATTTTTTATTGAGTGCTTACTGTGTGCAGAGCACTGTAATAAGCACTTGAGAGAGAAGAAAATAACAATATAACAGACACATTCCCTGCCCACAACAAACTTACAGTCTAGAGAGCATGTCTAGAGTTAGTAAACATGATCCTTGTCCTCAAGGAGCTTGCAATCTAGCAGGGCAAAACAACACAAAAATTAATTCCCAATAAGAAGAAGATGGAAAAGGAGATATGACATGAGTTAGTACTTAAGTAACGGGATTTGGAAGACATGAACGAACTGCCTATAGGAGGTGGTGAGTCATAATACTCAAGTGCTTTGGAAGTCAGAAGTGCTGAACAGGCAGTAGGAGGCATATGAGCTGGGGCAATTACAGATCATCATCATCATCATCAATCGTATTTATTGAGCGCTTACTATGTGCAGAGCACTGTACTAAGTGCTTGGGAAGTACAAATTGGCAACATATAGAGACAGTCCCTACCCAACAGTGGGCTCACAGTCTAAAAGGGGGAGACAGAGACCAAACATACTAACAAAATAAAATAAATAGAATAGATATGCACAAATAAATTAAATAGAGTAAAAAATATGTACAAACATATATACATATATACAGGTGCTGTGGGGAAGGGAGGGAGGTAAGATGGGGGGATGGAGAGGGGGACGAGGGGGAGAGGAAGGAAGGGGCTCAGTCTGGGAAGGCCTCCTGGAGGAGGTGAGCTCTCAGCAGGGCCTTGAAGGGAGGAAGAGCGCTAGCTTGGCGGATGGGCAGAGGGAGGGCGTTCCAGGCCCGGGGGATGACGTGGGCCGGGGGTCGATGGCGGGACAGGCGAGAGCGAGGTACGGTGAGGAGATCAGCGGTGGAGGAGCGGAGGGTGCGGACTGGGCTGTAGAAGGAGAGAAGGGAGGTGAGGTAGGAGGGGGCGAGGTGATGGAGAGCCTTGAAGCCTTGAAGCCCAGGGTGAATGGAAGAAGGCCTTGTAGAGGAGAGGAGATGTGATTTCAGAAGGGCTTTGGAAAGGGGGAAAGTTGTGGTCTGTTGAACTTAAAAGGGGAGGGAGTTCCAGGAAGGGGAGAGAAAGGAGAAAGGGAAGACAAGCAAGAATGAGGAGCAGAGGTAAAGAGAAACCATAAGAGGAAATGGAAAGGGAAGACGTCTGGACGGACCCAAATCCTCTCTGACTCCTTCCACTCCCTTCTTTTCAGCTGGCTCCCTAAATTGCCCTCCTTAAAAAGTCCAAGAGTGAAAAGAAGAGTAGACCCAGAACACAGTTGCTCTGGTTATTCACAATTAGTGGGTGAAAGGTGGCAGAGGAGCCTGAAAAAGGGACTGAGAGTCGGAGAGATGGAAGGAGATGCAGGAGAAGACTGTATCAGTGAAGCCAAAGTTGGATAATGTTTCCTGAAGGATAACCCAGCTTTAAGAGACAAATGAAGCGTGTACCTGCTAGACTGTAAGCTCGTTGTGGGCAGGGAATATGTCTGTTTATTGCTATACTTTACTCTCCCAAGCTCTTAGTACAGTGCTTTGCACAGAGTAAACACTCAATAAATATGATTGACTGACTGACTTGGGTGGAACCCCCTGAGTAGCTGGAGACTTTGAAGATGTGGGCGGGTCTCTCCTTGAGCCTTTTACATTCAGGTTTTCCAGCCCTTCACTCCTTTGACTGACATTGCACTTTCTAAGGTTGTCAATGATCTCTGCACAGCCAAGGACAAAGGACTCTAAACTGTCCTTATTCCCCTGGACGTGTCAGCCACCTTCAACCCTGTGGACCAGGGGGATGCCGACTGCCGCCCTGGAGGGTGGTCAAGCAATCAATCCATCCATAGTACTGATTCAATACCTATCGTATGGCAAGGAATTCATCAATGGTACTTACTGAGCAGGGCAATGCCCTCCCTCCACTCATCCGCCAAGCTAGCTCTCTTCCTCCCTTCAAGGTCCTACTGAGAGCTCACCTCCTCCAGGATGCCTTCCCAGACTGAGCCCCCTCCTTCCTCTCCCCCTCCTCCCCGCCGTACCTCCTTCCCCTCCCCACAGCACCTGTATATATGTATATATATTTGTACATATTTATTACTCTGTTTATTTTATTTGTACATATTTATTCTATTTATTTTATTTTGTTAATATGTTTGGTTTTGTTCTCTGTCTCCCCCTTCTAGACTGTGAGCCCACTGTTGGGTAGGGACCGTCTCTATATGTTGCCAACTTGTACTTCCCAAGCGCTTAGTACAGTGCTCTGCACACAGTAAGTGCTCAATAAATATGATTGAATGAATGAATGAATGAATGAATGAGCACTTACTGTGTGCAGAGCACTGTACTAAGCACTTGTGGGGAACAATGCAACAGAGTTGATAGACACATTCCCTGCCCAAAAGGAGTTCACAGCTTATAGGGGGAGACAGACATTAATATAAATAAATAAATGACAGATATGGACATACATGCTGTATTTGTGGGGGCCCAAAAGCAGTAGGAGGTGTGATCCCTGCCCAAAAGGAGCTTACAATCTAGTGCAGGAAACTAACACAGAGGAAGAAATGCTTAAATAGCAGAGGATGCAAATAGGTACAAAAGTGCAAGGGGAGGTTGTGAGTGCAAAAGTGCTGAGGTGGCGCCCTAGTGCCGAGATGGAAGAAGAGCAAAATGAATCAAGGAAGGCCTCCTACGATCCCTCATCATATACCGAATGGATTACTGCATCACATCCTTTCTGATCTCCCATCCTTCTGTCTCTCCCCGCTTCAGTCGATACTTCACTCTGCTGCCTGGATTATCTTTCTAAAGAAACATTCTGGGTATGTCACCCCTCTCCTCAAAAATCTCCAGTGGTTGCCTATCAGCCTCTGTATCAAGCAAAAACTCCTCACTATTGGATTCAAAGCTCTCCATCACCTCGCCCCCTCCTACCTCACCTCCCTTCTCTCCTTCTACAGCCCAGACCGCACACTCCACTCCTCTGGAGCCGCTAACCTCCTCACTGTGCCTCCTTCTCGCCTGTCCTGCCATCGACCCCTGGCCCACATCCTACCTCTGGCCTGGAATGCCCTCCCTCCTCAAATCTGTCAAACTAGCACACTTCCCCCCTTCAAAGCCCTATTGAAAGTTCACCTCCTCCAGGAGGCCTTCCCAGACTAAGTCCCCCTTTTCCTCTGCACCCCCCCTTGCCCATCACCTCCACTGCCTCCTTATGCTCTACCCCCTCTCCACCCCACAGCACTTGTGTGTATATATGTATATATTTATAATTCTATTTATTTTACTAATGATGTGTATATATCTATAATTCTATTTATATTGATGCTATTGATGTCTGTTTACTCGTTTTGATGTCTGTCTCCCCCCTTCTAGACTGTGAGCCCGTTGTGGGTAGGGATTGTCTCTATTTGTTGCTGAATTGTACTTTCCAAGAGTTTAGTATGGTACTCTGCACACAGTAAGCACTCAATAAATACGATTGAATGACTGAATAAATGAATGAATGAATGAGGAGATGGGATTTCAGAAGGGCTTTGAGGATGAGGGGACCTGGGATTTGGCAGAGTTCCGGGCAGGAGGGAAGGCGTGAGCAAGCATAGACTTCCTTTCCCTCCCACCACCAGTGCTCAGAATTCCTGGCTGCTGAATCTGTGTGGGAGTGTGAAGGAAATGTCCCTCCATAATAAAGCTGACATTCCAAAATGGTCATTTTTGTGTTCCTGGAATATACTTGTCAGTTCCAGCCAACATCACACACAAATCAGCATTGTCTAGTGGCAAGAGCATGGGCTTGGGAGTCAAAAGATGTGGGTTCTAATCCCAGCTTTGCCGCTTGTCTGCTGTGTGACCTTGGGCAAGTCACTTAACTTCTCTCGGCTTCAGTTACCTCATCTGTAAAATGGGGATTAAGACTATGAGCTCCATGTGGGACAGGGACTGTGTCCAACCTAATTACCTTTATCTACCCTAGTGCTTAGAACAGTGCTTGGCACATAGTAAGCACTGAACAAATACCATACTAATAATTATTATTACTATCGTTATTATCATCTCACATGTCAGTGCGCTTGGGGCCATAGATCCTGAGGAATGTGTGCGTGCGTGCGCGTGTGTGTGTGTGTGTGTCCCTGTGAGAGAGAGACAGAGAGAGAAAGAGAGAGAAAGAGAGAGAGAGAGAGAGAGAGAGAGAGAGAGAGAGAGAGAGATGGCATGTGTGTGTGTCTCCTTCCTACCCAGGGATGAGAAGCAGCATGGCCTAGTGGAAAGAGCATGGACCTAGGAATCAGAGAACCTGGATTATAATACAGCTCTGCTGCATGTCTGCTGTGTGACCTTGGGCAAGTCATTTCACATCTCTGGGACTCAGTTACCTCATCCGTAAAATGGGGATTAAGACTGAGCCTTATGTGGGACAGGGACTGCGTTCAACCTGATTAACTTGTGTCCACCCCAGCACTTGGAACAGTGCTTGGCACATAGTATATCCTTAACAAGCACCAGAATTATCATTAATTATTATGGTGAGGGGGAGAGAATCTGTCTAAAAGTAAGGAAACAGTAGGTAGGAGAAACAACCAGTCCCTTCCTGCAGTGAAGTTAAACTGCTTTATCCAACCAAATCTTGATTAGCCCCTTTGACATTCATCCCAACAGCACCCCGATTCCCTTTCAGTTTGATGCTTCCTCCTAGTTCTATGGAATTTAGTCTGAAAATAGCTGATTTATGTGGTTTTCATGGGGGTTATAATACCCTTGCTGAATCATCAGACTCCCAGAAAATTGATCAGCCTCTTCAAATGCATCATTAAATTAATTCCCCTTTATCTCAGGCACTTGGCTATAGCTTTTCTTCCTACAAAATATCCTTCCTCCAGGACCCAGGATACTAAGTGAGATGTGACTAGTCGACCCACTTCTCCTATTGGTAATTTATTTTAATGTCTGTCTCTCCCTCTGAATTTGTAAGCTCCTTGTGGACAGAGAATGTGTCTATCAATTCTACTGTATTGTTCATTCATTCATTCAATCATATTTATTGAGCTCTTACTGTGTGCAGAGCACTGTAAAGAGCGCTTGGAAAGTACAATTCGGCAACAGAGAAAATCCCTACCCAACAATGGGCTCACAGTGTAGAAGGGGGAGACAGACAACAAAACAAAACAAGTAGGCAGGCATCAGTAGCATCAAAATAGATAAATAGAATTATAAATATATATACATCATTAATAAAATAAATAGAATAATGAATATGTACAAATATACACAAGTGCTGTGGGGTGGGGAAGGGGGTAGAGCAAAGGGAGGGAGTAGGGACGATGGGAAGGGCAGGAGGGGCAGAGGAAAAGGGGAGCTCAGTCTGGGAAGGCCTCCTGGAGGAGGTGAGCTCTCAGTAGGGCTTTGAAAGGGGGAAGAGAGCTAGTTTGGCTGATGTGAGGAGGGAGGGCATTCCAGGCCAGAGGTAGGGTGTGGACCAGGGGTTGACGGCAGGACAGGTGAGAATGAGGCACAGTGAGGTTAGTGGCAGAGGAGCGGAGTGAGCGGGCTGGGCTGTAGAAGGAGAGAAGGGAGATGAGGTAGGAGGGGGCAAGGTGATAGAGAGCTTTGAAGCCAATTGTGAGGAGTTTTTGCTTCATGCAAAGGTTGATAGGCAACTACTGGAGATTTTTGAGGAGAGGGGTGACATGCCCAGAGTGTTTCTGTACAAAGATAATCCAGGCAGCAGAGTGAAGTATAGACTGAAGCGGGGAGAGACAGGAGGATGGGAGGTCAGAGAGGAGGCTGATGCAGTAATCCAGTTGGGATATGATGAGAGATTGTACCAACAAGGCAGCGGTAGCGGTTTGGATGGAGAGGAAAGGGCAGATCTTGGTGAAATTGGTAGATACTGTTCTCTCCCAAGCACCTAGTACAGTGCTCAGGACGATGCAAGTGCTCAATGAATATCATTGACCGAATGATTGTCTGTCCCCCTGATCCTCCATCTCCTCTCTTGTCCAGAGTCCTCAACTTAGGGACCTTCCAGGCTCACCTCTTTGACCCCCCCCCAACTCAGACTACTCCTTACAGTTGCCTATCTCAGGTGTCCTCTTCCAATAGCACCCTGAAGGGCCCCACTGGGAGACCTCCACTGGGTGACAATGGAGCACCAGGCTTCATACTAAGCTGAAGGTGTAGAGCTGCTATAGTTACCCCGCTCCTCTGTGACTGGGAGGCCTGGACCGGCCACAGGTGATACATCCCACTGCTCAAGCTGTTTTACCAGTGCCACCTACGAATCCTTCTCGCCGCCATGAGGAGGGACTGGACAACCCCCCGAGGGGGTCCCAGAGAGCAGTCAGCTTGCCAGCATAGGAGCCACCTTCCCAGCCACACGGCTCCTCTGGGTGGGACATGGGAGGAGAGCGGGCAATGGCAGGATACCTGACCAACCGCCCTATGGGGGAAATGAAAGCAGCACATGCAAGCCAGGAGAGCAAAATAAATCATGTAAAGACATGTGAAGCGCGGGTACAAATGATGTAGTCTCCCATTGCGAACGACAGGGTAGCCTCGGTGATGAGACTTCAGGACCAAGACCTTTCATGGAGAAGCTGATTCTAGTGCCAGGAGCTTGTGTAGCACCATTCGTGCTCTCTTGTCCCTGCTCGTCATGTGCCCATGAGGCATGGAGAGCGATGAGCAAGTAGGTGGGCATGGAGGTAGCATATGGTGTAGGGCACACAAAAGCATTTAACATAGGAACCATCGTGCAGTGGGCGGCCCGGGGATGCAGCCTTCCACGATCGGGTCCTCTGCAGAAATTAATCCCACATGGGCTCAGATCTCTTCCTCTAGGGGTCCCGTCACACCAGTGGCCAGAAAGATGCCTGCAGATAAGTAGGGGCCAGCGCCCATCACACTGACTGCCTGGGGCCTGGGGCCTCTCTCATTTGGGAATCCAGCCTAGGTGTCGAGGGGTGGCTCATCCAGAAACAACCCCCCCATCCCCTCCCCCAAAACAATACCCTGCATTCCACTCTGAGATAGGGAATGGGCTGAAAGAGAGCCAGAAAGAGGCCAGGAGGCTATGATGTCTGCCACAGGCCCTAACGTGAACCAGAGAGCCTTTCTTCCAGAGCCTGGTGATTGGCAGTGGAGGTGAGTCTGCCAAGCTGGGTCTTCCCTGAGGCAGTCCTGGGGCCCAGGCAAATCTTTTGATGGAGTTGCAGGGTGTGGGGGAAGACAACACGAGAAATTTTCAGTCAGTGTTTTGCAGTTTACATTTGCTGAAGTTTTATTAAAATCCACAGAAAATAAGTTGAAAAAACAAAGGATTTCTTTTGCAAAACCAGTTGATTTTCAGGTAATATTGAGATTATAGTGGGACACCTAGAGATTGCAAGAGAGACAGAGAATGTTTCTGAAAAACTATAACCAGTATCCTTTCTCACCACAGTCCTATCACCCTAGCTGAGCATGGAAAGCCCCTGTCACCTCTGCAGGCCCACGTGTACCACGGAGAAAGAACTTGCTGGCTGCCTAGGGGAGATCAGCAGAAAGTCCAACCCTGCCTCTTCACCCACTCCACCCCTTCCTAATTAGCCTTGTGACAAAAGAGCTTTAAAGGATTTAGACAATGATTGAGCCAGCAGGGTTCTGCGACATTTTATTGGATTATCTTGGAGGAGTTCACCAAATAACAGGATCACTGCCCATAAAGATGCTCTCCCTTCGTGGAACCCAAAATTTACTGAGCAGAAGCTTCAAAAGGATCATGAGACTACAACCCTATCCCTATCCTCTCTACCCACTCTTGATTACTGCTCTCAACTCCACCCTCTCTACTCAACTCGTTTGGTCCCCTTTCTCTTCGTCGCTCTTGCACCACTAACCCATAGCCTTGGATCACTGCCACTGTCTGCCTCCTTCACTCTTATGCTTGAGCTGCTGAACGCTGCTGGCGATAGTCCAAACACCAAGCCAACTTTGTTCACTTTAAATTTATCCTTTCCTGCCTTAACTCTGCCTTCTCCTCTGCCAGGCAAAACTATTTATCTTCCCATATTGACACCCATGCCCATCACCCCCATCAGCTGTTCCAGATATTTAACTCCCTCCTCAGGCCCCCTGTTCCTCCCCCTCCCCCATCCCTCACCTCCAATGATCTGGCCTCCTGCTTCATTAGTAAAATTAACACCATCAGGTCTGAGCTCCCCAAAGCCACACCCCCCTTCTCCGCCCCCCCTGCTCTCAACCCACCCCGAAACTTTCCCATCCTTCCCAGCAGTATCTTCAGATGAGATCTCCTCCCTCCTCTCAAGTGCCACCCCATCCCCTTCCCTCCTCCCCTCCTTAACTTCCATCTTCAACTGCTCACTCTCCACTGGTTCCTTCCCCTACGCCTTCAAACACACCCACATCTTCCCCCATCCTAAAAAAAACCCTCTCTTGACCCCACTGCCCCCTCCAGTCATTGCCCTATCTCCTTCCTACCCTTCCTTTCCAAACTCCTAGAACGAGTCGTCTACACTTGCTGCCTCAAATTCCTCAATTCCAACTCTCTCCTAGACCCCCTCCAATCTGTCTTCCATCCCCTACACTCCACCGAAACTTCCCTCTCAAAGGTCACCAATGACCTCCTTCTTGCTAAATCCAATGGCTCCTACTCTATCCTAATCCTCCTCGACCTCTCAGCTGCTTTTGACACTGTGGATCATCCCCTTCTTCTCAACACGCTATCCAACTTTGGCTTCACAGACTCCGTCCTTTCCTGGTTCTCCTCATCCCTCTGGCCACTCATTCTCAGTCTCCTTCACAGGCTCCTCCTCCCCCTCCCATCCCCTTACTGTAGGGGGTTCTTCAAGGGTCAGTTCTTGGTCCCTTTCTGTTCTCCATCTATACTCTCTCCCTTGGTGAACACATTCGCTCTGACGGCTTCAACTATCATCTCTACGCTGATGACACCCAAATCTACATCTCCACCCCTGTTCTCTCTCCCTTCCTCCAGGCTCATATCTCCTCTGGCCTTCAGGACATCTCCATCTGGATGTCTGCCCGCCATCTAAAACTCAACATGTCTAAGACTGAGCGCCGTATCTTCCCTCCCTAACCCTGTCCTATCCCTTACTTTCCCATCACTGTAGACAGCACTACCATCCTTCCCATCTCACAAGCCCGCAACCTTGGTGTCATCCTTGACTCCACTCTCTTGTTCACCCCACACATCCAATCTATCACAAAAACCTGCCAGTATCACCTCCACAACATCACTGAGATCCGCCCTTTCCTCTCCATCCAAACCACTACCTTGCTGTTTCAATCTCTCATACTATCCCGACTGGATTACTGAATCAGCCTCCTTTCTGATCTCCCATCCTCCTGTCTCTCCCCGCTTCAGTCTATACTTCACTCTGCTGCCCGGGTTATCTTTGTACAGAAACACTCTGGGCATGTCACTCCCCTCCTCAAATATCCCCAGGGGTTGCCTATCAACCTTTGAATCAAGCAAAAATCCTCACTCTCAGCTTCAAAGCTCTCCATCACCTCACCCCTCCTACCTCACCTCCCTTCTCTCCTTCTACAGCCCAACCCACACACTCCACTCCTCTGCCACTAACCTCCTCACTGTGCCTCATTCTCGCCTGTCCCGCCGTCGACCCCTTGCCCATGTCCTACCTCTGGCCTGGAATGTCCTCCCTCCAAACATCTGCCAAACTAGCTCTCTTCCTTCCTTCAAAGCCCTACTGAGAGCTTATCTCCTTCAGGAAGTCTTCCCAGACTGAGCCCCCCTTTTTCCTCTCCTCCTCCTCCCCTCCCCATCACCCCCACCCTACCCCCTTCCCCTCCCCACAGCACTTGTGTATATTTGTACATACTTATTACTTTATTTATTTTATTAATTATGTGTATATAGCTATAATTCTATTTATTCTGATATTGACACCTGTTTACTTGTTTTGTTTTGTTGTCTGCCTCCCCCTTCTAGACTGTGAGCCTGTTGTTGGGTAGGGACCGTCTCTATATGTTGCCGATTTTTACTTCCCAAGTGCTTAGTACAGTGCTCTGCGTACAGTAAGCACTCAATAAATACAATTTAATGAATGAATGAACCCTCTGCATCAAACAGAAATTCCTTACCAAGATCTTCAAGGCCCTTCATCAGCTTTCTCCTGCTTCTCCGTACTGTTCATCTGTTGCTCCCCAGCCTGCACTCTTTGGCCCTCTACTCTTCATCATCAATAGTATTTATTGAGCACTTATTTTGTGCAGAGCACTGTGCTAAATGCTTGGGAGAGTCCAATTAAAGTAAGTAGATACAGTCCCTGCCCGCTAAGAACATACAAACAGAAACTCTTACCACCAGTTTTAAAGCACTCAGTCAGTTCACCCCCTTCCCACTTCATATCACAGATCTCTCACTCCAGTCCATACTTCACCCTGCTGCCCAGTTCATTTTTATACAAAAATGTTAAGGACATGTCTCCCTGCTCCTCAAAAAACTCCAGTGGTTGCCCATCCACTTTCACATCAAACAAAAACTCCTCACCATTAGCTTTAAAGTACTTCACCACCTTGCCCCCTCCTACTTCATCTTGCTACTCTCCTACTACAACCCAGCCCGCACACTTCGCTGATCTAATGCCAGCCTTCTCACTGTGTCTCGATCTTGCCTATCTTGCTGCCGACCCCTAGCCCACAACCTGCCTCTGGCTTGGAATGCTCTCCCTCCTGAAATTCGACAATTACTCTCCCCCACTTCAAAGCCTTGTTGAAGGCACATCTCCTCTAAGAGGACTTCCCATCTCCTCTTCCTCTTTCAAGAGGAGAAAAGAGCCCCTCGCTTCCTCTTCTCCCACTCCTTTCTGTGTCACCCTGACTTGCTCCCTTTGTTCTTCCCCCCTCCCAGCCACACAGCACTTATGTACCTATCTGTAATTTATTTACTTGTATTGATGTCTATCTTCCCTCCCCCACCCAGACTGTAAGCTCACTGTGAGCAGGGAATGTTTGTATTTATTGTTGCATTGTACTCTCCCAAGAGCTTAGTACAGTGCTCTGCACACTGTAAGCATGCAATAAATACAATTCAATCAATCAATCAATCGTATTTATTGAGCACTTACTGTGTGCAGAGCACTGTACTAAGCGCTTGGGAAGTACAAGTTGGCAACATATAGAGACAGTCCCTACCCAACAGTGGGCTCACAGTCTAAAAGGGGGAAATTTTATTGAATGAATGAATCTCCCACTACAGCCCAGCCCACACACTTCACTCCTCTATCCCCAGCTTACTCACAGTGCCCCAATCTCATCTATCTCACTGCTGACCACTTTCCCTTATCCTTCCCCTACCCTGGAATTCCCTACCCCTCCATATATGCCAGACCACCACTGTCCCCACCTTCAGAGCCTTATTAAGGTCACATCTCCTCCAAGAGGCCTTCCCCAGTTAAGCCTTCTTTTCCTCAGCTCCCTCTCCCTTATGTGATGCCCATGCACTTGGACCTGTGACCTTTGGGCATTTGATATTCACCACATCCTCAGCCCCACAGCATGTGTGTACATATCTATAAATTAAATATTGGAAATTATTTATTTATATTAATTTCTGTCTTCCCCCTAGACTGTAAGCTCATCGTGGGCAGGGAATGTGTCTACCAATTCAGTCGTATTGTACTCTACCAAGCACTTAGTACAGTGCTCTGCACACAGTAAATGCTCAGTATGTACCTTGATGATAATCAAATCTAGCAGGGGAGATGGACACTAAAATACATTTTAAGATAGGGAAGATAACTGAGTTGAAAGATATGGACATAAATGCTAGGGGGTGGGGGGTCCGGGAGAAATGAATCCCCAAGTTCTTAGGTGATGCAGAAGTGCTGAAGTGGCAGTAGGGGGAGAAATAGGGTGGGGAGGTGAGCTAGCAGTCAGGGAAGGCCTTCTGGAGGAAATGTGATCTCAGGAGGGCTTTGAAGATGGGGAGAACACTGATCTTTCTGATGTGAAGAGAGGCATTCATTCATTAGTTCACTCACATTTATTGAGTGCTTGCTGTGTGCAGAACACTGTGCTAAGCACTTGAGAGAGTACAATATAACAATAAACAGACATATCCCCTGCCCATGAGTCTAGAGGGGGAGACAGATATTAATATAAATAAATAAATTACAGATATGTACATAAGTACTGTGGGCATGGAAGGAGGCATGAATAAAGGGAGCAAGTCAGGGTGACACAGAAGGAAGGGGGAGAAGTGGATAGGAGGACTTCATCAGGGAAGGCCTCATGGGGCAGATGTGCCTTCAATAAGGCTTTAAAGTGGAGAGAATAATTGTCTGCCAGATTTGAGGAGGGAGGGCGTTCCAGAACAGAGGCAGGATGTGGGCGAGAGTTCAGCAGTGAGGCAGAGGAGATTGAGGTGCGGTGAGAAGGTTAGCATTAGAGTGTGTGGGCTAGGTTGTAGTAGTAGGGTAGTGAGGTGAGGTAGGAGGGGGCAAGGTGATGAAGCAGCATGGCTTAGTGGAAAGAGCAAGGGCTTGAGAGTCAGAGGCTGTCAGTTCTAAAACTGGCTCCGCCACTTGTCAGCTGTGTGACTTTAGGCAAGTCACTTAGCTTCTCTGTGCCTCAGTTAACTCATCTGTAAAATGGGGATTAAGACTGCGAGCCCCATGTGAGACAACCTGATAACCTTGTATCTACCCCAGTGCTTAGAACAGTGCTTGGCACATAGTAAGTGCTTAACAAATACCATCATTATTATTATTAAAGCCAATGGGGAGGAGGGGTTTTTTTTGATGAGGAGGTGGATGGGCAACCACTGGAATTTCTTGAGGAGTGGGGTGACGTGTCCTGAATGTTTCTGTAGAAAAATGATCCAGGCAGCAGAGTGAGGTATGGACTGGAGTAGGGAGAGGCAGGAGGCTGGGAGGTCAACAAGGAGGCTGATAGAGTAATCAAGGCAGGATAGGATAAGTGATTGCTCAATAAATACGATTGAATGAATGAATGAATGAATTGTAGTTAACATGGTTGCAGTTTAGATGGAGAGGAAAGGGTGGATTTTAGCGATGTTACGAAGGTGGAATCGGCAGGATTTAGTGATGGATTGAATTTATGGGTTGAATGACAGAGAGGAGTCAAGGATAAGGCCAAGGTTACAGACTCTTGATATAGGAAGGATGGTGGAGCTGTCTAAAGTGATGGAAAAGTGAGGGGGAGGAGAGGGTTAGGGTGGTAAGATAAGGAGTTCTGTTTTGGCAGGCGGGAAGAAATGAGGAAGAGATCAATGGCAAGAGAGACAAGAATGAGGCACTGATAAATATATAAATAAATAAAAAGCAACATAAATACACGAGTGCTGAGGATAAAAATAAAATCCAAAAGTGCTAAGTGTGGCCATTGGGCTAACATCAATCAATCAATCAATCAATTGTATTTATTGAGCGCTTACTGTGTGTAGAGCACTGTACTAAGCGCTTGGGAAGTACAAGTCGGCAACACACAAGAGATGGTCCCTACCCAACAGTGGGCTCACAGTCTAGAAGGGGGAGACAGAGAACCAAACAAAACATATTAACAAAATAAAATAAATAGAATAGATATGTGCAAGTAAAATAAATAAATAAATAGAATAATAAATATGTACAAACATATATACATATATACAGGTGCTGTAGGGAAGGGAAGGAGGTAAGGCGGGGGTGGGTGGAGAGGGGGAGGAGGGGTGCTGGAAATTAGTCAGGGAAGGCTTCCTGAAGGAGGTGGGATTTCAGGAGGGCTTTGAAGGTGGGGAGAGCTGTGATCTGGTAGACTTGGTGAGGGAGAGAGAGTTCCAGGAAAAGGGAACAGTGGGAACAAGGGGACAGGGTGGGAAAATTAAGAAGGAGATATGGTTAGACAGGGTGTTAGGGAGGAGTGAGGAGTATGAGCTGTGGATTAGTGAGTGGAGAACAGATATGGAAGATGGAGAGAGCTGGTGGACAGCCTTGAAGCCAATGGTTAGGAACTATTGGCAATGTGTATCTTCTCCCTACTCCCACTATTTGAAAATTATTTGTTTCTGTAGACCTCTCCCACTGGACTGTAAGCTTCTTGAGAGCAAGCACTGTGTCTTTTATTTCTATTGTACTCTGCCAAGCACCCAATCACAATAATAATAGTAATAATAATAGTAATAGTGTTTATTAGTAGATACAAGCTTCTCTGTTTGGACACAGTCCCTGTCCCACATGGGGCTCATAGTCTATCTTATCCCCATTTAAAGATGAGGAAATAGAGGCCCAAAGAGGTTGAGTGATTTGCTTAGGAGGTCATTGGCAGAGCTGGACCTAGCAGGTTGCAGTGTTCTGTACAGAGTAAGTGCTCAATCATATGATTGATTGAGCACTTAGTACAGTGCTCTGCACACAGTAAGTGCTCAATAAATGTGATTGATTGAATGAATGAATAACTGGTGAAGACAAAGAGTCGAAAGCAAAAAGAGCACAAGGCTCTGCAAATAGCAAGTACAACAACTCAACAAGTGGCTGTCTGTGTGTGTGCACACAATGTGGTCAGGACTGTGGGTTAAATAATAATAATTGTGGTATTTGTTAAGCATTACTATGTGCTAAGCACTGTACTAAGCACTGGAGTAGATACAAGATAATCAGGTTGGACACAATCAGGTGCCACATAATAATAATAATTTTGGTATTTGTTAAGTGCTTCCTATGTGCCAAGCTCTACCCTAAGCACTGGGTAGATACAAGGTAAACAGGTTGTCCCACATGGGGCTCACAGTCTTAATCCCCATTTTCCAGATGAGGTAGCTGGGGCACAGAGAAGTGATTTGCCCAAAGTCAGGCAGCTGATAAATGGCAGAACCAGGATTAGAACCCACAACCTCTGACTCCCAAGCTCTTTCCACTGAGCCATGCTGCTTCTCAATGCCACATGAAGCTACAGTCTAAGTACAAGAGAGAACAGGTATTGAATTCCCATTTTGCAGATGAGGGAACTGAGGCACAGAGAAGTGAAGTGATTTGCCCAAGGTCCTAAAACAGGAATGTGGTGAAGCTGGGATTAGAACTCACATTCCCTGACTTCCAGGACTGGGCTTTTTCCACTAGGCCACTCTTTTTCTCTACTAAGCCATGCTATGTTGGTCTTTTCCCCCCACACACACACTCACACACACACATACCCCACACTGCCCCCCACCCAAGGGTGAACCTCACAGTTAGTAGTGCCTTCTTTGAATATGAAGAACAAATAGCTCATGAGAGCAGCCACTCCACTCCATTATGGGGATGTGAGTCCTGATTTGATGATAATATTTGTTAAGCACTTACTCTGTATGGAGCACTGTACTAAGCACTGGGGTAGATAACAGGATAATTGGGTGGGAAACAATCTCTGTCCCACATGGGGCTCATAATCCAAGTGGGAGTCCTGTTGTTGGTCCAGTGGAAGAGAGCCAGCTCTGGAAATCAGGAGATCCGGGTTCTAGTCCTGTCTCTGCCTGGAGCTGGCCAACGTGGACAAAGGAAGCATGTGCCCTCCTGCTCACCTGCTAGCTTGTTGCTTCCAGGGCACCCACCAGGGAAGAACAAGAGTGTAATGACGCACCACTGGTGCCAGTCAATTCCTACACTCTGAACTCCGTCCTGAGTTAATAGGCCTGAGGCCCAGCCCTCCTTCCTACAGGGAAACTCCAGCACAACACATTAAGGGGGATATTAGTGACCCCAATCCTAAAGGGCCTGATGGAGTGGGGTGGGGAAGGAGAATAATAATAATGGCATTTATTAAGCGCTTACTATGTGCGCTTACACTGTTCTAAGCACTGGGGAAGTTACAAGGTGATCAGGTTGTCCCACGGGTGGCTTACAGTCTTAATCCCCATTTTACAGATGAGGTAACTGAAGCCCAAAGAAGTTAAGTTACTTGCCCAAAGTCACACAGCTGACAATTGGTGGAGCTGGGATTAGAACACAAGACCTCTGACTCCAAAGCCCGTGCTCTTTCCACTGAGCCACGGAAGAGGGAGAAAGTGGAGGAGGAGGAAGTGGGTGGGCAGAAAAGCTAGTACTTCCCTGGAATCAACGTGGAAGGAACGTGACTGTGAAGCTCATTGTCTTTCGGGACACATCTTTGTTGCTGCTAAAAGGGAAAATCAGATTAAGTGGGAGGACAGCGCCCCCTGGTGGCTTCAATGGGATCAGCTGAGGTGGTTTCCCTCTCCATTTGAATCGAGGGAGGCTGCGACCCCTGGAGTTTTCTCCGCAGCTCCATTTTCCCTTCCTTCCAGGTCCAATCGCCTTCTCCTGCGGTTTTCCGAGGGGTCCAGTCAACTTTCCAACCCCCGCCCCCCCCCCCCCCCCCCCCACACACACACACACACATACACACACCACCACCACCACCTCAAGCTTCCCTGGGAAGCTACCTTGGTTTAAGCACCTCCCTTCCTCTCCTTTGAAGCATTTTTATAAACGGAAATCGAGTGACTAAGGCCCGGTTCAATTTAGCATTAAATAATGACAGCAGATCTGCTTAGCATAAATAACAGCAACTCTAGCTCGAAGCACAAAGTGCCTTTGCTGAATGGGATGTGAAAGATAACAGTGAAAATTCACTACTATATTTTGATTCAATTCAAAATCTTTCATTAGCGATACATATTTACATTGCGCATTGATCATGTAACTATATTTATTGTGCTTTAGGTCACTATATTTTTTCTATTTTACCTTATTTTGGTCAGTATATAATAATGTTGGTATTTGTTAAGCGCTTACTATGTGCCAAGCTCTATTCTAAGCACTGGGGTAGATGTAAGGTAATCAGGTTGTCCCATATGGGGCTCACAGTCTTAATGCCCATTTTTTTTTACAGATGAGGTAACTGAGGCCCAGAGAAGTTAAGTGACTTGCCCAAAGTCATACAGCTGATAAGCGGCAGAGCTGGAATTAGAACCCATGACCTTTGACTCCCAAGCCCGTTCTCTTGCCACTGAGCCACGCTGCAAATGAATGCACTCTACATCATTTCCCAGGGGAAACTAGACTCCCTTTCGCCCTCTTTCATGGAACCAATTAAGAGAGCAAACCAGAAGGGAACCGCAGTACATACATAGAAGGCTGTCCTTTGTTTTGAAGATTTCTGTTCCAAAACTCAGTAAGTGGCATGATGGGGCCAGCCTATGGATTAGTCCCAATTCAGAATGCAAGGGTGGCCCAAAACACCTGTTTTATGTTCCTTAAAAATAAGAAACAACTTTATATGCTCTACTCTGGAATGATAAACACCTGAAAACAACTGTTTCATCTTTGTTGAAGTAATTGGAAAATCCCAGTTTTAAATAAATGAGAAATTGCAATATGATAAAGAGCCTGCTGTGTAATGGGTGAAGAGAATAGATTTGTGAGAAGCAGCATGGCCTAGTGGAAAGAGCACAGGTTGGGAATTCAGAAAACCGGGGTTCTAGACCCAGCTCTGCCACTTGCCCACTATGTGAACTTCCGCCTTTCTTCTTAAAGCACCTTAGAACAGAAGGATTCCTAAACACCTCTGCTCAGTCCATATCTCCCCACTACTTAAGAGTCTCCAGAGGTTGTCCATCTACCTCCACATCTAACAGATACTCTTTACCATTGGCTTTAAATCACCTCGCCCCCCTCTTACCTCACCTCTCTGCTCTTCTACTACCACCCAACTCACTCACTTCACTCCTCTAACACCAACCTTCTCACTGTACCTCAATCATCTATCTCATCACCGACCTCTCTTCTCCTACTCCCTTCTGCGTCACCCTTGCACCCTTTACTTGTACCCTTTATTCACCCCATTCTCTTGACTGACTCTCCCAATTGCTTAGAAAAGTGTTCTGCACATAGCAAGCACTCAGTAAATACCATTGATTGATTGATGTGTCAGGTTCAGGGAAGCACCCTCAGCTGATTGCAATCCTGGGGATCCAACAAAGATCCCCTCAAGGAGAGGGTGGGGTTTAAAGGAAAGCTGAATAACTGCTGGAAAAGCCTAACCACTTCAATGCTGCAAGTAGTCCCAGCTCGGACTGGGGAGGAGCAGTGGAACTTTCTGTCTGGAGGTTCTGAGCCAGGAAGTAAAGTGAAAATAATGAGTCTAAATTGAGTCTCTGCTAGCCTGAGGAGAAAACAGGAAAAGACTGTTGAGTCTCTTTCTCTAAATCCCCAACTTCCGGTCTCTCAGCATTCACTTCATCTCCTTTGGTGATGCCCAGGCATCCTGTACCCTCACAGGGAGCCCGGAAGCCACCGAAAACACCAGAAAAGCACCTACTGGGTGCAGAGCACAGTATTGAGCACTTGGGAGCATAATGACATTGTTGAAAAGCAGCACATGTCTCTTTCTCCCCATCATTCCAAGGGAACTGGGAGACAAGCCCAAGTCTGGTGGCGGTTGCTACTCCTTCTCCTTCCTGCCCCAGTCTGCTTCTGCTGTTCTTTTGGTCCTGAAGAGACTCAAGAGAGTGAAAAGTTCTCTGGCCTTGACCGCACCCCCACCCCACCCCTTCACTAACTTCCAAGATGCCTTGCATTTTGAATTGCAAAATGTATTTTCTTTCTCATGCTGTGTCAGGGCTTGGACAACTCGGAAGGAATTTGAACTAATCCCCACCTCCTTGGTCATTTCATCCTATGAGCCACCTCCAGCATTTATGTATATGAACAGTTGGTCCAGTGGCTAAAGTGAAGCTCTGGGAAACAAGAGCCTTGGGTTCCAATCCTGATTCTGCCTGTTGGGGCTGGGCCCTCAGTGGGGAAGGGTTCTGACAGAAGACCCGAGGTGGATGGGCCCAACAGGGATCCTGAAGAATGGCTAGTTACTGTGGGTGGCAGGGACCGCCACGGCTACCGAGCCCCGTCCACCAGAATGTGGTCTTCCAGACCAGCTCTGGCCCGAGGTTGTGGTCAGGGATTGTCTCTATTTGTTGCTGAATTGTACTTTCCGAGCGCTTAATACAGTGCTCTGCACACAGTAATTGCTCAATAAATATGATTGAATGAATGAATGAATGCAGCTGTCATTGGGTCCTGCCCTTCACCTGCACTGCCCCCACCCCCACCCCCCGCCCCACCACTTGCTCATTGTTCTCCACATGCAAACAACTGGCACCACAATTGATTCCCCCACTTGGGGTCTCAATCCTGAACTTTCATGCTCCAGGCCCATTCGTTGTTCCTGATAGAAGATTTCATTGGATCCATTTATTTATTTCACTTATCCATTTGTTGATTTTTTTTCTTGTATCAATTTATATATATGCTATTGTATCTTGTATATGTACAAATGTCTGCCTTCCTCCTCCATTAGGTTGTAAGTTCCTCAAGGACAGGGACTGCATCTTCTACTTCTATTATATGCCTTCAAGTGCTCAGTCCAGTGCCCTGCACCAGAGTAGGTACCTAATATGGCTCTATATTAAAATCATTTATTTTTTCAATAGTATTGATTGAGTGTCGACTGTGTGCAGAACACTGAACCGAGTCCTAGGGGGAGTATAGTAGAGGATTAATGAGACATGGTCCCTGGCCCACAGGGGACTCAGAATCGAAAAAACAATAATAATAATAGTAATGATGGCATTTATAAAGTGCTTACTATGTGCAATGCACTGTTCTAAGCGCTGGGGAGGTTACAAAGTGATCAGGTTGTCCCACAGGGGGCTCACAGTCTTAATCCCCATTTTACAGATGAGGTAACTGAGGCACAGAGAAGTTAAGTGACTTGCCCAAAGTCACACAGCTGACAATTGGTGGAGCCGGGATTTGAACCCCTGACCTCTGACTCCAAAGCCTGTGCTCTTTCCAATGAGCCACACTGCCTCTCTAATACTCTCCCCCTCCACTATTAACACACATACACATATGCACACACACAGTCAATCGTATTTATTGAGTGTTTACTGTCTGCAGAGCACTGTACTAAGCGCTTGGGAGAATACAGTATAACAGAGTTGGTAGACACATTCCCTGCCCACAACGAGCTCACAGTCTAGAGGGGGAGACAGTTGTTAATATAAATAAATAAAATTACAGATTTGTACATAAGTGCTCTGGGGCTGGGATAGAGGATGAATAAAGGGAGCAAGTCAAGGTGACACTGAAAGGAGTGGGAGAAGAGGAAAGGAGGGTTTTAGTAGGACCTGTGCCTTCATTAAGGCTTTGAAGGTGGCGAGAGTAATGTCTGTCAATTACACACACACACACACACACACGCATGCACGCACACACGCAAGCATGCACACACTCTCTCTCTCTCTCTCTCCCTCCCTCTCCCCCCCCCACCCTCCAGTGCTCTGCCCTCCGAAGATGCTTAGTAGGAGCCAGGAAATGCTGATGATGACGTGATTGTGGTGATGTGGCAAAGATAATAAAGACAGTGATGATGATGTTGGAGGGCAGGGATCGTGTCAACTAACTCTATTATACACTCCCAAGAATTTAGTACAATGTCCTGCACTGAGTACTGTCAGTAAACATTATTTCTTGATTCATAATGACTGTTTTCAGAATCTTCTTTCATAAACCATAACCAAATGGCAAGAGACATATATCATGTGGAGATGGGGCCACAAGCAAGCTGAATATTTGTTTTGTTTTTCCACCCTGAGTCTCACCCAGGTGGAGAATCAATTAATCGATGAGACACTGCTAAATTCAGACTCCAACTCCACCCACTTCAGTCCCAAAATACCCTTCTTTTGAGGTTGAGCTATCTGTTTGTAGCTCCTGTCATTGTTTTCTCCTTTGCCTCCTTGTCTCTATTCCATATGAAGCTTTGGCTGAAAAAGAGCTACTCCGTTCTTGATGGCAGTGTGCCATGCAGGGCTGTCCTCAGCAATTAACTCTGTTTTCAGCTGGGGTGCTGTATTGTCTGAGTCTTTGTCTTATCGTGACCTTAAAAACTCTTCCTCTGCTCTCCTAGTTTTCAGTTTCCTAGTTTCAGCTCACCGCACGGAAGCTGTCTGTGGTCCATTCTCTTTGCGTGTCCCAGCCGGAGCAGGTGTGTTGCTGTGAGCCAAGCTTCAGTGCTAGGAGACTGACTTCATTCCAGTATGGCATTCATCATGATCTGGTCTTGCCATTTGATATGGAGCCTGGCCTGCAAGTGACCCTGACGGAATTGCTCAAGGAGCCAGCCATGGCATCTGGGCGGGGAGTCCAGATCACCCAGACGTACAGAAGGTTGGACAACACTGTAGCTTGGTAGACCTTTAGTTTGGCCTGGATCCTGATACCACATAGCCACCACACTCTTTTTGACAATCCCTCAAAAGATATGCTGGCCTCCTTCACTTAGTTTTCTACTTTCTTGCCTAGCACTGCATCATTGGTCAATATGCTGCCTAGTCAACATAATTCTGTGACAGTATTCTGTTTTGCCAATATAAATGTTTGGTTGTGTCCAGGGCTCCCTTGGTGCAGGCTGATCCATCCATTTGGTTTTCCCTAGACTTAGAATCAACCTGTTACACCTGGCTGATTCCATGAAATGTTTTACATTCACTTGCATATCTTATTAGATGTGAGCCTGTAGGGCGCAGTCATTCTTGAATGATTGTTGATGCCTGAAGTCTGTGAAGTTGTAAGAGTTTCCCAAAGGTGCAGCAGCGCATTCTAATACCTGTGTCAAGCTGTCTTGTTGCATCCTCCAGCATGGCTGCAGGGAATTAATTATAGAGGTCCAGTCTCAACAAGCATCCCTGCTTTACTCCATCAGTGATGGAGAATGGACAGGACAGAGCACCCTTGGATCTGACCTGGCCAGCCATGCCACCACTGTAGTAGTCTCAGAATCCTGAGGAAATTTTCAGGGCAGCCAAATTTACTAAGTAATTTCCAGACCCCAAATCTACAGATAATAATAATAATAATGGTAATGATTGTATTTATTAAGCTCTTACTATGTGCCAAGCACTTTCTAAGCGCTGGGGTAGATACAAGGTAATCAGGTTGTCCCACATAGGGCTCACAGTCTTAATCCCCATTTTACTGATGAAGTAACTGAGGCCCAGAGAAGTGAAGTGACTTGCCCAAAGTCACACAGCAGACAAGTGGCAGAGCCAGGATTAGAACCCACATCTTCTGACTCCCAAGCCCGTGCTCTTGCCATTACGCCACACTGCTGCTACAGATGATATCAAATGCTTTTGTAAGGTCTATGAAAACCATGTAGAAATCTGGGTGCAGCTCCCTGCTTTTTTTCTTTATTTGACTCACTGTGCCAGCCTGTTGTCTGAAGTGACTTTGTGATCCCAGGAGCATTTGGTCAACAATATTCTTCAGTAGCCGATCTAGGAGTCCTCTGGCTATGATGTTGCCAGCAATTGAGAGTAATAACAATAATAATAATAATGGCATGTATTAAGTGTTTACTATGTGCAAAGCACTGTTCTAAGCACTGGGGAGGTTACAAGGTGATCAGGTTGTCCCAAAGGGGGCTCACAGTCTTAATCCCCATTTTACAGATAAGGTAACTGAGGCCCAGAGAAGTTAAGTGACTTGCCCAAAGTCAAACAGCTGACAATTGGCAGTGCCAGGATTTGAACCCATGACCTCTGACTCCAAAGCCCGGGCTCTTTCCACTGAGCCATGCTGCTTCTCTCATGAGGTGTCATCTGCTCCGGGTTCCAGGTGTTGATGAGGAGCTCATGGGGGTGTTTCAGTGGGGCACCCCCTCCCCTCTGGGAGATCTCCGCAGGTTTGTCATTGGGTTCCAGGGCTGTGCCGTTTTTCCTGGCTCTGGCTCTGTGGTTGGTGCAGTCATTGTTTGGCCAATCCAGCAGCAACCCTGTTCTCCAGGCAGCTCTTTAATTCAATCTTATTTATTAAGCACTTACCGTGTGCAGAGCACTGTACTAAGTGCTTGGAAAGTGCAATTTGGCAACAGATAGAGACTGTCCCTATCCATATGGGGCCACTACCTAGCAAGGTTGAGGGGTGGAGGGGAGAGGGGCACCTGGAGCCTAGGGGAGTCAGTGTACTGGAGTGTGTCCGAGTGATCTAACCACTCATTATATCCTGCCTGGATTGCTGCCTCAGCCTCTTCACTTCCCTCCCAGCCTCCTGTCTCTCCCTACTCCAGTCCATACTTCACTCTGCTGCCCGGATCATTTTTCTACCAAACATTCAGTCCATGTTTCCTCAGCCCCACAGCACTTACATATCCTTATACCCTGCCATTTCCCCTCTCTGTATTTATTTCAAAGTCTGCCTCCCCTTCAGAGCTGTAAGCTCCTTATGGGCAGGGATTGCTCCTACTCTCCCAAGTCTCTCGTGGATTCTCCCAAGGTTTTAGTACAGTGCTTTGCACATGGTAAGTGCTCAATAAAGATGATTGATTGATTGATTGTGTCTGGGCATTTGATACTCAGCCCAGCTCCACAGCACCTGTGTCCATATCCTTATACTCTACTATATCCCCTATAACTGATTTTAATGTCCGTCTCCCCCTCTGGGCTGTAAGCTTGTTGTGGGCGGGGTACGTATCTACCAACTCTGTTGTACTGTACTCTCCCAAGCTCTTAGTACAGTGGTCATTCATTCATTCATTCAATCGTATTTATTGAGTGCTTACTGTGTCCCACATGAGGCTCACAGTCTTAATCCCCATTTTACAGATGAGGTAACTGAGGCCCAGAGAAGTGAAGTGATTTACCCAAGGTCACACAGCATTCATTCAATCATATTTAATTAGCGCTTACTGTGTGCAGAGCAGTGTACTAAGCGCTTGGAAAGTACAATTCGGCAACATATAGAGACAGTCCCTACCCAACAATGGGCTCACAGTCTAGAAGGGGGAGACAGACAGCAAAACAGAACAAGTAGGCAGGTGTCAATACCATCAAAATAAATAGAATTATAGATATATACACATCATTAATAAAAGAAATAGAGTAATAAATATGTACAAATATACACAAGTGCTGTGGGGAGGGGAAGGAGGTAGGGCAGAGGGAGGGAGTGGGGGTGATGGGTAAGGGGGGAGGAGCAAAGGATAAGTGGGGGGGCTCAGTCTGGGAAGGCCTCATGGAGTAGCCTTCCCTTATGGCATGCAGTAAGCGCTCAGCAAATACCATTGATCGATTGATTGATTGATTGATTGATTGACTGACTGTGTCTGGGCACCTGCCCTGTGGTGTTCAGGCCACTAGATGGAGTGAAGACTCTGAGCTTCCTGCTTCCTGCCCTGTCTCCTGGCTGTGCAGAGCTGCGGAGATACCAGCTGGATGAACAGGAGCAGAGGGTAGGAGGTCACTGGGGAGCCATGGGGAGGCTAGAGGAACGGCCCCAGGGGAAACCGGCTGAGACAGGCAGCCCCAGGACAGGTTCCAAATGCTGCTAGAGCTCCTGGCCCAGATTTCCCCCTGAAAGCTAAAGGAAGGTGGGAGATGTTGCAAGGATTAGAGAAGCAGCGTGGCTCAGTGGAAAAAGCCCCGGCTTTGGAGTCAGAGGTCATGGGTTCAAATGCAGGCTCTGCCAATTGTCAGCTGTGTGACTTTGGGCAAGTCACTTCACTTCTCTGTGCCTCAGTTCCCTCATCTGTAAAATGGGGATTAAGACTGTGAGCCCCCCAAGGGACAACCTGATCACCTTGTAACCTCCCCAGCGCTTAGAACAGTGCTTTGCACTTAGTAAGTGCTTGATAAATGCCATTTAAAAAAAGGATTAGGAACCCCGGGGGCAGGCTGTCCTGGATCTGGAGTGACCCGAGCCTCTGAGCAGAGATGTATGTACTGGGGGTCCTGGGGGCCTAATTTGTCCAGTTGTGACAGTCCCCTGCCCAGTTCTGAAGGGTGCCAGACCTTTTCTTTCTGGTTTTTCTTTTCAGTGCCAAGCCTCCTTCTTAAGCCCATGGCTCCCGTGGTTGAGTTGTGCTGCTCAGACAAAGCACCAGATTTCACATGGACCAGGGATGTGATGTGGAGGGGGTAGGTGGTTCAATGGTCCCCTCAGAGAAGTACTTCCATCTCCCAGTCTAATTGGCTCCAAGAGCCACTGGCCCAATACACGTGCACACTTTCCCCCTCAGTGAAATGAGAACAACTTATTCTTCAATCAATGGTATTTATTGCGTGTTTATGGTATACAGAGCACTGTACTAAGCATTTAGCACTGTGTTGGGCACTATTCTTCACAGGAACACCCCCACTCCCCTCAGCCTCTCATCCCCATTCCACACTCCCTGTTAATCATGTTCTGGAGGATAATAATAATAATAATAATAATAATAATAATAATAATAATTGTCGTATTTGTTATGCACTTACTGCGTGGCAGGCACTGAACTATGCTCTGGGATGGATACAAGCAAATCAGGTTGGACACAGTCTCTGTCCCACATGGGGCTCACAGTCCCAATCCCCATTTTACAGAGGAGGTAACTGGGGCACAGAGGAAGGGAAGTGACTTGCCTAAGGTCACACAGCAGACAATTGGCGAACCCAGGATTAGAGCCCATGACCTTCTGACTCCCAAGCCCATGCTCTATCCACTACACATGCTGCCTCCCGTGCTCTATCCACTACACCATACTGCTTCTCAAGGATAGAGAAGTAGTGTTGCCTAGTGGAAAGAGCACGGACCTGGGTTCTAATCTTGCCTCTGCCACTTGTCTGTTGTGGGACCTTGGGCAAGTCACTTCACTTCTCTGGGCCTCAGTTACCTCATCTGTAAAATGGGGATTAAGACTGCACTATCCCACCTGGATTGCTGCATCAGTCTCCCTGCTGACCTCCCAGCCTCCTGTCCCCACTCCAGTCCATACTTCACTCTGCTGCCCGGATTATTTTTCTACAAAAACGTTCAGAACATGTCACCCCCCTCTACAATAAACTCCAGTGGTTGCCCATCCACCTCCATATCAAACAAAAACTCCTCAACGTTGGCTTTAAAGCAGTCCATCACCTTGCCCCCTCCTACCTCACCTAACTTCTTTCCTTCTACAACCCAGCCCACACACTTTGCTCCTCTAGTGCTAACCTTCTTACAGTGCCTCCATCTGGCCTGTCTCACTGATGACCCCTAGCCCACGTCCTGCCTCTGGACTGGAATGCCCTCCCCCCTCAAATCTGACAATTACTCTCTCCCCTCCACACCCACTTCAAAGCTCTATTGAAGGCACATCTCCTCCAAGAAGCTGTCCCAGACTGAGCCCCACTTTTCCTCAACTCCCACTCCCTTCTGCATTGCCCTGACTTGCTCCCTTTCCTCTTCCCCCCTCCGAGCCCCACAGCATTTATGTACTTTATTTGTATTGATGTTTGTCTCCCCCACTCTAGACTGTAAGCTTGTTGTGGGCAGGGAATGTCACTGTTTATTGTTGTATTATACTTTTCCAAGCACTTAGTATGGTGCTCTGCACACAGTAAACACTCAATAAATACAATTGAATGAATGAATAAATGAATGATTGTGAGCCCCACGTGGAGCATGGACTGTGTCCATCCTGATTAACTTGCATCTACCCCAACACTTAGATTTAGTACAGTACCTGTCACGTAGTAAGTGCTTAACAAATACCATAAAAAAGGGAGGATAGGAGGGGCCACCCCCCAAAACCCAGATACTCCCTCCTATTGCTGTTCAGTCCAATTCAGGGATGGAGGTCATCTCCACTCCCCAGCTAGTGTTCCCCACAACTTCCATGGGTGGGGGTTGGCTGATCTGGGGGACAGAGGGTTGGGGAGGAGGGTATTGAGCCAGGACTGAGCTATGAGTCCTGCCTCTGTGGGAAGGTGGATTCCCCCTTGGGCCCATAATTGCTCAGCCCAGAGGCTAGAATTTGATCTGCCCAGACACGCTGCCCTCTGCTCCTGTTCCTGCTTCTGCTTCTGCTATCCTAAGGGAACCGAGGAGGGGGGTGGAGGAGGGAGGAGGCTGGGACAACATCTGAGCCCTGGACTCCTCCTTTCCCAGGAATTTGAGAAGACACCCCTCCTCCCCCATCCCCCAGCCTTGCAGCCACACAAGCAGTCCAAATGTTGGGCGTGGGAGGGGAAGAAGTTGGAGAAGTAGTGTCCCTGAAGGGAGGGATGGAGCAGGGTGGGGCAGGGCAGGGCACTGCCTGGGCACACGGGGAGAGGCATGAGAGGAAACAACCCCTGGTGGTGGTTCTCATTGCCCACAAACCCTGCTCCCCAGCCCTCCCCGCAAGCACATGGAGGGACAAATGGTTCAGCCCCAGAGTGTCTGCCTTGGATTAGGCTCGAGTAGGTCCTGGAGGGTGAACATGAGGCTCTGCCTGCCCTCTCTGGGGCCAATGCACCTTCTATTAGCTGGGGAAGGGGAAACCCCAGAGGGTCCTCACCTGGACCGAGTACTATCTTGCCAGCTGGGGGAAGAGAGGTGGCGGGGGGGGGGGGCAAGGGAGGGAGGGCGTTCCTGTCAACATTCTCTCTCCTCCACAAGTTGTCTCCATAAGCCAGAGGGCAAGGAACCCTATCCCAGTTTCCTCCTTTCACCATTCCTACCGTCTCTGGGAAAAGGCTCAGGGCCACGTTTCCGATTCAGGCTGAGGAGGATGCAGGCTGGGGGGCACAGATAGAGAACATGAGATGCGTGTGAGTGGGGGCTCATGGGGCAGGCGGAATTGGGGGGGGGTTGGAGTCACAAGCGGGTCTCCTTCCCTAGTCCCCCTCCCTCCTCCCCTCCTCTGAGTGGCTGGGTGGAGTCCTTCTCTGTATAAAAGAGAGGAAGGGGGAGGGCGAAGGGAAGAGGGAAGGGAGGGAGGGAGGGACAGCAGGGAGGGACAGTTTTGAGGGAGGGACGGCTTGGGAGCCAGCCAGAGGGACTGAGACTCCAAGCCAGGCGGAGGTCTTGTGTGTTGGGGACCCGGTGAAGTGAACCCTGCTTCGCTACTTCAGGAGGGCACCCTGAAGGCAGAATGCCCTGTAGAGCCTCCTCCCCAGCTCTGGCCACCTGCTGGCTCCTGGGGACCCTGTTAGGCTCCACCGCCGGTGAAGCTACCAAAGGCACTGTGCCCCGCCTCCGGCTCTCCTACAAAGGTAACTCCTGCCATCCTCCTCCCCGTGGGGCTCCCCCCTTCACCATTATGGCAGAGCAAGGGGAGTCCTGAGGAGAGACCTGATGGGACAGGAGGTAGGAATGAAGCCTGTGTTGGTGGTCCTCTGTGGGTGGCAGTAGCATGCTGATGCTGTGGACTGGGGTCTCCCTCTGAAAATGTGGAGGGTTGGGGGCTGTCACCTTCAATGGCAATGGGGAGGTGCGGTGGGGGTCTTGCTCCCTTGTCTTTCCAGTGGAAAGTGGCAGAAGGGAATGAGTACATCACTGGGGATTGAAATGTGCAGCCTATTCACAGCCTAATCCAAGAAGATGGAAAGGGTGTTGGTGTGTGGGGGTTGGGTGGGGGGGGAGGAAAGGAGTGGGGAGAGAGGGAGGGAGGGAAGGAGGGAGGAAAGATGAAAGGGAGGATGGAAGGGAGGGAGGGAGGAGAGACCAACAGGAGGTAGGGCAAGAGGACTGGAGGGCTCAACCACACAGGTAAATGCAGGAGGGAATCAGAGCTGTCATACTGAACAATATACATGGACTTAGGGTGCCCAGTATTTGTGAGTGTGAGAGAGTGGCCATGGGTTAGTGTACCTGTAAGGGAGGGACATAGTTTGATTACAGAATAGTAACCCTACCCTTCCTGCTACCTCTGATCTCCCCAGCCTTGGAATGGCCATTGAGCCCTTTTTCTGACAGGGTTAATGTCTCAGCCCACCGCCCCTCCCCCCCAAAAAAACTGCCCCCAAGCCTCTCAAACAGACCCCAGCCCCAAAACAGCCTCCCCAACTCCCCAACAGCTTTCAGTCCTGTGACATATCCTCAGGAAGCTGTCCAGCTCCCAGTAGAATGGAAAAATCAATCCCCCAAGCAGAATCATCTGGGGTGGGGGAGTGGGGCACTGGTCTGGTTTTTGACTGGTCTGTCCCCTGTCCAGTCCTGGGGGGAAATATGGGAAAAGGAGTGGATGAGAGGACACAGAGTCAGAGGGTGGAGAGGAGAGCAAGGATGGTCTTGGGGAAAGGAAGTGCCCCCGCCTTCCTCTCCCCCTCCTCCCCCTCCCCATCCCCCCCGCCTTACCTCCTTCCCCTCCCCACAGCACCTGTATATATGTCTGTACATATTTATTACTCTATTTTATTTGTACATATTTATTCTATTTATTTGATTTTGTTAATATGTTTTGTTTTTTTGTCTGTCTCCCCCTCCTAGATTGTGGGCCCGCTGTTGGGTAGGGACCGTCTCTATGTGTTGCCAACTTGTACTTCCCAAGCGCTTAGTACAGTGCTCTGCACACAGTAAGCGCTCAATAAATACGATTGAATGAATGAATGAATGAATGAATGAAAGTGGGCAGGCCCTGCCCTGGGCAAACTGTCTGGCTTGGGCCCAGGCTGCCAGTGGTCAGGGGAAGACAATGAAGAGCAGAGTTGGGGGTCTGTGAGAAGGTGCTGATGATAATTTCTTTGGTTTCCAAAAGATGGCCCAGCTCTGCCAAACAGCGCACTAGTGCCTGTGGGTTTGTTGGGTGTTCGAGGGTTCCCTGCTAGTGCTTGGGTCTCTGTGGGTGTGTCTCCCTAGACTGGTGGTATATGCGGTTTGGCTCAGATAACTTCTCCCTGCCAAGGGGGGCACCTGGCCCTGAGTCTCACTGGGACAGTCCGGCTTCCACTTGCTAGGAAAGGAAAACACAGCTCAGGGATTTTTCCTTCTCATCTTTACCCTCTTGCCAAACCCACTTTCCATGGTACAGTGGAGGAAATGGGAGAGGCTGGGGGCACGGGGGAGAGTCTAGTAAGATTCTGGTAGGTGGGAAGGCTGGGGATACCTGGAGGGTTGCTACCCAGACACAGATGGGAACAGAATACACACACACACACACACACACACACACACACACACACACGCACTCTGCTTCTAATACCCAGGTAATAATAATAACGGTATTTGTTAAGCACTTACTATGTGCCAAGCATTGTTCTAAGCACTGGGGGAGAGACAAGGTAATCAGGTTGTCCCACAAGGGACTCACAGTCTTAATCCCCATTTTACAGATGAGGTAACTGAGGCACAGAGAAGTGAAGTGACTTGCCCAAAGTCACACAGCTAACAAGTAGCAGAGCTGGGATTAGACCCCATGACCCCTGACTCCCAAGCCCGTGCTCTTTCAACTAAGCCACACTGCTTCTCAGGTCTCCCCAGCCCTCTGGACTGGGGGAACAACTTGGGACTAATAGCAGACACTGAAGTCCCCTGGCCCCTGAGTCTATGGCATGCCCCTCCAAATACCCTATAGTTTCTGGACTAAGGCTTTCCCTTCAAGACTCCCCTCCCTTCCTCTCCCCTATCACCTATTTTGCCCCTGCTTTTTGGGCTGGGCCACTGATCTGACTGGCCCCATGACCCCCATCTGTCACTTTTCAGATCTACTGGCCACCAACCGTTCTGCCCTCTTCCTGGGCCCCCGTGGCTTCCTGGACATGCGGGGCCTGCATCTCGACGAATATCGGGATCGTCTCTTCCTCGGGGGCCGGGATGCCCTCTACTCTCTGCGGCTGGACCAGGATGGGGCTGATCCCAAGGAGGTGAGGACCAGTTTCCCCCAACGCCATGGGTCGTTCCCACCAGGAGCTCCACAGAGAGGGAAGCCTGTAGCCTCGGGATTGGGACTCCTTAGTGCTGCCAGTCTCACTTCAGGGTTAACTCAGGAGCAGTTCTGGCTTGCCTGGGTCTTAGCTGCTGCGAGGAAGAGGAGGAGGAAGAAGAGCAGGAGCAGGAGCAGGAGGGGTCAAAAGAGGAGCAGGAGGGTGTCATTGCCTGGGCTACAGTTGCTTCCTTGCAATATAGTAGGGGACTAGAAGCTTGTGGATGACAGGCAGTGACAAGTGGAACAAGAATGAAAACAGGAGAAGAGCTAGGCTAGAAAGCGTGGCCCCAACCCCCCAGTCGCCACCATGCCACAATGTTGCCAGTCCATGAGGCCACTTTGGTGCCATCCCAAGCACCCAGCCCTGTGTTGTGTTGCAGATTTCCTGGCCACCCCAACCTGGACAGAAGGAAGAGTGTTTCCAGAAAGGAAAAGATCCCATGGTGAGCTGCTCCCCTCCTGCCCCGACCCCCACCCTTCTGCCCCCTTTGCCCTTCACAGTAGAGTATTCCGTGACAGCAGGCCAGAGAGGAGAAAGATGCCTCATGTGGCAAAGTGAGGCCAGAGTACTGCTCCCTGGGGCCAAGGGCACTGAAATGCCCCGGGCCCCCTGGCTCTCTTCTCACCCACTCAGGGTGCCTCTTTCCCTGCTCCCAGGCACCAACAGCCCTCCAGGCCTTCAGCTTAACATTACCTGACAAGTTGTAGGACTCACCTTCCTGAATCTGACCCCTAGAATCCAGTCTGCCCTCTGCTCCCAGGCACTGTGCCAGCTGGCACCAGACAGCCATAAAGGGAACAAGATTAACTGCCTTGGCCTCCCCTGGGCCAATCCAGGAACTTTCAGCTCTGAGCAATCTGCCAGGGCTGCAAAGCAGATAGTGGGGCCCAGGGGCCTGGTGGGAAGGAGCTTGGAGACTGGGTTCCCAGCCAATACAGGAACCTGCAGCTCATAGCAATATTGAGACCCGGCTTCCTCCCTGTTTCCTCCCTGTCAGAGAGGAGATAATGGGATGGGCCAAGGGGAGGAAGGGGAGGGGGAGGAGGGAGGACAGCAGGAAGGAACTGAGAAGGAAGGGATTGTGAGCTGAGTGGAGCCATCAGGCCGGGCAAGCAGGCAGTCTAGTAAGGAAGCAGCCAGGTCAGAGAGTCAGGGGTAAGGGGGCCCGGGGTAAGGGTGTCAGGGCACAGGGTCCAGAAAGCCAATGGGGCAGCTGGGCCAGAAGACAACTCTCCCTCCCCAACATGACACACTCAGCTTGGGTGCTTAGGGATTGTTCCTGCTGGCTGGGGCAGCAGTACCAGAGCTCAGCATGAACTTGCCATGGCTGGTCCATGTAGGGCTGGGCCTGGGGGCAGAACCCAAGGCAGTGGGCAGGGCACTGGCAGTCCATGGGCACTGGACCTAGAGCCCCATTCTGGCCAGAGAAGTCGAGGAGGTTTCAGTACCCAGTTCATGTTTCAAGGGCAAGGGAGGTCAGGGAAGTGCAGGGCAGGGCAAGGTAGGGAGTTCCTTCAGTGATTGCATTTATGATGATCGTAAGACCAAATGAGCCCCGTAACGAGAGCTTGAGAGAGTAAAATACAATACAGTTGGTAGATATGATCCTTGCCCTCAATGAGAAGCAGCACAGACTAGTGGAAAGGGCCCAGGCATGGGAGTGAGAGGACCTGGGTTCTAATCCAGACTCTGCCAATTGTTTACTGTGTGACCTTGGACAAGTCATCTTGCTTCTCTGTGTCTCTTTCCTTAACTGTAAAATGGGGAGTCAATGCCTGTTCTCCTACTTTGACTGTGAGTCCCATGGGGAACAGAAACTGGGTCCAATCTGATTAGAACAGTGCTTGACACACAGAAAGTGCTTAACAAATTTTAAGATAATAAAAATAATAATAATAAAAGAAGCATACAATCTACTGTGTGCAGGGCACTGGATTAAGTGTTTGGGAGAGTGCAATAGAGCACGGGCCTGGGTGTCAGAGGACCTGGGTTCTAATCCTGGCTCTGCCACTTACCTGCTGGGTGACCTTGGGCAAGTCATTTACTTCTCTGCCTCAGTTCCCTCATCTGCAAAATGGAGATTCAATACCTGTTCTCCCTCCTATTTAGAATGTAAGCCCTATGTGGAACCTGATTACCTAGTATATACCCTAGGACTTAGCAGAGTGCTTGGTACATAGTAAGTGCTTAACGAATATTATTATCATTATTATTATCATTATTAGTGTTAGTAGACAGAAACCCTGCCCTCAAGGAACTGCCAGTCTAACAGGTGAGACAGACACAAAATCAATTCCAAAATGGAGGGAAAAAAAATTGGAAAGATGGCTCTGTAGATGAATTAGGGCTTAGATAATGGAGCGGGTGAGTTTGTGTGTATTCTCAGCCAGAGATGTTGGGGGAGCAGGAGGGCAATGCCCTATGAGAGCCCAAAGGCTCCATGACCCCCTCCCTAAGCAGAGTGGCAGGCTTTCTATGCTGGGTCTCCCTCTTTCCTCCTGGCCATCTTCTTTCCTGCTCTTCCTCCCTCTCCCAGCTCCCCGAGGCCCTGAGAGAAGGCTGAGGCTGGGAAGATGGGGGGGCAGCACATGGCCTCTCTCCCTACTCCCCATCTTTTAGCTCCTCCTCTGTGAGGTCTCACAGTGCCATGTCTCTGCTCCAGACTGAATGTGCCAACTACATCCGTGTGCTCCAGCCATACAACAGGACCCACCTGCTGGCCTGTGGCACTGGGGCTTTCCACCCAGTGTGCGCCCTTGTCTCCGTGGGGCTCCGGGGAGAGGTGAGGCTGCAGGGGCCCGGCCTGGGGGACTCTGGGGTGGGAAGGTGAGTGAGACCCAGTGGTGTCTCGGGGCCAGGACATGGGATGGGAGGTTGGTGCTCCCCTCTTGGCCCTTCCAAGAGGCCAACTGGAAAGGGGGGAGGTGAAAGGGGCTTTGAGCGGAGCTGCCTGAGGGCTCGGCTGCCCCCTGGGTGGGGCCATGCTCCAGGGCAGAGAAGCTTGGCAGGATTTGCACTGGCCTGGCCAGATAGGCCCCCAATATGGGGCACCCTTAGGGGGTAGCTGAGTTGGGGCCCTGTGCCCACCGGGTGCCCTCCATCTCCCCCAGCATGTGTTCAGTCTGGACCCTGCCAACGTGGAAAGTGGGCGGGGACGGTGCCCACATGAGCCCAACCGACCCTTCGCCAGCACCTTTGTCAGTACGTGTTTCCCTGGGCCGGAGGGGGGAAGTGGGGTATGGCGGGGGGGACACCGGCCTGGGCAAAGGATGGCAAAGGAGGAACTTGGTGGGGTGGGAAATTGGTGGTGGCGGCAGGGGGAGGGCAACTGTGACACACCCAGGTAGGACAGGGACACTCTTGCAGATCATCTCTCTCCACTCAGACTCACACTGGGTGTACAGGAATCTGGCTTTCTCCCTCCCCTTCCTACTTACAGTGGCCTTTGGGGCACAGGTCGTCATGGAGCTAGCACCCAGGCACTCTATCCACATTCTCATTGTCACATTCTCTTCAGGGCTAACTCATGGAGCCAGCCTCTTCCTGGGAGTGCTCCCTCCCTAACTCCCCCAATCCTACTCTCTCACCTTCCCTCCCTCTTTCTGCTCCTCCCTCCCTCCCTTCCTCCCTCTGTCTCCAGGTGGAGAGCTGTACACAGGCCTCACTGCAGACTTCCTGGGCCGAGAGGCCATCATCTTCCGCAGCCTAGGATCCCGGGCAGCCTTGCGCTCAGACACTGACCAGAGCCTCCTGCATGGTGAGGGTCAGAGGCCATGGGGCTGGGAGACTTGCAGAGGGTCAGGAAGAGGGAGGAAGCGGAGGCTGGAGAAGCAGTCGTGCGAGAGGCCAGAGGGATTCAGGGCACATGAGATGGGGGAGATACACCCGCTTGGAGAGGCGGGTAGCTCCCGTCCCCCCCTCCCACCTCATTCCCCAGTCCCCAACCATCACCCAGCAATGGGGTGCCTGCTTTTCAGGTAAGAGCAAGGACAGAGAGGGGGCAGAGATTTGGCCAGGTATGGCAGGGAGGGAGGACGGAGAAGAAGACAGCCTTCCAGGAGTGATCAGGCCCTAAAGCCACCATTTTGGGCCTGGTCAGAGTCCTAGGACAAGTGAGGCTGAGAATCTCCAAATCCCCAGGGAGTGGGCAGCTGGGTGAGCTTCCTGTTCTGTGCCCCCCTGACTTCCTCCTTCACAGATCCCCGCTTTGTGGCGGCTGCCATGATCCCGGACAGTGCGGACCGAGACAATGACAAAGTCTACTTCTTCTTCTCGGAGACAGAACCCCTGCCCGGTGGCCAGGGCCGGTCCATCGTCAGCCGTGTTGGCCGTGTCTGTGTGGTGAGAGCCAGGGCCAGCCAGGGGTGGAGCAGGAAAGGATTGAGGGAGGGGGTGGTTTGGGCTGGGTTCTTTTGTTCTTGGCTCAGATGGAGACTCAGCCACCACATGGAGACAGAAGGGCCTAGTAGAGAGAGAGTGTGTGCAAGCAGCTGGAGTCATGAGACCTGGGCTCTAGTCCTAGCTCTGTCACCCATCTGCTGTATAGCCTCGGGCAAGTCCCTGAACCTCTCTGGGCCCCATTCTCTCATTTGTAAATGGGGATAAGCCAGACTGGGAACCCCGGGTGGGAAAGGGACTGTATCAGATCTGAGAACCTTGCATCTCCCTCAGCACTTAGACTATAGTAAGTGCTTCATGAATTCTGTTGGCTGTTGTTGGGTAGGGACCGTCTCTATATGTTGCTGATTTATACTTCCCAAGCACTTAGTACTGTGCTCTGCACACAGCAAGCGCTCAATAAATACGATTGAATGAATGTTATGCTGTGCCTGCCCAGCTCCCCTGACCATGACTACTCCCCTGGGAGTGGAGAGGAAGAGGGGAAGGGAAGGCCTAGCCCTCCACCCCACCTTTGAGTCAGTGCCCCCACACCCCAGAGTTTCCCACCCCATGTTGAAGAGCTAGGAAGTAAAGCTCTAGACTGTAAACTCTTTGTGGGGAGGGAAGTGTCTTCCAACTCTGTTGTAGTGTGCTCTCCCAAGCACTTCATTCAGTGCTCTGCACACAGTAAGAACTCAATAAATACCATTGATTGACTGATTGATTAAAGTAGATGCTTGACAGCCAGGGCCAGTCAGGGTGAGGTGATTGGGGTGAATTGAGTCAAACAGAATATACTGTGGGCCCCTTCCTTCACCCTGACTCCAGCCCCTCTCTCTCTTCAGCTCAGTGTCACCAGAAGAAAGCCCCCAAGTATCCTGCAATGATCAAGCCCCACTGGGTCCCACTGCCCCATGGCCTTGTTCCCTAGAGAAGCAACGTGGTCTAGTGGATAGAGTACGGACCTGGGAGACAGAAGGACCTCGGTTCTAATCCCAGCTCCTCCACTTGTCTGCTGTGTGACCTTGGCAAGTCACTTCACTTCTTTGTGCCTCAGTTACCTTGCCTGTAAAATGGGGATTAATACTGTGAACCCCATGTGGGACAAGGACTGTGTTAAACCGAATTACCTTGTATCTATCCTAGTGTTTAGTACAGTGCCTAGTAAACAGTAAGCATTTAACAAATACCATAAAAAAACCCTAATCTCATCTCTACGGTGGTACCTTCCTTCTTCTTTTGGCCCCGCCCCCTCCCCTACTCTGCTTGGGATACTTCTAGGGCCAGCTAGGCAGAGCCCCATTGCCCCTGCCTCCCAGCTGCCCCCATTGTCCCCCTCAGAATGATGCTGGTGGGCAGCGTGTGCTGGTGAACAAATGGAGCACTTTCAGCAAGGCACGGCTGGTCTGCTCCGTGCCGGGACCTGGTGGCATTGACACCCACTTTGACCAACTGGGTAAGGTGCCTGCTAACCAAGCCTGCCCCTGTTTGGGCTGGTCCCCTAGAAAGATGTGGAGGGAAATGGATGGGAATGGGTTGTGGTGCTGCAAATGAGGGGAGGGAGGAAGGAGGGAGGGAAGGAGGGAGGATCACAGGCTCTGTTGGAGGAAGGTGGGGGCTGGAGTGGAAGCCAGGCTGGGGAGGGACTGGGCCTAGACTGTTAACTGCTGTCTCCCAGAGGATGTCTTCCTGCTGAGGCCCAAGGACGGGAAGAGCCCAGAGGTGTACGCCCTGTTCAGCACTCTCAGGTTGGTGCCCAAGAACCCCCCAAGAACCCCTTTTCCCTGCCCCCTGTCTCAACGAGCTGAGTCAGTCAGTAGGTCAATAAGTCTCTTATGCTCCTACATCTTACCTTTTCCTCTAACCTCTTTCTCTTTCTCTCCCCGCTTAAACATTCTCCTGGCCCCCCACTTTTACCTGCTCTATCACATGGCCTCTCTGTCCCTTGGCTCTCCAATCCACCCCCTCCTTTCCACACCTTCTTTCCCTCTGCCATTTCTCTGACAGCCATCTTCAATTGTTCACTCTCCAATGGCTTCTTCACCATTGCTTTCAAGCATGCCCCTGTCTCCCTTATCCTAAAAATCCCTCCCTTGACCCCATGACTCCCTCCAGTTATCACCCCATCTCCCTCCTACCCTTCCTCTCCAAACTCCTTGAGCGAGTTGTCTATACCCGCTGTCTCAAATTCCTTTCCTTGACCCCCTCCAATCTGGCTTCACTCCAAAGTCATCAATGATCTCCTCCTTGCCAAATCCAATGGCCTCTACTCCATCCTAATCCTCCTCTAGCTCTCAGTTGCCTTCGACTCTGTTGACCACCCCCTTCTCCTGGAAACGTTATTCAACCTCATCTTAACGGACACTGTCCTCTCCTGGTTTTCTGCCTATCTCTCTGGCCGCTCATTCTCAGTCTCTTTTGAGGGCTCCTCATCTTCCTCTTACCTCTTAACTGTGAGTATCCTTCAAGTTTCTGTTCTGGGTCCTTTTCTATTCTCCATCTACACCCACTTCCTTGGAGAACTCATTCACTCTCATGGCTTCAACTACCACCTCTATGCGGATGATTCCCAAATCTACATCTCCAGCCCTGATCTCTCTCCCTCTCTGCAGTCACTCATTCATTCATTCATTCATTCATTTATTGAGCATTTACTGCGTGCAAAGCACTGTACTAAGCACTTGGGAAGTACAAGTTGGCAACATATAGAGATGGTCCCTACCCAACAGCAGGCTCACAGTCTAGAAGGGGGAGACAGACAACAAAACAAAACATATTAACAAAATAAAATAAATAGAATAGTAAATATGTGCAAGTAAAATAAATAGAGTAATAAATATGTACAAACATATACACAGGTGCTGTGGGGAGGGGAAGGAGGTAAAGTGCGGGGATGCGGAGGGGGGAGTCTCACATTTCCTCCTGACTTCAAGACAGCTCTACTTGGATGTCCTGCCATCACCTCAAACTTAACATGTCTAAAACAGAACTCCTTACCTTCCCACCCAAACCCAGTTCTTTCCCTGACTTTCTTATCACTTAGATGGCATCAGTTATTCAATCTTATTTATTGAGCGCTTACTGTGTGCAGAACACTATATTAGTGTTTGGAAAGTACAATACAGCAATAGAGAGAGAGAATCCCTGCCCACAACGAGCTCACAGTTTGGCGGGGGGCGGGGGGGAGACAGACATCAATACACACAAACAGGCATCAATATAAATAAATAAAATTACAGATATATACATAAGTGCTGTGGGAGGGGTAAGGGGGGGGGAAGAGCAAAGGGAGTGAGTCAGGGTGATGTGAAAGGGAGTGGGAAGTGACCATCACCATCATTCCTGTCTCACAAGCCCATAACCTTGGTGTTGTCTTTGACTTGTCTCTCTCATTCAACCTAAATATTCAATCTATCACTAAATCCTGTCAGTTTGACCTTTACAATGTCGCAAAAACTCACCCTTTCCTCTCCATCCAAACTTTTACAATGTTAATCCAAGCATTTATCCTATCCCACCTCAATTACTACATCAGCCACCTTGCTGACCTCCCTGCTTCCTGTCTCTTCCCACTCCAGTCCATACTTCACCCTGTTGCCTGGATCATTTTTCTACAAAAACTTTCAGGTCACATTTTCCTACTCCTCAAGAACCTCCTGTGGCTGCTCATCCACCTCCGCATCAAACAGAAACCCCTTACCATTGGCTTTAAAGCACTCAATCACCCTCACCCCCTCCTACCTCACCTCGCTATTCTCCTACTACAACCCAGCCCGCACACTTCACTCCTCTAATGCCAACCTTCTCTTTGTACCTGGATCTCGTGTATCTCACCGCCAACCTCTCATCCATGTCCTGCCTTGGGCCTGGAACTCCCTCCCTTTTCAGATCCTACAGGTTACTCTCCTCACTCTCAAAGCCTTATAGAAGGCACATCTCCTCCAAGAGACCTTCCCTGACTAAGCCTGCCTTTCCTCTTCTACTCCCTTCTGTGTCACTTTGACTTGCTCCCTTTATTTATTCCCCCTTCCAGCCCCACAGCACTTATATACATGTCTGTACTTTTTTGTATTCATATTAATGTCTGTATCTCCCTCTAAACTGTAAGTTCATTGTGGGCAGGGAATGTGTCTGTTATACTGTTATATTGTACTCTCCCAAGTGCTTAGAACAATGTTCTGCAAACAGTAAGCACTCAATAAATACTATTGACTGACTGACATTGTCCTTGAAGGGCTTCCCTACCACCAATCAGTCAATCCATCACTGGTTTTTATTGAGCATTTCCCAAGTGCTAGGCACTGTACCAAGCATGGTGCCCTCCCTCAAGGAGTTTCCAGTCTAATGGAAACTTTCTTGAACACGTCTTCTCCTACTCAGTTGTCCCTTTCCCCCGGCCCTGCCGCCCTCCCACAACTGACACAAGTTTTTTCTGTCTCTGACTCTGTCTCTGACTCTGACTGTCTCCCTCTCCCTCTCTCTTGTTGTAGTGCCGTGTTCCAGGGTTTTGCCGTCTGTGCATACCTGATGGCTGACATCTGGGAGGTCTTCAATGGGCCGTTTGCCCACAGGGATGGGCCCCAGCACCAGTGGGAGCCCTATGAGGGCAAGGTGCCCTTTCCTCGCCCTGGGGTGGTGAGTGTTTTGCCTCATACTGGCCAAGGAAGCAGGGTGGGATGGGGATGGGCTTACCGAAGGCATGCTGACACCGAGTCTGGGGATTCAGGTGGCGTGTGCCCTGGCCTTGCCCCATCCCTCCCTCCACCTTGACCAAAGGGAAAGAGCAGGGAGTGAGGGTGGCGGGGAGGAGCCTAGTGGCCTGGAGGCTGTACATAAATAATAAGGGAATCCTTTTTTTTTCCCCAATCTTCATCCCATCCCCTTTCCGACTCCATTTCTTTGGCTTTTTTCCCTTTGTTCCTCCTCTTTGTTTCCTCTCCCTGTTTCTTCATCCTTTTCCCTGTCTGTCTCACTTTCTCCTCCTCCTCCTCTTCTTTCTTCTCTTCCGCTGTCTATCTGACTGCCTCTCCCCACCCACCCCCTCCTTTCTTCCCCCACCCCTCACCATTTGGCCGGCCAGTGCCCCAGCAAGACCACAACACAGCCCAGCCAGCACTACAGCAGCACGAAGGACTATCCAGATGAGGTGCTGCACTTTGCCCGGGCCCACCCACTCATGTACCGCTCCGTGCTCCCCCGGCATGGCCGTCCTGTCCTGGTGAAAACCAACCTGGCTCAGAGGCTGCTCCAGATTGTGGTGGACCGGGTGGAGGCGGAGGATGGGCCTTATGATGTCTTGTTCTTAGGGACAGGTTCGTGGCTCCTTCAACACCTACCCTAACACCTACAGGTGCTTCCCCCTCCCCAACCACCCTGTGGTGTCATGATCTTAGGAACAGGTGTGTCCCCCGACGACTACCACCGCCACCATCACCAATAGGCTCCCCTGGCTCCTTGCCTTGCCCTCGTCATCTGCAATCTGATGAAAGAGTGCACCCCAAGGAAGCCCATCTTCAGCCCCAGATCCCAGGGTGACCCCCGGGGCTTCCCAGACAGGAGCTCCAGGCTCTACCAGGGTCTCCCTGAGTCAGAGCAGGGAGACGGATGCCTTTGCTTGCCTCACTCCTCTCCCCTCTACTGCCCTCTTCCCCGGATCCAGATGCAGGCTCTGTTCTGAAGGTTATTGCCCTCCAGACAGTGAACTCTGTGGAGCCGGAGGAGGTGGTCCTGGAGGAGCTGCAGGTTTTTAAGGTGAATTGGCTGGATGTGGTCGGGGGGGTCTGCAGTGGGAGAGGGTCTAGGGTCGGGGGGAACCAGGAAGCGGGGAGGGGGAGGGGGTGGTGGCCGCATCAGAGGGCTGATGCCCTCCTGAGCACTTCACCTCCAATTCTCAGGTGCCCACCCCCATCACAGAGCTGGAGATATCTGTCAAACGGGTAAGGGGCCATTCCTCTGGCCATGAGGCCATCACAATCTGTCCCCATGGGTAGGACTCTGGGCTCTCACTTGGGAGTAATACTGACTCCGCCTGTCCCACCCCCCAACTACCCTCAGGTCTGACCACTGCCCTGAAAGCACCTGGACCCCTGTGCCCTGGCGTTGCATGGGCTTTTGTCCAACAGTCCCAGTGCCCCTTGCCTGACCCCTACCCGGAGAGGGCTTCCTCCCTCCCTCCCACGCTCTGGTCTGTGCCCCATTCTCCACCTCTTTCTCCAGCAAATGTTGTATGTGGGCTCCCATCTGGGCCTGGCCCAGCTCCGGCTGCACCAGTGTGAGACCTATGGCAGTGCCTGTGCCGAGTGCTGCCTGGCTCGGGACCCCTACTGCGCCTGGGATGGGACCACTTGCACCCGCTACCGGCCTGGCCCCAGCAAGCGTCGATTCCGCCGGCAGGATGTTCGTCATGGCAACCCGGTGCTGCAGTGTCTGGGCGAAGGTCTCGATGGTGAGCGAGAAGGGAGGTCATGGGTGGCCCCTGCTGCTGACCACCTCTCTTGGGCTTCTGGGTGGTCCCCTCAGCTAGAGACGCAGTCTCCTGGGGTCTCCACCAGCCAGCATCTCTAGCTGAGGGGACCACCCAGAAGCCCAAGAGGGCTGGTAGGCAGGTGGGGGAAGCAGCAGCCTCCCAGCAAAGGAGAGCCATTCAGGAACTCTTGCCAGACTGGTCCAGGGCATTGGACTCCCACCCTCCCTCTCCAGTGACACTGCCTAAGCCCCGCAAAGGAGGCTCTCCATATGCAGGCAGCAAATGGAAGGGAGGGAGGAAGGGGAGAAGGGAGGGAGGGAGGCATGGGGATGGTCCCCAGCGCTGGTTCCATCAGGATTGAGGGAGCCTGGGGGACGGGGAGCAGCCCACTAGACCATAGCTCAGGGTGTGAACTCTACTCTTCCCCCTTGCCGGGGGGGGCCGCAGGAAGCCCAGAGGAAACCGTGGTGTATGGCACAGAGCACAACAGTACCTTCTTGGAGTGTCACCCCAAGTCCCCCCAGGCAACAGCACGTTGGTTTGTCCAGAGGCCTGGCGACAAGCATCTGGACCAGGTGAGTTGGTCTCCCATTGCCCCAGCTGATTTTAGGGAGCACTCAGTCAGGGCCTCAGCTGTTACCCAATCTTAGAGCCCTGGATATTGAAGGCCACTACAGTTAATAATAATAATAATAATAATAATAATAATGGCATTTATTAAGCACTTACTATGTGCAAAGCACTGTTCTAAGCACTGGGGAGAATACAAGATTATCAGGTTGTCCCACGTGGGGCTCACGGTCTTAATCCCCATTTTACAGATAAGGTAACTGAGGCACGGAAAAGTCAAGTGACTTGCCCAAGGTCACACAGCTGACAAGCAGCAGAGCTGGGATTAGAACCCATGACCTCTGACTCCCAAGCCCGGGCTCTTTCCACTCAGCCACGCTGCTTCTCTCAGTTACCAAAGTGGCTACCCTAGCAACTGCCTGTGGGGTCATGGCACTCTGGCATAGAACCTGTGCTTTGCTGTGGTCACTTTAAAACACCTTCCTGGACATTTAAATCAATAAATAAATCAATCAATCATATTTACTGAGCATTTACTGTGGGCAAAGCACTGTACTGAAGTCTTGGGAGAGTACACTACAGCAGATTGGTAGACTAATTCCCTGCCCACAATGAGCTTGCAGTCTGGCATTAATATAAATAAATAAATTACAGGCGCATACATAAGTGCTGTGGGGCTGAGGGTGGGGTGAATAAAAGGTGAAAATCCAAGTGCAAGGGTGATCAATCAATCAATCAATCGTATTTATTGAGCACTTACTGTGTGCAGAGCACTGTACTAAGCGCTTGGGAAATATAAGTTGGCAACATATAGAGATGGTCCCTACCCAACAGTGGGCTCACAGTCTAGAAGGGGGAGACAGAAAACAAAACAAAACATATTAACAAAATAAAATAAATAGAATAGATATGTACAAGTAAAATAAATAAATAAATAGAGTAATAAATACGTACAAACATATATACATATATACAGGTGCTGTAGGGAAGGGAAGGAGGTAAGGCAGGGGGGTGGAGAGGGGGAGGAGGGGAAGAGGAAGGAGGGGGCTCAGTCTGGAAAGGCCTCCTGGAGGAGGTGAGCTCTCAGTAGGGCCTTGAAGGGAGGAAGAGAGCTAGCTTAGCGGATGTTGGGAGGGAGGGCATTCCAGGCCAGGGGGATGACGTGGGCCGGGGGTCGACGGCGGGACAGGCAAGAACGAGGCACGGTGAGGAGATTAGCAGCAGAGGAGCAGAGGGTGCGGGCTGGGCTGTAGAAGGAGAGAAGGGAGGTGAGGTAGGAGGGGGCGAGGTGATGGAGAGCCTTGAAGCCAAGGGTGAGGAGTTTCTGCCTGATGTGCAGGTTGATTGGTAGCCACTGGAGATTTTTGAGGAGGGGATGCAGAAGGGAGTGGGAGAAAAGGAAATGAGGGCTTAGTAGGGGAGAAGATGTGCCTCCATAAGTCTCTGAAGGCGAGAGAATAATTGTCTGTTGGATATGAGGGGGAGGGAGTTCCAGGCCAGAGTCAGGATGTGGGCAAGGGGTCGTCAGCGAGATAGACGAGCTTGAGATGGAGGTGCAGTGAGTAGGTTGGTGTTAAAGGAGAGAAGTGTGTGGGCTGGCTTGAATAGGAAATCAGAGAGGTAAAATAGGAGGGGAGAGCTGATTTGAGTACATTAAAGTTGATGGTGAGGAGTTTCTGTTTGATGCAGAGGTGGATGAACAACCACTGGAGGTTCTTGAGAAATGGGGAGACCTAAACAGAATGGCTTTGTAGAAAAATGAGCCAGACAGAAGAATGAAGTATGGGTTGAAGTAGGGATAGACAGGAGGCAGGGAGGTCAATGAGGAGGCTAATGTGGTAATCAAGGTGGGGTAGGATATATGCTTGGGTTCACCTTGGCTACCCCCCACTCATCCATCTCCTCACCTTTTGCACTCTGGGCCCCAGTAGGAGCAGGATGGGGATGGATGAGGGCATGCCAAGGGCATTGTGTAAGCCCCTGATCTCCATGCCTTTTTGTTTCCTATTGCCCAGCCCCTGCCCTCCACCAGCTGTTCCTCCTCCACCTCTTCCTCTTTTTTGTTGATGGCATTTATTAGGTGCTTACTATGTGCAAAGCACTGTTCTAAGTGCTGGGGAGGTTACAAGGTGATCAGGTTGTCCCACATGGGGATCACAGTCTTAATCCCCATTTTCCAGATGAGGTAACTGAGGCACAGAGAAGTTAAGTGATTTGCCCAAAGTCACACAGCTGACAATTGGCAGAGCCAGGATTTGAACCCATGACCTCTGACTCCAAAGCCCGTGCTCTTTCCACTGAGCCACGCTGCTCCTCTTCCTCCTCCTCCTCCTCCTCCCCCTCTTCCTGACTGCTGCTAATCGCAGGTGGGCCTTGGCAGGGGTTGCATGAGGGAGAGCTGAGTATCCACTGAGAAAACTTGAACCTGGTGCTCATGGCCATGGGGTGGCTGGCAGGTATGCAGCAGGCCAGAGTATGCTGGGGGCAGGGGAGCAAGGGATGGCTGGGGGTGGGGGGGTGGGAGTGGTAGGGCTGGGGCTAGGGAGATCAGGGGATGAGCAGTGACCAGCCCAGGAACCGACTGCATTGGAGGGAAATGGGGGAGGGACAGACCAGCTGGCCACATGGACAGAGAAGAGAGGGCAAGTGAGGACTCCTCAGAACTGACTGTCGCATATGGGCTCTGGGAGAGGACTAGATCCCTCAGGAAGAAAGGAAAGTCAATGGAGTGGATGCAAGAATTCCCTATTTCTTCCTGGCATGGCCTTGGGTGCTCTGCACACAGTAAGTGCTCAATACATTTGAATGAATGAATGAATGAATGATTAAATAACCGATGGGCTCGGCTGGAGATCCCTCACCTACTTTTAAATCTAGCCCCTCCACCTGTGGCTCTGACCTCATCCCTTCTCCCCATCTAAAAGCACTTTCCTCCTCCCTTCTTCCCGCCCGTCTTCCCTCCCTGACCACCATTCACAATGGCTCATGATCTAATGGCAACTTTCCCTCTGCCTTCAAACATGCTCACGTCTCCCCTAGCTTAACCCTCCCCTCCTCAATCCCACAGCCCCCTCCAGCTCTTGCCCCATCTCCCTGCTCCCACTCCTGCCCAAACTCCTCAAACAGGTGGCCTACACCCACTGCCTCCACTTCCTCTCCTCCAACCCCCTTCTTGACTTCTACACTCTGGTTTCCACCCCTTTCATTCATTCATTCATTCATTCATTTATTCAATCATTCATTGAGTGTTTACTCTATGCAGAGCACTGTATTAAGCACTTGGGAAGTTCAAATCGGCAACGGGCTCACAGTCTAGAAGGGGAAAACAGACAACGAAACAAAACAAGTAGACAGGTGTCAATACCATCAGAATAAATAGAATTATAGCTATATACACATCACTAATAAAATAGAGTGATAAATATGTACAAATAAAATAGAGTAATAAATATGTACAAATATATACAAGTGCTGTGGGGAGTGGAAGGGGGTAGGGCAGAGGGAGGGCAGGGGGCGATGGGGAGGGGAGGAGGAGGAGAAGGAGAGGAAAAAGGGGGGGCATTCAATTTTTCACTCTATTAAGGACACTCTACAAAGTCACCAACAACCTACTTCTTACCAAATCAAATGGCTATTACTCCATCCTAATCCTCTTCAACACCCAGGTTGCCTTTGACACTGTGGACCACCTGTCTCCTGGAAACAATATCTGACCTCAGTTTTACTCACTCTGTTCTTTCCTGGTTTTCCTCTTATTTCTCTGGCCACTCCGTTCTAGTCTCTTTTGCCTGCTCAATAAATGATATTTTACTCAGTACTTACTGTGTGCTGAGCGCTTGGGAGAGTGCAGTACAACAGAGTTGGTAGGCATGATCCCTGCCCTCAAGGAGCTTACCATCTTTCCATGGAGACAGACATTAAAATGAGTTCCGGATAGGGGAAGCAGCAGAGTATAAGGACATGGACAAAAGGGCTGTGGGGCTGCGGGTGGGGTGACTACCAAAGTGTTTCAGGGATGCAGGCCCAAGTACATAAACAACACAGAGGGGAGGGTGCATAGAGTTGGGGAATGAGAAGTTGGAAATGTTTCTTGCAGAAGATACGATTTTAGTGGGGCTTTGAAGGAGGGGACTAGTGGTGGCCTGTCGGATATGAAGGAGGAGGAAGTTTCAGGCCAGAGGGAGGATGTTGGCAAGGGGATGGCAGCAAGAGAGGCGATCTGCTCTTCTTCTGCCTCCTGCCATCTAACTGTGGGAGTCCCTCAAGACTAAGTTCTGGGTCCCCTTCTATGCTCTATCTAAACCCATTTCCTTGGAGAACTCATTCGCTTCCATGGCTTCAACCACCACCTCTATGCAGATGACTCCCAAATCTACACCTCCAGGCCCGACCTCTCTCCTTCTCTGCAGTCTTGTCTTGTCCTATCTTCAGGATATCTCTTCTTGGATGTCCCATTGACCTTGACACCTCAAATTTAACATGTCTGCAATTGAACTCATCTTCCCACCAAACTCTCCCCCTACACCTTACTTTCCTATCACAAGTGACATTACCATCTCCCCATCTCTGAAGCCCACAACCATGGCATGGTCTTTGACTCCTTCCTCTCTTTCAACACACCCTAGTCACCAAATCCTTTTGGTTCTACCTTCACAACATCGCTAGAATCTGCCCTTTCCTCTCCATAATAATAATAATAATAATAATAATAATGGCATTTATTAAGCGCTTATTATGTGCAAAGCACTGTTCTAAACGCTGGGGAGGTTACAAGGTGATCAGGTTGTCCCACGGGGGGCTCACAGTCTTAATCCCCATTTTACAGATGAAGTACCTGAGGCACAGAGAAGTTAAGTAACTTGCCCAAAGTCACACAGCTGACAATTGGCAGAGCCAGTATTCGAACCCATGACCTCTGACTTCAAAGCCCGTGCTCTTTCCACTGAGCCATGCCGCTCCATCCAAACTGCTACTATGGCTGATCAAAGCACTTATCATATCTCGCCTCAACTACTGCCATCAGCCTCCTCACTGACCTCCCTGCCTCTTGTCTCTTTCCACTCCTTACTCCCCTCGGCTGCCCGGGTCATTTTTCTAAGACATCATTCTGCACTCATCCCCTCACTCCTCCAACACCTCCAATGGTCACCCATTTCTCTCAGCTTCAAACAGAAACTCTTGACCACTGGACCAAAGCACTCCATCAGCTCACTTCCCCTTACTGATCCTCCCTCCTCTCCCACTTCACCCCGGCTCACAATCTTCCTGCCTCTCAGACTAGGACATTCATTCAATCGTATTTCAATCGTACTCACTGTGCCTCTCTCTTGTTGCGACTCCTTGCCCAAGCCCAACCTCACGTCTGGAGTTCTCTTTCCTTTTATATCAACCTGGCAGATCACTGCTCTCCCCACCTTCAAAGCCCTTCTGAAACCTCACCTCCTCCAGGAGGCCTTCCCTGACTAATCTCTCACTTTCCCACTTTCTATCACCTAACCACCACCTCAGCCCCTCCACACCATCACTTAAGTTCCCCGAAACCCCAGCCCCTCTAGCACTGATTTACCTCGCTTGTCTACTGTGCTACTCCCTTGAGCTGTAATTTCAAGATATCCATCTCCCCCATACTCTCCCAAGCCCTCAGTACAGTGCTGTACCCACAGAAAGCATTCAATAGCTGCTCTTGGTGCTGCTGTTGCTGCCGTTGATGAGGAGGAGGAGGACAGCGATGAGGACGACAGTGAGGAGCCAGCCACTAAGGCCCACTGAGCCACTAAGGCCCCTCCCCATTCCCCCCCCGCACCGATTGCTGCTCCGTTGCCTTGTCCCCTCCAGGTGAAGACAGATGAGCGGATCCTGAGGACAGAGCAGGGGCTGCTGTTCCGGAGGCTGAACCGTCTGGACGCGGGCACCTACTCGTGCCAGACGCTGGAGCACGGCTTTGCTCGGACCGTGGCCCGCTTGGTGCTGGAGGTGATCGGGGGAGACCAGTTGGAGGCCCTGTTCACACAGCGGCGGGAGCCCGAGCCCCGCCCGGCCCCCACCTCAAGGCTCTGGTCCAAGGACTTCCCCCAGCTCATTGGTTACACTAACCTCCCCCAGGTTGAGGAGTACTGCGAGCGGGTCTGGTGCGGGGACCGCCATCGCCGCCGCCACGGCGGCAAGCCTGGCAAGGGCAAGAGCTGGCCTGGTCCTGAGCCCGGGAAGAAGGGTCGGAGTCGGGCCCAGGGGGAAAGGAACCGGACACCCCGGGAAGTCTCGGCTCCTTAGAGATGTGCGAAGGGCTTGGGCAGGGGAGGGGCAAGGGGATGAGTGCAGCAGAGGTGTCCTGGGCAGTGACCCTACCCAATTCCTCCCCAACTGTGGGGAGCCCATTGGCCAGCCCCACTGCCTGCCTTGCATAGTCCTCAGGGCTTCCAGGAGGCAAGTGAGAGGAAAGTGAATTCAGAGGGGCTGGTGGGCTGAAGCCAAATCCCAATGCCCCCTACCCCACCTAAACCAGGAGTCTGGTCATCTCTCCTTCAGAGCCAGTGATCTGTTTGCCCTCTGTTCTTCAGACTGGCTTAGTGGAAGGCCTCCTTGACCCATTCACTCCACTGCAGCCCAGCCCAGCCAAGTCTAGTCTAGTCAAACCTAGTCCAGCCCAGTCCAGTCCAGCCCAGACCTACCTGTTTCCCAAGAAATTTCCAGTTGTGCTCAGCTGTGTTTTTCCTAGCAGCAGAATAATAGCTATTCTGTGTGACCCTTGACCCAGCGACCAAGGAGGCCGTGCCCCCTCTGTGCTCCCTCCAGGCTAGTTAGCAGTTCCTGGGAAGTAACTTGGAGCCCCAAGACAGGAAGCAGAGCTTGGGAGGGGGACATGGGCAGGGGTCAGGGTGAAGTCTACTTACATGGGTAAGTCAACCTACGATAAAGAGCCCAGGGCTTCTAGATTCGACTGAAGCAGAGGAACAAGCTGGACTCAGGGCTGGGTACAGGTCATGCCAGCTGGCACTTCTCTTACTGTCTCACTAACCAAAGGGCCCAGCCGACTCGTCCTACCAGATGCACTGGAGACCAGCAGTGGGGTAGAGTCTGTGCCTGCTTAGGGTGTCTGGGGGAAATGCCATCCTGGGTGTGATCAACGGGCCATCCAGCTCAGGATGCCACCCAAGGATGGTGGCTCTCTTTGGCATCTAACTGCACACTTGTCTCTCTAGTAATCTGCTAGGGAGGTCTTGTCCATGAATCTAACTACATCCTTCTTGAGCCTAGCCATATACTTTCTGCCTTGCTCAGTTTTCAATGGGAACAAATTATGTATGTGGGGAGAAGTGTCTGTCCTGCTCTTTGTTCTGAAACTCCCCGCCTCCTTCCAACCCTACCACAGTTCCCATGGGTGCCCCTCACCCCAGTGGGTTGGGATTTGGGGAATCGCAATTCTATGTTGGTCTTCTCCCACCCTCTGCCCCCTTCCAATCTGGTTCTGTAACCTGCAAACCTGCAAACCTGCAACCTTGCCCCCTTGCAGCCGCTCCTACAGTGGAAGCTGCCTCCTCATCTTTGCCTGTGGGCTGTGGGTGCCCTGCTCTGCTTCGTCTCCAGCTGTTCCAGCTGGACCAGCTCTTAAAACTTTCAGCCTCTTTTATGGACAATGTGGCTATTGTTGGGGGGTGGGTGGGGTGGGGGGTGGGGGGGAGATGCTTCTTCCTGGAAGCAGCTGAACAGAAACAGGAGACTGGAGTGTGGGCTGAAGGGTGCCAGCCAGCCACCTGTTTCACTAGCTGCCTATCTCTCTATCTCTTCTTCTCTCGGTCTCTCCATGTGAGGTGGGGTCTGGGAGCCCACCCTCAGGCTCACTGAGTAGGGCATAGGGGGGACGTGGCCATTTGAGGAAAAGAAAACACAGGATCACCTAAGAACTGCAAAACTTGCTAGCTCTCATCTATCTGTCTGTCTGTTTGTCTGTTGGAAGAGGAGAAGTCGTTGGAAGCAGAAAAAAAACAGTGGCAGGAGGAGAGGAGTGGGAGGAGTGAGGAGGTGAGAAGAACCAATGTGTGGGGAAAGAATGCAGGAATATAGCTGGGCTCAGGACAGTGGTGCAGCAGTACAGGAAGACTGCCCCTCTCCCCCTCCCCACCCCCAACACACACATATCCCATTCCAGCCCTGAACAGACGCCAGTGACGCACTCAGAGGGCAGGAGGGTGAGAGCTGGCAGGACTGAGATTTCCCTCCCCCAGAATTCCAGCAACTTCCCAGGGAAGGTTGAGGTCTGAAATGGGTGGGCTCCTCCTCCTTGAATTTAATAGAAAATGAACTGAAATTTGTAGAGATAAAACACATCTTGAAGCAGCAGGGAGAGGGGAGAGCTCTAGACTGTGAGCCCGTTGTTGGGTAGGGACCGTCTCTATATGTTGTCAACTTGTACTTCCCAAGCGCTTACTACAGTGTTCTGCACACAGTAAGCGCTCAATAAATATGATTGAATGAATGAATGAATGAATGAGAAGAGAAAAGGAGAGGGGCAAGGAGGCTGAAGATAAGACAAGGTCAGGGGACAAGAAAGGCAGAGTTGGGGAGATGGGCTCCAAAGAAGGCATTTTAATGGGAGGGGAAAGGAGAGCTGAGGGAAATGAAGAGAGGCAGGGTAGTCTAGTGGGAAGAGCATGGGGCTGACTGGGTATCAGAAGTCTTGGGTTCTAGTCCCAGTTCTGCCACTGGCCTGCTGTGCGATCTCTGGCAAATCACTTACCCTTTCTCGGCCTCAGTTTCCTCGGGGCTCTGAGGCGGGGGTGGGAGGCAGTGTTGCGGGGAGGGAGGGAGTAAGAGGAAGGGGGTGTCTGTGGAGGCTGTTGGCTGTGCCCTGTCAGGGAAGGGGATGAGGTTAATGAAGTTAATAATATTTAGATGAAGCTATTTTGGCCAGGCTCCCACTTTACCCTGCAACCTATAGTCTCCCTTCCCTCCCTGCTATGCCTAGAGGAAGGAGAGAGACTCAACCTCAGGGTGAAGGAAGCTAATGGACAAAGTTGGGAAGTCTTTGGAAGGTTTCGGTCTGGCATGTCTCAGCTGAGTGAGGGTGTTTTGATGTGGAAATCCCAGCCAGCAGCCCAAGTGGACTGGGTGGGCAGGTCAGGAAACCCGGCATGTTTGCCAGCTACTATTTCTCACAATAAAAAGAGATTGGAAGTACAGGACCCAATGCACAATGATCTGAATTCTCCATTCCTTGACCCTCCGGCCGTGCTGGGGGTGGGGAGAGGAGGGTTAGGGCTCAGGGAAGGATGGAGGCATACAATACCCCCCAGGGGCAGTCATGTCTGCTGAGAAGCAGAAACAGACAGGCAGACAGACTGAAATCCCAGGGGATTGAGAAAGGGCAAATGGCAGCCACATTGGTAATGTCCAGGAGGGGCTCTTGACTGAAGGGAAGAATGGGGAGGGGGCCTAGGGAAAAGGAGAGAGGAGCCCGGGGAGCAGGAGAGGGGGCAGAGCCCTGAGTTGCATGTTAAAGTCTGGATTCTCCCTTCCATCTCCTGCTCCCTGGGTCCCCACTTTTCCTTCCCAGGTTCCTCTCTTCTGCTCCCCATTAGCTGGGCTTACATAAGAAGGGCTGCCCTTCATTGGGGTTTGCTCTCTAATCTCCAGCTCATGTGTAGATCCAGGCAAGTGGAGTGGGTGGGTGGGAAGGGGGCCGGACTCCCCAGGCTCCCGTGTGTTAGTCCCTCACCCTCCTCCCTGTTTCCTCCCTCCCTCTACCTCTCCTCCTTCATTTTCCTCCTTTCTCCTTCCCTGTTCCTCTCACCCCCTCTTTCTCCTTTCATGCTCTCTATCTAAACCTGCTTCTAGTTCTGGCTTTTATCAATCATACTGTGTGTGCAGAGCACTGTACTATGCGCTTGGGAGAGTACAGTACAACAGAGTTGATAGAGAAGATCCCAGCCCACAAGGAGCTTACCATCTAGTTAGTCCATCAATCTTCCTCTGCCCCCATCCCCTTTTTCTACACTGACCCCATCTCTGTCCTGTGAGCCCCTCTAGATCCCCACACTCTGAAACAGAGCTCAGCCGCTTTCCTACCCCTACCCCACCATCTGACATGGCCCTCCCATGGTCCTGGGACCCCCTATAGGCAAAAACTCTTCATTCATTCATCAGGCACCTCTTCTGTCAAGCTCTCCTGCCCTTATGCCCTCACTGTCCTCCATTAAACCTGCCACAGTTCATAGAGGAAAGCGAGGTGGTCGTCCATTCCAGTGGTTTCCCAACCATTTCCACATCAAACAGAAACTCCTTACCCTCAGCTTTAAGGCACTTGTTAGGCTACCTCCTTCCTACCTTACCTCCCTGCTTTCCTACTACAATCCAGCCCATGCACTTCGCTCCTCTAACACCAACCTGCTGACTGTACCTCAATCTTACCTTACTCACCATCAACCCTTTGCACACATCTTCCCTCCAGCCTGGAACTCCCCTTCCCACTCCACTATCCGACAGACCACCACTCTCCCATCTTCAAAGCCCTCCTAACGTGACATGGCCTGGTGGAAAGACTACAGGCCTGGGAGTCAGAGCACCTGGGTTTAAATCCTGGCTCTGCCGCTCTTCTGCTATGTGACCTTGGGCAAGTAATTACACTTCTCTGTGCCTTAGTTTCCTCATCTGTAAAATGAAGGCAAGATACCTCTTCTCCCTCCTCCTTAGACTGAGAGCCTAAAGATTGCGTCTGACCTAATTGTCTCGTATCTACTCTAGTGCTTAGTACAGTGCTTGACACATAGTAAGTGCTTAACTACCATATTCAGTCCATCAATCATAATTACTATCATTACATCTATTCCAGAAACCTATCACTAGTGACTAACCTATCACTCCCCAACCCTATCCACCCTCTCCTCTGTATCACCTATGCACTCGGGACTGTACCTGTACTGAAAGGGAGAAGGGGGGTGCCTAGGGAGTAGGAGAGGGGCCAAGAGAGCAGGGAGGAGTCCCTGGAGCAGGAGAGAGGACCCTGGGGAGCAGGAGACGGGGTAGAGCCCTGGGTTGCATGTAAAAATCTGGATCCTCCCACCCATCTCCTATTCCCCAGGTCCCTACTTCTCCTCCCCTTTTGTTGATCACCCCAGCCCTAGCCCCACAGCACTTATGTGCATATCCTTATAATCACTCACTCCATCAATGGTATTTACTGAGCTTTTAGAGTGTGCCGGGTACTGTACTACCTGTCTACATATTTTGTTTTGTTGTCTGTCTCCCCCTTCTAGACTGTGAGCCCATTGTTGGGTAGGGACCGTCTCCATATGTTGCCGACTTGTACTTCCCAAGCGCTTCGTACAGTGCTCTGCACACAGTAAGTGCTCAATAAATACGACTGACTGAATGAATAAATATGATTGAATGAATGAATGACTGTACTAAGCACTTGGAAGAGTACAATACAACAGAATTGGTAGACATGTTCCCTGCCCATAAGGAGCTTACCTTATAGAAGGGGAGACAGACATTAATACAAATAAATAAATAACCGATGTATACACAAGTGCTGTAGGGCTGAGGGTGGGGTGAATATCAAGTGCTCAAAGGGTAAAGATAAAATTGCATAGGCAATGCAGAAGGGAGAGGGAGTCAGGAAAAAGAGGGCTTAATCGGGGAAGGCCTCTGGGAGGAGATATGATCTTAATAAGGCTCTGAAGGTGGGGAGAGTGGTGGTCTGACATATATGGAGGGGGAAGGAGGTCCAGACAAGAGGGAGGATGTGGGAAAGGGTTCGGTGGTGAGCTTACTGTGTGCAGAGTACTGTACTAAGTGTTGGGAGAGTACAATACTAGGCTGCTTACTTTATCTGTCATTCATTTTAATGCCTGTCTCCCCTGCTAGATTGTAAGCGCCTTGAGGGCAAGGATCATGTCTACCAACTCTACTGTTCTCTCCTGAGCACTTAGTCCAATGCTCTGCACACGATAAGTGCATAATACATACTACTGATCGATTGATTGCTTGATGAGGGACAGGATTTCCCCCCACCCTGCCACAATAGTGAGCAAAAGAGAGCACCATTGCTTGTTGAACTCGATTCCAGGCTGAATATCCATTCTCCTCTTCATCCTTCCCTCCCATCTACCAGATTCCATTCTCTCCTGCCCTTGTTCTCCCTCCCACAGGTGCTCCCTCCCTACCCTATGGCCAGCCTGTGGAGTCTGGCCCACAGGGCAGGAAAAG